>NW_026652279.1:103743890-104343890 GCF_009828535.3 Hylobates moloch
AAAAAAAAAAAAAAAAAAAGAAAAAGACAAATACTTTCTGTGTCCCCGCACAGGTGTGTAAGATGGGAGCACCTGGAGGAGAGGTAGGCCCTAAGATTAGCTCAAAGCCCAGTCTTTTTTTTTTTTTGAGATGGAGTTTCACTTTTGTTGCCCAGGCTGGAGTGCAATGGCGTGATCTCGGCTCACCGCAGCCTCCGCCTCCCAGGTTCAAGCGATTCTCCTGCCCTTGCCTCAGCCTCCCGAGTAGCTGGGATTACAGGCATGTGCCACCACACCCAGCTAATTTTTTATTTTTAGTAAAGATGGGGTTTCTCCATGTTGGTCAGGCTGGTCTCGAACTCCTGACCTCAGGTGATCCGCCCGCCTCGGCCTCCCAAAGTGCTAGGATTACAGGGGTGAGCCACGGCCTTGGCCCCAGTCATTTTTAAGACAGCACAAGCAGTTCTTGCTCATCTATCCTGCTTTGTCAGTAGGTCAAAACTGGTCAAATATGGAATGCTTTATATGGTTCAACCTAATATGTCATCATTTAACCAGTTTTTTGCAGAAGTAAATATGGGTTGTTTTAGGACAATGCACTAATCTTAGCTTTTTCATAGTGGATTTGATGATTTTTAAGTAAAGAATGGAACTGGTATGCTTTTGAAATCAGTGTGGCTTAATAAAATCCTCATGTGTATTTTAGCACCCTCATCATAACTCCATACAGTATACTTTTTGTTTCCCTTTTCATTTATTCCTGGTTTCTTTGTATGTCTATGCTGTCCTCTCTACTATTTTCCTCTTTCTCTGTTTTGAACTTTTTCCTTTCTCTGAATAACCTAAGTGGAATTTCAGGTGGTCTCATCTAGCCACTCAGGTGCTAAACACTAAATGATTTTATGGCTGCCTTTATTTCCCAAAGACAAAAAGTCACGTATATACAAAAGTGAAAGTGGTGCTGATGTAGGAAAGCCAAAATGGAGTCCTAACACTTGTCATATCTCTTCCTCCTCTTTACCTTCTTGAGTTTTTGGATTCACGTTCAGTCATACTGTTGTAGAGAATTTCACAGGTATTTACTGAGAATAAGACATTTTTGAAACAACGCTATTACAGATTCAGACAAATTGGGTTTTGAGGATGAATGTGAAAGAAGCTTTGCTTGTTTTTTGTTGGCCCATGAATACTGCAACCTTTCATTTTATGGGAATGGCTGGAAGAAACTTGGTCAGGCTTACGGCCTAGGATTGTTCAACAATCATAAACCAAACAGTATAAACAAATGGGAACCATCTCAATGACTTTTTCTGCCCTTGGGTCATCTCGGCTAAGGTTGTGAAGCTGCGTGTGTCAAAAATACTCCTGATGAGGTTTATTGTCTTCTCATTTATTATTATTATTTTTTGACATTTATATGTCTTCTTACAGCTAATGGCCACAAATGAGTCTCTAAATTTGGGTAAAACATACCTAAACACTAAAAAGATATTTAGAATTTTGCATCAACATTTTATCTAGGCTGAGGGTGGTGGCTCATGCCTGTAATCCTACCACTTTGAGAGGCCAAGGTAGGACAATCAGTTGAACCCAAGAATTCAAGACTAGCTTGGGCAACAGTGAGACTCCATCTCAGAGAAAAAAACAAACCCAAAACAAGACCAAAAAACACACCAGTATTCTATCTGGATTAAGATATATTTTTGGTGCAGCAAACCACCATGGCACATGTATACCTATGTAACAAACCTGCAGGTTCTGCACATGTAACCCAGAATTTAAAGTAAAATAAAAAAAGAAATAAAATAAATCTTACTACTACTACTAATTATATATATAACTATAGATATAACTATATGTAACTGTATATATAACTATATATGTAACTATATATATAACTATATATAATTCTATATATAACTATATGTATAACTATATATGTATAACTATATGTATAGAACTATACATAACTATATGTACATAACTATATATAACTATATATCTACAACTATATCTATAACTATATATATAACTGTGTATATATATATATATATATATTTTTTTTTTTTTTTTTTTGAGACGGAGTCTTACTCTGTTGCCAGGCTGGAGTGCAGTGCCGCAATCTCGGCTCACTGAAACCTCCGCCTCCTGGGTTCAAGCGATTCTCCTGCCTCAGCCTCCAGAGTAGCTGGGACTACAGGCGCATGCCACCACACCCAGCTAATTTTTTGTATTTTTAGTAGAGACGAGGTTTCACCGTGTTGGCCAGGGTGGTCTTGATCTCTTGACCTCGTGATCCACCTGCCTTGGCCTCCCAAAGTTCTGGGATTATAGGCGTGAGCCACCACGCCCGGCCAAAAGCATGTATTTTTAAGCCCAGTAAGGATAATGATCACATTCTTCAATTGATATCTTGGTTTTAATTTAATATGAAGGATGTATAAATAAACTCTTGTTCCTTTATGGTAAGGCAGTATATGAAAATATTGATTTGCATTTTTCACTGCCTTACAAAATACAATTTGTGCCATTAAAACATTATCTTTCATCACAAACCCTAGGTGAAGTATGCTGGGGAAGGCTTGTTCTGTGTTTTTGAAATTGTAGGTGGCAGCCCATTACTGAGTCATATGGTTCATGGCCAGCATTTAAAAGAGAAGCAGAATAAATTAGGAAATATTATTTAAAACTTTTAGCTAGAGTTCTGTGTGGAAACATGGGAATCATAATGATCCAAATAGATGGGAGACAGAAACATGGTCAGAAAAATATTAGGAAATGAGAGTAAAGTGATACTGACAGCTTTATTGCTCTGAAACTCAATATGAAATGAGAAGCAAGTAGGAACTTTTACATTTTGATAGGTGATGAGCAGAAAGATATCTCAAGCAATTAACACACATCCAGGTCAGAAGTTGGCTAACTTTTCCCATAAAGGGCCAGATAGTAAATAGTTTAAATTCTGTGGGCCATAAGGTGTCTGCTGAAATTATTTAACTCAGAGAATGGAGGTTACTAAGAAGGGGAGGGTCCTGGGGAGAACTGGAGAACTCCAGAATAATTCTGGAGAATAAGTTCTTATTCTGGAGAATAGAATAAATTCTTTTGTACAGCAGGTGACTGTAGTAATAATAAGCATTGTATACTTGAAAATTGCTAAGAGTAGATCTTAAATGTTCTCACCCACAAAAAATTAAGTATGTGAGGTGATGGATATATTAATTTGCTTGATTTAATCATTTCACAATGTATACATACAAGAAAAATCACTCCATGTACCAGAAATATGTACAATTTTATGTGTCAATTATACCTTAGTAAAGAAAAAGAAAAAAATTACTCTACTTTGCCACTGTAGTATAAAACAGCCATAGACAATACTTTAAGTGTTGCTGTGTTCCAACAAAACTTTATTTAAGGACACTGAAATTTGAATTTCATATAATTTTCATGTGCTAAGAAATATTATTATTCCTCTTTTTAAGAAATCAGTTTGAACATGTGAAAACCTTCTTAGCTCGTTGGCAGGATACGGCCCATGGATATAATCTGTGGGCTGTAGTTTGCTGGCACCTATGTTAGAAAACGGAAGGTAGTATAGTTAGGTTTGCCAAGCATTGCAAAGTTAAGGTGCTGTTAAATATGATCCACATTTAAGGGACCAAATAAAGCTAGATTTCAGTCCATTTAAAAAATCTCATCTTTGTAGAACATTTTATTTTTAGCTTGGTTTGCGTCTTTGCTTCCATTTTAATGTGAACTAAATATAGACTGGAAATTCTGACTCTCAGTACAGTAATATATGGTATAACAGCTTTCTTTCCATTTTGATTACAAGTTAAACATGATATCCCATTATTAAAGATAAGAGACATAATAAATAATTTACTAAACCTTTACATACAATTTAAAGATGCCATGTTTTAAAGTATCTAAATTTAGAACTCTTTCACTTAGTTTGAGTTTGCTTGTTTGCTATTGTGGTAAAGAGGCAAAGGTTATATGAAACTACCATTATAAAGGACGTGGGGCCCCTTTCTGTTTCCAGGGTAGAGTGTTTTTCACTCATATTGGATTTGTTAGGCTTTACTTACTCAGGAAATGTGTTTATAAGCAAAGGTTTTAATTAAAGAGAGTTTGTTTTACATCTAAGAATAGACCTTTGAAAAAGGCCATAACATGTTAGTACATTACAGTTTCCCTTGGCAAATTTGTTTGGTTTTGTTGGATGTTGAGTATTTTACTCTAAGACTATTTAGTCACTGGAAACACATTTGTAGCTGGGCACCGTGGCTCATGCCTGTAATCCCAGCAATTTGGGAGGCTGAGCTGGTAAGATTGCTAAATGCAAGAGTCTGAGACAAACTTTAGCAAAACAGGGAGACCCCATCTCTATAAAACATTAAAAAATAAGAAAGTTAGCTGGACGTGGTGGCACCTGTAGTCCCAGCTACTTGGAACCACGGCTCTCCAGCCTGGGTGACAGAGCAAGACCTTGCCTCTAAAACAAAAGAAATAAAGAAACATTTGTATTTTTTAGTTGGTTAAATGATTTTAAAGTGGTCAACAGCTATTGGTGATAGTAGTTTTAAATTAGGAGTCAATGTGCGTCATTCCTATTTTATATAGTTCCTTATTTTTTTTTTCAAATGATCATATACGGTAGTAATTCTCTCCCTCCTGCTTTTTGTTATAAGGCTATTTGGGAGACTGTTAGGCTTCTGTTTTATATGAGGAAGTACGATTAACTTTGTCATGTGTAGAGCTGGAATCTCTGACCTTCTCACTGTGTCATTTGAGTATCAGCACTTTTTCAGACCACCAGAATGTAATTTAGCATAATAGATCTTTTTAAATACAAGCTTGGTGCATTTAATTCAGAAATTTAAAAATACTTTTCTATTTAGCATTTTATTGGTTACAGAGCAGTTTTCTATACATGATCTTATGGAACAGTTGTGTACAGTTACCTAAATTTTACAAATGATTATACTGAGACCAAGTTTGAATATCTGCTGAGTAATGGACAAAGCTGGAACTCAAAAGCAGTTCCTTCTGATGATTGTACCCATATCCCTTTCACAGTGGATTAAAATGGGTGGGCTCCAGATGCCTTGCTTTCAGTAGCCTCATAGCTTCTTGGGCAGTGAAACTTTAATCTACAGCATGCAAGCATGTGTGTGTGCAAGCAGGCAGGCTGCTTACTTCTCTTGGCCTCTCTCTCCTTCTCCTTCCCTTCTGTCTTTTCTCTTTCCCTTAAATTCCTCTTTTTTCTCCCTTATTTCCCCCTTCTTCCTGCTCCTGCCTTTATTCATTTGTTTAATCTGTGAGCATATCTCTCATCAATGTTTTAGGTTTCATTATGCCTTTTTGCATTTGGATCCTATGTTTTTAGGGACAGATATATGACTGCACATTTGAAAAGTAAATTTTGAAATAAAAAATTTGAAATAAAAAATAGCAAGGTTCCTGGAGAAGTTAGATAGTGTTGGGTTTGATTCTCAGCTTGTCATGTACTATATTAGATGACCTCAGACATGTTACTTAAGGGGGCAGAGAATGCTGTGCCCACTGATAACTGTGTTTTTCTATTCTTCTTGGCCCACCATTAGACTTGCTTTTCCCCTTGCAGATAGATGGAGCTATGTAACTGACTTCTGGCCAGTGAAATACAGGTGAGAGTGATGTCTGTCACTTGGCCTCTCAAGCTGTTTGTGGGACTCTCCATGCCTTGTGTTTTCCCTCACCTGCCAGATAGATACAGATTATCCAATGGAAGGAGCCTGGATCCCTGAATGACTTCATGGAGCAGAGCCCTTTGTGCTCCTCCCTGAATCCCATTAGCCACATTGGATTGTGACATGAGGGGGAAATAGAGCTTTATTGTGTTAAGTCCCTGAGATTTGGGCATTGTTTGCTATAGCAGTTAGCATACCCTGAGCAATACACATCATCACTCTGAATTGAGGATTTCTCCATTTCCAAATTGGACGTAGTATTCCTATCTTGTAAGGTAGTAATGGTGATTAAATAAATAGAAAATGTTTTTGTATCTGTAATTATTATAATTATTTTTTAAAATTGGTATTAAAATTCTGATAATTACTCCTGTGTGTGTCTTTTACATAGTTTAATCAGTGGTGTGTATAGTCCACTGTCTTTTGTTGACGATTTTTCAAGTGTCTTTTTTCTTTTTTTTTTAAGACGGAGTCTCGCTCTGTCACCCAGGCTGGAGTGCAGTGGCACGATCTCAGCTCACTGCAACCTCTGCCTCTGGGGTTTAAGCGATTCTCCTGCCTCAGCCTCCTGAGTAGCTGGGATTACAGGTGCGTGCCACCGTGTCCTGCCAATTATTGTATTTTTAGTAGAGACGGGGTTTCTCTATGTTGGCAAGGCTGTTCTTGAACTCCTAACTTCAAGTGATCTGCCCACGTTGGCCTCCCAAAGTGCTAGTATCACAGGTGTGAGCCACCACACCTGGCCTTCAAGTGTCTTATGAAAAAATATTTTAATAAGAATGAATGACCACTTGGAGGTGGTAGTGGAAATAATTAGCCAGTTTGGCTTTTAGGTGCTTCTATGGCCAGTTCTACTTAATCTTGAAATATCTTTCTAAGAGCCTTCTTATCTGCCCTTCTTCAGCTTCCATTTACTCTTCATTCTACTGCAGCTATTTCATGAAACTTCTTTTGCAAAGGCCCTTAATAATTTTGATTGCTAAAATTGAGTGGTCTCTAGTTTTCAGTCAATTGCTTCTTGCCAATTTGGATGCTATTGACCACATCTTCTCACATCTTCTCTTCTTTTGCCTTCAAAGTTAAAGCTGTCTCTCTCTTTTTTCTTTTTTTTTTCTCTTATATATAGAGTCTCACTCTGTCACTCAGGCTGGAGTACAGTGGCACAATCTTGGCTCACTGCAACCTCCGCCTCCCAGGTTTAAGTGATTCTCCTGCTTCAGCCTTATGAGCAGCTGGGATTACAGGTGCATGCCACCACGCCTGGCTAATTTTTGTATTTTTAGTAGAGATGGGGTTTCACCGTGTTGGCCAGGCTGGTCTCGAACTCCTGACCTCACGTGATCCACTCACCTCGGCCTCCCAAAGTGTTAGGATTACAGGCATGAGCCACTGGGCACAGCCAAGTTCTCTTATCTTTCTTACTATCTTTTCACTGCCTCTTAGCCTCTATCCCTGATTCCTTTATCTGTTGTCAAATGTTTTTGTTTCCTAGAAGTCTTAATTCTGTTTGCCCCTTCCTAAGTTAATTTGATCAATTAGATTAGGCTTTGACCACCACCTCTATTGGTCTTTTTCTAGCCTGTACTTCTGAGATCTGGGCCTCTAGTTCCTTTGCCTACCAGACATTTCCCTAGGGGGTTCCCTAGCCATCTCAGTCTCCATATTCTCAAACTGAACATATTTGTGCAGTCTACCCACTCCCTGCCAAATTCTGCTCCACAGCTTTTATGTCCTATAGAATAAATTGCCTTGTATAGAAGGGATTGACTTTTTGTCTTGCTAATCACCATCATTAATTCATTTGCTTTCATCAAATACCCATTTAGTGCCTGCTATGGCCAGGCAGTGTTAGGTGCTGGTGATTTAGAAGTGTATGAAAGAGACACATCCCCACCCACAAGGACCTCACTCATAGTCAGCGGTTACCAATCTTAGATCTTATTTAATCCTCATAGCAAAACTATGAGGTAGGTAAGTACAATTATTCTCTCCTTTTTAAAAATAAGAAAAGCAAAGATTAGATAAGTAACATGCCCCAGGTCACACATGTCAAGTGACTTGTTTGATGCCTGATTTAACTGTTATTGAAGTGGCTATGTTGTCTGGGGTATATACCTTGGGGTTCATTGTCACACTCCAGGAAAACTTAGGACATGGACACACAGGAGGAGTTTAGGAGCTAGGGTTTAATAGGTAGAATAGAAGAGAAAGGGAAAGAACTTCCCCAGTAGAGGAGGGGGTCTCTGAGCAGAAAGGACTGGCTGATGGCAAATGCACCGAGTTTTATAGTCCAGTTTGAGGAGGCGGTGTCTGATTTACATAGGGCTCACAGATTGGTTCAATCAGGTATGATGTTTACATAGCACGTGTGGAAGGCTGGTTGCCCCACCCTAATCTTCCTATGCAACTGGGCTTTCCCATTGATCTGCGCCATCTTGTCTGCTCCTTACAATGCATGTAGCTGGCAGAGAAGGGAAGATCGAACTGTCATCTTGAAAATGTCTAGTCCTTAGTTCCTGTGGGCATTCACCTATGCAAGCTCCCAGCTTGTAGGCCGCTCTTTGTTAGAAAATGATTTGGGGCTGCTTTTTATTAAAAAGAAAAGCCTTACCGAGGACTCCCATACTCTTGCTATCTGTCTAAGTAATTCCTTCTTAACTCCTGTGTCATTATGATATACTGTCCGTTTGCTGCATGAATTGCTCATGAATTCATTTCTCCTTTTCCATTTGCTGCTTACCCTAACTTCATTTAACCTTTATTATCTGTCATTTGGATTTTTGCGATATATTTCCTCTCTTCTCCATTCTCTACTCCAGTGCCAGAGTTATCTTTGTAAAAGAGAAATATGATACATAATACATTTTGCATAAGCTCTTAGACATTGCCCATTACTGGTGGGATAAAGTCTAAATTAGTCTTTCCTAATTTGATACTAAACGACCTTTCTATTCATTCAACCAATTTTTATTGAGTTCTATTCTAGGTGCTGGGATGGTAAAAGAACATAAAAGCCCTGCTGTTATAGAGCTTATAGTCTATCAAGGGAGAAGTTAATTAACATATACACAGACACAGTTCTATCATATAGCTGGTGTTCATAAGCATAATGAAGGAAGATAAAGCAGGGTAAAGGGAGAAAGAAAGGTGGAGAGGGTGTGTGTGTGTGTGTGTGTGTGTGTGTGTGTAAAATATTTGGGTTCAATTGACCAGGATAGACTCTCTTTGATAAGGTAATATTTGAACAGAGATCTTAGTGAAGTGACAGAAGCTATGTATGCAGATATCTGGGCTCCAAGCACCCTAGGCAGAGCCAATGCCATGGTATTCCAGTTGTGTTTTCTGTCACTGTTACCCTCTGTACAGTCATGCAAACTCTTCTGTTTCCAAAGTAAGGCAGGCATTTTCACTCATCCAAGTGTGACAGGTATCTCCCTTTTCCTATTTCTCTGTTTGATTTTTTATTTATATACCATTATTTCCACACATTTTTCAAAATATTTAAAATGGTTTATATTCCACACTGTGTATTAAGCTTAGGTAAAATAGGGCTAGAGGACTATGAGATTAGGAGGAAGGTTGGAAGGCTAATATATAGAGTGAGGTGTCTTGCACAGCTAGAGATGAGTTGTAAATTTGATCCCAGGTAGCCAGAGCAACAAGACCAGTTATAAAGTTGTATTACCAGTGGGGAAAAAAGCCCTCTAGATTTTAAGGGGGAAAAGCTTTTCTAGCTTTCCTTGGGGGAACCAAAGAAATATGTTCTATCAGTCTTTGATGTGGGTGGGAGTGAGGTCTGCAATATGTTCCCCTCACCTACATCCTCTTGGGAGGTGTCCTTATGATGTCCTCCCTTGTGAGGTCCGGCCATAATCTAGACTTCAACTTTGTGTGACAGTAGTTCTGTAGATTTAATTAAGGCAGTTTTAGTTATGGCCAACTCCAGGCATGAAATCCAAATTATTTTTGAAGATTGAATAAACGGCATGTACTTTAAACAGTTCTTGGCATGTACTTTAAACCAGGTATCTGCTGAAATACTTTCAAAGTGTAGAATCTCAGGTTATCTGCTGTTTTTATGTATCTATTCACGCGTAGTTGATACAAGGGGATGGAGTGATATGTTCTTAGCTATTATGGGAAGAAAAATGTGGTATTTCTTGGTGGCTGTCATAAAAACTGATAAAATGGTTCCACATTCAGGTTTAAAAAATGTTCTTTAGAGTTTATGAGTGCATTGCAGAATATTAAAAGCTGTGTATGTTTTAGGATTATTGTGAAAATAGTGTTGACTTCATGGACCCTTGAAAAAGGTCTTGGGAACACTTGAAAATCCTGCTAGGGCAATGTGTCTGGACCTATTTTTTTTTTGGAAGAGAGTGCCATGAGGATATCTGGAGGAAGAGCAGAGCAAGCTGAAAAAACAGCAAATGCAAAGGTTTTGAGGAAGAGACACACCTGACACATTCCAGGGATGAGCATTCCCGAACAGCTGACACATTGCAGCTGGAGGGAAGGGAGTGAGGGGAAAGTGAGTAGCAGGAAAAAAAGTCAGACATCAGGGGAGCAGTAGAGAGGTTGCTGTGACAATTTCCTTGACAATTTAGCACGGTGGTTAGCACATAATTAGCACTTAATAGATGCTAGTTACCATATTAATATTAAAAGAATACCATTGCCGATCCATTAGCAAGTTTGATCTTTAAAATCAGCATCTAAAACAAACCCTTTAAATGAGAGGAGGGAAAAAATGAAGCAGTGGCTGGAGAGGGATGTTGGGGTCAAGCTACAGCTTTTTTAAAAAAGTGAAATGACTTTTTTAGGAGAAAGACTGTGGGCTGGCCGGATGCGGTGGCTCACACCTGTAATCCCAGCACTTTGGGAAGCCGAGGCGGGCGGATCACCTGAGGTCGGAGTTTGAGACCAGCCTGACCAACATGGAGAAACCCCATCTCTATTAAAAATACAAAATTAGCTGGGCTTGTTGGCGCATGCGTGTAATCCTAGCTAGTCGGGAGGCTGAGGCAAGAGAATCGCTTGAACCTGGAAGGCGGAGGTTGTGGTGAGCTGAGATCGCGCCATTGCACTCCAGCCTGGGCAACAAGAGCAAAACTCCATCTCAAAAAAAAAAAAAATGTACACACACACACACACACACACACACACACACACACACTGTGGGCTGAGGAGAATCATCTAGCTGAGAGAAAAGATTAAATGATGCAAAAAAAGAGAGGAGAATTACTGGAGCAATGTCCTTATGTATGCGAGATGGGGTGGGATGGCGTGAGGAGCTGGGCTTCCCTCAGAGCAGGTCAGTTTATCCATACAAGTCACCTTATCCATAAAATGCAGTAGGGGCAGCGGTTGGCACTTCTAGAAATTATTTTCTGATTATTTTGATTTTCCCAGTGGAATATGAAGTTAGGTTGTCAGCTGAGAATCAAGATGGAGAGGGTATGGAGGTCTGAGGCTAGAGGAAAGGTATGAAATGCTTGAACATGGGCGTGGGAAAGGGAACGGACTAGAGAAATGCAGCAGTGTAAATAACAAGTTGCATTTGGGGCACACCTGAGCCGGGTGACCAGGACTCTAAGCGCTGTCAGCCTGGTGTGGGATCATGTTCAGCTGCTTGAGTGCAGTAAGTGAAGCGGAGGACAGGGTCAAACCACTGTTGCGGTTTGTCTGTGTGTGCCAGGAAAAGTGTGGGTGGATACAGTAACAAGCTCTGGAAATGATGTTGAATGAAGAGTGAGGGCTTGAGTCAGGTCCTAGGGAGTAACCATGGGACTGAGCAGCTGAGGTAGGAAGGAAGAGAAGACTGTTGGCAAAGGTTAAGTCCAAGAATGAAACTTTAATCATTCAAATTTAAAAAGGAAAGAAAGAAAAGAAAGAGTACCAAAAGAAACTGTATAATTTTAATGATTTTATATATGCATTAGAGATGTGTTAATAACAGGTTTTGCTGGGGAAAATCTCTAGCTCATGTATGCACAGCTGGTGGCCCTCTTTAGTAAAATACAAAGACCACTTTACTTAGAACACAAAAAGAAAGTATCCTAAAGAAAGAAATAAATCTGATTTGGATTTTTTTTTAAAATTTACAAATGAAACCCTGAAATGCATTGAAGAACACGAGTCCCAGTTTGAGTTCCTATTAGGCAAGTTACATAACCTCTTCAAACCTTACTTTTCCTCATACGTAAACGTTCGTAAGAATATTCTGAGGATTAAGGAGATAAAGCCTTCAGGCTGGCATACAGTAAGTGCTAGTAAATGCCAACTATGTATTCAGGAATCTTGACGTGAAGGGCACTTTTTCCAATAGGGCACCTCCGAACGTCAGAAGGGTGTGAGTGAATGAGGAGCTAGTGAAATCTTCCAGTCACAGGGAAAGAATTCTCACGCTTGTTCTGCCTTGGACAAGCCAGAAACCAGAACTGTTTGTAAACCTTTTTGTAGATTGAGTATCATCTAAGTAGACAGAGCTTTTTATCATAGATCTAGTTAAGATTCCACAGTGGCAAGGGAAGAATGTTGAAGGAAATTCAACCTTCCCTTGGTGATAAACACTTCTACCTTATCATCATTCATGGATGTCACAACAATTCTAAATTATTACCGTTTGAGTATTTGTGGTCTTACTTTTTCTCCTCTTAAAGAGGCAGCACCCTAGCCTGTTGGATCAACTCCTTCATTGTCCTTTGCTATGGAACAAGAGAGTCGATATAATGAAGGGAGAGGAGAGAATCACTTTATGGCATTGCCTTAAGGCCCCAGAGTGTGTGGAGTAATTGAGGGTCTGGAGTGAACAGGTGAGTCACAGGAACTTTACTTTCCTGTACAATGGTGGACTGGGGGTAGTTGAAGGGAGAGGCGAATATGAGCATATGTGAGATATTCTCTAGGAAATATTTGGGTGAGGAAGGAGGCCGGGGTCCCATCTGAGTAAGTAAGGGAAATAGCCAGTAGTAAAATGTGGATTATTGTCATCATTGTAACCCCATATTTATCTGTAGGCTGATAAAGCTTGGGGAGCTTGATGTACTCTTTAATTAGCCACAAGCAATGTGATCATATGATATATAAAACATTAAAATTATTATTATTTTTTGAGACAGAGTCTCCTTCTGTGATCCAGGCTGGAGTGCGGTGGTGTGATCTTGGCTCACTGCAACCTCTGCCTCCCGGGTTCAAGCAATTCTCCTGCCTCAGCCTCCTCAGTAGCTGGGATTATAGGCATGCACCACAGTGCCTGACTAATTTTCTTGTATTTTTATTGGAGACGGGGTTTCATCATGTTGGCCAGGCTGGTCACTTCTGATCTCAAGTGATCCGCCTACCTCGGCCTCCCAAAGTGCTGGGATTACAGGTGTGAGCCACCATGGACTCGGCCGAAAACAATAAAACTGTGAAGCAGTTCTACACCATGTTCATACCAGCGTTATTCATAGGAGCCAAAAAGTGGAAGCAACCCAAATGTTCACTGATGGATGAATGAATAAACAAAATGTGGCACACACATATAATAATGGGACATTATTCAGCCTTGAACTGGAGGGAAATTCTGACAGGTCACTGTGAGATGAAAGGTCACATTTTCAGGTGTCAGGCAATCTTTACTGCAATTTGCTGACATTATTGAACACAGCACCACATTTAGCATATTTTCACATAACAAAAAACACTACGTGTATGTACTTAACGTTTTATAGGGTCGATCTTCCTTATTCGTGGTTTCAGTATTTGCTAATTTGCCTACTCACTAACATTTATTTGTGACTCCAAAATCAATACTTGTGTGTAATTTTTCACATGTGAAAAATTGGAGTTGCCCAGTGTGCACATTCGCAGCTAAGGTTGAACCTGGCTGTGCTCTGTCTTCTTGTTTTAGCTCTCATGCAATAAACAAGCACCCTTTCATGACATGGTTTTGCATTTTTGTACTTTCTGTTGATGATCTCACTGTTTACAGTGGCCCCCTGTGCAGAAGTGCTGTCTGGTTTTCCTAAAAGTAAAATGTTATGATGTGCATTATTGAAAAAATATGTGTATTAGACAGGCTTCCTTCAGGCATGAGCTATAGTGCTGTTGGCCCTGAGTTCAGTGTTAATGAATCAAGTATACTTACGTTTTGTTTAAAGAATGTATGTATATGTTTTATTAAGAATATAACATATAACATGTGATGTTATATGTGTCATGTATATTCTGTTAATATATATGTATATATACATATTCTTTAAACAGAAGCACACATAAAATGAAATTATATGTTGATTAATTGTCAAAGATGTTGTGACCAGAGGTTTGCAGGAACCTAAACCTAGTATTTTCCCATAGGGTCAGTGGTTCAATATCTGTTAATCTAGAGTTGTAGTGACTTTATTGAACATAACTACTGCAAACAATGAGAATCAAATGCGTGTTAAACTATTTTAAGGGAAAAATAGTATTAATTTTTGTGCTTTTCAAGGAAAACCAATATTTGAGTTGAAATCCATCAGTTTAGAACCTATCAAATGAGAATAGTGTATCAAATCAGAACAGTATACCCAAAAATCTGTTCTGTAAAAATAGATACTAGTTTGTGCTTTAATTTTCAACACACTTAAAAAAGAATTTTGAAGATAGAACACAGAATTACTCATTTCATTTAAGAAGACCATTTTTCTCTCCTCACCAAGCACATATCTGGCTTTGAGATAATTTGTTCATGTCATAGAAAAATATCTTTTATTCTAGAAAGATCATAAAGGCTTGAAATGACAAATAGATACCATTGTGTGTGCTAATGCCAACATTTTATATTATCTCTTAATCTTAGTTTTAATTATTAATTATTGCCACAACTGATCTAGCAATTAATAGTACATTTCTTGCTTTTATAGTTGATTTAATTAATTAATTTTTTTTTTTTTTGCTGGCCATGTTTTATTTGTCCTTTTACTTCAAACAGGATAACCAAAGATATAGACAATATTCAATAAAATAAAATAGATGAAACAAATTCTAAGAGACTGTGATGCCACATGCTACATTTAACCTAATTTTATTCATGCTTGCCTTGGGATGGGGAATAGATCATTCAGTAAAAACAAAATGTCTTATCATGTACAACTTTTAAACTATAATAATGATGTACCTTAATTACTTCCATGCACACAATTCTAACATTCATTTTTAAAAAAAAATAAGCGCAATTAAGACTTCTAGAGCATTTTATAATAAAATAATATTTACAATAAATATTAAAAATAATAAATTTTTAATAATTCCTAATTAATTTTTCTTTGTAGCTAGATCAAGCACCTCCAAAATACAAATTCCTATACACAGTGAGCACGTTACTTAAAATGAGTATGTGGACAGCCTTAGGATAAACTGACATAGATTCAGCTAGGTAGGCAACAAACCATAGTGCCAAATGGAAAAAGTGTATTTGCAAATAAATTTTAAAAACTAAGTTAATTTTTATAATTAAATACAGAAAATATACTGATTTGCTAAAATAAATAAGATGTGATGTATTAACACTTCACTATAAAGAATGAATACCAGAACATTTATAAACATTGAATGAGTCTCATTAAGAATAGTTCACTACAATACACGCTGGCTAAATAGAAGTGCGTTTTGTGAAGCACTATGGGTGATATATGTTTTGCCACATATTTTTGTTACTTTGAGGTAGATAACACACGTATACCAAATTCAGCATTCATTTTCAGTTGCTTCTGGTATCATGTGTTTTACGAAATGTGTACGGTATGAAAAACTTGAAACTACTCATGAATGAAAATTGTCTTAGGATAAAAATAGATATTTTCATGCAATTTTGTACAGTCTCACTGTAAATTTCAAGGCAAAATTTGTTTCCTGTAAGACAGATTGTTGTTCTATGAGAGGATGTTCTTTACTTGTCTTAGTGCATTTCTTTTGTCTCCTCCTGCATTGCATTATTTTGCTGTATTCATTATTTTTGTGTGCAAATGACATGTCATTTAAAATGAAAACTATCTCACATGTAGAAAAAGAAAGTCTGGATTTAAAAACCAAGTACTCATAAAATCCTTACTAAATGACACCATCTGATTCAAGTAAAAAATGACTTAAACTCTAGTAACAAAAAAGACCAAATACATTTCATAAGAATACAAAGATAAATGTCTGCTGAGTGTTTTAGTTCAGATGTTCAGAATGCTGCTGTATGTTCGATGAGGAATTTGAGGGGAAGATTTCATAGCAGAAGCTGTTAATGTGGCCTGTATTGACTTAAGTGGTGACCCAACTGGACTGTGAAACCGCGGGATGCCTGTGGGCTCGAGCTGCTTGTTAAAGAGGAACTCCCCACTGTTGTTCAGAAATCCTTCCTCATTTCTCTCTCCCCAAGTTTCCTATCCTCTGCTGGCTCAGTTTCTAGCATTTCGGGATCTTCTTTCCTGCTGAAGAACTTGTCTAAGTAACTAGTGTGTTTTCCTTCTTAACTTGTTCATCCTTTCTTACTTCACAAAACTGATTTATGAGAAAACAGTTCTCCCCATCACCCACAAACTGGCTGTCCCAAGAAGATGGGTACAAAGTTTCTAATTGAGCCAGATTTGCCATTCCTTTTTCCTGTTTTTCTTGGCTTACTGACTTTGATATCAAACTTTTCAATTGTAGTTGGGACACTGAGCTATTCAAGTCATTTAATTTACCAACAACATCAGTAGGCTCATGTTGGAAGCTAAATTGAATAGTTCCTGCAATAAAGGAATGAAAATGAAATCCCTGATTCTTTCTCTCTTTCTTTTCCAGCCAGTTGCTGTGATGCTTCCTCTAGCACTATCTGGGCTTTAACCAATCCATTCCTTTCACATTTTGATTTGCTTTTCTTATCAGATTTTTCTTTGCTTTGTTCCTTCCAATTGGAAAGATCTGTAATAAGCTTGGATTCATAGTAACGGTTAACTTCACTCTCTCTCCAAACTAAGTTATCTAAATATGATCATGACCTCGTTTTGTAATTACAAGTATGGCTACACTCCAGATCACAATATTTGTTTTCATGATGATCTGGTTACTGCCAACAAGGCTCAGCAGAGTAATTGTTATCAAAAGCAGGATCCCCCAGATATATTTCCCGATCTCCATCCAAATATTTTCGGGGATCAACTTGTACTTCTTCATCAGTGACATCAGACAGAGCTCTTGGATCAAGCTGAACTTCATCAATATCAAAGTTGTTATGTATAGGCCAATCATGCTCTGAAAACTGACAATCATGGTACCTTTCCCAGTTATAAATGTGACTGTGAGTTTCATCCATAAGCAAAATATTATGAGCTTCATCTTCAATATGAAAAGGATGGCTTGAAATTGGCTTATCCATTGGAAAAGAATATATGCTCATGTAAGGATGGGAGAGCGCTTCTTCTGCTATTAACTGATCCATGGGGCTAAATGTCAAAATTTGTTCCAGGAAATTCAGTGCTTCTCGACTAATTCCTGGAAGTAGCTGAGTTAAAGGTTTGTGTGGCTCAGTCATGTGATTTCTAATGTAAACTGGAATTACGCTGAGAAGCTCCTGATGACCTTCCTCATGTGCAACAAGAATAGATTCTAAAGTCAGCTGCATCTGTTCAAGTTCATGTGCACCTGCAAAAAGGGTTTTACAAAACAGTCAGCATTTCAGCAGAGATGCAGCCTGCAGCCCACATGTCAATGGCTTTAGTATAATTATTAGGATAAAGTAAAAGACATGGAGATCTGTACCATTTAGTAACCAATCCTTCAAAAGATGATTCTTATGGGAATAATGAGGGTCCATGATCCGTGCAAGACCAAAGTCACCTATCTTCAGCACCAAGTCTTCAGTATTAATGAAAAGATTAGCTGGTTTGAGATCTCTGTGCAGTACATTTGCAGAGTGAATGTACTTGAGCCCCCATAGCAACTGATACATGAAAAGCCTGGCATGCTCTTCCAGTAAAGGGCCCTGCTCCAGCACTTTAGACAAGTCTGTCTTCATGTACTCCTGAACAATGTAAACACTGTTTAGTTCTGTAAGAGAGCCCACATCATCTGTTAATTGGTTCCCACTGGGACCAGGAATTTCAAACACTTTCACAATGTTATCATGGTCAAGTCTTCTAATAATTTTGATTTCACATAGAGCATGTTTGACACTCTGGGGATTGGTAAGGACAGTTTTCTTGATGGCTACTCTTTTGTCACAGTCATTGTCTACAGCAGAAAAAAACAAGTAATTGCCTCCACAACCCAGTGGTTTTAAGTCCATATACCTAGAATCCAGATCAAAACCATGAATGTTCATGAGACTTTCAAATTTCTCTGCCACGTTGAAACCCTTACGATTGCCTTTTCCTTTGGAATTGTTGAACTTGTGTAAACAAGGAAGAAAACTGGCATCAAAAGGAAAGATCTTTCAAAAAGGGAGAAGAAAAATAATTATGCTTCCACAGCAAGATGGTTTCTTGATGTTCATTGCTTGTGCCAAACAGGCCTGTTGATTTCCCCATAGATTTAAAGCTCAAAAAGCTCTACTCATGCTGATAATTTAAAAGATTGCAGTACTCATAGTTCAAGAAAGGGGCAGCAACTCTGCAGACATTTAAAGAAAACACTCAAGAAACTCAAACTGAAATGACATACTATGCACTCAGATTACTGTGCTAAACGATTTAACATTTAACAAAAATGTGAATAAATATGCACATGACAGGCTTCTATGAACATTCTCCTCACAGTGCAGATACATTCAGTGTTGGACTGGTCCTGAGCAGCATCATTCTAAGGTGCTGGTAAGCACTATTAGCGTTTTGCTTCTTTTCTTCCTTTGTTGCTATATATTTCAACAGGAAGCCCTGGCGGCTGTTGGGTAACAGAAGATGTCCTTTGTTAATGATCAGGTGGCTCCAGCTCACCACAATTAAAATCAAAGCTACTGTCCATCTTACTGTGTGTGATACAACGGGACTTCTCTGACTCATCAAGAGAGTGCAGGCCCCGCGGACAGCCCCCAGTGTCAGCTCAGGTCTCCGGCTGTGCTGGCGGCAGTGGTGGCTCTGAGGCCCTTGCTTTGCCGCAGTCACCGCCATGTAACACCGACCCGTGAGAGAGGGCCGTGTTGGTTTAATTTAAAAGGAACAACCCTGAGACTAGAGACATTCTTAGAGACAGAAGAATGTGGTTTACTTTTATCAGTACATTTTATTTCCTTTTCCCTATCGTAATGACCCCTGGCATCACTACTCAGTGTTTATGTAATAGATTCCCAAGATGGTCTTTAAAAATAGGAGCTGTATTTTGCTCCTATGAGTTCATATTGCTTAATGTTTGAATTAGAAGAAAAAACTTTTGTTAGGAGGTCACTTTCTTTTTAAGTTTATATTTGAACAGTTAGTAAGCAGGCATATTGAAATGCTGTATGACACAACTACTCTTATCTTTGAGGCAATGCAGTGTTGTGGTTAAGATCATGGACTTTGTTTTGAGAAAGGCCTGGTTTTAAATCCCAGTTGTCCTATTTACCCTCTAAGTGACTTCAGGTAAGTTACTTAATCTCTGTAACCCAGCCTTATCTCTGAAATCTGGACAATAAATGTACCTACCTCATAGAGTTGTTGTGATGATTTGCATGAGATAATTTGAGTATTTAGAACTGTGGCTGGAACATAATTGGTTCTTAAAAGAGATAAATTATTGTACTGATGTTAAAAGAATATAGATGATGTTCCACAGTAAGCAAATAAAATCAGCGTCTAAAACAAAGTTGAATTGTGATGATCAAGAAAAAAAATGTTTACCTTGCAAAGAAATACAGATCTGCCCACTGTCATGAGACAGTGGCTTCCCATTAACTCTGTTTTAGATCATTTCTAAATTTACTAGACTGTGAAATCTCATTATGAAAGCCTAGACAGGGTGATGTATATGGAGCTCTGTTCATAATTAACACCTTATAGAATGTAATGTTTTTAACCAATGAGTTTTTAAACAAAAGAAAAAGGGATTTTCAACTAATAAAAGTCCCTCCCTCACCTCAGAGGTCACCTTCTCAGTGCTACCTGCCCTGGTGATGCTATCCAGCATTGCAGTCCCCACCCCCAACCTGGCATGCCCCAACCTCCTTTACTTCTTAACTTCTCCCCTTAGCACTGATCACCACCGAATACACTAGATAGTACAATTTTCTCTAAATCCATCTTCTAATATTAGAATATAAACTCCATGGGGGCAGGGATATTTGTCTGTTTTTTTCCCTGCCCTGTCTCCTGTGCCCACAACACTGCCTGTTACGTAGTCATTGCTTAAACGATATTTGTTGAATGAAAAAGGGAATGGTTCTAGTTTTGAGAAATTCTTTTATATATTTTAGCTGTTATGATAATGTTCATCCTTCTCTTTGCTATCTATTTGGTAAGAGGAATGAAATTTTAGAGCAGTGTCCTGCTCGATATACCCTCAAGATTTTAGAGCAGGGTATGCAGTGTATTAATTCTTTGTTTTCTTTGCCATTTATTAAAATAGTGTGTATTTTGTGCAGGAGATCAACAATTAGTAGAATGCAGTCCTTTCTTATAGTGGGGGAGACAGCTATATGTACAGATATACAGATGGTCTTTTACTTTTGATGGTTTGACTTAAGATTTTTCAAATCTACAGTGGCAAAAGCAATACATCTTTAGTGGAAATCATACTTCGAATGCCCATGCAACTATTCTGTTTTTCACTTTCAGTACAGTACTCGATAAATTATATGAGATATCCAACACTGTATTATAAAATAGGCTTTGTGTTAGATGATTTTGTCCAACTGTAGACAAAATGTGAGTGCTCTGAGCACACGTAAAGTAGGCTAAGCTAAGCCATGATATTTGGCAGGTTAGGTGTTTAAATGCATTTTCAGCTTATGATGTTTTTAGCTTTCTATGGGTTTAAGAGGATGTAATGCCATTGTAAGTTGAGGAGCATCTGTATATGGTATACAGCCATTCATGCAAGTATATATGGTAATGGATACATGCTGTCACAGAAACAAACATAGTGGGCACTCTTGAGCAGATATGGAAGGCTTCCAGAGAAGGTCACATTGAGCTGAGTCTTGAAGTGTGGTTAATGACAGTCGTGCACCAGGAAAAGGATAGCATTCTAGCAGGACTGAACTGCACGATGGCTTTGGTGTTTCCTCCTAGTACTCTGCTATGAAGCGTCCACTGAATTCATGGAACTTAGTTCTCATAGAAATTATCATGATATTTTTGTTAGACTGTCTACAACAGGAAAGATGAATTAGAAAATTTACTGAGTTCTGTTTATACTTTTATTATGATCAAATAAGTGTTTTTGAATTAAATATATATAAAATTAGAGTCATTATTGTCTTAAGGTACATAGTAGAAAACTCAGTAATAGTTGAAGGGAGCTGATTTGTTTGCATTGCTGTGTTTTGGACATAGAGAGTTATTGTCCAATGTGTTTAGATTTAAAGAATAATTTGGCTTAGGTATTGTTATTCTTCAGAATATGATTTTTGCCATTTTTAAGCCCTATTATTCTTACAGCTTCATGTTTTCTGTTAGGTCTTCACATCATTTATCAAAATTTCCATCCTGAGGATGATAAAAGTTCAGGTATCTCATTCCAAATTGGTTGTGAAAATCACCTAAATTTCATCTTCCTGTTTTCCTTCAAATAATTAAAGGAAATATTTGCAAACTTTTTATTTATCAGTGACACAGTAAAATAACTATTAAGATATGATTTGAAAGAATCCACATGGAAGGGCAAGAAAGACACCCTTGCTCTACCATGGCATACAGGCTATAAGGTACCTGTTTATTTCCTAACCCAGCTGATGTATCAAAACAGGCCACTGTCTGTATTGTATCCATCCATCCATCCATCCATCCATCCATCCATCCATCCATCCATGCATCCACTCATCCCCTAACAACTTGAATATAGATCCTATTTATGTGCGAGACTTACAAAGACTAATGAAACATGTCTACATTTTAGCTGTTTACTATCTAGTGTGGTTATCTAATGTTGAAGAAAAGCTAGAGCCATGCTTCTAATAAATGCATAATTTAATTTAGCAAAACAGTTTTTGGAAAAACAGAATTGGAATTTGAAAGTGTGTGCCACTTATGAAATAAGGGTTATGTGGGGCTCTGTTTCACATGGAGCATGAGAGTGGCAATGGGTAGTAATGGAGATTAAGTTAGTACAGCAAACAGGCCCTTATGCCTTTTATACTTACTAATTGTTTGATAATAAAGGAGTTATGTAACATATTAAAACCTCAGTTTCCTAATTTTAAAATTGAGATACATTCATGTGGTTGGATTATTATACAGATTAAACAAGATAACTACAAGTGAGCTTTGATTTACTTCTTCTTTTTTCATACTTTTTCCTGCGTTAGTCGTGTTTCTGCAGTTTGTTAAATTCATGTGTAAATTTTCTAGTGGTATTTGAAGGTGTAATAATCCTTCCAATTTGTTAATACACTTAGAATAGTGCTTTGGGGCTAGAAGATTGGTGGTGACCATGCTGTCTGTCACATTGTTTCTCACTGTTCTAAAGTGAAAGAACTTTATAATGAAAATATTTATTTCATCGTGAAAGTGTGTCTCTTGGGACCGAGGACATCAATGAATATGAGATCTAAGTGTAAAAGTGCACTAAGGACTTGGCTCAACTTCCACTATCATTATTTTTGCACCATTGTTAATCTGTATATAAAATAACTTTTTCTTCCCTTAAATCTTTCAGAAGCCGCTTTGAAACTTAGCCCTTAACAGATTTGTCAACTCATGCCTGTTGCTGCTGCTAGCTTATTTAGTCTACTGAAAGGTTATTCATTAATGTCTACAGGTTGCTGGAGCCACTAACTGAAACTTAAGAAAGGTGCAGGTGGGGACTCTTTTAAGCCTCACGCCATGATGGATGTTCATCCAGTCATCATGGTTTCCATGGCAAGCACTGGCTGCTACCTGTTTCAGCAGCTTCCTCCTACTCTTTCCTATTTTCAGACTGCTATCTACATTTTACAAGCTCATTGTCACCTTGTTTCTGCCAGTGTTACTTAATTCCATCCTTGATTTCTATGCTTCTAATTGAACTTTCCTATTTTTATTTTTAAAGGCACCAAATCTCCAGAACAGTCTTAAACAATGTTATAATACCATAAGCTTTAAGTATCATACAATAATAGCCTTTTCCTTTATAATATAGCCCACTTTCAATGTGATTCTACTTTCCATTTGGGATTGTTGCGTGTAATCCTCTTATAGCCTTTTTCTGGAAATTCCAGATGGTGTTTGTAAATATTGTGCAAGTGTATTTTGTAAATAAATTCCTCAAAATTTAGTCTATGATTTTTTAAAAAAACCCAAGTCTGTAGACACCAAGACACCAACTTAAGTTTTTAAAAATTACTTAACAAGTAAAGTCATTTCTCACGTTGTTTGCAGCCTGTGTAACAGACTGCTGTGTTTGTTGCATAGGAGACAGCTCAATTCTTTATTGGCGTAAAGAATAAAAGAATTATTATATGTAGAGAAATTCCATGTATGCTATATTTGTATGTGCAGCTGATCTAAAGTAGTGATTCATTTTCTATTACCTGTCATATTCTTGTCATGCAAACTTTCTGTACTGGCCTCTTGGATAATGGCCAATTGAAGAGAGAAAAGAAAATCAACCCCCAACATAGAGCTGGAGGGAGAAAGATATGGTATTTATATCAGGAGAGTGTTGTCTAAGAAAACATCGTAACCCTCTTTTTTATTGCCCATTTTCCAGAAATCTTACTGCTATTCAAGTTCAGGTTAACCACTTTTTGTCTGCAGCTGGGTCTATATTTCTTGTGACCACAGTGTTTTAACATATAATGTTGGGAATGTAATTATTTTATCACAAATAATTTATGGCTCTTTTCCAAGAATAGGTAAGCAACAGAATATTGGTTTAAAAAAAGTACTGTTTAGATTTTTTTTTTTCTACAGATGTGACAGTGTAATTCATCCAAGGGAAGCTGCTTGAATCTCTAATTAAAATCACTTGTTATAGCTCCAATTTCTGTAGGATGAGAAAGAAGTTATAAGTTATTGGAAGTTATGGTTTCTTATTTCTTAAACATGCTGTAAAATGTGTCTGTGTGTAATTTTTTTCTTTTGGTAGTTCATAGCTGAGATTTTTATCCTGTTAAATGAAAGCCCTCAAAGATTTTCTTCATCACCTTTTATAGAATATAGAATTATGCATCACTTTCTCTTCATAATGTTTACTTACTTTCTTTTGGCAGTTTGGTTTAGATATTCTTCTTGGTACTTTCAAATTGCTCATATTTGTAATGATTCTTCCACTAGACCATTAATAAATTCTGTAACATAGCCCCTGAGAGACTGGATAGTGTGTAGAAAGACTGAAAGCTGCTTTATTATTCTGCCCATATTATGAATTTAACAACATTTGTAAAAATAACAGTATGTTTTCCTGATGTGGTTTAGATCTCCACTTTATTAATACTTAAAATACTTAAAATACTTAAACATGAGTTGCAAACTTCAGAGCAGAAAAACATCATCAGAGAAAGTCTGGTATCAGAACTTTGGAAAGCTTCATGAAGCTTTACTATTGATTATTACTGGTGACACTACCTTAATGTTTCAATAGCAAGAAAGAATAAAGTCATTTACCCAAGAAATAAAAAAAGGATCAATAGTATGTTCATACAAGGAATGACAAATACAGTTTTCTGAATATTATCCATCTGAGGCAGAATGGAAATTGGAAAATAACTTTTACTATCCTTGGCCCTGGCCTTGAACTTTTATCTGGTTAATGGAAAAGTTAGAGTGATTTAGGTCAGCCTATTTAGAAACATCTTAGACTGGTTTGTCTTTGGTTGAAGGCATTCATATTCTCTTCTGTCTAAAGAAAATAAAAGAGACAGCTGACCATCCAGATTTAAAGGCTGTCTACTTCCATTTCAACCAAATAGAATTAGGATAAAAATATCCAGCTATAATGTGAGCTGCAAGGGTAGTTTGGGGTTATTTCATCAGCAATCTAAGTGATTTTTCTGATTCCAGCCCTGCTTCCCCCTAGTTCTTTCTCTACAGTTGAAATGATCTGTTTATTTCTTTAAATGAGAAATATTTTGGGGAAAATGAATGGAAAAGTAAAAAGAAGATAATAGTCTTTCATAGTCCCACCATCCAGAATTAAATAGCATGAACATCTTGTTATATAGTTGCTCATATTCTTTTTTTTTATTTTCTGGAACTAAAATTACTCTGTTCTTTTTGCAAATATAAATATGATGCATGCAATTGTAAAGAATCAAAAGAAGTGTAGTAAGTACTGCATCAGTGAGCTTTCAATGTTGGAAGCAAAATATTTTAGGCGTTTTAAGCAGAAAGGGATTTAATTCAGGGAATTGCGTTCTTAAAAAATTCCTGAGAGGTCGGGATGTGTGAAAATCAGAGGCTGCCACTGGACTGTAAGTGTTAAGTTGCCATCTAGAGGTCAGGAGGCTGCTTCTATTACTGGTAGCACTGCTGCCACTGCCATAGCTGTCTCATACCTACAGAGCTGGTGACAAGATGCCGGAATATGGATTCTGGTCACTGCAAACACATACTTCTGTTGGACCTTGTTTTCTGGCTACCTGTTAACAGCTAAAAGATGGCCTTTACTTCACTTTCACCTTCCAAATCTAGTGCATCTGATTGGCAGAACTCAAATCACATCCAGAACCTGTGAGAGTCTGGGAAATGGAGTTTTTAGCTTTCCTGCCCATGTGCTCTGAGGGGTTGGGCGGGGGACACGGGGGGATGCACATGGATGCCAGATGCCAACAGATAATACCAAACTGAAGCATAAAACTGAAAACTCTAAAAAAAACCTTGAAATTCCACTTGCCAGAAATAACTCTAATTAACATTAGGGGTACTTCATTCCAGACATACTTTCTATGCATATAGACAGATAGACAAAAATACTTTAAGAAATAGGTTCATACAATAGATATTTTAAAAGTAATTCATTTTACTTTAACATCCTGACAGAATGATTGAATTTCAAATACATTACTTTCCTCTCTTAAAGAGGTATATTCTTTTTTTTTTTTTTTTTTTTGAGATGGAGTCTGTCTCTGTTGCCCAGAGTGCAGTGGCATGATCTTGGCTCACTGCAACCTCTGCCTTCCGGGTTCAAGCGATTCTCCTGCCTCAGCCTCCCGAGTAGCTGGGATTTACAGGCACCCACCATCACGCCCAGCTAATTTTTTATATATTTTTTAGTAGAGACGGGGTTTTGCCATGTTGCCCAGGCTGGTCTTGAACTACTGATCTCAGGGGATCCACCTGCCTTGGCCTCCCAAAGTGCTGGGATTACAGGCGTGAGCCACCACGCCCGGCCCAAGAGGCGTATTCTTTAAAAGTATATGTACAAAGTTATGAGGTATATGTACAAAGTTATCTGTATATTTTTAAAAAATATATACAAAGTTATGGGTATATGTACAAAGTTATGGGGTATATGTGCAATTTCATTACATGCACAGATTGCATAGTGATCAACTCAGGGCTTTTAGGGTGTCCATCACCCAGATAATGTACAGTGTACCCACTAACCAATTTCTTATCATCCATTCCCCTCCTACCCTCTAGCCTTCCAAGCCTCCGTTGTCTCATTTCACTGAAAGAGGAATGTTCTTAAAGAACCCTGTAGGTTTAAGAAAAGAGTAAAAAAATGATTTCAGTTGCTTTGGTCAGTGGGTTTTTTTGCTCTTCACCCCCATTCCAGTTTAGGTGTCCTCCCTTGACCTCCTAGGAAAGATGAACTATTCTTGGCCGGGCGCTGTGGCTCACGCCTGTAATCTCAGGACTTTGGGACGCCGAGGTGGGCAGATCATGAGGTCAGGAGATCAAGACCATCCTGGCTAACACAGTGAAATCCCGTCTCTACTAAAAATACAAAAAATTAGCCGGGCGAGGTGGCGGGCGCCTGTAGTCCCAGCTACTCAGGAGGCTGAGGCAGGAGAATGGCGTGAACCCCGGGGGCGGAGCCTGCAGTGAGCCGAGATCGTGCCTCTGCACTCCAGCCTGGGCGACAGCGAGACTCCGTCTCAAAAAAAAAAAAAGAAAGAAAGAAAGAAAGATGAACTATTCTCACTAACGGAGTTCATCCCTGTCCCCTCCCACCACCTCCTAACTTGTATGATCATGTAGACCTTTTGTTTTGTAACCATAATGCTAACTTTAAAAATTATTTTTATTTGAATGCATTCAGCACTCACCATAAGTCATTTTACCACAGTTTGTGCACTTCTGAGTTCTTTATTTTTGACTCTGTTCTTAATTACTTGTATTTCATTGTTAAGTAGTACTTCCAAGAATGATGCATGGGTGTTTTTTGAGTACTTTGAGGTTTGAAAATGTCTGCTTGTTGTTTTTAATACACGAATAACTTGGCTAAATATGATACTCTTTGGTCCCATTTTCCTTCCACTTTCTTTTGACTTTTTTATCGTGGAAAAACCTGAGGTCAGCCTGATTTTCTCATATTGCTTTTTCTATCAGGATACCTGAAAAATTCTTTCTTTATCCTTGAAGTTCAATAATTTCATATCTTCGTTTTCACTATACCCAAATACAAAATTAAATTGCTACTTAACATGGTAATTTAGATTTCATCCTCATTTGTTGGTGCCCTTTTTATTGTATGCTTTTTGATGTGGTGCATTCTACAGAATAGTTAATGTTTATCAGATCAAATGTAAGAGTGTTAGAGAAGGCATTTAACTGCACAGTTCCAGATTCACTCTATACTTTATGAGGTGCTGAGTTTCGTACCATATAGGTGGATGAGGACTTGTGGTTATGAGATGGATTTCTGCCCCCTGGGATAGAAGCTCCTTCCCAGCTCTGGTATTCCTTAGTGAGTATATTATGACTTCCAGTATAAGCTCATACCTAGGCAGTATTCTAGTGAAATTTTTTGAGTGGTCATTATGTTCGGTGTAATGAAATGAATGAACTGTTTCCATTTCTTGATCATAATCTCTTGAAAACTAACTTCTGAATTCATTTTATAGAAATCTTCCTCTAAGAGTTTTAGATTCGGAAAAGGCTACTAAATATAACAATTGTAAATGAAGGAAAAATCAAGTTTACAATATTATATTAGATTATAACAAATAATCTTTGTGACTATTTATTTTCCTGTCCTACTTTTTTTTTTCTTGAAATCTGTAAGCTCCAGGTTTCTAGGCATTTTCTGATAAGTATAACAATTTTAACTGTTATTTAAGTTTTCCCCGGAAGATTTTTATCTCATTATTTATCTGAGTTTTATATATTATAACTTTTTATAAGATTTTATTTGAAAAAAGAGGCTTTATTGAATTTAATAGTTTAGAACTATGAATCTAAGTTCATATCACTTTACAGACGAGGAAACTAAGAATCAGAGAAGTAAGTGACCTATCCCAGCCCAGCCAGTAAGTCACAGAGCCTGACTCCTAATTTTTATGCTTCTTTAGCCAAACAATACTGGGAAATGAAAGCTTGGATTATTCTTTGTTCAAAATTTACCATGCTATATACATATTTTTTAATACTAGAGATACATTTTATTTTGAAATAATTACTATCATGGTTGCCAAATGAATTTTCCAATTTTATCATTCTTTATTTTCATTATTCTTTTCTCTATTTAGGTTGCCATGCTACTAAGAAAAATCTTTCTCTCCAATTTTTTTTTTCCTGGAGATGGGTTTTCACTCTGTTGCCCAGGCTGGAGTGCAGCGGCACGATGTTGGCTCACTGCAACTTCTGCCTCCTGGGTTCAAGCGATTCTCCTACCTCAGCCTCCCAAGTAGCTGGGACTACAGGTGTGCACCACCACACCTGGCTAACTTTTGTGTTTTCAACAGAGACAGGGTTTCACCATGTAGGCCAGGCTGGTCCTGAACTCCTGACCTCAAGTGGTCCACCTGCCTTGGCTTCCTAAAGTGCTGAGATTACAGGTGTGAGCTACTGCGCCTGGACTTTTTCTCCTGTTTTTAAAATTATCTTTGTATTTATCAGTTTGGACTTAAAGCTCCATGTTTTATTCAATGTATATAAGCCATTAGAATTATTATTTCTTTGGATGCCTGAATTGTCTCAGATTATAACAGTAGGAGCCATCTCAGGCTATTTTCTCAATTCTTCTGATATGTCCCCAGCATTCTTAAGCACTTAATTTTCTGGCATAATGAGATATCCAGAGTTCATCTTGCTCTCTCTTTGCCCCAGCTTTGAAATCAGCTCTTTCTCCAAGGATTACTGCTTCCTTTCAGTGAAGAATAGTATTTAGAAACCAAGATCTGAGCCTTAGGTGTGCTCATTGGTATTGAGGTGTCACTGTTCCCAGGCCCTCTCAGTGGACAGAGTTACATCTTATTTATTTTTGTGTCAATTAATATTGAAAACAATGAGTTCACATAGGAACCTTTGATTCCAGTCCACCCCACAAAGTTCATTCACATTTTTTTCCTTAGACAGTGAGAAACGTGGCTCTCATTATCCTCAATATATTTAACCTATCAGATCAATCCTCATTGCTATCCTCATTCCATGTAGGCTCTCACACCTCCTGGTGGGCTGCACACGTACCCTTCTTGCTCTGCTTGAACTCTGACACTGGCACTGGCCCATGAGGCCACTACCTCATTACCCTTCTGGGCATTTGACCCCCCACACTTGTCTACCTTGCTCAGTCTCACCTAATGGCTTTTGGGTTGAGTTATTAAAGAAGGAAAAACATCTTGCATGTTTATTGATAGTAATAACAGCAAAAGTAAAGCTATTTTAAAAGAATATTTTTCTAGACCTTACAATTGTATTCTTAATGACCTTCTTTATGTTCTTAGGATTTTCATATTCTTTACTTAGTGTTTATTCTCATATTGTTTGCCTTATTATCCCAAATTATATTCAGCCATCAATTTCTATTATAGGATTTTTCCCTCCCCAGAGTTAATACATTTCCAAGACAAAGACCCATTTTCTTTTGAACTTTAGTTTATGGTACAGTGATTTTGCTTGAGGTCATGGATGATTGGATCTCACTGCTTGTCCTGCAGTAGAAATAATGTTTGTAAAATAATGCTAGCTTGCTCCAAGTAGTCAGTTATTTCAAGTCACCATTTTCACCAGGTTCTAGAATGCTGTCTAAATTTATTAAGAGAAAGGCACTCCATATTGACATTTCTTGTAGAAGGTTAGATGCCCCTTCTGTGGACATCAGTAATACTCTGTATTTCCCTTTTCTTTACATGTACAAATTGCATTGTCAATTTATATTTGTTTCCCCACTAAAGCCTCCAAACCTTGCTTGTTTGGTTTAAGTATCCCTGGGGCTCATCACAGGGCCTGTTGAAGTTCTTTTGAAATGAATTGAAGAATGTGAATAATAGTTCTAGTTCTTCGGGATAATGGAAAGCTAATAAGGTTTATGCTAGAGGCTCTTACTGCTGGACTCTCTTCCTGTTTTTGGTTTTTAGGAAAAAAGCTAGAAAAATCCAACCTCAGCTAGAGTAACAGTAGTAACTGACTTGAAAGTATGTCAAAACAAAAACTGTTAAGGTCATGAGGATTTTAAAAGATTAGTGAATATAAATGAAGATGTTTTAAAGATGACACTGTTAGTAAATATGCTGCCAGTCGTCAGCATTTTAAAATGTGTGTGAAGCAAAAAACAAAAACAAAAACACAAAAAAGAGGGAGAGAGATTTGCTTCTTGGTTCAAGGAACTTGCAACTTAAATGATGAGAAATCCAGAGGGGTGGTGATGGAGGGTGTGGTGATACTCTAATAGCGGTATGACATCGGAAGGTCATTGAAACTCTTTTTTCCGCGTGTAAAATGGTGACATGCCCTCCTCTCTTTCTGTTTTATTCAGCTGTGAGACTCAAATGGAGAACTTTTAAAAACCATAGTTATACAAATGCAAGTTTGGGTTATTTTACCGTTTGGTAATGCAGGAAGTTCTGGCGGGGTTCCTGGCGCCATTTTATCTAGCGCTGCCGCTGTAGGCAGGGAAGCACCTTCTCTGCCCTGGGATACAGCGGAAGTTGGGATGCGGGCTGAACTGGGCTTCGGGTTGGACTGGACTTCTATGGCTTCCCTGAGCAACTCGTTGCTTCTTGAGGACCCATGTCTGGCTCACTAACCCACCCACTAATCTTTTCCCTGTAGGGAGCCCAAGCTACTAGGACAGACAACTTAACCTTCTCTGTCTTTAAAAGCTTTAAAGAAATATTGGAAAAATGAAACAGGCTAAATAAAAAGAGAGAGGAGAGAAAAAGTACCCCTGGAAACCAACAATATTTTCTCAAGTATTATACTTTGTAAGACATAAAAGTGGAATTAGTGTTAAACCCACTTTTAAGAAGCATGAACGACACGGGGATGGGCAGCATTCTGGCCCGTCTCTACCTGGAATGCAGGTAGAGACAGCGACCAAAAGTGACCTTTTACAAGTAGAGACAGCAACCAAAATATGAGAGCAAATTATGATGAAGCCATAACTAGAAATTGATCACTAACCTTTAATCACAATCTAGACATAATTATTGATATAAAAGAACTCCTGGTCATCCATATTCATGTAAATATATTCAATATTTAATATAAAAGACAACAGACATTTATACATATATGTCTTACACCATAGTTTGTATATGCTTACAGATGCTTGCACCATAAAGTTATTTTTAAAAATCACTTAAAAATTTTTTTTTGCCATGTTTATTCACAGGTATCTCTTGGAAGTTCTTTGCTGTTCATCTTATTGCTGTCCAAATAGAAATAGTACAACCTGTTTTTTCTTTGATACTACATCTTAGGAAATGATCCCATCTGCTATTCAGTGTTGTATATAAGAGTGCTTGTGTGTTTTTAGTTTAGGTGTAAATATTTAAAACTACCAAATTTTTTTAAAGGAAGTTATTCACAATAGCCTCATTCATCTTAAAGAGTTTTATAATTAAAAATTTTAGGTAACTATATCTTATGTTTATATAGTGTTAACCTTAGTTATATGTATTTCAATGTATTGCGTATTTTTAAACAAATGTTAACACAACTTTGATGGCTATGTTTTATTTAACCATTATATTTTTAGGATATAATTTTACAGTTAACAATATTCTTTATAGGTTGCTACAGCTAAGGATTAGACTTTTTTTTTTTTTCCCCAGTCTGGTAGTATAAACGTGCTACTAGTTTATATACCCTTAATAATTTGGGTTGACAGTGTCTGGCAAAATGACAAGGACTTTAATGCCACCTAGGTTCTAACCATAGCTAAGATGTATAGCAATGGGAAAACAGATGTTAGTGGTTAATTTAATCTTGCTTTATTAACCTAGTGAAAAGTTTCATAATGATTGTTCTTAGTAAAAAAAAAAATTGAATTCTATAAATAGATACGTATGCATTCTGGATTTCTGTTTTTGCTCATAATACTTTACATTGCTGTTTTTATTCCTACTTTTAAACATGAAGCAGTTATCCATTTTGAGTTACCCATTTTATGAATTGGCATATGACATAACATAAGAACAAAATTTAAATTTAGGTTATGTTAATACAGATGATATAAAAACATTAGCTGAGACGTGCTAGATCATTCCCTGAATTAATAGCTGGGGTATACTGACCAACGCAGTCTTTATAGGGCATCCAAAACCTCTTAGAATATAACTGAATATGTAAATCATAATTAATGTTACATTTCATGCTGGTGAAATGTAGGTGAGCAAAATAGTTTATGGATTCCCTTTCTCCCTTCCCCCTATGCCTCTCTCTCCCCAAAATGGCCATCCTGCCTGTGAACCTCTCTAGAAGCTGCCCAGAAATGCCATGGTTCCATGGAATACATTCTGAGATACATTGCTATAAAGGGAAAAGCACAGTGATTGTGATTTGGAGTTTGTGGCAATAGGTAGTTTGAAGGTTCTAACCATTCTCAAAATATGAGCAATAAGGTTGCTATGATATGGTAGACCCACATTGTGAAATGTTAAAAGAAATGATTTAAGATGGTAGGTTTACAGCAGAGTAAGCCTATTATGTGGATGGAAAGGGTTGCTTTTGGGGAAAAATGTAAAGTAGAAATAACATTTTCAAAGAGGACAAAAAAATGAGCCAGAGTTTGATTCTAAGACATAATCTTGTGCTTTTTACTTGAAGCTAATGTAGTCAGAATATTTAAGTTGAAATAATTGTTTTTTAAAAAATTATTCAACTCTTGGAAAATCCAGGTATGTTTAAAGTCCATAGTCTGAGTGATCTCTTTCCTCTATGAATTTCTGTAATATGAAATACTTTTCCAAAGATATTTACTGCATACTGATGTTCATGCATGATGTCTATATTTTTATCTAACCTATTAAACTAAGTGGTTTTTTTTTTTTTTTTGAGACAGAGTCTTACTCTGTTTCCTAGGCTGGAGTGTAGTGGTGCAGCAGTCATGGCTCACTGCACCCTCTGCCTCTGGGTTCAAGCGATTCTCGTGCCTCAGCCCCTGAGTAGATGGGATTACAGGCATGCACCACCATGCCCAGATAATTTTTGTATTTTTAGTAAAGATGGGGTTTCATCGTGTTGTCCAGGCTGGTCTTGAACTCCTGACCTCAAGTAATCCACCCACCTTTGTTTCCCAAAGTGTTGGGATTACAGATGTGAGCCCCCATGCCCAGCAAATCTTAATTTCTTATACGAGCAATAAAAACAGGGATCTTTCACTCATCTTTATATCAACCTTGTTGCCTAAAGTGTTGCTTTAGATATAATCAGATTCAGTAAGTGTTTATTATGAATGAAGAAGTGAGCAAATTTCCTTGCCATTTCTCTTACTTTGCTGTCTCTACAATATTGGTATAAGGACAAGCCTGAAAGCTGTAATAACTTTATTGTTACATGGTCAACCTGAAAATTTTACATTCTTTTTTTTTTTTTTTTTTTTTTTGGAGACAGAGTCTCGCGCTCTCACCCAAGCTGGAGTGCAGTGGCGCGATCTCGGCTCACTGCAAGCTCCGCCTCCCGGGTTCACGCCATTCTCCTGCCTCAGCCTCTCCGAGTAGCTGGGACTACAGGCGCCCGCCACCACGCCCGGCTAATTTTTTGTATTTTTAGTAGAGACGGGGTTTCACCGTGGTCTCGATCTCCTGACCTCGTGATCCGCCCGCCTCGGCCTCCCAAAGTGCTGGGATTACAAGCGTGAGCCACTGCGCCCGGCCTGAAAATTTTACATTCTTATGGTTTTGTATACTGAGGAAAAAAATTACTCTAACATATATCTTTCCAACTATACTTTTTCTCAAACAACAAAAATCAGTTATAATATGTTCTTTTAAAATTGATTTTATACAAATGGATTTTTAGAGAAAGGAAATAGTTTTAATTGATAACAAAACAATTTGTCTTTGGTGATGATAGAGTAACAGGGACTTTCTGCCTTAAAGAACTATTCTAAACAATGGCCTGTTTTCAGACCACAGGCAGCACATGACAGTGATCACTTAGAGAAAGAGCAAAAAGCAATGTAAGAAACAAACCTTGATGTGAGCCCTCTGATTGTCCCAACTTGCTGCCTGGAGAGTTTTTAGACCACAATGCTGGAGGGGAAACCCAAAGAATGCCCTATGGTCTTGTTGAGTTGAAGCAGCAGAGTTCAGAGTTTGAGGAGGCTAGAATTTGTGGGGAAAAATGTGAGAGAGTTGGGAACTACACAGAAAGAAACCTCTGGAGATCTGCTATGTTGGCCTGAGTCTGTGGCCAAGAACTATTCTGTGCATTAATGGGAGAAAATTGTTGGAGGAAAGAAATGCCAGAAGGAAAAAAAAAAAAAGAAAACACACACACACACCAGAATGGAGTAGGCAAAACAACCCTTGGAGCTCATACAGAACTAGGAGTAGTTCATATTCCCACTGGACAGAGTGGAAAGGTCTCATAATACACAGAGATCCTGTAGAAGCCTCAGAAGGGCCTTGCCTCAGTAATGGGACAGATTAGCCTTAGATTAAAGGCTGCTCTGGACATGCCATAACAGAACTTAAAAAGTAAGTCTGAAATGAATTTAAGTGTATCCCACTACAAAGCCTGACAATATTTAAAGGAATACAACAAAATCCAGATCCCAACAGCATAACATTAATAATGTTGAATATTCATTAGAGAATCATCACACATGCAAAAGCTGGAAAATTCAACCCAGTAATAGGAGAAAATGTAAGCAATAGAAAATGGGTTAGAAATGAAAGAGATGATAGAATTGGTTAACAAGTTCATTCAAACAACTACTATAAGTATACTTCATTTGTTCAAGGAGGTAGAAAAAACATGAACACAAGAGGATTCATAAAGGACTTAGATTCAACTTCTAGTGATGAAAAGTGCGATATCTGAAATGAAAATACTCTGAATGGTATTAACAGATACTATGGAAGTAAAGAAAAGTCAATTTGAAGACACAGAATTTAAAAATACACAATATAAAACAATAAAAAGTTGATGCATAGCTCTTTTTTTTTTTTTTTTTTTTTTTTGCAATGAGCTGTGGGACAGTATCATGCTTCTTACATATGCGTATGTGGAGTTCCAATAGGAGAAGAGAGAGAGACAGAAAAAACATTTGAAGAAGTAATGGCCTACTGCCCAAGGTAATTTATAGATTGAATACTATCCCCATCAAGCTACCAATGACTTTCTTCACAGAATTGGAAAAAACTACTTTAAAGTTCATATGGAACCAAAAAAAGAGCCTGCATCGCCAAGTCAATCCTAAGCCAAAAGAACAAAGCTGGAGGCATCCCGTTACCTGACTTCAAACTATACTACAATGCTAAAGTAACCAAAACAGCATGGTACCGGTACCAAAACAGAGATATAGATCAATGGAACAGAACAGAGCCCTCAGAAATAATGCCGCATATCTACAACCATCTGATCTTTGACAAACCTGACAAAAACAAGCAATGGGGAAAGGATTCCCTATTTAATAAATGGTGCTGGGAAAACTGGCTAGCCATATGTAGAAAGCTGAAACAGGATCCCTTCCTTACACCTTATACAAAAATTAATTCAAGATGGATTAAAGACTTACATGTTAGACCTAAAACCATAATAATGCTAGAAGAAAACCTAGGCAATACCATTCAGGACATAGGCATGGGCAAGGACTTCATGTCTAAAACACCAAAAGCAATGGCAACAAAAGCCAAAATTGACAAATGGGATCTAATTAAACTAAAGAGCTTCTGCACAGCAAAACAAACTACCATCAGAGTGAACAGGCAGCCTACAGAATGGGAGAAAATTTTTGCAATCTACTCATCTGACAAAAGGCTAATATCCAGAATCTACAATGAACTCAAACAAATTTACAAGAAGAAAACAAACAACCCCATCAAAAAGTGGGCAAAGGACATGAACAGACACTTCTCAAAAGAAGACATTTATGCAGCCAAAAGACACATGAAAAAATGCTCATCATCACTGGCCATCAGAGAAATGCAAATCAAAACCACAGTGAGATACCATCTTACACCAGTTAGAATGGTGATCATTAAAAAGTCAGGAAAACAACAGGTGCTGGAGAGGATGTGGAGAAATAGGAACACTTTTACACTGTTGGTGGGACTGTAAACTAGTTCAACCATTGTGGAAGTCAGTGTGGCGATTCCTCAGGGATCTAGAACTAGAAATACCATTTGACCCAGCAATCCCATTACTGGGTGTATACCCAAAGGATTATAAATTATGCTGCTATAAAGACACATGCACACATATATTTATTGCGGCACTATTCACAATAGCAAAGACGTGGAACCAAGCCAAATGTCCAACAATGATAGACTGGATTAAGAAAATGTGGCACATATACACCATGGAATACTGTGCAGCCATAAAAAATGATGAGTTCATGTCCTTTGTAGGGACATGGATGAAGCTGGAAACCATCATTCTCAGCAAACTATCGCAAGGACAAAAAACCAAACACCACATGTTCTTACTCATAGGTGGGAATTGAACAGTGAGAACACTTGGACACAGGAAGGGGAACATCACACACCGGGGCCTGTTGTGGGGTGAGGGGAAGGGGGAGGGATAGCATTAGGAGATATACCTAATGTTAAATGATGAGTTAATAGGTGCAGCACACGAACATGGCACATGTATACATATGTAACAAACCTGCACCTTGTGCACATGTACCCTAAAACTTAAAGTATAATAAAAGAAGAGTCTGGAAAAAGAAAAACAAGAAAAAAAAAAAGTAATGGCCACAATTTCTCTAAATTTGATGAAAATTATAAATGCACAAAATCCAAGAAGCTCCATCTGTTTCAATCAGAAGAATCATGAACAAAACAACCTGATAGCACATCAGAATCAACTTGCAGGAAACCAGTAGTAAGGAGAAAATCCTAAAAGCAGCCAGAGGAACAAAGACAGATTATATATAGAACAAAGATTAAAAATTAATAGCAGATATCTCAACAGAAACTATGACAGATAGAAGACAATAGAGCGACAGTTTTAAATTGCTGAAAGAAAAAACCATCAACCTAGAATTATATGCTCAGTGAAAAATATCTTTCAAAAGTGAAGGCAAAATAAAGAATTTTGGTGAAACAAAAAAGAATTTATCACCAGGGGACCTTCACTGGAAGAAATATTAAAGGAAGCTATCTAGGCCAAATAAAAATAGTATCAGATGAAAATTTGCAGGTTTAGAGAGGAATGAAGAGCACTAGAAATAGTTAGAATATGGGTAAATACAAAAGACATTTTCTGATTATTTTCCAAATTAGAGGATAATCAACTTTTTAAAGTAAAACTAATAATGTGTTCTGGGGCTTTTAAACTTGTGAAATAACAGTAGAACAAAGGAGGGGAGTTAGAGGAAATGGATGTTTACCATTGTAAGAGTCTCATACTGTAACCGAAGAGAAAATATTATTTGAGTGCACATTGTGATACATTAAAGATGGATATAGTAAACCTTAGAGAAACCACTTTAAAAAATAGAAACACTAAAAAAAAGAGGCATGAGTAATAAGCCAATAATGTTGATAAACTGAATCCTAGAAAATACTGAGTTAATCCAAAAGAAGGCAAGAAATAAAGAACAGATGAGACCAATATTAAACAGCAAAATTGTAGATTTAAACCTAATTATATTGATAATCACATTAATTGTGAGTGTTCTAAACACTTCCTTTTGAATGCCTTGTTGGGCTGGATAAATCAATACAATCCAATTATTTGCTCTACAAGAATCTCACTTTAAATACAAAGATACAGATGTTTTAAAAGATACAGATGATGGGAAAAGATATACCACGCAAATGTAAATCAAAAGGAAAAACTAGAGTTGTTATACTAATATCAGACGAAATAGACTTCGGAACAAGAACCATTATTAGGGATAGTGAGGGATATTACATATGACAAAGGGGTAAATTCATCAAGAAGATCTAATAATCCTAAATGTGCATGCAGCCGATAACAGCTTTAAAATGCGTGAAGCAAAGATTGATGGATCTGAAAGGAAAAATGGACAAATTCCCAATTATATTTGGAAATTTCAGCACCCTTTTTCAATAACTGATAGAACAAGTAGACAAAAATCAGTAAGGGTATTAAGACTGGAACATCATTATCTAACTTGACCTAATTAATATTTGCAGAGCATTCAATCCAACAGCAGCAGACTATACATTCTTTTAAAATATATTTCCTAAGATAGGCCATATTCTGTATAATAAAGTCTTAATAAATTTAATGTTTTCATTTTTTATGGCTATGGTGACAAATGACCACAAACTTACTGGCTTAATACAATACAAATTTATTATCTTACAGTTCTGGAGGTCTGAAGTCCAGAATGGGTCTCAGCTAAAATCAAGGTACTAGCAAAGCTGTGTTCTTTCTGGAGGCTCTGGGAAGAGAATCTATTTCTTTGCCTTTTCCAAGTGCCAGAGAACACTAACATTCTTGGCTTGCAGTTCCATTCCTCTGTCTCCAGCAGCAGCAATATCTAGTTTTTCCTCACGCCACCATCTCTGCTTCTCTGCCTTCTGCTGCCTTCTTCTACTTACAAGGATCCTTGTGATTTCATTGGGCCCCCTTGGGTAATCCAGAATAACCTCCATCTCTCAAGATCAGCTGGTTAGCAAACTTAACTTCATCTGGAAACTTAATCCCCCTTTGCCACATAAAGTAACGTATGCCCAGGTTCTGGGGATTAGGACATGGACTCTTTGTGGAGGGACATTATTCTGCCTACTACATTTTAAATGGTTGAAATCATGTCAAATATATTCTCAGATTCCAAAAAATTAAAAAACCCAGAAGGGTGTTTGGAAAATTCTCAAATATTTGGAAACCAAATAATACACTTCCAAATAACCCATGGATCAAAGAATAAATCACACCCCTAATTATAATGTATTTGGAAAAATAGGGTGAAATCCCAGAGGAGCTGATTGGAAAAAAGGTGAAGATGTGGCTACTGGAGTGGGACATTCTGATTTTGTGGTGCAACAGTCCTGGCATCTGAGGAGGGAAAACTGCACTTAAAATAGTATCAAAATGAAATATCTACGAATAAATTTTAAAAAACTGTATGCAAAATTGTGAACTAAATATTATAAAATATGCATAAAATAGATATCTTGGGTTTATATATTGGGAGGAATTAATATTGTTAAAATGTCAGTACTCTCCAAAGTGACCTACAGATTCAATATAATCCCTATGAAAATCCCAGTGGCATTTTTTTCATAAATAGAAAAATACATTCTAAATTTCATATAGAATCTCAAGGGACCCCAAATAGACAAAACAAATCTTGGAAAAGAACAAAGTTAGATGTCTCACACTGCCTGATTTCAAAACTTATAAACTACAGTAATGCAAAGAGTGGTACTGGCATAAAGACAGACATATAGACGAGTGGAATAGAATAGAGAGCCTAGAAATCAGCCCATACACATATGGTCTAATGATTTTCCATGACAATGCTAGGATCTTTCGCTAGGGAAAGGACAATTTTTTAACACTTTTTTTTGGGAGAACTAGATATCTGTATTGCAAAAGCATGAAGTTAGACCCTTACTGCTATGATCTGAATGTTTTCATCTCCTCCAAAATTCATGTTGAAACTTAATTGCCAGTGTGAAGGTATTAAGAGGTAGGGCTTTAAAGAGGTGATTGAGTCATGGGGACAGAGCCCCCATGGATGGCATTAGGGTGCTTATGATAGAGTTTGAGGGAATGGGTGTGCTTCTCTTCCGCTCTTCTGCCAGTGAGGAGACAGTGTTCCTCCTCTCTGGAAGATGCAGCAACAAGGAGCCACCTTGGAAGCAGAGAAAGCATCCCTCACCAACACTGAACCTGCAGGTGACTTGATCATGGACTTCCCAGCCCTCAGAACTGTGAGAGATACATTTCTGTTGTTTATAAAGTACTAATTTCGTGGTATTTTGTTATAGCAGCAAAAATAGACTAAGACATTTACCTTACATTATGTGCAAAAATTATCTCAAAAGTAATCATAAACCTAAACATAAGAGCTAAAACTAGAAGAACATAGATATGCTCATAGAAGAAAACATAGAAGAAAAGCTTCATGAAGAGTTTCATTGGATTTAGCAGTGACTTCTTGGATATGACACCAAAACATAGATAATAAAAGAAAAAATAAATAAATTGAACCACATTAAGATTAAAAACTTCTGTGCATCAAAGGACACTATCAAGGTTGAAAAGGTATCCTAAGAATGGATGAAAATATTTGCAAATCATGTATCTGATAAGCAGTTAATATCCAGAAAATGAAAAGAACTCCTACAATTCAACAAAAATACAAACAACCCAATTAAAAAAATGGGCAAAGGACTTGAATAGACATTTCTCCCAAGATATACAAATCATTTTGTATAAGGCACAAGCAACAAAAGCATAAATAGATAAATGATATTACATCAAGCTACAAAGCTCTGCATAGCAAAGGAAACAATGAAGTGAAGAGACAACCTACACAATGGGAGGAAATATTTGCAAACTATTCATCTGACAAGGGATTAATAACCAGAATATGGAAGGAACTCAAACAACTCAATAACAACAACAAAAAATCTGATTTAAAAAAGGGCAAAATACTTGAATAGACATTTCTTAAAAGAAGACATACAAGCCGACAGGTATATGAAAATGCTCAGCATTACTAATCATCAGTGAAATGCAAATCAAAACCACAATGAGCTATCATTTTACACCTGTTATAGAATGGCTATTATCAAAAAGGCAAAAAATAATAAATGCTGGGATTGTTGGATCATATGGTAGTTCTTTTTTAGTTTTTTGAGGAACCTCCACAGTGTTTTCTGTAATTGGCTGTACTACTTTATAGTCTTACCAGCACTGTATGAGTGTTCATTTCACTTCAGTCAGAATGGCTATTATTAAAAGACAAAAGATAGTAAGTTTTGGCAAGGATGTAAGGGGAACCCTTACACAATGTTGGTAGGAATAGAAAGTAGTGAAGTAGTAAAGCCATTATAGGAAGTAGTATGAAGGTTCCTCTACAAGCTAAAAATAGATCTACTATACGATCCCACTGCCGGCTATATATCCAAAAGAAAGGATGTCAGTATACTGAAGAAATATCTGTACTCCCATGTTTATTGCCCACTATTCACAATAGTCAAGATATAGAATCAACCGACGTATTCATCAATGGATGGGTGGATAAAAAATGTGGTATATATACAAAATAAAATATTATTCAGCCATAAAAAGAATGAAATTCTGTCATTTTCTGCAACATGGATGGAACTGGGGTCATTATATGAAGGGAAATAAACCAAGCACAGAAAGACAAATATTGCATGTTCTCACTTACATGTGAGGGCTTAAAAAAAGGTGAATCTCATAGAGATAGAGAGTGGAATGGTGGTTACTAGAGGCTGGGAAGGGAAACGGGGAGGGAGAGGATGAAAGAGGCTGGTTAATGGTACAAAAATACAGTTAGATAGAAGGAATAAGTTGTAGTGTCTGATAGTATAAAATGGAAATTATAATTAATAATTTATTGTGTATTTCAAGAAAGTTAGAAAAAAAGAATCGTAATGTTACAAGCACAAAGAAAAAGGTAAATGTTTAAGGTGATGGATATCCCAATTAACCTGATTTTATCATTACACATTGTATACGAGTATCAAAAACAGCATGTGTACACCCAAAATGTTACAATTATGATACAACAATGCAAAAGTACAAAAAATTTAAAAAACGTATACAAATCATCAGCAAGCACACAAAAAGATGCTCAACATTGGCCGGGCACAGTGGCTCACACCTAAAATCCCAGCACTTTTGGGAGGCCGAGGTGGGCAGATTGCTTGAGTCCAGGAGTTCAAGACCAGGCAGAGCAACATGGTGAAGCCCTATCTCTACTAAAAATGCAAAAATTAGCCAGGCATGGTGGCACACACTCGTAGTCCCAGCTACTTGGGAGGCTGAGGTGGGAGGATTACCTGAGCCCAGAAGATGGAGGTTGCAGTGAGCTGAGATCATGCTACTGCACTCCAGCCTGGGTGTCAGAGCGAGACTCTGTCTCCAAAAAAAAAAAAAAAAGATGCTCAACACCAGTAATCATTTGGGAAATGCAATCAAAACTACAATGAAATACCAGCGTACACTCACTAGGATGGCTGCTCTTAAAAAGAAAAAGAAAATAGCAATGTTGGCAAGAATGTAGAGAAAGTGGGACCCTTGTGCACTGATATATAATTATGTAGCCATGGTGGAAAACAGTATGATGGCTCTTTAAAAAAATTAAAATAGAATTACCTTATGATCCAGTGATTTCACTTCTGGTAGTATACTCAAAAGAATTGAAAGCAGGGTCTCAAAGTGATATTTATATATCCATGTTCATAGCAGTATTATTCATAATAGCCAAAAGGTATAAACAACCCAAGTGCCAATAAACAGACGAATGGCTAAAGAAAATGTGGTGTATACATACAGTGGAGTATTTGTCAGCCTTAAACAGGAAGGGAATTCTGATGTGTTCTACAGCATGGATGAACCTTGAGGGCATCATGCTAAGTGAAATAAGCCAGTCACAAAGGGATATTTCTGTATGATTCCACTTATATGAGGTACCTCGAGTAGTCGAACTTACAAAGACAGAAAGTAGGATGGTAGTTGCCAGGGGCTGAGAAGTAGGGGAGTGGGGAGTTGTTCCATGCGTGTAGAGTTTTGGTTTTGCAAGGTGAAGAATTCTGGAGATTGGTTGCACAATACTGTGAATGTACTTAACAGCACTGAACTGTACACTTAAAAATGGTTAAGATGGTACATTTTGCATGTGTATCTTCCCTCAATAAAAAAACTTGCAGAAATTGTATAAAAATGATGTCAAATTGAACAATGATAACACGGACACAGGAAGGGGAACATCACACACTGGGGCCTGTTGTGGGGTGGGGGGAGGGGGGACGGACAGCATTAGGAGATACACCTAATGTTAAATGACGAGTTAATGGGTGTAGCACACCGACATGGCACATGTATACATATGTAACAAACCTGCACGTTGTGCACATGTACCCTAAAACTTAAAGTATAATAATAAAAAAAAAGATGTCAAAATAGTGTTTCTGATCTAACAATTGATCAGCTCTGATGATACTTTTAAATTTTAAGCAGCTTTTAAAGGCAAACTTTGACTCAGACTTGTTAGTACAGTTTTCGTCTTTAAATATACATTTTTTGAATCATAAATTAGAGTTGGGCTTGGGGGAAATATTAGAATTTAGTGTGAGTCTTTGAGAAGCATCACGAAGTTCAAAGAGGTCTGTCTTGGTATCTCTGTGGTAATGCTTTGTTTGAATGTTGATGTTTCACAAAGGGTTTACATTTTATCTTCCTATTTCTCACAGGCCTAGGTCTGTGTAGTGAATTGAGCGTCCTCAGTTGGATGGAGTTAAGAGCCAAACGTACAACATTGTACCATTTACAAGTTTTATTTCAAAAGGAGATTTAAATTTTTATACAGTCAAATTTCTGCCAAAAGAGAGATTCCAAATTAATTTTTGTTTATGCAAAGCCCATATGTTGTTTTCCACAGTCTCAAAAAGAGTGCAAATTGACAGATTCCTACATCTGTATCTCACAGGATGCATATGTATCATTGCTACCACTCACTTATTTCCTGCCAGATTTTTAGCAATTGTGTTTTAAAAGAAAACCTGTAGAAAGGTAGCAGAAAACAAATGGGTAGTGGGATGTGTGTCAGCTAGTTCCCTAACTATAGAAACCCTTGAAATAAGGCAAAAAACTTGTGTTAACCTGGGAAGGGAAGGAAAAATTGGGCAACAGGATATGAAGGGGCCATGGAAGGAGCAGTGGGCCCTCCTGAGATGCTTTCCTGCTTTATAATTTTTTCCATTTTGACTGTGGGAGATACTGCTGTAATACTTTCCTAGATATAGAAACCGCTCAATAAATGTTGACTCCAGACCATCCTGGCGGGTGTTTTTTTTTTTTTTTGAGACAGAGTCTCCCTCTGTTGCCCAGGCTGGAGTGCAGTAGTGCGATCTTGGCTCACTGCAGCCTCTGCCTCCCAGGTTCAAGTGATTCTCCTGCCTCAGCCTGGCTAATTTTTATATTTTTTGTAGAGATGGGATATCACAATATTGGCCAGGCTGGTCTTGAACACCTGACCTCAAGTGATCCCCCTGCCTCAGCCTCCCCAAGTGCTGGGATTACAGGCATGAGCCACTGCACCCGGCCAAATGTTGACTACTTTTAATGAGTGCTTAATACCTATTGGTAGAAGACATTACATGTTGGAGTTAGGAATTGTGTTTTTAGCCTTTTAACTTGAATTAGACACTGATGATTAGTAATTTTTTGTTCCTCCCAATTTTCTTCTATATTCCCTCTCTTTCAAAGAAAAGCAAAAGAAACTTGTTTTCCTGTTTTTCTTAAAATGAATTTAAAATTTTACCATCTCTCTATATCTATGCGAATATATATTTATATGCCCCACTTCTATAAAGCAGTATTTGATTTGGTACCTATGGATAACCATTAGCCTAATATTGCCATAATTACAATTCAATTAAGTTTATAACCTGACTTGTTCACTAGTTGGGAAGTAACTATGCATTTGTTGGCATTCTGGTTTAAAAACTTTACATTTGCTTGAACCAGTCTGTCTAAATTTATAGAACAGAGTACTTACAAATGTCTAATTGTTTATTTTAAAGTTATATTGTTTCTATGTCATTGCTTGTTATTTTCTTAATAGAATTGAAAACTTTTTTGATTTTATGAATACTTATATTTTGATTTTTGTAAATTCAGTAGTTTTAGGTCACAACAAGTAATGTTTTGTCTTTCAAATTTAATTTGATTTTCATTTTATTTTAAACTTTTATGTTCGGGGGGTCCATGTGCAGGTTTGTTACCTGGGTATATTGTGGGATGCTGAGGTTTGGAGTGTGAGTGATCCTGTCACCCAGGTACTGAACACAGTACCCAACAGTTAATTTTTTAACCCCTCCCTACCTGCCCATCTAGTAGTCCTTAGTGTCTGTTGTTCCCATTTTTATGTTCATGAGTACCCAATGTTTAGCTCCCACTTATAAATGAGAACATGCAGTATTTGGTTTTCAGTTCCTGCGTTAATTTGCTTAGGATAATGGCCTCCAGCTGCATCCATGTTGCTGCAAAGGATATGATTTCATTCTTGTTTATGGCTGCATAGTATTCCGTGGTGTATATGTACCACATTTTCTTTATCTAATCCACCATTGTTGGGCACCTGGAATGATTCCATGTTTTTGCCATATGACAAGTAATTTTTGAGAGACTTCAAATTTAATTCAGATCCCATTTATGTGGTAAGCTTTTCAGTCACTGCAGACTTGCCTGTTCTCTCCTGGCAATGAATTTCAATGACTTTTACCCAATAATGTCATGCATTGCACATTCTGCAAGTTTTAGTGGTATTGACAAAGATGAATAAAATTGCTACCCTACTGGAAGCTAATGTTCCTGTTAACCTGACTGAGGACCCTTTCAAGATGGAGGTATCATCATTTGAAGTGGGGTGGAGAGAACCACATGAGAAAGGAAAATGTCCAAAGATTATTCAGGGACCAATGAGTTTGATCATATGGGAAGAAAAAGTCCTGCACACGTGGGTTTCCGTGTCTGAAGATGGTTCCATTTTTCTTTAACACAAGATTGGTGGTTCATCTGGGTTTAGAATTCTAGGTGGGAAGCCATTTATCTCTCAGAACATTGAAGGCATTGTTCCACTGCCTTCTAGCCTCCAGAACTGGGAAATCCTTTACAAGCTGGATCTTTGTATAATAGCTTTTCCCCAACCTTTCCCTTTGGGGCTTTCAGGATCTTCTCTTTTCCTTGGGAATCTGAAACTTCACAGTGAAATTCGTGTGGGTTTATTTTCATCCATTGTGTGGGCTTTTTGTATTCCCTTTCAGTCTTCAGTTCTGGGAAATTGTCTTGAATTAGCTCTTCCTTCTGTTTTCTGTGGTCTTTCTTTTTGGAATCATTATTATTTAGATGTTGGACCTCTTCCACTTATTGTGTAATTTTCCTATCCCTCTATCTCCTCCATTTTTCATCTTTTTGTCTTTTCATTCACACACACAAGAGAACACGAATACCCTTGAAGCCAACTGGAATCTCTGTGTTGGTTCAGTGGGGGGACTTGTCACCTGTGTCCATTACCGTTTAATCAAACTAGTCATTTTGTTGGTAACCCCTGTTATCGGCGTTTTTTAAGTCTTTTCTCTCAACTTTCTCAGATCTCCAAATAAGACTCATCCAGTGCAAAGTTGTAGCCCCAGATGCCGGCAACTGCGAGCCCAATAAACAGGAAATCCAGGGAACTCTCAATATTTAATATGTAAAATTTGTGTAACCCTCCTGTTTTCAATAATATATTCTTGCCCTCAGTTATTTTTGGGTCTTCTGTTCCAGACATTCTCTCCTGGACCCTCTCCAGAATAAACCTCCAGCCTTATTCCTGGGTGGGGGAGGCAGTTGCAGCTATCCAGAGGTGAAGAAATAGGGAGTGAGGTGCAGGGGGTGTATAAGGGGAGGAAGGAGCACTTAGTGATTCTAAAATACATTTTCACCCAATCCTTTTTAGCTTCATCTTATCCTGGCATCCAGAGGTACATGGTACTGCCAGTTTTTGAGACATTTGAGGATTGTTTGTTCAAGTGAGTTGATTTTCAACCCTATATCTGTCTTCTGGTTGTGCTAAGTCAATTCTCAGCCATCCATCTGCTTTATATCTTACAAAATCTTCCAGTTCTTGTCTTCTCTCCCATTTTGTTTTCCTTATAGTTTTACACATTTTTAGAAGTCTCTTTTTTATTGGGAATGAGTAGAGCTAAAAGCCTACACTCATTAAGGTGTTTTTAATTAGGAATTTGAGAAATTGAAACTTTACACAGGTGAAAAAATAATTAATATTATAAATTGAAAATTAGGCCAGGGCACAGTGCCTCATGCCTGTAATCCCAGTACTTTGGGAGGCCAAGGTGGGCGGATCACTGGAGGCCAGAAGTTCAAGACCAGCCTGGCCAACGTGGCGAAACCCTGTCTCTACTAAAAATACAAAAATTAGCTGGGCATGGTGGCGCCTGCCTGTGGTCCCAGCTACTCGGGAGGCTGAGGCATGAGAATTGCTTGAATTCGGGAGGCAGAGGTTCCAGCGAGCCAGGATCATGCCACTGCACTTCAGCTTGGGCAACAGAGCGAGACTCTGTCTCAAAAAAAAAAAATAAATTAATACTTAAAAGTTTGTTAATGTGTAGTGACATTTGTATCATATTTTAGGAGCCATTCCTTTTGATGACACTTCCAAAATCAATCAGAAGATTCTTAAGTATATGATTCCTCAAGTTTTTATTTTCATTACATTCTTAATGTCATGCTGGTTTCTGTGTGATCTAAATGATGCAGTGAATATTTCATAAATACAAATAATTTAATCTTAAATTTGTTAGTAGTATGTATTTATAAAGTGGATTTTATTAAAAATCCAGTAACAACTGTTTGAGTGCATCTTTGTGCTAATGCTATGAGGTCATTATATTCTTAAGCTAAAGTCAACACTTCCGAGTTACTCTAAGTTGAGAAAAATAACTTTTAATATGAAAGGGCATATTCCGGAAGTATACTGGAGTGCACAAGGAGTTACCAAAGAGTTTTCTTGTTGGAAAAATTACACATTCATAGGAAACATGATTAATTGCCAAATTCTATATTAGACTTAATTGCGATAGAAGGTCAGAGAGAGAGAAATCAGTGTGGGCCAGGATAGCAAGAGGATGCTTCATCCCTGCTTGTGTAGCCTTTTGTCAAAAATGCACCTTTAAAACTGGACTCCTCATCTTCTCGCCCACACTAATTCATAGAGTCAGGTTTGTGAGTAACCTTAAAGGTGCTCAGTTCACTGGTGCTTTCCAGCTGATTTCATCCCATCCTGATTGTGTTTCTTTGCCTTATTCCATATTATCAAGGCTTGTTGATTCTTCCTTTGTAACAGGTCTCAGTTTGTCCATTCAATCTAGTGCGTCAACATGTTTATTTAAGCATCTACTGTGTGCCAGATGTTGTGCAGAGTGCGGGGCTGAATAAGGACCCTGGAGGAGCCTGCATCCCTTCATGTGTGCAGTGGACACAGAAGATTTCAGGAAAAATGTAGGATATGTTAGGAAAGTGTGCACACTGGGTCTGTGGCAGCATGGAAGATTGATGCTGAAGCCACCTGGGGAGAAGACCTGAGAGAGCAGGGAGTATTTGGACATAGTTCAGTGTCTCTGAAGTGTGAATGGCGGGGCTGAGGCCATCTTCACTGCAGGTGAAGCAGCACTGGTAGTAAGCAAGGGTAAAGGCTTGAAAGGTGTGTTACCCATTCAGCAAATATTTATTGTGTGCCAACTACGAGCTAGGCAACTATTTTGCAACTGAATGCAACAGTGAAGAAAACATGAAAATCATAAGTATGATAAATAAGTTGACTGGGTAGCGTGTGTGAACGTGAAATGTGTTGTCGAAAATGATAAAGCAAGATGATGGAGATGGGGACTTTGGGCCCTAAGCTGGGGTTGAAGAATGTTTACACTGTACTCCACAGAACCCTGGGGGCTGCAGAGGTGCTTCTAGGGTCTATAAGAATTGTTCTAAATTTTGTTTTAAAATATGCTTTAAAACATTTCAAAAACGGTAATGAAGAACAGCATGAGCAAACAGATACATTATTGTGAAAATTTACACATTAGATCAGGGGTCCCCATCCCCTGGGCCACCAGTCCGTGGCCTGTTAGGAACCAGGCCACACAGTAGGAGGTGAGTGGGGGGCAAGTGAGTGAAGCTTCGTCTGTATTTACAGTTGCTCCCCATTGCTCGCATTACCACCTGAGCGCCGCCTCCTGTCAGATCTGTAGCGGCATTAGATTCTCATAGGAGTACAAACCCTATTGGGAACAGTGCATGCAAGGGATCTAGGTTGTGCGCTTCTTATGAGAATCTAACTAATGCCTGATGATCTGTTACTGTCTCCATCAGCCCCAGATGGGACTAGCTAGTTGCAAGAAAACAAGCTCAGGGCCCCCACTGATTCTACATTATGGTGAGTTGAATTATTTTATTATATATTACAGTGCAGTAATAATAAAAATAAAGTGCACAATAAATGTAATGTGCTTGAATCATCCGGAAACCACCCCCCCCCCACCCCCGATCCATGGAAAAATTGTCTTTCACAAAACCGGTCCCTGGTGCTAAAAAGGTTGGGGACCGCTGCATTAGATACCACCAGTGCATTAACTGCTGCCGTCATGGTAGCTCTTGTTTGGAAAAATGCATGGATTTTAAAACCATTTTTTTATTAATTAACTTCGTAATATATAATTTTGCCCATTTAAACCTAAAGTTGAATTTACATTAATAAAACATCTCATTTACATATTTTGTATAAAGAGAATCTACTGCTGAAATTATTGGACATTCACCTTACAGGAATTCAACCCGCCTTACTCTTGGATTATCGTAGTTGCCCTCAGCACCTTCAAATTTTCTCCCTTCTAATCTCTTTTGCATACCATTGCTAGAGTTAATTTTCTTAAATCACTAAATCTTTTAATTAAATGCTTGAAACTCAAACTCTATGGTGGGGGCAAGTAGACTTACTAGTTACAGTTCTGCCACAAAATGCTCTGTGACCTTCAGCAAGTCTTTGTTTTGTCATCTGTAAGAATCTTTTTTGCTCTCAGATTTTACTCCCATAACTCTCCTCACTAGCTGTTGATGATCTTTGTGATCTGTCTCTAGCTTATCCATCCAGCACCTGCTCCCCCACTAATCTCTACCTTTATCCTCTGCTCTAGCATGGCCATTCTCTTCATTCCTGTCTCTTTCCTTCCGTAATGCACACACCACTTGCTGATTAATTATGCTCTGCATATATTCATGTTATTTCCCCAGCCCAGACTGGCCTCTTTAGTTCATTGACTTACATTCTGCATATCCTTTAAAAATAGTTTTCTAGAAATTATGGTTAAAGAAAATTTATTGGAAGAACAATAACAGCACCAAATGATACAGCATTAAGGCAGATTGAGAACTAGGAATAAACCGTTTGATTTGTTGAAAGCTGTGCCGTCTAGTACAGTAGCCACTAGCTACATGTGGCTATTTAAATTAAAATCAATTAAAATTTCACACAATGAAAAACTCAGTTTCTCAGTCACAGTTCAATGGTTCCATTTGGCTAGTGGCTATGCTATCAGACAGTGCAGATAGCGAACATTTCCATCATTGCAGAAAGGGTTTGTTGGACAGTGCTGGTCACGGGTGACTTGAAAGTTTTGTTTCAGGGACTTCTGGAGGAGAAATAATATATTTACACATGGTCCAGAAGGAAATGTTTGATAAAGAAATGGAGGTGAGGAGTGTAGACAGTTGATTCTAGAGGTCTGACAGTGGCAAGAAAGGGACGGGGAACAGGTAACGTCCAAGTTAAAAGAGGTGTGTGTGTGTGTGTGTGTGTGTGTGTGTGTGTGTGTGTGTGTGAGAGAGAGAGAGAGAGAGAGAGAAGAACATTTTTAAAGGCAAAGAAAGTTGTGGCAATGGAAAGACTGGATCTGTTGTAGACATTGGAAGAAGAGTGTGTAGGAAGAGGGAGGCATATTGGATGTCAGGAAAACAAGTGAAACAGGATGTTGAGATAGGTTTCATTCTGTCTCAGTTTTGGCTGAGGCCCCAAAACATTACCAAGAAAACAATAAGTGGCAATGACATCACATTCCTTAGTGAAGGTTTCTAACCCTCAGCCCAGCATCTTGATGGTGTGATTGAAGTCCAAGAGATCAAGGCCGGGGCTGGGAAGGCAGGAAGGAAAGGGATGATTCCGTCTCACCTCAAGCTGAGTGAGGGAGTTGCAAGGAGACTGCTAGGCTGTCTTGACTTGCTCTGTGTCCTCTGGAGGCTGTGGTCCTCTGGAGGCTGTGGAGACACTAAACCGACTATCCTGAACTGGAGAAGTTTAGAGGTCAAACACCTGCTGGAGCTACACCTGCCTGGCTGGCTGCAGAGCAAAGAGGCACTGGGAGCCAGCTGTGCTTTTGCTAATAAAGCAGCAGGATCTGCTGTCCAGGGGCCAGGAGAAGCCTGGTGGCTTTTCAAAAAGTGGCCTCACCCAAGAGTCCTTCCTGCCAACAGACAGTGTGGCCTTGGCAGTGGAGGCTGGAGGTGTGCCCAGCAGATGCAGATGTAGGCAGCGTTCTAAGTGACCACCTTCTTGGACCCTGGGAGCTGCAGAAGGCTCCTTCCAGCAGGAAAACCTCTGCAGAATGAATGAAGAAGCCCCATTTGAGGAGCAGACACTCTGCCCAGTGAATTAAAGGAAGGAGCCAACTGATTCAGGAGAATCCTGCTGTGCCTGGAATAGCCCAGATAGAGGAGAAGAGAGACTTAACTTTGAGTAGAGTTTGGAATTGGGGCCTGGACTTTTTCCTTACTGAAATGTAACATGTTTTTGTGACTAGAGGTGACCAGAGAACTTCGAATTTTTAATGAAAGACTGGGAAAGCCTTGGAACAGAGTTCATTCAGGACAAGAAATGAATAGGCTTCTGAATGACTTTAGGTGCCTGGAGAAAGCATAGCATTTTGCTGCTTGCACTCTGTGGGGTCCTCCTTATTTGGGACAATGACTATACTGATTTGGTGTTTGATGAGAGTACAGAATGTTTAGAAAAGCTCTGAGAGATGTGTTGAGAATTAAGAAGTGAATAATAGCCTGCAAGAGGCCTGGTTGAAGAGAAGCAGCAGGAATTAAGTGGATTGCTCAAATGAGATTTTTTGCCTCCCTTTCCAGAAGAAGTCTGCAGTCTGGGATCAGGAGATCGTTGTATATTTATTTGGGGTTATAGTGTGGGTAATTGGAAGCCTCGTGATTTTGTGGAGTGTCATTTTGAAGGAAGCATAAGGTAAATGGAGAATGCTACTTTAATGCAGCTGGGTTTTCTTCTGCATCTGGTGGTGCAGGAGCCCTTTGATGTTATTAGGGTGGTAGTAATTAAACACATTTCTTCCATATGAAATGATTGGGATAGAGAGTAGTATAATATTTCTGTTTCTAGCATGGTTTATTTATTATCTACATTATATTGGGACTCTTGTTATATTTTATTTGTTAGGATGCTGCAGTTAACAAAAAACCCCACATCATATTGGCGAAGCACCTGGAGACAGGGCCGGCTCTGACTCACTTCCGTCTGCAATTCCCAAGTCTCTGCTGTCCTGCATGAGTGGTATCCTTAGCAAAGTGCCTGAATCAATTCCAGGTGTCACATCCAGGCAGCAGACAGAAAAAGGGTTCTCTCTTGCTGTGCACCAAATGCAGTCCCCCATGACACCTCCACTTACCTCTGATTGGCTGGAACTGGGTCACATCTCACCTCTGAACTAATTACTAATGGCAAGGGGAAAGGAATCCTCATAAGCAATTTATTAAACTAATTAGTATGTACTTGCTAGAGCCAGGAATAGAGTCAGCATTCCCTAAGCATATGACTTGGAGAGAAGGAGTGGATACCTAAACCAAATCAGGGTTCGGTCAGGAAGGAGGAAAGGGGAAATGGATGTTGGGTAGTCTGGCACCTCTTCTTAGAATTATATAGAATGACTAATATAACTAATCAAAAATGAGTGATTACAGATTAGATGGTAGGAACGTATTAATAATATATATATAGGCTAACAAGCTGTGGCAAATGTCAGAAATGCAGTGGCTCAAATAACATAAAAGTTTATTTCTCTCTCACCAGTAACAGTTCAGAGGTATGTGGTCCTAAGCTGGTGGGGTGCCTCCAATATAGCTTAAATATTAGCGTGGTAAGGTTATAATAACAAATAAATCCTCCAAATTCAGGAACTTGGGGAACAAAGACATTTCTCTCTTATATCCCAGTCCAAGGAAAGCTGCTGAAGTGAGTATCTCTGTTGCATGGGACCATTCAAGGGCCCAGGTTCCTCCCATGTTGTTTCTCTGCCATCTCTCCCCAGGGAATTGTCCTTGCTCTGGGGCTAAAACTGGGTCACCACTTCCAGGTTCCAGCTAGAAAGTGGAAAAGGAGAACATGAATGAGATAGACCAGTTTATAAAGGCCTAGGCCAAAGTGGCATCCGTGACTGTTGCTCACATTTCATTGGCAAGATCTTAGTGACATGGGGGCTTCAAACTTCAAATAGCCTGGGATATGTAGTCTCATGGGGCAGTTTTCAGTGTTGCTTGAGTCATCCCTATTTCTGGCCAGTAGAAAGAAATAGGACCAGGTGTCTGTAAGAGGATGAATCTTAAGTTGCATCCCTCATTTCTGCTCATGTCCTGTTGGCCTAAAGTTGTTCCCATGGCCAGATGCAAGGGAGGTCAGGAAATGGAGTTTGTAGCTGGGAGGGTAAGTACTGGGAGAAAGAATGGATTGTGGTAGACCATTAGCTGTTTCTCTCACACAAAAATTTCTCTCTGCTCTTCATAGGATCTTTCTATCTGGAGACCTGACTTATTAAATGTTAAAGAAAATTTTATCTAACGCCTAAAGCTGGTAATTACTCTTCATTGTTTAGCTGAATTTGGTAACTTGCCATTCTTCTACCATAGGAAAGACTGATATTAATAGTAAAGCAGTATTAGTAGACATTACAAAAAAATTTTTCCAAAATGCTTTTTATAAAATATATGAACTTGGCCTTCTAAAACAACTTGTATAATTGTATCATGTATTTATGTACATACATATGTATGTATGTATGTATGTATGTGTAGTTTTAAACTTTTATGACTGTCTTAGTCTGTTTAGTGCTGCTATAATAGAATACCTGAGATTGGGTAATTTATAATGAACAGAAATTGACTGGCTCACAGTTCCAGAGGCTGGGAAGTCCAGTTATCAAGGGGCTGGCATCTTGTAAGGACCTTCTTGCTGTGACATCCCATGGCTGAAGGCAGAAGGGCAAGAGAGGGCCAGAGAGAGAGAGAAAGAGGGGCAATGAGAGCAAGTGCACGAGGGGGTGAAACTCGTCCTTTTATAAGGAACCCCCTCTATGATAACAACATTAATCCATTCATGAGGGCAGAGCCCCCATGACCCAGACATCTCTCATTAGGCCCCACCTCCCAACACCACCACACTGGGGATCAAGTTTTCAACACATGAACTGTGGGAGATACATTCAAACCATAGCAATGACCTAAGATTGTATGTTTGATTTTTTTTAAAAGGCATCCTTTTGGAGATGAGTAGTGAATTATCTTCTCAAAGTCTGTTTGGACTTTGATTCTGCTACTTTGATGTGGACTCCTGCTTTCTCATCTGGAAAAGTATTATCTGAGTTGTCATAGGATGTTGTCCTAAACTTTGATATTTATTTTTCCACATGCTAGCTCAGGTTTTCTTTGGTCATACCTACTAACTAGTAAGCTTTATAAGTAGATAAGGAGATTAAACAAACCTTTTATATGTAGGTAAATGAAATTAGGTGTCAGAAATCTTTTCTAGATCTTAAGTATGGCCTTCGATATATGGTTAGCTCCCTGCAGACAGGCATTTTTCTTTGTTTTGTTTACTGCTGTATCTCCAGCACTCTCAGCACTTCCTGGCATGCAGTAGGCACTCAGTAACTATGTTTCATGAATGAATAGATCTGTGAAAACAATGTATTTCATATGTGAATAATTAAACCTGATTTTTACCTTGGAACTTAAGGAATGTGGTTTTTTTAAAATTTTTTTTATTTTGAGACAGAGTCTTGCTCTGTCACCCAGGCTGGAGTGCAGCGGCACAATCTCGGCTCACTGCACCCTTCGCCTCCCTGGTTCAGGTGATGGTCCTGCCTCAGCCTCCTGAGTAGATGGAATTACAGGCGTGCACCACCATGCCTGGCTAGTTTTTGTATTTTTAGTAGAGATGGGGTTTCATTCACATTGTTGGCCAGGCTGGCCTTCAACTCCTGACCTCAGGTGATCCACCCACCTTGGCCTCCCAAAGTGCTGGGATTACAGGCATGAGCCACCGTGCCTGGCCTCAGGAATGTGTGTTTCTTAGGCATCTGGATGAAGTCATCTTTATTTGCCATGCCTTCCAAGTGAAAAGCGCAGCAAGCCTTCGAGTCCTGCCTGGCTCTGCATACCCTCAGCAGAGGACGACTGCACGCAGGCAGAGATATGGCCTCACATCCAGGACGTAGGAAAGGAAATGCTTCACTTCATACCAACAAAAAAAGTTGAAAAAAGTCCACTCTTTTCAAGACAGCTATTCTCAAGTAGAGTGGAGTGTGGGTAGGATGAAGAAATAAAGTAATTTGGATGCTGGAATGACTTTTGGGGGTTAGGGAGATAAAGTTAGACTATCTTCTAAAGATTGAGTGGATAAACTTGACCTGTTTTATGACTTACCATCTCCTCATACTGTAATACGGATTTCAGAATTCATATACCACTGAAAATATTGAAAAAAGAGGCTGGGGCGTGGTGGCTCATGCCTGTAATCTCAGTGCTTTGGAATGCCGAGGTGGGTGGATCACAAGTCAGGAGTTCAAGACCAGCGTGGCTAAGATGGTGAAACCCCGTCTCTACTAAATACAAAAAAAGTAGCCAGGCACGGTGGCAGGTGCCTGTAATCACAGCTACTCGGGAGGTTGAGGCAGGAGAATCACTTGAACCTGGGCAGCAGAGGTTGCAGTGAGCTGAGATCGCACCACTGCACCCCAGCCTGGGTGACAGAGTGAGATTCTGTCTCAAAAAAAAAAAAAAAGAGAGAGAAAAGATAACTTTGTGCATCACAAAATTATAGATTTTCAATCTATAATTTTATCTATAATCAATAGATTTATTGATTTATCTATAACAATAGATTCCTGTGTGAATCTATTGTAATTTACAAATATGGCTCTGTGAGGACTGACAACATAGAATTGCAAATGAGTGAGCTCTGCTTGAGTGACATTTGGAGGAGCGGTTATTTAAGTCCAGCATTTAAGGGTGAGTCACGAGAGGAAAGGTCCGGGGTGGGGGTGTACATTCTGCACCTGTAGAAAGCCACCCATATGAAGAACCCAAGGTGGGAGGAAGATGAGTGTTTTGTTTGGCCAATGGCAGGTAGACCAGAATGCCAGGAGCAGACACTGCAGGGGGTGGGGAGTGGGGATGGAAGTGATGTTTCAAGAGGGTGAAGCTGTGAAGATGAAACCAGTGGGAGGCCTTCCATGCAGAATTAAAGGGCTTTGCCTTGTTCTGTAGTTGATGAACAACCAATAAAGATTTTGAGCAGGGAAGTGACCAGATGAAATCTGCCTTAAGGAAACAATTCTGGAGGGAGAGAGTACGGAGGATTAATTAGACAGGGGGCTAGTTCAGGGTAAGGAAATACATCTGTTTTTCATGTTTCTGTCCATGTGATTGTCTTGTGAGCACTGGGGGACTTTTGTGGGACTGTGGTGTTCAGTTGAGGCCTGCCCAGGTAAGGCAGCCCCGCTGTGAGTACAGGAACAAGAACTGCAGGGACAGATTGTAGACAGGCAAGCAGGAGGGCTCGGCTTCTTAGCTTTGATGTGGAGTGTGCTGTCTCTTGAGTGTGCTGTCTCTCTGAGCTTGTGCTCTTTGGCCATAGGGGACCCCTGGTATGCCCCTGATGGGGGAGCTGAGACAGAGGGTCCTAGAGTCTCTCTTTGGGCTCAGAGGCATGGAGGACAAAAGGGATTTTGTCCTATTGTCTAAAATGGTACTTTCTGTCTACTTCCCTTTTATTATTGCCAACCTTTAGAAAAGTCTTGTTTGAGTGTTCTGTGTCACCTCTGCTTTATTACGAGTCCTTAAAAGAAGAGTCATTTTTCACACTCGGGCCAAACTTCAAGGGGACCAAATGAAGAGTTACTGTTGTGACAGGCAGGCGGTGGTTTTGGCCCTGCTCACCCTCAGGAGGTTCTTCCTGGTGTGCTGGTCTTGGAAGCATTTCTTCATAGGGGGTCATTGCTGTAGACTAGGCGAGAATAATAAAATCACAAGCATTAGGTCACTGGGCACAGGAGCAAAAAGAAAGACCAGTTTTCAGAAACCTTTTGATGGCAGATTAAGGGTGAGGGAAAATAAAAGATAGGTTGGGAGTTCTGGGGTTGTGTGCTTAGGAAAATGACACTGCTGCTAACAGATGAGGTCATAGGAAGAGGAGCAGAATTGCCACGGGAAGGTGCTGAATTCATTTGGAATTCCATATAGAGTGACTTTTACCCAGTGCCATGTAGTTAGCTGCTGGCAATTTTGGAATTAGAATCTAGGTTTTCTGAAGCCAGGCCAGTGTCTTTTCTATTATACTAAGACATGTGTTACGTGAAATAAAATATACTTGAGTTTCAGGTGGTGATGGCATCTCTAAGTGGAGATGTCAGGCAGGCAGTTGTAAATGGAGCTGGAGTGAAAATGAGAATAAATACAGAAATTTATTTTAGGAGTTATGTATATATTTAGAGGAGATAATTGGAACTATGGGAAGAAGTTCATTCAGAGAGATTTGGCACATAGGCTGTAATTGGAAATAGCCAAGGGGTAGATTTCCTGAAAAGGAGGGAGTGGAAGCTATAATGCATGCAGTAAGGCCGAAGGAAAGGAAAGGACAGAGGCAGCAAGAGGATTCTAATTTTTTGAAGCAGTTTTGTAGTTAATGGAGAGGAAGGCACAGCTTGGAAGCTGGGACATAATCAAGAGGTGGAAAAAGTTGTTACTTTTAAAAATCAGATATGCCAACGGGAAGGAATGGATGGAGAGAGAACGATTAGAGATGAAAGACAGAGGGAATAGTTCAATTTAGTTTAACAAACAAATTGTTAAGTACCACTGAGGTGATAGGCATAGCGCTGGGTGCTAAGGAGACAAAGATGAAGTAAACATGAATCTGACTTGGGGACATTTACTGTCTAATAAAGGACAGGAGCGAGAGTAACACAAGACCAGCTGTTATTTACTGAGCACCGTGTGTCAGGAACGGTTGCAGATACTTTACATGCATTGACTCACCGAGTCCTCACAACACCCCTATGGCTTAGTTATTGTTATTATCCATAAAGAAGCAGAAACTCAGGCACAGAAACATTAAGTAATTTGCTCAAAGTCTTTAACAACTAGTCAGCCGTGGAGCCAAGGTTTGAACCCAGGTCGTACCTCTGCGCCTCTGTGCGTGATGGAGACGGACAATTACACCACAATGCAAAGGTGGAAGTAAGAACAATAAACAGAAGTAGCCTAAGGGAGAGAGGGTTTAAATTCTTTTGGCAAATGATAGAGAAATATAGAAAGATCTCAAAGGAGGAATAAATGGAAGATGAGATGGATCCAGGTGAAGGGATGCAGGAAAATGCTGTCATGACCAAAGTAGAGAACCCATGTGCAGCTATGTGTGTGTGTGTGCATGCGTGTGTGTGCGCATGCATGTGTGTGTGCATGCATGTGTGCGTGCATGTGCATGTGTGTGCGTGCGTGTGTGCTTGTGTGTGCATGTGTGTGTGCATGCATGTGTGCGTGCGTGTGTGCATGAGTGTGCATGTGTGTGTGTTGCTGTTTTTCCTAGTAATTTGCACAGCCTTCATCTCTGACCATTTCTTGGTTCCTTGCTAATCACAGAGGACACTCAAATTTGATTCTCTTAATTTCTGTGAACAATTATTAATAAGATATTTTTAAAAAATCTACTAGAACTGGGTTATCCTTTTTAGGGGTATCAGTCTTGTCCATCAAAATCATCATTGGAGTGGAGTTTATGATATTGAATATAACATATATATGTGTGTATCTATCTATCTATCTATCTATCTATCATCTATCATCTATCTATCTATCATCTATCTATCTAATCTGTCTATCCATCCAGAGAACTGACAGATTTCTAACTGATTTCCAATTTCCTATGTAGTTGGGACTCAGATATTCTTTGGGGAAAGAACTGGAGAATTTCAGCGGCAGATTATTGAAGATGCAATTGAAATTCCAGAAAATAAGCAGATCTTTTGCATGAAGTTCTGAGTAGCTCTTTCTGAGATAACTGTATGTGGTAGATATGAGACTCTTGATTGTCTGTGGCTCAGCAGTCAGATGCCTGCACTTCACCCTGTTTCCCATCCCACCCTTGAGCTTACCACTGACCCCCAGCTCCTCCTGCAGCCACAAACTGCATTCGAGGATAGGGGACATTGTAAGCGCAGCAGTCCTGTGAGACTCAGGTATGGTGTGAGGCTCTCTAATTTGCACATTAGTTATTAGTTAAAAAAACAAACGTGATGTCTAGTGGTTTCTTTTAGACCACATCAGAATGTCCCCACATCAAAATAGTTGTATCATTGGGGCCATGGGGGAAAGTGGTTACATCAAAATGTCATGTGTGGGCAAAGGGATTATTCTTGGATGTGAATAGGGGCATTTGATAAGAAGTAAATTCAGAATTTGAAGGATAATCATTCATTCATTCATTCATTCATTCATTCATTCATTGTTTTACCCATTTACAACACAGTTACACATACGACATTCAGGTATTCACCAGTTACGGGAAGGATTTGTGCAACTGAAAAAAAGCCCATCTGTGTTCACATTTGAGAAAGAAAATCCTGATCATTAGCATAGCACCACTGCCACCTTGTGGTAATGCATGGTAGTTCATTATATTTTATGAAAAAACTGTATGTCTGGTTTTTATACAGCATGTACATTTTGTACCTTCTGCATGTAACAGTACCTTATAAAGCCATATACTTTTACCTAATATTAATTTAAAAATACACTCAGTGGGGGGAGGAAGATCATTAGGAAAAATAGCTAATGCCTGCTGGGCTTAACACCTAGGTGATGGGTTGATAGGTGCAGCAAACCACTATGGCACATGTTTACCTACGTAACAAACCTGCATATCTTGCACATGTACCCCGGAACTTAAAATAAAAATTAAAAAAAAATACATTCAGAAACTGCTCTAAAGAAGGTACATATTTAAAAAGGAGAGACAGCTTAATTTTAGAAATTAATAAATAAATGTTCACAAAATAACTACAGTCTCAAGGAGGTGATTATATCATTATAGATATTCTCAAGAAAATTATAAGCCATTGCAAGGGACAAAGTACATTAGCAATCACTAGATGGTTTACTGATGCAGAGGGTGATTAGAATATGTTGGATAGGCTGGGCACAGTGGCTCATGCCTGTAATCCCAGTACTTTGGGAGGCGAGGTGGGCAGATCTCTTGAGGTCAGGAGTTCGAGACCAGCCTCGGCAACATGTTGAAACCCCATCTCTACTAAAAATACAAAAATTAGCCAGGCGTGGTGGCACGCGCCTGTAGTCCCAGCTACTTGGGAGGTTGAGGTGTGAGAATCGCTTGAACCTGGGAGGTGAAGGTTGCAGTGAGCTGAGAGTGTGCCACTGCACTCCAGCCTGGGCAACAGAATGAGACTCCATCTCAAAAAAAAAAAATCTTGGATAATCTTCATTATTTTGCTTTAGAATGCATTGATTTATATTTAAATGTAAATGTCCCAAATATTAGAGTTTATAGTATTTCAAGCAAAATAATAAAGATATTTGAACATATTCAGAGGTGTTGGAATATTTCACTAGACAGGGGGACGCTTGCTGCTTTGCATTCCTTGGGCATACATTCCCTCAATTAGGTCTCGAGGGGCAGACATAACCACTTCTCAGGTTTGCACAGGCTGCAGCATAACTGGCTTTTGACAGGTTGAATTTCTTCCTTTCTGGACAGGGAAAAGGGCACAGGAATTGTGGTGGAAAGCCATTTTTTTATCCCTGGGTTGAGCATGGCGGGATGGAATACTGCAGACAGACCCACTGAAGAGCGAGCGCTTCACTGGGCTTCACCCTGGCACGCCCTGCACAGAGAGTGAATGTTGCCAGCACATACTACACTGTGGCCAGACTACAGCTTTCTGTCACATGGACGTCTCAGACAACCAGATTCAGAACGTGTGTGTGTTTTATATGTAAAAGTAAACACTTACAGTAAAATTAAAAACAAAAAGTCATATATGGTTTTTGTGAATAAAAATAAATAGACTATTGTACAAACCTCTAGAATATTAAATGTCAAGGTTTTATGTAATGTTAAATGTCATTATAGTCAATGCATACCATCTAGCCTTGTGGCTTTTTTTTTTTTTTTTTGACTTAGTCTCGTTCTGTTGCCCAGGCTGGAGTGCAGTGGTGCAATCATAGCTCACTGCAGCCTTGACATCCTGGGCTCAAGCGATCCTCTGGCCTTGGCCTCCTGAGTAGGTAGGACTACAGGAGTGAGCCACGATGCCTGGCCCCACGTGGCTTTGGAACTCTGTTTCACAGAACCATAGAATTCCTCAGAGGCATCCCGGAATGGGGAGGCTGTGCTGCTTAGGTTCTGGATGGTCTGTTCAAAGTGCCTGGTCACATGTATTTGGGAAAAGCTCAGATGATCCTGATACACCAAACTGCTTGAGGACAGCTGCTCCTGGTGGCAGTTTATAAAAAGGGAAATGTTTTGTGATATTGTAAATGTCAGATCACCCTCATCATCTGATTGCACTGTCATTAAGTGTTGGTCCCAGAAACATCCCTCACTGCCATTCTCCTGTAAGCGGGGACATCATTCTCTGAAGCTCCCCTTGTTCCTGCTGTAGTTCTTCCACCAGCATTTGCTTTCCTGGCAAGGTCAGCATGACAGTGCAGGGATGGACATATCACAAAAGGGGGCATACAGCAGCTGGGGCCATTCTTCTCTGCCCGTGTCCAGAAATATCCTAGCACACAGGGTTGAGTCCAGTACCCATGTAGCTCTTATTCCCTCGTTGGAGGTTATATTCCAGTCTTCATCTGCAATTGGATATGGCTTTTGTTCGGATCATAGTTGAGTGTAGCTTGATTTCTTGTGGGTGGCTAGCCCTGAAGAGCTACACTGAGCATGGTCAGTCATTAAACCTAAATTAGCTTCTGCTCCTACTCCTGGGTGGGGGCAGAGCTTCCTAAAAATGTGTTTTAGGAAGATTTTGACACCAGATTTTTAAAATGCACAGAGCCAGATAAAAGTAAGTGGTTACACTTAATGACATTAGTTAAAGGTGCATGGGAAAAGTAACAAAAGTGCTCAATTATACCTTTTTAAAGGGTTTATGCAAATTATTATATGTACAATAGTCTTTTAAGCCTGATAATTCCAATCACCAAAATAGATTTTAGTATGTGTAGGTTCCTATGCCCTACTCTAAACCAATTGAATCAAAGTGCATTAATGTTTATAAAGGTCTCCATGTAATGATCAGCCAGACTTTAGAGCAACTGGCTTATTTAATAGAGCTTAGTGTCATGTGTGTATCCTTATTTAAATACAGAGGCTTACATTTACTTTTAAGAAAGTAGGAAATTCATGGTGGGACAAAATTTTACAAGGGGAAAGGAGGATACCAGTACAAAGCCAAGAGTCTGGAGTCAAAAGGAGCTGATGGGAAAGTTTGGAGGCCGATAGGAAAGCCAGGCTTGAAGCAGTTTCACAGGTGGCCGATGAAGGAGGTTGACAGACAGAATCAGAGCAAGATCAAATGACTTCCCTTCCAGACCCACGAGAAGGAGCAGTCATTGCTGAGATATGAGTTCTGGCATGGCTGTGGGGAAAAATAGTTCTTATTTTATAATCACATAAATATATTTAGAAGGGCAAATAAAAGGAAAAAGCAATGTTATGATAGGAGACACAATATATTGAAGGGCAAACCTGTGGTGAAGATAGGCTTTAGGATGGGGTAAAACGTGGGTCTGTGTGGTTTGTGTTTGGCCACCTTTCAAGCTAAATTATGCTAAGTTTAACTGTTGGATAAAATATGGAAGGATAGAAAGTCTAATATCTTTTAATTTCACTATCTACAATTAGTAGTTCATTTACACATTTTGTAGGTGTATCTCTTCTGTATACCCGTCCCCTTCACGAAGATAACATTAATGTGGACAAGATCGATAGCTTCCCCTAATAACAATGAAATGGTAGTGGATAAAAGCAGAATGGCTTTTAATTTGGGGGAAGAAAGTCCAGAATAGACAACAGCTAATTGCTTATATTTGCCACAGGGAGATTTGCAAGTGAGGAGATGACCCGCCACAAAATAGGCACCTCTGGCTAGAGTTCTCACAATGCTGCTGGGTTCCTGCCGAGGGTCTGCCTGAAGAGCTCCTAAAGATAGGCTTCTGTGCAAGTTTCCCCCAAAAGCCATCTCAGCTACTTTATCTGAATGTCAGTGTTCATTCATTCGTTCAGTGTATCATTACTAAGAGCATGTGTGCCAGGAACTCTGGTAAGCACCCGGGCTCCAGTGGTGACTGAGGTGGACGTGGCCTCTGCTCTCACTGAGCATGCAGGCTACTCGGGGAGACAGACGTATTAGTTTGGGGCTTATTGAATTTTGAAGAGCCAGTGGCATCCAAGTGGAGTTATCCATCAGCAATTCTAATCATTTCCTAATTTTCACTGGTAAACAAGATAAGATCGGTGTTCTAAGAAGTAAAATAATATTACATAGCTTGTTATGAACCATGCTCCATTATTATATTAAATACAATTTCATGATTGATTTTTGCTTTTATGCTTAAGATTTAGAAAACTTTAGACATTTTCTTTCTGTGGTTAAATTAGGGTTTTGTGCAACAATTTATCCAAATAGAAGCATTGGGCCCTTGTCCAGGATTGTCTCTTTATGTACTTTGTATCAGTCCCACTAAAAACACCTTTTTCCCCAAAGTGTGACCTACTCAAATAGTACCTTACGTCTTATACTTCATAGCATTTGGGAGTTTATAGGAGATGTTTGCTTATTATTTTGTTTCTTCCTGACAAGTCTGAGGAATACAGGGCAGGTGATGTTTATTTATTTACAGATGGGGAAACTTAGGTTCATAGATATGATTACTTATGTGAAGTCACAGAGCTAGTAAATGGTGGAGGCAGATGTGGAACCCAGCTTGGGGCTCTTTTACAGGAGTCAGGTCTATTTTTGTTTTATGCTTCCTGCCAGTATATTCACTTGCTGGAAAGAAAAATTGAATTGTCTTTTTCCACTGAATTCCTCCAGTTGTTATCAACAAAGAAAAAAGTTTTAATCCTTTAATTTCTTACTTTTTGTTTCCTGATTCTTTGACAAATTAGTTAACATGTATTAATTATTTTCTACATATCAAATACTTGGCTATATGTGGGATAGAAAAATAAATGAGATACAGTTTTTGTCACTGAGAAACTCAGTCCTATAGGAGAGACCCAGGCATTAAAAAAAATCCCTATGCAGCACGATTAATCCTATAAATAATGCATGAGCATAGAGCTGTGGGTATACCAAGGATGTGATAGTGGCCAGAGCTTTGAAGGCGGATGGGATGGGGTGGGAGGTTTAGAAGAGGCAGTGGAGGATGATATTGAGTAGAAGGGAGAGCCGGTGAAAAAGCTTGGACACAGGGAAGCATGGTGTATTTGGGGATTACTAAGTACTTCTCTTTTACTTTACTATCAGAGGAACTTAGGGGGATTGCTGAAGATGGGGCTGTCAAGGAAGGTGGGGCACTTGTGGACAAAAGAGTCTTGTATGCCCAGCTAAGAGGTCTGGAATTATGTGGGTGATGGGCACACCTTGAACATATTGAACCGGAGTTTGGCAGGATTTCAGAGATAATTTTGTCCACAGTGGAAAGAATGGACTAGTGGTGGGAAAAATTGATAGGATGGAGAGCACCTAGTAAACTATTGAGTCCAAGAGAATTAGAGGAGCCTAGACTAAGGCAATAGCAAGAGGGGTGGAAAGGGATGGATTTAAGGAACAAAAACTTTTCCATAATAAATAATGCTTAGGATGAGGACTATTATGATGATAATATCTTGACATACCATGTTTTTAAAGAATTATATATTATTTTGAATCCATTGCCTCATATATCATCATAGCACATAGTGATATGCAGGCATTATTTCCATTTCAGAGGTGAAAGTCTGTTAACTATAGAGGCTTAGTTTGACCATTAAAGATGGTCAGATAGATTCATGATGTTACAGGTTTTGTACAGACACCCAAGAAAGCCTAACACAGCTTTCCTGGAATTTATATGACAAATGAATAAGGAAATATATAGGCCAAAGAAAAATTGTTTGAGAGGACACAATAGATAGTAGTTAGAAGAGATAGGAAAGAAGTGACACAAATAAAATGTGGAGTATTGAAATCTCCCCTGATCCATCTCTCCCATGATGCCAAATTCCATTCCTTAGATGAGAAGTGGAGGTCATGCTGGGACATGACTGGTAGAAGCTAGAGGTTCTTCTGGAATTCTTGAAGGCATCTGTAAAAGACATGCATCCTCACTGACCTTTGCACTTTACACACCTGTTTAACGCTCCTCTAAAAGCCAGCATCGCATGTGAAAGTGTATACCTACTGGATAAATCAGGCAGTGCCTGATTTTTCAAGGATTCTAAGCTTTACAAAAGGCTCATCAAAGGGCTGTTTTTAAAGTTGCATTCTCCTTGGGGCATTAAAGTGCTTTTCCATCTAAGCAGCTTCAACTTGTGACACAGAGGCATTTCTGAAAATTTAGGTGACATCCTGGAGCATCCATGTGTGTATATAATTTAAAAGAGAAATTACTTTTATTTTCTTTAAGCAAAGGGCATGAAACGAGCAATTCTGTAGCTTTAAGACATTGGACTAAAAACAGTTTCAGAAAGCCAGCTATATAAGAATTTATTCAACTTGTAATGCTTTTATTTTTTGAAAATGATTTTTCAAAGTCAGGTTCATTGATCTTTTTGCTTTTAATTTTTTTAAACTAGGTTATTGGATTCCAGTTGGAGTCCATATGGCTTTACTGATTTTCCATGAGGGTTAGGTAGTACTAAACCATTAACTGCCAGATTATATGACTAAATGGCAGTTAATACAAACGTTTCTAAGCCCTTTTTGGGAGGAGGGGGGAGTTAATGCCTCATCCTAGAATTTGTGAACAAAACGAAACTAAAACATACTTGCTTTTAACAGATTCTTAACCATAGCTCTGATTATAACTATTTCTTATATTTGTTACTAACTTTGTTATTTTGGTTGAACATTAACATCGAATATAATAGCATGATTTAAAAAAAATGAATCTTTGTTTCTTCACTTGGTATACTCATTATTTTGAAATATTTGGAGCCACTTGCTTTTTTCTTAACCACACTTTGATTATATGATTATATTTGCTAGAGCTGTTACAAATTAATCACTTTTGGTTATGCTTGTTCTTTTATAGGAAACGTTTGTTTAGCCGTACATAAACAGAAGTTTATTTTGAGGATTAACTTTCATGTGAATAACTGCCTCCCAGCTAAATCTTTTTAATCACATCTTTTAGAGAAAGGCAAGAATGTTTTTTCCTTTTCTTTTTTTTCTTCGAGAATTTAAAATTAGCTGTTTGTATATTGTAACATAGAGAGGTTTGTAGCTTCATGAGGCAAGGACTATATTTTATACATCTTTATATATACACCACAGCCTCACACATCACATCACAGGAGATTAATCCATGCTTATGTAAGATTTGAAGAATGTAATAATTCTGTAAAAAACATAAATTATTTGCCTTGAAAATGACTCTATAAGGAACATCTCTAAATGCACAATATTTTCATAAAAAATCAGGATAGACATTTTCTGTCCCTCCAGACGTATGCCTTTGAGCATTGTGTCCATTTTCATACACGTGAAAACAAACAGCCTCAAATCTGCTGAACCCTGGAAGCCATAAGAGCATTTCCGGCCGGGCGCGGTGGCTCACGTCTGTAATCCCAGCACTTTGGTAGGCCGAGGCAGGCGGATCACGAGGTCAGGAGATCGAGACCATCCTGGCTAACATGGTGAAACCCTGTCTTTACTAAAAAGACAAAAAATTAGTCGGGCGTGTTGGCGGGCGCCTGTAGTCCCAGCTACTCGGGAGGCTGAGGCAGGAGAATGACGTGAACCCGGGAGGCAGAGCTTGCAGTGAGCCGAGAGCGCACCACTGCACTCCAGCCTGGGCGAGAGCGAGACTCCGTCTCAAAAAAAAAAAAAAGCATTTCCAGCCTGTGTTTCTTGTTTACTCATTGATACCATTTCCCCTCAATCAGGGGCCCAGGGCTTTCCCGTTTTCTAATTTTTTTCTTTGTTTCAAAATACACAGTTACCTTACATACCATTTTATACTGTTGGTAAAAGTTGTTTAGGTCAACTCAACCAACATTTATTTATGGAGGCCCTATGATGTGTTACCTAATGCCATAGATGGTGATGTTACAAAAATGGGTAGGATGCAGTCTTTGCCCTCTTAAAGGCCGCGACTTGGTGCGACCATAAATATGTGGATGGACACTGTTCAGTGTCATAGGTGCTGTTACACAGACAGGATAAGGATGTATTGGAGACCCGAAGGTGGGAGTGGTGGCTCCTTCCTACCCCTACGGGGTCAAGGAAGCCTTCGCAGGGCTAATGGTGCTGGATGAATGTTGAGATGAATAGATTTCAAGACAGACAAATGGAGCAGAGGATATTTAGGGCAGAGGAAGGAGCTTGGGAGGGGTAGGCCACGCATTTGGAGGGCTGTGTAGGGGCCTTCTATGGTACATGTAGGAGCTTGGACTTTATGTGGCAGGCAGAAGAGAACTAATAAAGGGCTTGAAGCAGTGGCGTAATTTAACTAGATTTTCATTTTAGAAAATTACCCGCAAAACCATGGGAGAATGAAGTAGGTTATTTACATTTCCTTAAAACAGTACTTTTAGAACATAAATAGACCAAACATTAACTTTTCTTCCCCATTGCCTTAAACAGAACTTTACAAAAATCCGAATACACCCACTTCTGCCATTTGAATTTCCAAATGATTTATTCTTTGGCCAAGATGTATTTTTACAGCACTTTAATGTTCTGTGTTTGGGTTTAGGAATTATGGGCTGCCTACCTTGGGTGACACCAGATGCTACAGTGATGCAGCTCACCATATAACTCTCCCGAATCCCCCTTGGCAGTGGCTACAGCCTTCGAGTATTTCTCCTCAAAGCATCTTGAAATAGGACTGTATTGAATGGGCATGACTGGACTGCATATTTTAAGCATTTTCAGGAAAAGAAATAAAGAATTTGTATGTGAATGAATCTGAGCAAGCATCTGAAAGAAGAGGAATGGATTTAGAGTAACAAAAGACTAGCATGATGTCACGTGACAGAGTTCAGAGCCGCTCCTCTTAGCCGAGGTGGCTTCCCATGGTTACCGGTCATCTGCAGTGTGGTCCAAAAAGCAGTCCTGTGGTCGGTGTTGGGCCATAAATCTTCAGTTCTGAACACGGTGAGATGGCTCTTCCATGACATTCAGTGTAGTTTCTTTCTCCTTCTCTCACTAACTTTGTTAGACTAGAAGCTACATTATCCCCTTAAAAGTTTTTAGCTCTTATCCCAAGGACTTTCTGGGATATTTAAGAGTGTTGTAATCTCTTCTTTTTTAAAAAAAATTATTTACATTATGGTAAAAATTTTATAACAAAAATTTATAACAAAATTTACTATCTTAATCATTTCTAAATGTGCATTTCAGTAGCTTTAAGTATATTCACATTGTTGTGCCATGTAATCTGTATGTTTTTAAATGAATACTTCATATTCCTTTCTGATCAGGTTAATGATTATTTAACATACTATTAAGTCTTGATTTTTATACCTCTTATTTTTTGCACATTCTCTTTTTAATCATAAATGCTGAATCAGTGTTATTTTTTTGAAGAATAACTCTCTAAAATACTGATAATACAGCCTTTGATACTTCCTTTCCACTGTGGTTATAGTTTCCCCATATTATCTTTTGACCTCTCTCTATGGTAGTGTCCTTTTATGAGTCACAAGTGCACACTTTGTGCAGCAGTGAACCATGAAACTGGATAGGACATGAAAGACTCTGAACCGTTGTTTGGTTATTTCAGGTTATTGAGCTTTCCTAGTCTAAAGTGAAAATAATGTGTTACCCAGAGTTTCCACATCTCCAGTCTTGGTTTGAAAATAAACTAGGACTGAAAACATGGAATGAAAATATATTCCTTTGTGTTTTGAAGGAGTGAATATTTGAATTCAAATTAATTTTTCTTAGGGTAATCTTCATTTTTATAAAATAACGTTTAATGATCTTGGGAAGAAAAACTATGTAGTATATCTTCAAAAATAAAATTTTCAAATTGAATAAATAAGCATATTTCAAACTTTCGAATTAGGAAATGCCTGTATATTTTAGGATTTGTTTGGTTATATAATTATTAACTACTGCTGAAAATGCAACAGAAAATTGGAACTCAAAATTTTTCAGTTATTGCTCTCTAACCTCAAGTAATATCAAATTACGCTGTTTCAAATGGTATAGGAGACCATTAAACTAACTGAAGAGAAAGTTTAAAAGAATTAATATTTGTTACCCATAACCATATTAAGGACTGATTTATTTAAAAAACACAACCAAAAAACTAATCCAATTATTTAAAAAACAACCACCAAAACACTAATCCAATTTACTGTTAAATGGAGGCTGTAATTTTTAGTTATGGTGGATCTCGAAAGTTCATGAACCCTCTAAAATTTTATGTAATTTTTAGTGTGTGTATGTGCGCATATGCACGCATGTTTCTGGAGAGATAGTATTCACAACTTTCAACAGATTCTGAAAAGGCGTCTTGATCCAACCAAAGTTATGAACTACTGTCACAGAGGTTACTTTGCCCATTTTCCTTTTTACTTACAGACCCCAACTCACAACTAGATTTTGTTCCAGAAGTAGTTTGTTTATGAACTGGTTGTTTGGAACTTAGACCACATTTTTCTATGAAAGTAATAATATATATTATATACACACACACACACACACAACACGCAGACACGCACACAAGACATTCCCTGACTTACAGTGGTTCAACTTAATTATTTTCCAATTTTCTGATATGAAAGCAGTATGAATTCAGTACAAAACATACTTTGAGTTCTCATGCAACCATTCTGTTTTCACTTTCAATGTGGTATTCAATTACATGAGATATTCAATACTTTATTAGAAAATAGGCTTTGTGGCCGGGCGCGGTGGCTCACGCTTGTAATCCCAGCACTTTGGGAGGCCGAGGTGGGCAGATCCTGAGGTCAGGAGATCGAGACCACGGTGACAAAAAAAAAAATTAGCCGGGATGGTGGGGGACCTGTACCCAGACCGGAGAGCTGAGGCAGAAGAATGGGTGAACCAGAGGAAAGAAAATAGGCTTTGTATTAGATGATTTTGCCCACCTGTAGGCTAACGTAAGTGTTCTGAGCACGTTTAAGGTAGATTAGGCTAAGCTGTGATGTTCAGTAGGCTAGGTATATGAAATGCATTTTTGACTTACAATATTTTCAACTTATGAGTTTATTAGTATGTTCATTGTAACTTGAGGAGCATCTGTACTTACATAAATTATAGAACCTTCACAATGGTGATACAAAAAAAATGAGATAGGCCTCCCGGCCTCCAAATAGTTTATAATCCAGGCCAGGGCAAAAGGCAGGTAAAACCTATCCTCAGTTGAGATTGACCTCCTAATTTGCCAGTGACCTTCCTGTTCATTTTTCTGCAGCTGTGTCAGGATTCATTCCTTCTCACCACTACACCCATAGAAGTATTAGGCAACTGGTATCCTTGGGATTCAGACACATGAGAGAATAGCGTGAGGACTTAAGCATTAAGGCAAATTTATGACATGGTTTCTATGGAAAGATGTACTCCTAGTTCTAACTTGGAGCCCAGGTTCCTGGGACACAGAGAGTCCTTCACTTGGAGCGTCATTAGTGGATACTGTCTGTGTGATGAAGAGTACACCTCACCTCTGCCATGGAGTCTCTCTCTCGAGTCCTTTACACAGTTAGCCAGAATAAGGACCTTCTCATTACTAATGACTATTTGTGTTTGAAATATTCATAAGTCAGACTTTCTGAGGTGCGGCATGAAAAATTTTCCCCACTACCCCAATTAGGTTCCTGATGAGGGACATGATAGTTCTTTGTAGCTAGACTACATAATTTCTGGTGGAACTTTTATAATATATGTTGGTTGTTGACCAAAGGGAGAAGCTAAAGGGCGAAAGAAGACAGAAAGAGAAAGTGGAATGAGAGGGCATGAGTGCTTCATGATGTCATCACAAGATTTAGCTTCTCATTATGCCACATAAAGAGTGGCAGTTTCTTAGTTCATTTTTGTTGCTTAGAACACCTGAGGCTGGGTGATTTATAAGGAAAATAAATTTATTTCTTACAGTTCTGGATGCTGGGAAGTCCAAGGGCATAGCTGGGCATCTGGCGAGAGCCTTCTTCCTGGCGGGGACTCTCTGCAGAGTCCCAAGGTTACGCAGAGTATCACACGGCAAGGGGGCTGAGCATGCTAATGTGCTAGCTCAGATCTTTCTTTCTTCTCTTGTAAAGCCATCAGTTCCACTCTCATCTTAGCCCATTGATCCATTAACCATTAATCTGTGTATGGAGTAATCCATTCATGCAGGCAGAGCACTCATGACCCAATAGCTTCTTGAAGGCTCTAGGTCTCAACACTGCCATACTGAGGATTGTATTTCAACGTAAGTTTCAGAAGGGACATCAAATTATAATAGACAGTGTCAGTCTTTCTTCATAATTCTTAATGTTTTCTATAGGTCCTGGGAAAGCTTTTCAGATTAGGCTGTTAGCATATCATGTCATTGCATATGATGTGTGCAAATATTTTGAAACATGGATCAAGAAGACACGCTCCACCTATATAGATGAATAGGAGGAAATTTTGTCTTCAGAGAATACAACAAAGAGTGGGCATGTTTTGGAGTTAAACATGAATTTACAGTAAGAATTATACTTACTTTAGCCAAATAATTTTGCAGGACATTCTTTGATTTGGCTAAAAAATGTGTATGATCCAAGACCACAATAATTTTTAGCGTTATAAAAAGATGTGACTAACTTTAGAAAAGTCAGATTTGGATTAGCTTGTACATTCACCATTTGCTACCAAAAAGCCAACATAGAGGACTGTGGTCTATTTCTTAGTTACGTACTAGCTACATTAAGTCACTAATTCCTCAAATATGGAGGTGCCTCTTTATGGATATGCAAAATGTATATTATAAATTTCAGAAGTTATACATTTTATGATATTCCTCTAATAGTCTATCTACAGGGTAATTGCTACAAACCAGTATTTTAGATAATTATACCTGTTCATATTTTCTAAAAAAAAAAAAAAAAGCAATGTAGACAGGAAATTAGTAACAGAGCAACTGAAAATTGGAGTGACTAGATTCTGTGTTGAGATTAATAGTCATGCATGTATGTACAAATAATGTTTTCCCATAGAAGATAATCTTTGTGACTTTGGGTTAGACAAAGCTATCTTAGATTTGACATGATTCATAAAAGAAAAAAATTGATAAATAGGACTTCATCAAATTCAGGATCCTCTGCTCTTCAAAAGTTGCTATTAATACAGTGGAAAAAACAAGTCACAGACTGGGAAGAAATATTTGCAAATCACATGTTAGATAAATATCTTGCATCCAGAATATGTAAACGTCATTTAAGATGCAAAAATAGGAAAACAGACAGTTCGATTTTAAAAATGGACCAAAGATTCAAACAGACATTTCACCAGTGAAGATGTGCACATGAAAAATAAGCAAAGGAAAATGCTCAAAATCAGTAGTCATTAGGGAAATGCACATTAAAACCATAAGGAGATACTATATACCTATTAGAATGCCTAAAATTAAAGTGACTGACTGAATGTTGGTGAGGATGTGAAGCAACTGTTGGCAGCAGACAGGTGGTTGCTTGGGGACAGGTAGTGATTATAAAGGGATGCAAGGAAAGTTTTGAGTGTGGCGAATATGTTCAGTATCTTGACTATGGTAGTGGTTTCATGGCCATATTTGTATGTCAAAACATATCAAAATGTATAATTTATGTGCAGTTTCTAATATGATCACGATATCTCAATAAAGTTGTAAATTTTTTTCCTGTAATGTTGCTCCCTTTGGTTTGTATTTCTGACTTAATTGGTGATAACATAGATTTTATTTCAGGGGTAAATTCTCAAGATATATGACATTTAAAATATACAAAATAATTAGATGATAAATATGGATTTTTAGTCTTTCTGGTATAAATGTCACATAATAAATTTGAATATTTCTGGTAATTTTGCCATGTAGCTAATACTGATATGCACTTACTATAACACTCTCAGCCTCAATAGATTCAAATTATATTAATTTGACTTATTTAGAAATTTATATCATTATGTTTTTCCCCTTTTTAAAAATACCTTTGTTATGAATATGTTTTAATTTTTATTGTTATAAGCAAAACTTTAGTGTGATTTATGGAATAAAAAGGTAGTTATAGAATATAAGTCAGTGTGAATTGCTGGTACATGTTATTTGCTTTCTGTATTGGGATTCCATGTTATGAAGTATCACTAAAAATAAGTGGGCTTTGGGGTGAGACTTGGGGACCTTTTAATTCCTGCTACAGTCAGTGGTGGTAACAGTGTACTTGGTGATGGGGTTTGCCCAGTGTTTACATGGGTCCTGGGCTCGGGTTATGGGAGAGATGATAAAAGATAACCTATTCCCATCCCTGTATATTAAGCTGATACCATGTGGTAGGACATTGAAATGGTGGTTTACACTATAAAAAATGAGTTGCAATTATAAAAACAAAGGCAGAGGAGGGAGGCCTTAGAATGCTGGCATTAAATCTTATTTTTCTTAAGAGTTTGTGCAAAATGGGGCCTGCAGTTTCATTCCAGGAGCACTTTTAGCTGCTGCCACATGAAGCTTATTAAGGGCAAGATTTTCTCCTGACACCTGGCCTTTCTCACCGCTTCCTCTCAGGAGGCCTCTCTTACCATTGCTTCTGTGTGGACTCCAACAGCTATAATTGGTTTAGATGTGCAGCTAGACCCTACCCTAGTCTGAGGCAGTGGTTTTCCACTGTGGCTGCCATTCGAATCACTACATCCTTTCTCACCCATTTCGCCATTGTCACTTCCCTGCCTTAAACATTTCACTAGCTTTTTGCACTTAGAAGAAAAAGCACACTCCCTGTTGTGTCCAGCATATTCTGACTCTTGTCTCCTATAACCTCCTCTCTTGATACAGTCCTACTCCAGCTGTTATTTGTCCTGACAGTGGCTGCAAACACTTATTTACTTCTTACAAGAAGCTCTTATAATTTGATGCCTGGCAAACACTCCCTGGACTTAATAGCATAATGATATCATAATAATAACACTTTCTGCCATCTATTGAATGTTTTCTCTAACCCAGACAGTGTGCTAAGTGCTCTACAGGCATTATCTTATAATTAAGTTAGATGCAACAAGCTTGTGAAGTTGGTATTGTTATTTCTGATTTTTAGGAGAGAAAACTGAGGCGTAGAGTTGGAGTAATTTGTCCAGGTTCATACTGTTATTGTATGCTGGAGCCTGGCTTGAAATCTGTCTGTCTGACTCTAAATTGGTTCTTTGGTACTGACTTTCAAAAGTGTTTTGTTACAATTAAATTGTAATGATTCCATAACAGTTCCAGGAAGACAGTCTTAGAGCAAGCTTTAGAGTAAAATTCTTACTGAAATTCAAAGTAAATATTAATGCAACTTAACTGTCTTATTGGAGACAACAAACTTTTCTCAATATATTATGTCTTTATGGTAGTAAGAAATAATGTCATGTAAAAGTTGAAAATGAACTGTGGAATCAGACAGACAGATATGATCTCAGCACCTGCCATTTATTCATATAGATCTCATTATCATATGTACCAGATAATGTTCTAGGCACTGGAGATATTGTCAGTGTGCGATCCAGTGGGATGATTTAAAATTTTGGTTCTACAAGCTGTTTTTGTCCTGGAGGCTCACTATAGCACTGTAACTCTTTATTGAATGCTGTACAAATGTGATGCATCTTGGACCCTGTCCTAAGGGGGTCTATTTGAGCCAGTGTTGTGACATGGCCTCTAAGGTAATCCTATAGAAAGGCTCTAGTGTAGTTTGCTTTCTTTTTTCCTTTCTTTCTTCTTTCCATCCAATTAAAATGAAACGTTAAATTTAACTTTTTTAGATATAATAAACTCAGGGATCTTATATTCTAATAGGGGTAGCACAATAAACATAGTAAATTACATTATGTGTCAGAAGATGGGGTGGGTAATAAGATCAGGATGGGGGAAAATATGGTGAGCAAGCACAAGTTTCAGTGTGAAACACGCAGTTACTCAGGTGGGTCTCATTGAGATGGTCCAGACCTGAAGGAGGTGAAGGGGTCAGCCAGAGGGATATCTGAGGGAGGTGAGGGGAGGTAGTGCCAGCCTACAGCAGGAGTATGTAGGCCCACTGTAGAAGAACGCAGCCATTGTGATGGAGGAAATCAAGAGAGGGAGACGCTAGATGAGGTCAGAGAGGTTCAAAGTATTTTGCTGGTGAAAACGAAATGAACTAGCATACCTAAGGCACTTAACCAGAGCCTGGCCCAGGGCCACAGAGTCCCTGCCTACCTCTTCCAGCTGCATCTCCCTCTGCTCCCTCTTGCAAACTCTTCACTGCATTTATAACAGAAAGCTCTTTGAAGATGCCCCAAATATCCATGTTGTTTTAACCTTTCTACTTTTGCACACACCTAAAATGCCCTTGCCCCATCTCTTGTCATAAACTCCTTCAAGACCCACCTTGGGCCCTTGTCTGGAAACATTGCTTTGACTCCCTCGGAGGTGAGTTGATGCTTCCTTCTCTGGACCACCTGCATAGTACTGTGTATATGTTAGAAATAACACCTGGCTGATGGTAACTAACATTTAATGAGCACATACTATGCACCATGCACTAAGTCCTTTAACGTGTTTTTCATTTATTTCTCACAACAACCCTATAAGGTATGTCCTATTGTCATCCCCATTTTACAGATGAATAAATAAAGCCATGAAGAAGTTTAGTAACTTGCCTAAGTTTAATAGGCACTTTAGTAGATCATCCAGCTACTAAGTGGTGGCACCAGGAGGTGAACCCAAGGTTTCTGGCTCCAGGACCTATGCTCTTTCGTAATCATACTATACTGCACCTCCACCATACTTACTATATACAAGGCAGTGTGGACATAACACTGTATTGCAAGTATTAGTGTATGTGCATGTGTCTTGCCTATTATTCGTGAATTCTTTGAGGGCAGGGAACCATGTCAAATTCACTTGTGCTCTTTGGGGCTTTGCATATATGCAAAGCTGTGGTGAGAGTAAAATATTCTCTTGTAATTTGTAAGACATGAGAAATATTATTCAAAATGTTAATGAAAATGCACCATTGGTTCTGAATTTCATTTGGTTTTGAATTTCATTTTAATCGTGTCATTGTGCTTCTGCTTCTCTCTAGACCAGTATTAAAGAGGGACAGCTATTGAAGCAAACCAGTTCTTTCCAAAGGTGGAAAAAGCGATACTTCAAACTTCGAGGCCGCACCCTTTACTATGCAAAGGACTCAAAGGTAACTCACGAGAATACTAGTTTCAAGCATTTGAGGCTGTGGATGGATGTAAAATTTTGTTTCTGTAAGCTCTTTTTGTCTTGGAAGCGCACTATAGCATTATGCTCTTATATGAATTCAATATAAATGTGATCCATCGGGGACCCCATCCCAAGCAGGTCTATTTGAGTCAGTCCCATAACATGTCCCTAAGAATAATCTTTTAGGAAGGCTCTAGTGTAGTTTCATTTCTTTCTTCCTTTCTTCTTTCTTTCCAATTAAAATAAAACATTAAATGTAACCTTATTAGATGTAATAAACGCAACATCCTGGGTTTCCACCTTTTACCTTGTAAGTCTTTCCCTGACCGAGAGAGAGAGAGAGAGAGAGAGAGCTGCTGTAGTTGCTATAAGAATTCATGCTCTGTGTTCAGACAAGAGCTCATATCCCACTTCCAGCATATTCCAATGGAGTGGCTGTGGACAGCATGTGTTGCTGAGAGGAGGCTTAAAGGAGAAAATACACATCAAGAGCTTCCATAGTACCTGATATGAAATAATCACTCCAGTATGCTAGCAATTAGGAATACAAATCATATTGAAATCAAATCAAGACTTAAAATATCTTTTATATAACCATTGAATCAAATAATAATAATATAGTTTTGGGAGAAGCAATTTGTAAAAACTCGTATTTTAGTATTCAAAAATAAATTAAGATTTCTGGCTACTGTGCCAGTTGAATAATTAATTATTTTCATTTTTATAAATGTATGCTCCTGATATAATTGGTAGAGTTGTACACCAGCAGGTAAAAACAAGCAAACAAACCTAATTCTAAGTTTATGTATCTATAGAAGTAATAACCATGTAAAATAATCTTATTTTACAAGTCATTATGTTCAGAATTGTCCCTGATCTGGCTCCATCCTGATTTTTCACATTTATCTCTAGACAGCATTGGCTATTTGACAGCCTCCAGTTTGGGCTCATGCTACCATCACTAGGATGACTTTTCCTTTTCCATCTGCACTTGACAAAGTTCCCTGTTTTCTTCCAGATCCCCTCAAATAGTCCTTATTCCATGATTCACAAAGAGAGTCCAGTTTTCTGCTGGATAAATCATTTGTGACCTTCTATAGCATTTAATTGTATTTCTTCTCTTTTAATTGTCTATCTTACCTTAAAGTTAGTTGTGTCTATTTAATCTCCTGTGCTAGACTGTAGGTTCCTTCCAGTCAACAAACAAGTCTTACAGTCACATTGGTTGAACTGAAGTAGACTAGTTCTACAGTCTACTTCAGTTTCAAGTCTAGCTGTCAACTACTTCAAGTTCTAGTTTCTGCAGTTGTCGCGGTGCACCGTTATGCCTGCCTTGCTGGAAGAACACTGAATGAGCATGAACAATGAGTGACTAAAAGTGGGAAGCTTACATTTATTGACTAGGATTTCCTACTTGCTACCTTGGATGTTAAGAGCATACAAAAAGGGTCATCTGCTACTTGCAAAGCAAATTCATTACCTCATTTGAATGCATAGTTATAGATGAGGAAAATAAGGTTCAGAAGGTTCAGTTACTTGTCATGAGCTAAGCCAGGACTAGTTCTCAGCTCTCACCTTGCAAACCTGGAAAGAATGATATTGCCTCTGCCTCCCTGGCAGAGCTGTTACAAGCTTCAGAGAGATTGCATTGTGCATGTGTATGCCACACACTCAGCAGGTTCCCCATAAGTGGTAGCTGTTATGCTTCCAGAGAGCACAGAACATTTGCGTTGAAACAGTGTTCCCAGGGCATCTCTAAAGTCCTTTTCAGTTGGGGATTTATGGATTAGTTGTACTTAATGCTTTTATTTTTCCTTTCTAGGAAGAAATTGCAGAGAGTACCACCAACTTAACTTTTTTCCCCCCATTTTCTATTCCTAATTCCTGTATTGAAAAAATGTATTGAAGAGCATTGAGTTAGGTTTTCTTCTAATGTCTTTATATGTTTTTTTCATTAACAGTCTCTGATATTTGATGAAGTTGACCTCTCAGATGCTAGTGTAGCTGAAGCAAGCACGAAAAATGCTAACAACAGCTTCACGGTATGGTTTTATTCTGCTAACTCCCTTCTCAAAAGTTATAGAATGACCTTTCTTAAGCGTGTACAGAATGCTCTGTTCAATTACAAACTGTTGCTAACTTATGCATGTTGGAGTTCCTACCAACACAATCAACTTTAAATACACTGTATCTTCTAACACCCAGTACCAGTTATGACTCAGTTAACCTGAGGTTAAATATACTTTTTAAAAATTTTATAATTTTTCCCTTTTAATTTTAGTGCTTTAAGTTTTTCACCTCCTTTAAATTAATACTTCAATTAATTCCATTGTTCTTGAATATTTAAAAAGTTTATTTACCTTCAGTCTTAAAAATAATATTTTCTCCATGTAGCCTACTTTCACTCCATTTCACCCCAGTTGCCATCGTTCAGGCAGTTGCCGTAGTTCAGGGCTTCACTTCTCACTTAGGTAATTCATTCGGCAGCTCTGTTCCAGTTTCTTCTTTTCTGATCACAGATCACATTGCTTAAAAAGACCTCACTGGTTCCACATTGCCTGCAAATGGCATCCCCAACTCAGTCTTCAGATCTTGTAAGATCATGTCTCAGCATTCTAGTATTACCAGACAATTAATTTGTCCTTCTCTGTCCCACCAGTGCAGCAATTCTACCCATGCCTGTGCTTTTCCTGTTCCCTCTGACTTCAGTGATTCCTCCCCCATCTATCACTGTGGGAATCCTACCAATTCTTCAAAGCTTATTTCAGATAACCCATTTTTTTCCAGCTTCTTTCATTCACAAAGTATGGATTGAGTTCTCACCATGTGTTAAGCACAAGAAATTCAGAGGTGAATGTGTATGTATATAATTTCCCTCAAGATATTCCTGACGTCGTTCAGCCCAATTTCATGTGGGCTACTTTTTAAAACTACATACTCCCTAGGTCTTCAAAGGTGCATTGTTCTTGCTGTGTTGTCACTCCCATCCACACTCCCAGTCCTCCCTGGAAAGCTACCACTCCTGACAGCAGCGTGCAGTGTCCATCCCCTAGGCATGCCAGGGCAGGGGAGACAGACTGCTAAACAGGTGTACAGCAGTGCCGTGATAGAGGTGAGCACTGGTAGGGATTGGGGGAAGAGAGGACACAAATGAATTCAGATGTTGCCTTATTGATTTATGGGCATGTGGGATAATTCATAGTGTAAATATTCCTCCCCATCTCCCCTGATCCCCAGGGAGAGTTTAGTTTGAGAAGAGGAAAGCCAAGAATGGAGTCCTGGGAAAATGTTAAAATTCAAGGTTTAACCAATAAAGACTGATAGGATTCTTAAGTAAAGGAGAATCAGGAGTCAGTGATGTTATAAAAAACCAAGCAGAAGAGAGTTTTAAGACAGATGCTTTGACACGTCCTATACTGTAGAGAGGTCAAGTCAAAGAAGAATTGAAAAGTGATAGTTCAATTTGTTAACTTGGAGGTCATTTGGTCCCATTGATGTGAGTAGTTTCAGTGTGGGGCAGGCTAGGGGCAGGCATTAGGCTGTACTGTGAATGCAAAGTGAAAGGCAGGCAGAGACAAGGTAGGTAACTGTTTTCTAAAAGCTTGGCTGTTAAAAGGAGAACAGAGATAGCTAGTAAAATGTTTCGGCCAGAAGAGAATTTTAGTTTTGTTGTTGTTCGTTTGTTGGGTTTTAAAAATGATTTTGAATGCATTTATATGAAGAGAGGAGGAATAGTTAGAACCGAAAGTTGAAGACTCAGGAGAGAGAGGGAATGACCGATGAAGCATGATTGCTGAGTAAGCTGACGGGTGTAGGAATCAGAGCGCAGGTTAAGAATCAGCGTTGAACGGGAGACAGAAAGCTTACAGAGGCAGGTGTGGCCAGGAAGTTTATATATTTCAAAACCAAATACTGTTTTCTCATTGAAATTGAAGGATAAGGTTATCTGCTGTGAGTGAAAGTTGAGGATGGTTAATAGCGGCTTCTGTAGAAAAAGATAATCGAAACTGAACAGGGACCTATAAATGATTACTAAGTAGTGAGTGGTGTCTACCAAAGATTGGAGATCAAGTTTAGTAATGTCGCTACTCCCTCTGCTTATAACATTTTCTTTAAGTGGGAATAGAGAACAAACAAATGAATTGATCCAGGGTTGGTGGTTTATAGGGCATATTGGACAGAAAGAGAAAGGGAGAGATTGCTAGATATTTGAGGGATTGATAACTCATCCATCTCCCTGCTCTTCTCAGTTTTTGAGACTACAATACAAAGAGTAGGGGACAGCTTTGGCTGAACAGGATCCAACAACCACTAAATACAGAGCTTCTGATGAATTGTTGGAGAGCTAAGGCCAAAACCTTGTTTATTCCTTCTTTCTTGCACTTGAAGGTGGGGTAGGGTGAGGTAGACAGAACTTCACCAGTCCTATTAGTAGGATTAGCCACTTGCTTTTCCCTGGGCAGTGAAGAATAATCCTCTTTCTGCTGGAGCCTCATGGAGGGTGAATAAGTTTTCCCCCCAGTCAACATTTATTTGTTTTTTAATGCTTTTTATTTTTTTAATGACACATAATGACTGTACATATTTATAGGATACATAGTGATGTTTCGATATATGCAATGTACAGTGATCAGATCAAGGTAATTAGGATATCCATCATCTCAAACATCAACCATTTCTTTGTGTTGCACACATTCAGTATTCTCCTGTGGCTATTTGAAGCTATGTAATATATTATTGTTAACTATAGTCATCCTACGGTGCTATAGAACACTAAAAATTATTCTTCCTATTTAGCTAGAATTTTGTATCCTTTAAGAGTTTAATCTGAAAGAGGGTTTCAGAATTTAAGATTTGAAGCATGCATTAATTTCAGGTGAAGACAAGGTCTGGGGTTTTGGAGTAGGAAATTATTCAAATCCTTATACAGGTCTTTCTTGGCCCTTCAACTGGGCATGTGATCTCTCCTGTAGTGTCTTTCTTACAGAATTTATCATATGCTGCCTTATACTTAGTTAAATATTTATTTTTGACCAGGCACAGTGGCTCACACCTGTAATCCCAACACTTTGAGAGGCTGAGGCAGGAGGATTACTTGAGGCCAGGAGTTTGAGACCAGCCTGAAGAACATAGATTCCCATCTCTACAACAAATACAAAAATTAGCTGGGTATGGTGGCATGTACCCATAGTCCCAGCCACTCAGGAGGCTGATTGCTTGAGCAGTTCGTGGCTCTAGTAAGCTATGATCCCAGCCTGGGAAACAGAGTGAGACCCTGTCTAAAAAGAATTTTCTTTTGGCTGGGCGTGATGGCTCATGCCTGTAATCCCAGCACTTTGGGAGGCTGAGGTGGGCGGATCATGAGGTCAGGAGATCGAGACCATCCTGGCTAACATGGTGAAACCCCGTCTCTGCTAAAAAAAAAAAATACAAAAAATTAGTTGGGCGTGGTGGCACGTGCCTGTAGTCCCAGCTACTCGGGTGGCTGAGGCAGGAGAATCGCTTGAACCCGGGAAGTGGAGGTTGCAGTGAGTCAAGATTGTGCCACTGCACTCCAGCCTGGGTGACAGAGCAAGACTTTTTCTCAAAAAAAAAAAAAAAAAAAATTTTTTTTTTTACTATCTATTTTTATTATAACCTCCTTGAGGATGGGGACTCTGTCATACCTTTTTATCTCATGGTGCCTTATCCATAAGTATTTGTTGATTTTAACTAATAAGATGAAAGTCTATTTTAGGCATGAGAAGACTTTTTGTTGAAATATTTTCAAGAAATTTCTTCATTCAACCAAATACTATTTTTTTAGTTTATTGGACTAGAAATACAGGGACTGGTTGGGCACAGTGGCTCACGCCTATAATGCCGGCATTTTGGGAGGCTGGTGGTAGGCTCTCATGAAGCCAGGAGTTTGAGACCAGCCTGGGGAACATAGTGAGACCCCCCTTCTCTACAAAAAAACACACAAAAATTAGCCAGGTGTAGTGGTGCGTGCCTGTAGTGCCAGCTATTCTGGAGGCTGAGATGGGAGGATCGCTTGAGCTCTGGAGTTTGAGGTTGCAGTGAGCTATGATTGCACCACTGCTCTCCAGCCTGGACAACAAAGTGATTCCCTGTCTCTAAAACAAAACAAAACAAAATAAAAGAACAAAGACACAAAAACAAATGTAGGGACTAAAAAGTTAGGCAGATTGCTTAGGGTTTTAGAGCAAATGAATTTGGTAGAACTTTCCAGGGTATAAAATGGAGCAAGAGACATGTTTTCAACCAGTGATTAACAAACCTTCCTCTCTTTTATCTTACCTTCCTCAATTATTGTGACTGCTACTGATGCTGTTATTGTGGCTGGTTTGTGTCAGAGGCTAATGGTGTAGTTTGATGTATTATGGCTGGAGGATCCAGGAATGGCCAAATTCTACTTCATTTCAGCCATCCCTCCTCTTGCTGAAGTTTCTAAGGGTAATATATTGACAAAGTACACTAGTAGATGGAAACTACGTAAATGGTAAATGGAAAATGGAAAACCTGTGCTTTGCCTGAAAACCCAGTGCTGAACTCTCTGGTAAAATGGGTTCTAGAGATCAGGGCAGTGACTGACCTAGCCTAGGAAGTTCCTCAGTGTCATTTCCATGACGTTCAGTTGGTATTCAATTGGTATGAATGAGTCACTAAGGCCGGCCAGGCTTCGAGGGGGGCCACAGACATTAAGACAGTCATGTCAAAGGATTTGGGTCATGATTTAAAACCTACGCACAGTATGATAACTCTTCCTTTCTTGTGCAGTCTCTCACTCCCATCTCTGGAGTTAATAACTTTGTATTTTTAGCTATCTAAATTGCCTCAGGTATTCTATTAGTTTTCTATTGCTGTATAACAACCAACCACAAACTTAGTGGCTTAAAAAAAATGCCCATTTATCTCAGTTTTTATAGGCCACACAGTATTGCTAGATTCTTCTGCTCCAGGTCTTACAATATAAATAAATAGATGTGGGTTGGGCAGGGTGGCTCATGTCTGGAATCCCTACACTTTGGGAGGCTGAGGTGGGCGGGTCACTTGAGGTCAGGAGTTTGAAACCAGCCTGGCCAAAATGGTGAAACCCTGTCTCTACTAAATACAAAAATTTGCTGGGCGTGGTGGCTCATGCCTGTAATCCCAGCACTTTGGGAGGCCCAGGCAGGTGGATCGCTTGAGGCTAGGCGAACCCCCCTGTCTACTAAATATACAAAAATTAGCTGGACGTATTGGTGCATGCCAGTAGTCCCAGCTACTTGGGAGGCCGAGGCAGGAGAATTGCTTGAACCTGGGAAGTGGAGGTTGCAGTGAGCCAAGATCGTGCCACTGCACTCCAGCCTGGGCAACAGGGCAAGACTCTGTCTCAAAAAAAAGAAAGAAATAGGTATGATAAATTTATATATATACTTGTATTGACTCCAATTGAGCTAATTTTAGCCATAGTTTGAGTTTATGATTTCACAAGTGTCTTCTGCCATAATAAAACTTACTAACAATGAAAGTATTTTTTTGTGATTTTAGGTGACAGTGATGTGATCAGGGAATGGAAAAGGACAGTTTCTGACAGGATTTAGGTTAATGTTTATTAATATATTTGTAGTTCAAGCCAGGCATGGTGGCTCATGCCTGTAATCCCAACACTTTGGGAGGCCAAGGTGGGAGAATCACTTGAGCCCAAGAGTTCAAGACCAGCCTGGGCAACATGGCGAAACCCCATCTCTACAAAAAATGAAAAAATTAACTGAGCATCGTGGTGCATGCCTGTAGTCAAAGCTACTCAGGAGGCTGAGGTGGGAGGATCTCTTGAGCAGAGGTTGCAGTGAGCCAAGATTGCACCACTGTATCCAGTCTGGGTGACAGAGAAAGACACTGTCTCAAAAAAAAAGAGAGCGAGAAAAAGAAAAAATAATAATTTATTTGTAGTTTAAGTTCTACCATGGCATTTTCTATGATTGTTAAATCAATAAAGTGTTCTTTTTTTGTTGTTCATTTAAAAAAATTCACTTAAAAAATTTGATTGCTATCTGCATGGTGTTTTGGAAGTTTCATTTTTATCTTTAACATAGCCCTATGCTGTATGTGAATGTATTCCTCCCAGATGAGGCTCGAGAGAATTGATCTCCTTTTGGTCACACTGGTGCCACCCTGGGAAAGGGCTCTCAGACCTCCTGATGTTTAATCCAAGGCTCTTTCCAATCAGACAGAGTCCTTTCTATCTGAGTAGTCTCTGCCTCTGCTGTTCTCTTTCTTCCTCAAACACTGCTCTCTTTTCTCACTAATCAGGATATGTCTATCCCCAGATTTTTTTTTTTATTTATCCGATTTGTAGAGAATAGGAGCTTAGACCATGAAACTCAAACAGCCTGGGTTTGGGTCCTGACTTGGCTACATCCAGTTATGTGACCTTGGACAAATTGGTTAACCTTTCTAAATCCCAGTTTCCTCACCAGTCATTGAGAATAACAAGAGTACCTGCCTCATAGGATTATAAGGATTAAATTAAATGTGATAATACACCACAATACCTGCAGTTTAATAAAAGTGGCAGTTATTTTCCCGAGTTTATCATCTCCCTATTTCCAAGTAGCAGTATGTTGCCAGTTCCTAAAAGTTTGGGAATTTGGAAGAAGAATGTGGATGAACTTTATCTTGAGAAGACATTCCATGCTGCTTATCTTTCAGAGATATAGCAAAGATTTATTTCCACTTTTATCTCATATTAATAACTATGACTGGGAATAATAAATGAAATTATAATCTGACCTTGTTAGGTAAATGTTATTTGCAAAATAAGAGCCATTTAATGATATAAAAGTCATCACATCACATGGTATATGTTAAGCTTTCAAAGCATGCTGTTCAAATGACCGTTTTCTTTAAATTTTAATGAAGATTAGGCTAAATCTTAAATGAGTCACAATTTTAAAGAAATTATTGTACTGGTATTGTTAAAACTTCTTATGGAAGTTTGCTAGAGAAAGTAGCATGGTTTTTTATTTGTTTGTTTGAAGTAGAAACAAATACATAGGTAATTTATTTCATTTATTTAACCACCCGTAACATTTTCAGGGGCACCCTGTAGGTGTGTGTGAAATTTCATGGGTACTGCACACCCACACGGGCTTACTCGGTTGATGAAATACAGGCACCCTCTGGTAACACTTATATTTAGAACTAAATGATCACTGGAACAAAAAGGGATTTTAGTTCAGGGGTCACTTGCCACAGCAGATGTGACTGAAGTTTATTAGCATTAGATTATGATTCTTTCTACGAGGGTTTAAAAGGTCTACATAAAAAGACACCAATAAACATGAGAACATACTCTTATGGCACATCAAATATCAGAAATTATGCATTCATAATATAATTGAAATGAGCAGGATGGGTTTTAGTGGTACAGAACAAAATGTTCTTAAGAATTCCTTTAATGTTTCCTTTCTATTTATTCTGCTTTTCCCTTAGCTTCCTCTCAGTTAATATAGTTTACTTCATCTCTCTCTTAGAGGGAGATCACATCCTTTGAACTTAAAAAGCTGTCAGTTTATTTTTCTCCATTAATCTATCAATATTTACTTACAAAGGAAATAACTAAAAGCTACTTTCTTTTCATATCACTTGTGAATGCACACACACAAAAAGTATTTAGATTATCACCTGAATAATCACTGACAAGTAAGTTGCCTACCTTATTTGATATTTGTTGTAACTATTATATTTGTTCTGAATGCTTTATGTCTGATAACTCATTCAATTCTTTATATGAATCCTGGAGTGTAATAATTATTGTGATTCCCATTTGATAGATGAAGAATCTGAAACAGAGAGGCTAACCTCTAATAATATAATGACTAGAATCTGAACCTGTCTACATCATCTGGCCTCAGTTTGTATCTTCATGACTTTGCTATGCTGCGTCTTTATTGTGGAGTTTTAAATAAATGTGGTTTAGATAGTATTCCTCTAACTGGTTTTTACATGTTCAGTTGTTTTTCTACAAGTCAAGCAGAGTTTTATGCTGCATCACCAGATGAACAGCAAGCACTTGCTGGTCAGACTACAAATTTAGAATATTTCATTGTATTTTGGCACTGTACTTTAAAGAGAAATGTTGACTAAAGAGCTCACAGAGGATGGTAACCAATATTATAAAAAAGGTCTGGGAATCCTGGGATTGATTGGCATTTAAGGGCACTCTTTATTTTAAGAATTTGGAAAAATGTGACAGATGTGTTTTTAATATTTGAGGCGTTATCATATAGGAGAGGCTGTAGACAGGTTTTGTGTTACTGCAGTGTGCAGGACCCGCGGTTCAATTTGTGGAGGAATAATTCAAGCTCAGTATAACAGAGAACTTTCTAACTTGAGTCATCTGATAGAACAGGCCCCTTGTGAGGTAATAGCTCTTCCCATTATTAGAAATCTTTAGTCATCTCATTCCCTGTGAGCTGAAAGGGGCCTTCAAGAAGAGAGTTCTCAGAGCAGACTCAGCTTCAAGTGCTGAAATGAATTTCTCAAGGTTAGATGGCTAATAGCAGGGCACAGCTAATATGGAATTCAGGGCTCTCAGCTCTTGATGTTTGTTGGGAATAGGCAAAGAAGAGTGGATTTAGAGACTGCTGGGCACTATGCTAGACACTTTACACATGGAGGCTCATTATACCACACAGCAAGAGCTAAATGACCATCTTTCTAGAATGCAGTTGGGGAGATCTTTGCACAGTGTGTGCATGTGAGAGGGGGTGAGGAGAGATGGTGGAAACTGAAATTTCCTTGCAGATGCAAAGACTGTGTCTTCTTTACCACTGAATCCTCAAGGCTAACACAGTGCCTGGCACAGAGGGAAACCTAATAAATATTTGTTGGGTAAATGAAGGGATATGTCCTTGTTGGATGAATGAATTAGTGACATTTGTAAACTGTAGTGGGTTTTTTTGGACCAAAAGTATTAGGTCATGTTTTGGCTAAGAGAACAGTTTTCTAACCCCTCCCTATGATATTGGTTTATATATATTATACCCATAAATTCTTGCACCCTTATTGAAATATTTATGTAATGACTTAAGACTATTTTATACCATGTTTATAAACATGCTTCTTGCCTTTCATTAATCATTGCAGTGGTCCCACCTTTGCTTATATAATTATTAGATGACTGATAGCAGCAAACCTCATATTTTAACATTTATATTAGTTAAAATATTTTATAGCACTCTAAAATGATGCCATATTAATGCAATTTAAGTGGTTGTGTTTTTTGCCTTTTAAAACTAATTTAAGTACAATTTAGATGGCTTTATACTCTGAAAGCTGATAATTTATGTTAAGTTTAAAATTCATATTCCTTTTTCTATATCTTAGAAATTAGGGGCTTTTAGAAATGAAATATCTTATCTTTGTTTCTGTGGGTGTTTCAGATTTATCTTTTTATTTAGTGATATAGCATCTTTTCCAAGACTAACCCAGAGAAATAGCTCTTAAGGTTATTATGGGCTTCCTCACACCAAAGTCCTAGGCCGTAAGAAACCATTGGTCCTTTTGTAGCTAGACGAAAATCTTGGGGTGAAGATAAGGTGTGGAAGAAGAACAGAACCTGTGTCTCCCCCTTCACTAGTAGCCTTCCAGAAATCTTTCAAGTGGGCGTTCTAAAGTAAGGCAAGACCCAGTGAGCATGGCCTCGGTTCTTCTCCCAACTCTGGAGCTCTGGGAACCTAGGGCTTGCTTGCAAAATCAGACTGGGGAGTCCCAGGACATAGATCAGTTTCATCAAAGGGTCCGAGGTGGTTAATAGACACTATCAATAGGTTGGGAGAGGGCACTTGTCATCGAAAGAGCTGTGTCGGACGTTCAATCAGGGTGTCATGATCATTTGCCGTGCCTGGTGTTACCGTGTTCCCCTTGCCCTTACTGAAGATCCATGACTCAGGGAAAATATAGTGCTCCTGCTCAGTAACCTTCAACCTGCTGCCTCCAGTACTTTTTCTGTCCTGTTCTGTCGCACAGCAGCCCACTGCCCATCTATCTGTCCACTTCCAGGACTGCCCTTAGAATTCATTCATTCATTTACTTAACAAATATTTATCGAGAGTTCATTATATATAGCAGACATTTGTGCTAGATTCTGGGTATGCAGTGCTAAATTAAAAAAGTTGGCCACTGAGTACCAAATTTTTTTAAAGTTTTTACTTGAATTTAAACAAATTTAAAGGCTGTGCTGCCTGCCTTCAGGGATAGGTCCCTGTCTTTAAAGTATGTGGCCTTGTGAAAAGGATTATTTGGATACCAAAAACAAGGAACTCACCTCCCAACTGAGACTGGAAACTGTGCCATCACAGGGGCCCAAGTTATAGGAAAGAGTTGGGGGTGGGGGGCGGGGAGGGGCGGAATTACAATCTTCTTAGAACTTGAGGCCCAGACCATTCAGGATTCCATAAACAAACTTCTGTGAGACTAGTTCATCTGCTCTTCTCCACAAACGTGCCCCCCTCCCAGTATTTCTGAGGCCAAACCCTGGCCACCGTGTAGAACTTTTTATCCCTTAGTCTGAATATCTGTGTTTTATGAAGCTGGTTTCCTAGGTAGCCTTTAGCCTTTGGCACCTTGTGGATTGCCAGTGGCAGACTGCTGTCACATGAAACCCTTAGCCAGTTATAACCTTGTATCATGGAGGACTGACCTTCCCAGTGTATGTGCCATGTTGTAGCTCCCAGTGCATGGCCACGTGCTGCACCGCCTCCTGGTCTTGGGGCTGGTTATAAATCTGCAGTTCACTTATGTGTGCCTATACAAGGCCTTTTACAGACTCCAAATAGATGGTCCCGAGCTGATACTGTCATTGTCACCATGATCCTGGAGATACAGCCCGTAGCTGTGTGGAAGTAAATTTCTAAAACCTGTCTCTTCTGAGAGTTACTGCATGAAAACAGGCAAGGGTGGGTCAAGTTTTGGACCAGCAGCCCAAATTCCACCAACCGCCCTATTATACAGAGGATTCTAAGCTATGCAGACTGCTATGAAAGGTTTATTCTTCTTTTGCCCACCTGACTGATATGCTGATGTAGTTTTTGAAGAAGGGCTGTGGAATTTACCTAGACTTCACTGTGGTCTTGATGTGGCTGAAGTGTTTCGTTGAAGGCTCTTTAGTCCTGTACTCATTTAGATTGACTCTCACTTCTGGTCCCTTTTTGTGGTGCAGACTAAAGCCTCAAACTCTGTAAAAGACAATGGCTTGTCTCATGTAAGTACCTGGAATAGGGGCCTAATACGGGAAAATAAGCTACTGGCAGTAAAATTATTTTTTAAATTCCCACTATAAATATCTGCATATTAGCAAAAGAGAGTCTGATACACAATAACCATCTCATTGAAACACCAGAGCTCTGAAGAGTTTTAATATCTTGACAGTTCTCTCCTGGCTAGCATGATGGAGTTCTGTTTGCTAAGATTTTTTTATGTTCCATAACCTCCTTGAAAGCCAGAATCCTTGGTGTTAACTATAGTTTCTTAACTATACCTGTTAAGGAATAAGGTATGGTAGGGAGGCATGGTGCTCAAACTCTCTGGAAATTCCCAGAGATGTTTGCAGCCCTATGCCTCATGAACAACCCAAGCCTGGTGAAGTCCTGAATCACCCTGAAGAGGCCCCCAGTGATGTGCACGAAAATCTTAGGGTGAAGCTAAGGGGTTCAATGGGCCAGACTTGGTGGCTCACGCCTGTTATCCTAGCACATTGGGAGGCCAAGGTGGGTGGATCACCTGAGGCCTGGAGTCAGAGACCAGCCTAGCCAACATGGTGAAACCCCGTCTCTATTAAAAATACAAAAATGGGCAGGGCATGGTGGCACATGCCTGTAATTCCAGCTACTCAGGAGGCAGAGACAGTAGAATTGCTTGAACCCTGGAGGCAGAGATTGCATTGAGCTGAGATCGTGTCACTGCACTCTTGCTTGGGTGACAGAGTGAGACTGTGTCTCAAAAAAAAAAAAGAAAGAAAGGAGTTCCATGTCCATCACACCTGGTCTTATTGACAACTCCAGAATTGGGCTTTACATCTTGTATGAAATGCTTTAAAAATATGAACACATTGTTACACCTCACAGATTTTGGTTCCATTAGACAGTAGAATCACAGTAACCAAGTAAAAGCCCACCCCTTTAAATAGGATTTAGTCTAGTCTGGCCATTCCTAGTGAATCCTTATTACCTTCAAGTGAGAAGAAAGCTCACCTAGAACAGTGTACCAGCTAGCAGTGATTAAAGTGCTTGTGCCATGGCATTGATTCTTGCGGTCACTAGGTTGATTGTCTTTAATGGATGAGACAGGATTAGCAAATTTGATTCCCCTTTGCATTTTAGTCTTACGTAAGTGTTTAATTTCCAACAAGAAAATCATGAAATTAGTTTCTGGCAAAAAGAGATTTTCTATTTACTGGTTTCTGCCTTACACATTTTTGTGGTCTCTGGATCCAGTTTAAGCTTCGCTGAGCCCAAATCTCAGTGTATGAAGGCAAAGGTAGGTTTGTACTTATGAGAGACAAATGACAATCTAGTCAGCAACAGACAAGGGAAGTCAGAAGCAAGATCTTCCTGTTGACAACAGGTAGGTTGAGTGTTATCTAGTTGGAGATTTTATTTTTTAGTTGTTTATTTTGTTGGTTGCCACAGGTTGAGACTTGCTGGTAGCACATCTAAGGTCTTTGGGACAATCGTGGAACTCAGGGTTGGGGTGGAGGGTTGGCCAGCTGTCAGGATACTCTCAGAACCTTCTGGTAAGCTGCTCCCACTGAGATGGAACTCAAGGCAGAAGTTAGTCTTTATATCTTGGAAATAAGCAGATTAGTAGTAAGAAACTATTAAAGAGAGCTGACATCCTAGAAGGTGTGGCTACACAACAACCCTGGCCCTTGACGTCAGGACTTGGTAAGGCCCCTTCCAGCAAGACTCAACGATGTCTCCCATTGATCCAAACACCAGGCGATGCCCAGTGATGTAGTTTGTTGGAATCAGTTGGTACGATTTCTTGTTGGTAGCGGATGCTTTGACATACTTCATTAATGCTTTGTGATAATCTAGCACAACACTATTTAGTATGAAATGCCTGACAGTAGTTAGCTACTGGGGGAGTAACCAGCAGCCACATAGGCCTAATATTTCAAGTGGCAAGAGTCGCAGCATTCTGTGTTAATAGATCTCATGTTTGTAAGAGCAGTGGGCTAAGTGTTTGGCCTTTGTGGTCTGTTTTCTGCACAAATTGTGGTCATTTTATTTTTCAGAATTCCATCAATAAAGGGTGCTAACAATAACTAATTTTTCCCAGTTACTCAACAGTATTATTAGAGCTGCCCCATTTGTTAGAACCATAATGTGAGAAAAGCTGTCAGTACAAAGCAGTTAATCCTCCCTTTGGAGCCTTTGTAAGAGTTCAGATTTTGGGGAGGCTTTTTTTTTTTTTTTTTTTGTACAGGTAAAGTATTCATCTGAATACATTTTAGGTTGCATGTGCATTTTTAGGAAAATGTACAATCGTGTCCACCAGCAAGGACAGACGTGACTATCCTCAAAATGACTGTAGATAAACTTCTAAAAGGCTTTAGCCTGAAGTTTAACACAATATCAGGATACACACTTTACAGGACAGAGTGTAAAGAAAGGTTTTCAAGTCTTTAGATTCATCAGTGCCTTCACAACTATCATTGTCTGGTATTAGCAGGCATAGTGAAGTGTGCCATTTATGTGTACAAAGACATGTATAGAAGGATATGATTGCACATTGTAATAGCAAAAGACTGGAAACAACCCAAACGCGCAACTTAGAGACTGGTTGGAGTAGATTGTGAAGTATATCATGCAATGGAATGTTATGCAGCCATTAAAAAGATGAATGATCCATATGAACTTTAAAGTAGTTTTTTCCAATTCTGTGAAGAAAGTCATTGGTAGCTTGATGGGGATGGCATTGTATCTATAAATTACCTTGGGCAGTATGGCCATTTTCATGATATTGATTCTTCCAACCCATGAGCATGGAATGTTCTTCCAAAAAAGAGCCCGCATCGCCAAGTCAATCCTAAGCCAAAAGAACAAAGCTGGAGGCATCACGCTACCTGACTTCAAACTATACTACAAGGCTACAGTAACCAAAACAGCATGGTACTGGTACTACAACAGAGACATAGATCAATGGAACAGAACAGAGCCCTCAGAAATGATGCCGCATATCTACAACTATCTGATCTTTGACAAACCTGACAAAAATAAGAAATGGGGAAAGGATTCCCTATTTAATCAATGGTGCTGGGAAAACTGGCTAGCCATATGTAGAAAGCTGAAACTGGATCCCTTCCTTACACCTTATACAAAAATTAATTCAAGATGGATTAAAGACTTAAATGTTAGACCTAAAACCATTAAAATCCTCCAAGAAAACCCAGGCAATACCATTCAGGACACAGGCGTGGGCAAGGACTTCATGTCTAAAACACCAAAAGCAATGGCAACAAAAGCCAAAATTGACAAATGGGATCTAATTAAACTAAAGAGCTTCTGCACAGCAAAAGAAACTACCATCAGAGTGAACAGGCAACCTACAGAATAGGAGAAAATTTTTGCAACCTACTCATCTGACAAAGGGCTAATATCCAGAATCTACAATGAACTCAAACAAATTTGCAAGAAAAAAACAAACAACCCCATCAAAAAGTGGGCAAAGGACATGAACAGACACTTCTCAAAAGAAGACATTTATGCAGCCAAAAAACACATGAAGAAATGCTCATCATCACTGGCCATCAGAGAAATGCAAATCAAAACCACAGTGAGATACCATCTCACACCAGTTAGAATGGCCATCGTTAAAAAATCAGGAAACAACAGGTGCTGGAGAGGATGTGGAGAAATAGGAACACTTTTACACTGTTGGTGGGACTGTAAACTAGTTCAACCATTGTGGAAGTCAGTGTGGCGATTCCTCAGGGATCTAGAACTAGAAATACCATTTGACCCAGCCATCCCATTACTGGGTATATACCTAAAGGACTATAAATCATGCTGCTATAAAGACACATGCACACGTTTGTTTATTGCGGCACTATTCACAATAGCAAAGAGTTGGAACCAACCCAAATGTCCAACAATGATAGACTGGATTAAGAAAATGTGGCACATATACACCATGGAATACTATGCAGCCATAAAAAATGATGAGTTCATGTCCCTTGTAGGGACATGGATGAAACTGGAAAACATCATTCTCAGTAAACTATCGCAAGGACAAAAAACCAAACACCGCATGTTCTCACTCATAGGTGGGAATTGAACAATGAGAACTCATGGACACAGGAAGGGGAACATCACACTCCGGGGACTGTTGTGGGGTTGGGGGAGGGGGGAGGGACAGCATTAGGAGATATACCTAATGCTAAATGATGAGTTAATGGGTGCAGGAAATCAACATGGCACATGGATACATATGTAACAAACCTGCACATTGTGCACATGTACGCTAAAACCTAAAGTATAATAAAAAAAAAGAAAAAACAAACAAACAAACAAACAAAAAAAGATGAATGAGTTCTGTCTGTAACAATACATACCAAACTTCAAGTTTTATTCAGTGGGAAAAGCCAGATGGGAAACAGTGTGAATTGTAAGATGTTACTCTGTGTGTGTTTGTGTGTGTGCACACATGCCTGCATTTAAACCTCAAAAGAGCATATAGTTGTTGTATATGGATAGAATATCCCTGGAGAGAAACACAAGAAGATAAATAGTTGCCTTCAGTAAAGGAAGTCAGTAGCTGGGGGCAGGCTTAGGAGAGATATGTGCTTTTCATTCTAAATACATTTTGAATTTTGTATCATAAATGTTTATTGCCTATTCAGAATTTTAAAAAATGCTACATGGGACCCACCTTCTGGAATGCATTTGATAGGAGTGATGGATTCAGCAGGAAGACCACTTTAGACCCTGTCAGGATGTTCAGGGAAACCAGGATAAGGACATAGATTAGCTTGCCTGCACTGGGAAGGAAGGAAGGGCTAGATGAGAGACTTTGTGCACAAGGACTGGAGAGCTGTGTGGCCAAAGGGAGGGGAGAAGGAGAGGAGGAAGTGAATGTGGGGTTACTGATTTGGGGAGGATTGGTATATAAATGGTGCCTTTAATTAAGGGTTGAAAATGGGAATAAAAGCAGGTTGGTAGTGGGGTTGTGAAAAGAAGACTTCAGGTCCAGACATTGTGAATTTGAAGTGATGTGAGATACCCTGGTGATGTCTTGCAGTCAATTCAGAGAACAGCTTTAAACACTATTAAAATGGCTTGAAGTACTTTTTTGGTATCATTTTCATAGTTCTTTTGAAGTTTTTAGCATACTCAAATATCTTTTCCATTCCTTAAGTATGATTATGGTGTAATGGAAAATTTAGATTTTAAAAATATTTTAGTTTTGTGGTGACCAATACAAAACAAGATAATTATTTTGTTTTGAAATTTCCCATTACATATGTGTCTTGTACACAGCCATTTACCGTTATAAACTAAAAGAGTTTGTGCCAAGGGAATGAGACTAATGGATTGTTCCAATCTCTGGTACAGTCTGAAAATATTAAATGAATGGTAAAGCATTTAATGTGTCCATTAACTAATACTGCTAATTTACAATGGGAGTGTGTGTGAAAGCCTACATAAATAATTTCTGAAGTCACTGTGATCCCTGTAATTACAATTAATACTGAAAAAACTTCTCAATTTCCCATGTGCGTTGTAATAGTTCCAAAACAATGCCCTGTGTTAATATATATCTTGTAAATATTTTGTTCTCGGAAGATGCCTGGTTTACATAGACTTGCCTATGTTAGTGAATGAAGTCATTATTACTATTATTATTATTAGCCAGCACTTTTGCATTTCCTTTCTTGCTCACCATTTAAAAATGCACAGTAAGGTGTAAGGTTGAGATGCAACTGTGCAGCAGCCCTCATTATTGTTCTCATGGGGAGAAAAAGTGAGCAGCATGTGCAGTCTTTTCTGCCTGTCCTTTCAGGATAATGTCAGTAAGTTCTTTGCCATTCCTTCATTCTCTCGTAGATGGCTAGGGAGGAAGGCAGATATAGTTTCAAATCTTACCTACACATCGTGACCTTGGACAAGTTGCAAACCTTCCTAAGCCTTAGGGTCCTCCCAGCAAAGGACTGCTTGTCACTCTTTGAATTATGTGGATGAAATGAGATGATATACCTGGCCTGTAAATGGTAAATCTTAGGATTTTGGACTTGTGAAATGATTTCAACCCAAACGTGAATAATGGAGTCATCTAAACCCTCCCTCATGGTCACTCCTCACAATGAGTTAGCAAGTCCCGTTAATTCTACCTCCTAAAAATCTATGGAATCCTTTTTTATCTCTGTCAGCTGCTGAAATCTTCATGGAGTGCTCCTATGCACAGCAGCCTCACTGCACCCCTAACTCATGCCCTGCCATGCCTTTCCTGCCATTTAATAAGAGTCTCCCATCACGGCTTTCCACCACCAAGTGGACCATCTACACTGCTGCCCTGCCAGTTATCTTCCTAAAATGAGTATCTGGTTTGTGTCTCTTCCCGGCTTAAAGCCCTTTAGTAGCCATGCTCTGTCACTTTTAGGATCAAATCTGTACTCTTTAGTGTGGTTAAAAGGTTCCTCATAATTGCCCCTCTGATTTTATTTTCCATTTGCAGCCCATGGTTGTCACATCACACTATTTACAATACCCAGCACCTGCCTGATCTCTCTTCTTCAATGTGTTCATGTATCCCTTGGCTTACAGTATCCATGCCTTCTCCTTCTCCCTCCTTGTGGCTTCTTCCCCACAGACATACACAGGAAACCTTACTTGGCCTTCCCACCCACAACCCCGCCCCACTTTTTTTTTTTTTTTTTTTTTTTTTTTTGAGAAAAGTCTCACTCTTGCCTGGGCTGGAGTGCAGTGGCGTGATCATAGCTCACTGCAGCCTCAATCTCCTGGGCTCAGGTGATCCTCCTGCTTCAGCTTTCCCAGGCATACACCACCATGCCAGGCTAATTTTTAAGTTTTTATAGAGATGGGGCCTTGTGATATTGTCCAGGCTGGTCTCAAACTTCTGGCCTCAAGTGATCTTCCCACATTGGCCTCCTAAATTGCTGGGATTACAGACATGAGGCATCGCTCCTGACCTCTTCCTCCCTTCTTATTTGAGTATCTTCTTCCTCGCCAAAGCATTCTCAGATCCTTTAGTCTTGGTTAGTTTCCCCTTCGCTGTGTTCTCATTGCATCCCAGGGATTGAAAGCATAGATACAGTTCACATCACGAAGGGTCTTGTAAGCCATGCCAAGCGGTTTAGAAGATGACAGGAACTCACTCCACTGAAATTAGTTTCACTTATCTGTGTTCCCCCACTGGCCTGTGAGCTCTCTGAGTGAAAGGACTGGGTATTTCATTTGTTTCCTGGAGGCTGCAACATTGTTTGGCAGAAAATAGGAATACTTTGTATTTTCTAATGAATAAACGGGTGGATTCAAATGGAAAGTGTAAGTTTTAAACTATCACAATAGGTGACCTTCCACACTTTGCTCACAACCTTATAGCTTATCTAACCCTTCACCTTTGCCCATCACTGAAAACATTAACATACTTTGTTGTTGGATTGTCTTTTAGAATAAAGTCACAAAACAGACATGAAGTGGGTGCAGTAAATCAAATGTTAATATGTAAGTGGAAAAAAGTGCTATAAAGATAAGAATAGCATGTCGTGATAGAGAATAAAAGGGGAGACCTTCTTAGATAAAGTTATAGGGGAAAGCCAGAAAACTCTTATTTTTCAGACACTTGAATATTGAACGCACAGGGAGCTCACAAACGCAAACACGAGGTAAACGACATAGAATGATGCTGCAGATTTGTGTGGCTTGCCTATCAGTTTTGAGTTCTTTTATTTACCTTGGAAAATATGCTTGCTTTATATTGGCAGTGACTTTAGTCTGTTCTTAGAGTATTAAGTACTTTTTAGATTTTTAAAACCAATTTTAGTAATAAGACATAGCCATGTATTATATAGCTAAATGAAATTATGCTTATTTTAAAAATTATGATAGGAAAAATAATTTTGTTATTGGTAATCTGAAACTTTCTTTCCATATCTTAACCCTTTTATTTCTGTCTAACAGTTGTTTTTTATGACCTTTGAAATCTTAGAGCTCCATATAACAAAATATAGCAAAATGGATTGTGCCCTAGACAGGGTTCTATGGACCACATGAAGGAGCCTGAGACATAGGCCCTATTTGTCTGGTATCACAGTAGAAAGAGGTTGTGATTTAAAGCTGAAAGACCTGACTATATCTTCTGCCTCTGTGACTTACCACGTTTGCAATTTTAAAAAAGTTACATTTCTTTTTACCTCTTATGTACACCAGTTATATGGAAGATTAAATGAGATGGTGAATATGATCATATTGATAGCAAAGCACTTTAAAAATGTAAGATGGTGCAGAAGTAATCCTTCTGTTTATTTATGAAAATCAGAGCCTCATAAGTGTCCTATGTTTAATGAGTTTAATTATTAGTTCCTTTAGTTGTTTGTAACCATAGATATTAACTGATATTATTGAAATTATGAATAGAAGAAAATAGATTTCAGGTATTATTGATTTACCAGTTTATTATTACAATATCAAAATTTATAATTATTTATTATGTTTTTTTATGGGTGTGGTAGGCTGAATAATGGACCCCCCAAAGATGTTCATATCCTAATCCCTGGAACTTATGGAATGAATGGCACATTAACCTGGCAAAAGAAACTTTGTAATTGTGATCATGTGATCTTCATATGAGATGATCCTGGATTATCTAGGTGGGCCCAGTGCAATAAGAGGGAAGCAAGAGGAATCAGAGAGTCAGAGAAGATGTGACTATGGAGGCAAGAGGTTGGAGAGATGCAAGGAAGGGGCTGCAAGCTGAGGAAGGTAGGCAGACCCTAGAAGCTGAGAAAGGCAAAGACATGGATTCTCCTCTAGAGTCTAGAGTCTGTGGAAGGAAGGGAGCCCTCCCAGCATCTTTATTTTATTTTATTCATTTTTAAAAATAGATTTAGAGGGTACAGGAGCAGCTTTATTACATGGATATATTGCATAGTGGTGAAGTCTGGGTTTTTAGTGTAACCATCACCTGAATAGTGCACAGTGTACAAATTAGGTAATTTATCATCAGTCACCCCCCTTCCACCCTTTAGAGTCTCCACTGTCCATTATTCCACACTATGTCCATGTGTACACATTATTTAATTCCCACGTATAAGTGAGAACATATGGTACTTCTGCTTCTGAGTTATTTCACTTAAGATTAATGGCCTCTAGTTCCATCCATTATTCTGCAGAAGACATGATTTTATTCTTTTTTGTGACTGAGTAGTATTCCATGGTGTGTGTGTGTGTGTATATACATATATATGTAGTTTCACTTATATATATATATGTAGTTTCACTTATAAATATATACACACACACACACACACATATACACCATGGAATACTACTCAGTCATAAAAAAGAATAAAATATATGTATATATATGTATCACATTTTCTTTATACAGTCATCTGTTGATGGATACTGGATACTTAGGTTAATGGATACTTAGGTTGATTCCATATCTTTGCGATTGTTAATAGTGTTGTAATAAACATACGAGTGCAGGTATACAAGTGCAGGTATCTTTTTAATACAATGATTTCTTTTCCTGTAGGTAGACACCCAGTAGTGAGATTGCTGGGTCGAATGGTAGTACAATTTTTAGTTCTTTGAGAAATCTCTATACTGTTTTCCATAGATGTTGTACTAATTTACATTCACACCAACAGCGTACAAGCATTCCCTTTGCTCCACATTCTTGCTAATACCTGTCGCTTTTTGACTTTTTTTTGAGACGGAGTCTCGCTCTGTCTCCCAGGCTGGAGTGCAGTGGCGCAATCTCGGCTCACTGCAAGCTCCGCCTCTCGGATTCACGCCATTCTCCTGCCTCAGCCTCTCCGAGTAGCTGGGACTACAGGCGCCCACCACCACGCCCGGCTAATTTTTTGTATTTTTAGTAGAGACGGGGTTTCACCGTGGTCTCGATCTCCTGACCTCGTGATCCACCCGCCTCGGCCTCCCAAAGTGCTGGGATTACAAGCGTGAGCCACCGTGCCCGGCCGCTTTTTGACTTTTTAATGACTGCTCTAAGATGGTGTCTCATTGTGGTTTTAGTTTGCATTTCTCTGATGATGAGTGATGTTGAGCATTTTTTTGTATGCTTCTTGGCCATTTGTATGTCTTTTGAAAAATGTCTGTTCCTGTCCTTTGCCCGCTTTTTAATGGGGTTATTTGTTGTCATTTTGTTCAACATCTTGATTTTAAACTTCTGAAATCTACAACTTTAAGAGAGTACATTTGTGTTGTTTTAAGCCACTAAAATTGTGATAATTTGTTACAACGGCAATAGGAAACTAGTACAATGTGGATTGACTAAACATTAATAACTATAATTTGTTTGCATTCTAAGAAATTAAATTTTAGCTTTGTCCAATAGTCTTCAAAAGAAATGGTGGTGAAATTAAATTCTAGCTTTGACCAATAGTCTTCAAAAGAAGTGGGGGTTTATTATTGAACATATGATTATATATGTGTATATATATAGACACACACACACATATACATACACATGTATACACAGACATACACACACAAACATATATATATATATCACATAAGATACTCCAGCAAGTAACACATGAAGCCTTTCTTGGTGATTCCTCAAGGCTAAGTCCTTTGTCATGTCCTTTTCCCATGGAAGGCAGGGCAGGAGGGCATAGCTGCACAGGGACCTCTTTATTCTTGATGGTTTCACTATCACCTTCTATTTTTGATGCTCTGGTGAACCAGAGTCTTTGTGAAGTAACAGTTATAACCATGACTCTGAAATACAGGCTTAAAGACATTAAGAGGGGACAGTTCCCTGGACTCTTCCGTGGGACCTGTGACAGGGGCGGGAGGGGTGGCTTGTTTCCCTCGGCCAAGTTCAAACCCATTGTGGGAGGGGGAGCACATGGGTGAGCAGGTGCTGGGGCAGGCGTGAGTGCTTTTAGGCTCCAGCCCCACGGTAGCATCTGGGGATGTGTTACAATTAATGCTCTTTTAGCAGTTGCTGTCTGTGGATAAATCTAATCAGTAGATTTCTTAATCACAAGGCCTATAAATCAAAATAATTTTCTAATTTTTTTTGCCTCTGGAAAACGTAACTGTATTAAATGTGTTATGATCTTTCCTTGCTCATTACTGTTCACTTTAAAACAAGTTTTTATTGAAAAGGAGAAATTGCAAATGTATACCTTTTACTTTATTAGTATATAAGCACACATGATTTATATTGCTGAAATCATTTAGAATTAAGGCATTTGTGTAATTCCAAATATACAAAGAAAAATTAGAAGCTATTCTTTATCCTTCTTTCTCCCCTTTTTCTTGAATTCAAAATAACTTTACAAGACATTTAATGTAAAGGCACTAAAGACAGTTAAAACCATTAGTCATCATGCTTTACTTAGAATTCAGCAAAGAACAAAGTTAAAGAACAAAATAGCAAGCCTGGTTTATTTGTCTGAATAATGCTTGTCTCATGATACTTTATCTCATATAAGGGAAGGAGAGGGAATCCTTAGGGTTACCTCATATAAGGTAGCAAAAAATAAATACAATAAGTGCTAGAGACAATATTTATTCAGAAAACATCAGCAAGTCCAGTGAAACTTGGAGACTCTGAAATGCTGTGCCAGTCATTAGAGCCAGGAGTGTATTATGATTTAATGCTACCTCTCTGCTGCATCTCATGAGCTGTCCTAGAAAAACATTTTGAAGCAATAAAGCATCCATTTGGCTCCTAAGTAATGAGAGGCATTGTTCTTTGCATTAACTATTTATTCAGGAAGAGAAGTGACCAACTGTTAATAAGCTTTATCCAAAGAGGGTCGTGGAAAACAAGAAAATGCAAAAGTGAGGTTCTCTTCAATTTCATATGCAATTAACAAATATCCAGAGCTGACTGATTGGTGCTCCTCTTCCATGTGACTTTTGGCTGGCTGTATTTAAGGGTGAGTGCCTGTTAGATGTATTCAAAGCTTCTGGGTTTAAGGAAGGACTCTGTAGCCTAAACCCATGACAAATGAGAGGCGGCAATGACTCGTGAGTAGCTAAGACTGGATTGATCTCTCTATTGTTTTGAATAATGGACTTATTTTCTAAGATGAATAGTAATGATTTAGGCTTACTAGTTTATTCCTTTTGGGAAGGATTCTTTTTGTTTGTTTTAGAAGATTATTGCTTTTTCATTACTTGTGAAATCTGCTCTATAATCCAATGTAATGTTTAGACTTATCACTTGATCAAGAGGCTTTTAACTTGAGAAAAATTCTTATTTGGTATATAAATAGATATGTGCTTTATTCTTTGGAAATAGTTACCAGGTAGGAATGCAACATTTTTCTCTTGTTCTGCAAGTAAATAAATGATCTCTTCTTGACAGTAAATGTGTAGGATTTAGTAACTTCAAGATTCCAACCAGAATATTGTATTCACAAATAAATAGGGGCTTCTTTCAAGTCATTTCAGAATCTTACTTTGAAGCGCTTTGATCCTATGACAGTGTGAAGTTTTCATTCCACTTGCTTTAAGGTCCTTAAGGTAATTAAGCTGCCTTTTTAATGACATGAAAAAAGATAAAAGTCGAAATTCTTTTCTCCCTAAAGCCAACAAAAGGATGTTTATGCTAATTCTTTGTCCCTGCTCTCACTAAATACTAGTACAGTGGAGTTCTACACAGTGGAGGAAGAATCTTCATAAATCATTAAAATAGACAGTGGAAGTGATATGTAAACTCAATATTATTTAAATATTAACAGAATATTCTTGATACCATAATAAATCAATTAGGTGGCCGGGCGCAGTGGCTCACGGCTGTAATCCCAGCACTTTGGGAGGCCGAAGTGGGCGGATCACGAGGTCAAGAGATCCAGACCATCCTGGCCAACATGGTGAAACCCTGCCTCTACTAAAAAAAAAAAAAAAAAAAAAAAAAAAAATTAAGAAATCATTTAATATTGCATTCCTTTGATTTTTAATTTAAAAATATTTTCCATATTGAAAACTATGTATTCCTGCTAAGCTTACTATGAATTATTTTGAAGTATATTTAAAATCAGTTTGTAAGATGTATTTCATGGAATAAGAATGCATTGTGTATTTGGGTCCATAGCCTTAGAAAAAAGGGCTAAAGAGCCCAAGTAAGTAGCAAAAGGATCAAAGGTAGAAAAACTCCTTAGGCTTTTTCTTTCCTAGACCACATTATTTTTATCATACAGATTACAAAAACGTAAGAAATAAAGACTTAAGTTAGAAATGGAATTACCTCAGAAGATGTTAGGTTTTGCAACAATCTTTCTCTTTGGGTATTAACAATCATTAGATTGAATTATCCCTTTCAGATCATCACTCCATTCAGAAGGCTAATGCTGTGTGCTGAGAACAGAAAGGAGATGGAGGATTGGATCAGCTCACTGAAGTCTGTACAGACCAGAGAACCCTACGAGGTAAAATAGCATCTTTTCTTTCGTCTCGTGTTCTTAGGGAATAAATGTTAACCAAAGGGCTAGTGCTCTACTGTGCAAACATAAGTATGTGTACACTCATTCAGCAACTTGTTTAAACCAGATTTTGAAATTCTTAGCTTAAAGCAAAGTGCTTTGGTTTTAAAAATGATGGATTTGAAAATTTGACCATAACTATATGCATTCCAAACAGTTCAGCATCTGTAGCCTTGTTCACTGGCTTGGCAAATCTGTCCTCACATCTCATTTCTAGGTGGCCCAGTTTAATGTGGAACATTTCTCAGGGATGCACAACTGGTACGCCTGCTCCCATGCCCGACCCACCTTCTGTAACGTGTGCAGAGAGAGTCTTTCTGGAGTCACCTCCCATGGCCTGTCCTGCGAAGGTACTGTAGCACCTAGCATGTGTTTTCTCCCAACAGTGACCATACTGTAGACATGCTGCCACTGGTTTTATTGTAGCTTAAAATTGAGCTCTCCACACATAGAACTAGCTTGGAAAATATTTTTGCCCAGGAAAAAAAAACATAGTCATTTAAAGGAAACAGAAATCAAAATACAGCATTTCACCCCCAAGAAACTAGGAACTACTGTCTAAAAAAAAAATCTTTGGACCTTGTATAATCATTCTGGTATTCTTTATTCTGGTTGATTATGGAGAGCACAACTTTTTGTGAGGACAGTATATACTCTTTGGCAGAATTTCTGATTGTTAATTATATTGCATTGTTTTAAATATTGTTTTCATTTCATCTGTTTAATCTGAATAGGTATCATCCTTTTTAATTTCCTTAAAATTTTCTAAAAATAAGGCCTATGCTGTTGTTATTTTGTTTTGTTTTGAGAAGGGGTCTCACTCTGTCACCCTCCCTGGATTGCAGTGGCATGATCAAGTCTCCCTGCAGCCTCAGCCTCCTGAGCTCAAACGATCCTCCTGCCTCAGTCTCCCTAGTAGCTGGGACTACAGTCAAGCACCAACACACCTGGCTAATCTTTTTTTTTTTAAATTTCTAGAGACAGGGTCTCACTATGTTGCTCAGGCTGGTCTCAAACTCCTGGGCTCAAGCAATCCTCCCGCATTGGCCTCCCAAAGAGGCATGAGCAGATTTGTGAGTTATTTTTAATATAAGAGCAGTGACCACCTAAAGCAAATACATTAATAATTGCCAACAGAAAACTCATAACTTTCTTTAGATTTATTTTATCTCATACTTCAGTGATTACACTGTTGTATACTACTTTTTGAACTATATATGATAATAATAATACCAGCTTTTTTTCTCTAATCCAAAAATTTTTTAAGTAATTTGGAATATCACTTATTTATAATTAAGTAATAAAGGAGTAATAGAGTCACAGCCTTAATTGATTTTTAACTATAAAATCTGTGATATGTCATTGTTTCAACTATTTAATATGATACAGCATAGTGGTTAAGAATGGAGCTGTTCAGTCAAACCCTCTTCCACTTCCACCATTACGAACTATAACCAGGAGAAGTTGTTTAATTCACTTAGGCTTTCCTCTCCTCATCGATAAGATGGGGATAATAGTCATTTATGCCTCGTAGAATCACTATAAAAACTAAATGAGAGAATACATGCAATAAAACTACTTTTCTAGTTAAATAAATTGTAAGAAGTTTGTAACTGTTTTGTAAGAAACTTATTGCGAATTTGCATCATGGGCTTGATGCATTAAAATTCATGAAGGAGAAAATTTGGAGAAGGCATTAAAGCTTTCTTTTTATACTTAAAGAATGATTGCAAAAGAGATCTGATTGGCCTTTATTATGACTTTAGTAATCTAAAAGGATTACTTAGAACTGAATAACTCCTACCAGGTCTGTAATATTATATGATATTATTTTAAAGATTTTATTAAAATCTTTATTCCAAAAATGCTGAAAAGACACCACATCTGAGACACTCTGTGGTACCCTTCTGATTTGAGTGATATACATTATTAAATATTTTTATTTAAAAAATTGAGTCAGTAGTGGAATGACTGAATATTTTTCTTTTTTTATTTTATTTTATTTTATTATTATTATACTTTAAGTTTTAGGGTACAGGTGCACAATGCAGGTTTGTTACATAGGTATACATGTGCCATGTTGGTGTGCTGCACCCATTAACTCGTCATTTAGCATTAGGTGTATCTCCTAATGCTATCCCTCCCCCACCCTCCGACCCCACAACAGTCCCCGGAGTGTGATGTTCCCCTTCCTGTGTCCCTGTGTTCTCATTGTTCAATTCCCACCTATGAGTGAGAACATGCGGTGTTTGGTTTTTTGTCCTTGCGATAGTTTACTGAGAATGATGATTTCCAGTTTCATCCATGTCCGTACAAAGGACATGAACTCATCATTTTTTATGGCTGCATAGTATTCCATGGTATATATGTGCCACATTTTCTTAATCCAGTCTATAAGCATTTTAAAAGAAAAATGAAAATTATATTATTTGGTGAGAATAAGAAACTTAAAAGTCTTTGAATAAATTTGTTATATTCGGCCGGGTGCAGTGGCTCACGCCTGTAATCCCAGCACTTCAGGAGGCCGAGGCAGGCGGATCACCTGAGGTTGGGAGTTCGAGACCAGCCTGACCAACATGGAGAAACCCCGTGTCTACTAAAAATACAAAATTAGCCAGGTGTGGTGATGCATGCCTGTAATCCCAGCCACTTGGGAGGCTGAGGCAGGAGAATTGCTTGAACCCACGAGTTGGAGGTTGCAGTGAGAGGAGATTGGGCCATTGCACTCCAGCCTGGGCAACAAGAGTAAAACTCTGTCTCCAAAAAAACAAAACAAAACAAATAAATTTGTTATATTCTTCTATAAATAATGTAATTTTCAAGACTTTTAAAAAGTCTCAATTATTGGATTAAATAATTTTTTTAAAGAAAATTATATATTAGTATTCATTTCCTTTGCTGGTAAAACTTTTTAAATCTGCAGTATCTTGCCTATTAGTATTTTCAGAACCATAGCAGAAGATTTTATAAATCCCAAGGGTTTAATAAATATAAAAAGTTGCCTTTTTATGTTTTACGAGAATATGGTTATTCTGGATTTCATCATAATCAAAGTCATACTTACACTTTTGAAAACCCCCTAAAATCTGAATAAACAGCGTGCTTGATAAAACTGAAAACATTAGATACAAGAGCTTTAAATATTGTAAGAGATGCAAATATAATAATTTGTTCAACAGTGAATATGAATAACTTTGTATTAGCATAGAATTCAGCTTCCAGTGTGTGAAGCCTTCACTACATTTACTAGCCTTTCTACCCTCATTTCCACAATAAAATGAAGCCATACTGATTTGTTTCCTAGATTTATATTGAATAACTAAAGTTATTATTTTAAAGCTTTGCATATATAAAATATTATATGAATGAAAAATAGGAGACAAAAATAGAATTTATTAAAAATCCCCTAAGTCAATCAACAATATTAATTATAATTTCAGGGCATAATTGTCCTTTACAGTTATTTAAACAGTAATTTAACCAAAAAAGATAAGTGGTAATTTTTAAAAAATCAGCAGCATCAAATATATCATCACGGGTATTTATGAATTTTGATCTTAAATGATTTTTTTTTTTTTGCAATGGGGGGACTCATTTTGTTACTCAGGCTGGAGTGCAGTGGCACAATCACAGCTCATTGCAGCCTTAATTGCCCAGGCGCAAGCAATTCTCCCACCTTGGCCTCCCGAGTAGCTGGCACCACAGGCATGCACCACCCATGCCTGGCTAATTTTTTTTATTATTATTATTTGTAGAGACTAGGTCTCACCATGTTGCCCAGGCTGGTCTCAAACTCCTGGGCTCAAACTATCCTCCCATCTTGGCCTTCCGAAATGTGGGGATTAAACCACCACACTTAACTGATTTTTAACCCTCACAAAGATTTAGTATAGTAAATACTGAATGTTGTAATAAAAAATCATAATCTTTTTATATCTGCATTTTTTTTTTTTTTTTTTTTTTTTTTGAGATGGAATCTTGCTCTGTTGCCAGGCTGGAGTGCAGTGGTGTGATCTCAGCTCACTGCAACCTCTGCCTTCCGGGTTCAAGTGATTCTCATGCCTCGGCCTCCCAAGTAGCTGGGACTACAGGCGTGCGCCACCACGCCCAGCTAATTTTTGTATTTTTAGTAGAGACGGAGTTTCACCATGTTGGCCAGTATGGTCTCGAACTCCTGACCTCAGGTGGTCTGCCCACCTCGGCCTCCCAAAGTGCTGGGATTACAGGCATGAGCCACCAGGCCTGGCCCATTTTTTAAATTCTGTCATTTTAAACAATAACTTTACAGGTCAGGGGAAAGTGCTTTATTTGAGAATAACTTGTCTGGGGAAATTTGTTAACTAACAAAATTCGAGTGCCTGCTGATCACTCTCATTTCTTAGTTACCATAATTACAGTCTGATTTGTTTTATTATTAGTGTTATGTTATATTAAGCAACTTGGTAATTTTCAAGGCTCATTATATGAAGCACTTTATTATTATAAAAGTGTGTTTTTTTTTAATTTTTAGTGGGCTGTTTGATTTTTAATGGCAAAATTTTCAAAAAGCTATGAAATTATACCATTACTCTCTTTTATATCCTGCTTTTCCCCTTAGAAGCCAGATATTGACTGTAGATATCAAGTACTTATTTGTACTTATAAAGCACCCTTGGGGCATCTGTTGCAGATAGTTTTAGGACTCCACTTTTGACAAAGACCATAATAGATGAAAAGGCCCAGAGATGCTAACCAACCAGTTTAAAGTAGTCACTTATGTTAGAGCAAAAGAGAGTAAGTCATTGTAAAAATTTTCACCAAGCTAAGCTTCCTTCTGATGGTGCTGTGTCTTCACACTTAGGATTTATCAGCAACAAAATTCAACTGAAGTATTATTTTCTATTTTTTTTTTGAGATGGAATCTCACTCTGTCACCAGGCTGGAGTGCAGTGGCATGATCTCGGCTGCAACCTCCGTCTCCCAGGTTCAAGCAATTCTCCGGCCTCGGCCTCCTGAGTAGCTGGGACTACAGGCGTGTGCCACCACGCCCAGCTAATTTTTGTATTTTTAGTAGAGACAGGGTTTCACCGTGTTGGACAGGCTGGTCTCGAACTCTGGACCTCAGGTGATCCACCTGCCTCGGCCTCCCAAAGTGCTGGGATTACAGGTGTAAGCCACCACGCCCAGCCTCAAGTGAAGTATTATTTTCTATATGAAGTCTGTGTTCTAGTTACACACTCATTTATAACAAAAATGGTGGAAGGGAAAGAATTTTTCAAAGTACACAAAAGAGATGGTAAGCAAAACATTTCCAACGTGTATACATTATTATCATTATTATTATTGTTATTATTTTTTGAGACAAAGTGTTGCTCTGTCTCCCAGGCTGGAGTGCAGTGGCATGATCTCGACTCACTGCAACCTCTGCCTTCCTGGGCTCAAGCAATTCTTATGTCTCATAAGAATCCCGAGTAGCTGGGATTACAGGCATGCGCCATCACACCCGGCTAATTTTTTTATTTTTAGTAGAGACGAGGTTTCACCTTTTTGACCAGGCTGGTCTCAAACTCCTGACCTCAGGTGATCCACCTCAGCGTCCCAGAGTGCTGGGATTACAGGCGTGAGCCACTGTGCCTGGCCTAGACTAATATTTTTCAAGGATAAACCAGCTCAGTTTAACCATCCATTTGTACATAGACTAGTCATGATACCTGAAGCACTTTGAACATTTGGCTAAAGACATCTTAGTTATTTTACCTGAAACTTTTGTTTTCATGTTATATCAAATTAAGACAGTTTCAAGAGAATGGTGTGTAATGCAAAATTTGTTAATGATTGACTTAGAAATCCAGAAAATCACACGAAAAGGAGATACCTTGCATTTAAATTTAGCAACACTTACCTTAGTATGTTTCCACTGAAATGCTCTCTACTTTTAACTGTTTAGCTAAAAGTCAGGAGCTGACCTAATATCACTATCCACTAATATTTGAATAATTTCCTTAGAGAGATAAACGTGTTTAATAGTAGTCTTTCCATATATGTGCTGCTTTTTTTCCCTAGTTATTTCTTCCAATTTCTCTTTTATAAGTTCCTTTTGATAATATGGCTGGGGAGATTTAGTGAAGCCTGTAGTGACAACATCACTTCATCATCCCTTCTTTCTACATTTGTCATTTGGTCATCTCAACATAATACTTTCCAAAGATAGGGCTGAGTTTGTGACCCTCACCAACCTATTTTCCATGATGCCTGGCTGTCTTGTTGGTATACTTGCACTTTACAGCCCCCTGGATCAACTTTATCGTACTGACATTTTCAGACTTATAATCAGTATTTTATATGTATAGAAAAATACAATACCAGAAATATACAGCTTGATGAATTTCCACAAATTAAACACATTCGTGTAATCAGCACCTACATTTAAAAATGGGATGTCACCAGCAGACCTGCTACCAAATTTTATTTGCTTCCCTCTCTCCCTCTCTCCTATGTGTGTGTTGTCTGCCTTCTCAAGCAGTAATTCTTTTGCATTTATTTCTTTTCTGTTCCTCTAAGTAGCAGTCTACTTACAGCTTGATAAAAGTGCTTCATAAATACATAGCCGTATTTGTTTTCTAGAATACTATTACTATTGTTGCAGAATAATTTAATCTTTTAAATATATTTGTTTTCTTCTACTTCCTCCCTCCCTTTTAAAATTTTATGCTGTGATTTCCTTTAATCATTGGTCCAAAAGTTCTTGTCCACCTAAAAGCAGTTGCTCTTTTTTTTTTTAGTGTGTAAATTCAAGGCTCACAAAAGATGTGCAGTGAGGGCAACAAATAACTGTAAATGGACTACCCTGGCCTCCATTGGGAAGGACATTATAGAAGATGAAGATGGCGTAAGCTGCTGCTCTGTCTCTGCTCTCTTCCCAGTAACTCCTCTTTTATGTTCTGCTCTTGTGGAAGCTGAGAAAGATAAGTAGGAATGCTTATTATTAGGATTTAATAGAAGGTTTGGTTGATTCCGAGTTTTTATTTTTAATTGAATCCTTCATAGCTTCTTTAGCTCTTAGATTTTGAAGGAAATCTGTTGTGAATAGGGCTTAGAAGTGGCTGTTGTGCTGGGCTGTTGTTGTCGACCTCTGATGAACTCTGAGATGTTCTTTAAGGCTTAGCTGAGATGTTCACTCTTCAGACTTTGGGGTTGCCTCTCAACGGTATACCTCCACTTTCAAAGCCTTGCCTCCGCTGCACCATGCATATGGGTTTCTGGGAACGCTTAGTGATCACTTTATTATAATCCCTTTACATGCCTCAGCTAAATCTACCTGAACCCTGAAGGGCAAGGCTTTTACCTTACTTTTATATTCCTTGAACATTCATAATAGATGCTCAATGAATGTGGGGTAAATGAGTGAGTGCTATGCATAAAACGTACTACCGACCCCCTAGAGTGAGAAATGATTCAAAATCTCCCCTGGGGTAAGGTTGGTGTCCACCAGTCTTCACCTGGCTGCTCTTTCTTCCTTCTCCACAGGTCGCGATGCCTCACCAGTGGCTCGAGGGCAACCTGCCTGTAAGTGCCAAGTGTGCTGTCTGCGACAAAACATGTGGCAGTGTTCTCCGTCTACAGGACTGGAAATGCCTTTGGTGTAAGACAATGGTGAGGGTTTTGGAATCAGTTCATCCTTTTTAATTAGCTTCTTTCCCTAACTTTGTCATCCACGTGGCTTAGAGGCAAAGCAAAGAATTTATGACAGAGCTGAGCCTGGTGGCATACGCATCTAATGATGACATTGTTCTTTCCTTACAGTATAGTCCTCCTAGTCTGGTCATTGTTTCAAATGCCCTGTAAAACTTACTCTTGTTCATCCATGTCCTGTGCCTCAGGATCTCTTACCCATAGTTGTATTGTTTTTTCATTTTGCTTTATCAACAAAGTGATTTGCTATATTCGGGCCTATTTTACTACCTGAAAGCCCTTCTCTGGTATGTCACCAAATTTTGGTTGACATGCGACATGTAAATTTGCTACAACCCTACCAGTGCTCTCTGACAGAGCCAACAGCTGATTATTTATGCCAGATATGGTGAGGACAGGGCCTCCGGACTGTATGAGGACAGTCAGAGTAGGAAGGAGGTCATGCAGACAGTGGCATGGGACTGAAAAACTGCAGGATGAGGAGGTCGTGGGTGTGAGTGTTCATCTCAGCACTGGGCGATGCTGCTCTACAATGATAGTGATTGCCTTGCACTGGGGCTGACTTATTTGGTGGTTTTGAGTCTTGTCTTTTAACATTGCTGCCTGAAATTTGGAAGCCAGCCTCAAATTTTAACATATGGAAAAACTATTGATTTTGGTATGTATGGTGTAGATCAGCAAATGTAAGAGATGTGTGATGTATTGCTTTCCTAATCAATGAGATTGTCTGATAGGCCACAAAGGAAAATAAGTCCTACAAATTTTTAGTTAGGCCTGATAGGTCAATCTGTGTTTCTTCTCTTTGTCCTCATGCTTTTGTTATTCTTCATTGATTGCCTCTTTTACTAGCCTTAGATATGTTACTAATACTTTTTCTCTTATCTCATTTAATCTCATATATAGACTGTAACAGGTGTCTCTCTTTACAATCTTAGTACAAGCCTAGCCCCTAAAACCTTCTTATGCCATTTTTTTTATTTTAAAGGAATTCTACCCATAAACAAGATTTTAAATCATCATTCCACCTCAGATTTCTTTTTGAGAGGACAACCACTGATAACAAATTTTCCTGCTATTTTTATTGGCCTGTACATTTACTAAAGTCGATTTCTCTATTTCTAGAGCTTCAGCTGTTCACTTCCAATGTATTAGAAAGAAAACACGGCTGGACGTGGTGGCTCACGCCTGTAATCCCAGCATTTTGGGAGGCTGAGGTGGGCGGATCATGGGGTCAGGAGATCAAGACCATCCTGGCTAACACAGTGAAACTCCATCTCTACTAAAAATACAAAAATTAGCTGGGCGTGGTCGTGGGCGCCTGTAATCCCAGCTACTCGGGAGGCTGAGGCAGGAGAATTGCTTGAACCCAGGAGGCGGAGGTTGCAGTGAGCTGAGATCGTGCCACTGCACTCCAGCCTGGGCAACAGAGCAAGACTCTGCCTCTCAAAAAAAAAAAAAAAAAAAGAAAGAAAGAAAAAGAAAACACATAACGTATGATGAATTATTTTAGAAAGGTTTTATGTAAATTTTTTTTACCTGCAATTTGTATATCTTTACTTTAAAAAAAAAATCGGTAGTTTTTAAACTCTGTTAACTTTAACAGCGGGAGTTAATTAGGTTTATTACTTGCTCCTTCTATTCACCCCTAACTTTTAAACATTTCTTAACTAGAATAGCAGTGGTATTACAGATGGTACAAGGGAGGATGCCTTTTCTCTCTTTTTTCCTGGCACACTCAAATTTCACCTTGTGGCATCATTCCTGCCCCACCCTGTGTAAGTTGGACATGCTGGTTTCTGAGCTACCATCACCTTATAGCACCTCTCTTAGTCTTGCACTTCCTATACACAACCATTTGCCTGTTTACACATTATTTTGTCTTTAAAACATGAGTTTCTGGCCTGGTGCAGTGGCTCATGCCTGTAATCCCAGCACCTTGAGAGGCCAAGGCATGTGAATCACCTGAGGTCAGGAGTTCGAGACCAGCTTGACCAACATGCTGGAACCCCCGTCTGTACTAAAAAGTCAAAAAAATTAGCTGGGCACAGTAGTGCATACCTGTAATCCCAGCTACTTGGGATGCTGAGGCAGGAGAATTGCTTGAACCTGAGAGTTGGAGGTTGCAGTGAGCCGAGATTGCACCATTCCACTCTAGCCTGGGCAACAAGAGCAAAACATCATCTCAAAAAATAAAAAATTAAAAAACATGAACGCCTGTAATTCCAGCACTTTGGGAGGCCGAGGTGGGTGGATCATCTGCGGTCAGGAGTTCAAGACCAGCCTGGCTAACATGGTGAAACCCCGTTTTTACTAAAAATACAAAAATTAGCCAGGAGTGGTGGCAGGTGCCTGTAATCCCAGCTACTTGGGAGGCTGAGGCAGTAGAGTCGCTTGAACCTGGAGGTGGAGGTTGCAGTGAGCTGAGATTGCGCCATTGCACTCTAGCTTGGGCAACAAGAGCGAAACTCCATGTCAAAAAAACAAACAAAAACATGAGTTTCTAGCAGCAGGATATCTAGTGCCTAAAACGTAGTCTATATAGTAAAAAAAGAAAACAAACAAAATAAAAAAGCCTATAGCCCTATAAGCCTAATGAATCAACTTATAATTTTTCCTACTGTCATCCAGGTCTGTGGACATAGTTTTCCCTTTTCTGTAAAAATTGTGAAGATATAATTTGATCATCTGCTTTTCTTATTTAGCATTATTATAAATACCTTTCTGTTTTGCTCCATGGTTCTTATACATTTTAAAATTACTTTTGAAGCTATCTGTGTGTGCTAGTTTTTTAAAAATGTATTTGGATTGTTAATTATTGTAAAGCATAATAGAAAACTGTCTAAAAACAGGTCATCACCAGAATGAGAATTATTATTGAATTTTAGTTATTCTCCCAAAGGTTTTGATAAATACAGGTTTAATTATGCCAGTTTTCTAAAAGGACTAGTAAAATAAAGTCATATTAAATAAGAACTTGATGAAAAGTGTCTGCTTTTACTGGTGAAAACATTTAGAAGGCTCTCCAGACAAGTACACAAACTAAATTGCCTGGGTCCTACTTAATAAGTTATCCTTGTTTTTGTTCTCAATAGTACCTTGCATGACCATGAAACTCATTTCTACTGAAAGCACGTTTACTGGGTGCCTGTGATACGCATCACTCTCCTTTACCTTACAGAGCAGCAGTCCAGCTGAGAAAATAAGCATGGGGGTACTTGTAACTTTAATAATAGGGAAATGTCATAAAAGAAATATGAATAGAAAGTTATGAGATAACTTCAGAAAAAGCAGGCACTTTATAGATTTTATCTTTGTTAAATTTTATAAGAATTTTTATAAAAACAAAATAAATGTTCTGTCATTGATTTATTTTATGGGCAATGATATTGACACACTGGTTAGTTGCCCTCCTTCTTCTTCCTTTTCCCCTTCTTTTTCTCTTCTCTGCCTCCCTTCCTCTGCACTTGGTCTCTTCTCTTCCTCTCTCTTTGCCTTCACCAGTTATTCATTAACTATATATTCTTCTCTGAGATAATTACAAAAATTGGTTGCATGGACCAAAATCAAATTTCCATTTCTAAAATGTTTAGTCATTTCCTGAAGTATAAATGTTATACCATTTAAAGTAGTTTATGAATTACTGAACATTTTGTGGTACAGTTGATTCTAGATTATCAGTTCCTTAGATGTGATTTATAATGGTAGAACATTATTTGTATGATTCTTGAAGGTATATTTGTTTGTTATTAGGTACACACTGCCTGCAAAGATTTATACCATCCAATATGTCCACTTGGTCAATGTAAAGTATCTATCATACCTCCAATTGCACTAAACAGCACCGATTCCGATGGTATGTAGCAGTAGTGTAAGTACGTATATTTCTGGTATATTCAATATTGATATGTATATTTCTTTTCCTAGAATAACTATAATGGTAATTGACTATTGTAGTCAGTTTTTCTAAAACAATTCCATTTAAATTGCTGAAAGTACATTCCATTTTTAAAAGAATATATTTAAGTGAAAGTTGTAGAATAGCTATTAACATTGGCGAAATTACTGTATATAAGACTTTTAGATTTTACGTTTTAGTAAATAAATAAGATCATTACTCTGTACTGCAATACAATCTGAAAAGGTTAATTTTTATAAGTGTTTTTTTCCTCTATAATTGAAACTGCCTATTAGCATGGTTGTTATTAAAATCTGTTTTTCTGTAATTTCACTGTAGGAATTTATATTCCTATAAATGCACTTTTCCCAAAATCTTACAACTTAACTGTAAAGTGCTGAGGAACCCCTCTACAACACCGGTTTTGGGATTGCATACTAATTACTTCCTTCTAAGCAAACCGTATTACAAAGGCTTTTTACCATGTATAATACTATGCTGTTTTATGTAACAGACTTGAGCAACTGTGGATTTTGATATTCACAGGGCTCCTGCAGCCAATTCCCCAAGAATACATAGGGAGGACTATACTATTATTAATGTCTTGCACTGATATCATGCTTTATGCTTTTCAAACTTTTTAATTTATGCCAATAGATATCTTAGATATAAGTTTATAAACCTGAAGATGTAAGTTTATAAACCTCAAAATATGTGACTTTTTAAAAAACCTATGCTATTAACAGCCCTCTCCCCCAACCTAAGCCTTGATTTTGTTTACTATGAATTTTAAAATATTCTGTCAGACTTCAGAAAGGAGCAGTTAATATACTTTGAAATATTGAATATGAACATAAGAATTACCTACAAACATACAGGTTTGTATATAAATAGTTAACCTCTCTCTATTTGGAGAGCTAAATTAAAACTTAATGCTCCAGTTTTTATAAATTTATTTTCTTTTCTCTGAATGTTTGCTAATAATTTAAAAGAGAAAGCCGTATGTATTGATCTTGTATTGTGTTTTTTTTACAGGTTTCTGTAGAGCCACATTTTCGTTCTGTGTTAGTCCTCTATTGGTTTTTGTCAATTCTAAGAGTGGAGATAATCAGGGAGTAAAGTTCCTTCGTCGCTTTAAACAGTTGCTAAATCCGGCTCAGGTGTTTGATTTAATGAATGGAGGTCCTCATTTAGGGTAACTGATTACTGATACATCTTATTTGAATACAATGTAGGACTAGGGGTTAAATGTGTCTGGTTTTTCAGCTCATGAAAATTATAGATTCCTCTAGATCCCTCCCTCATTTTTAAAGCTCTAATTATAAGTTTTAACACAACCTTTTGGATAGTTAATACAACTGTCTTGTATAAATTCCAAAACTGTATTGAAATTTCTCAATTCCAAAATTTGTTTAGAAAATGTTTTAGAATATATTCTACGTCAAACAATACTAACAATTTCTTTAGCTCCAAGAAAGATCAACTTGCGTAAATATAGAAATATAAAGTAATATTAGAAAATGATTTGCATGGAAAGCTGATATTGATTTACATATAATATAAATAATTGATTATTAAACCAAAGTACAGGGACTCTCATGGCTGTCAAGGGCAGTTCTTCAAGGATCTCAGACTCAGTTCACATAAATGACAAAGAAATACTTTTGTTGATGATTCTTTTCAGCTTTCTGAATGTCATATAACTTAAAATCTGTAAGATAAAATGAACTAAGTAGTATTTTCACTGAGGGAAAATATACCTTTTGGCACTTTCAATACATTTTTAGAGTATGCATATGATTTTTCTTAAGAGGCGATATTATGTCTTCTGAACTGGGGGCCTTCAAACCTCTATGTAATTTACTTAGAGCAACTCAGCTTTTCTCTTGGGTTCCACCGTTACCTTAAAGCATGAACGCAGAAGTAGAAATGGGGATTTTTGACACCAGTGCCTGGAAAGGCATTTTGTGTTTTGTAGTATGATACTTTCCTCTGTCTTCTCTATTTCTCTCCTTTCTTCTCTCTTGGTGCCTCTGTTCACTTTTTCCACCTGAGTCTTCCTTCCTGCTTCCATTGCCTTTATCTTGCTGAGTCTCAGGCCCTTCTGGTCACATGGATGTCGGTCTTCTTCAATTATACCCAGCTTCCTCCTTATCTACGTGTACTGCCCTTCCTTTCCTCTGCTGAGGTCCTAGAGTTTCCTCATCTAGCCTTTCTTCTCACCTTCTTTGTCTCTGCCATGCTAGGGTAGTTTTGTCCCCCTTTCTAACACATCCATTTTATAATCCTTTATAGTTCCATTATCTTATAGTCTTGATTTATTTTTCCCATTTGTCCTCGAAGGCTCCAAGGACCTCTCTTGATGAAACTTCCTGAGATTGTCCCTCTAATATTTTTTAGATTTTCCGTAATACTTGAAGTAAGTGTACAAAGGTACATTTAGGAGACGGGATGTGTCAAAAGTTGAGATGAGGGAAAATAGAAGGATGGGCCTGAGAATAGGAGAAGAGGAGAAAAAGCCAGTTGGGAGTCCTGAGAGCAATACAATGATTGGTGTCTTTAGGAACTGCCTGAGCGTCACTTATTAGCTTCAGTACCCTAGATTCCTTACCCATGGTTTGTAATTCTTAGGGAAAGAATTTATTCTTGTAATAGAAAGAGAAGAACCACTACTTCCACCATCTTGTATTACTTTACCTTTCCTGGTCTCTGCTTCTTTTTTGTTTTCTCATTTCTCACCCCCATTCCTCCTAATTTTATCTTCATTTCTACTTATCATTCCCTTTCCTCCTTATGATTCAGAAGTTTTCTTGAGTTAAAATTACACTTCAGTGAATGTTTATGGTATAATTAACATGTAAGTAGGAGTTCTTATATTTAATCTGAATATGAATACCGATACAGAATAACAAAGAATTGAGGAAAGTGATTTTTATTTCTTTATACTAAAATAAAATCCTTTTTGCTTTCAGTTTAAGATTATTTCAGAAGTTTGACAATTTCCGGATTCTTGTTTGTGGAGGCGATGGAAGTGTAGGTTGGGTTTTGTCAGAAATTGATAAGCTCAACTTGAATAAACAGGCAAGTGCTAATTCTTTTACTTGCTAGTTAACATGAATGCATACTTACCAGAGAGGTGCAGAAATGCAGTAGTCCCTATTTCTCAACTTGTCTGAAAGTCACCCTGTTGCACTCTCTTTCAGTGTCAGCTGGGAGTGTTGCCTTTGGGTACAGGAAATGACCTTGCCCGAGTTCTTGGCTGGGGAGGTTCATATGACGATGACACTCAACTTCCTCAGATCCTGGAGAAACTGGAACGAGCCAGTACCAAAATGTTGGACAGGTAAAAGTGAATTCTTTTCTACAACTAGATGGAAAATGGCATACTGAAATCATTTTTTTGATGATTTCTTAATAAATATTTATTAATAAATTTTACTGACTAGAAGCTCCACGAAGGCACAGCCTTCCTGATCTCGTCCACTGGTTAATCCCTGAGATGGAGAACAGGGCCTATCACAGAGAAGACACTCAATAAAGATGTTTTATAGTGAATGAATGAATTATAAAAAACTAGTCTGAGGAACTCATTATTTTAAATATAGAAGGCTGTGTTACTACTATTTACTTTTAATTACAGTTCAGGTCAGAAAACTAAAATAGTTCATTTTGTAGGGGGCCTTTTGATGAGTGTAGTAGGTAGTCTCCTGTCATTGTGTGGTTTCCAAAAAGCTAAAGAGGACATATAAACGTTAGATTTGTTAGAATATCTCCTCTTAAATATACATATTAAGAATGCATTGATCCAATAAGAACTAGATATGTTAAAATATAAGCAGTCCTTTCCCAGGGGCAGGGAAGTATTCGGAAGACAGCTTCAAATGAAGGGACTATCATTGTGTTTTTGCTGTTCTTGATCACGTCTCTTAATTGCTTTCTCTCTGAATGTCCGTGTATAAAAAAGAAACCACAATGTGTGTACCCTGAGTGTTATGGAGGAGGTGTTTAAAATTTGGGTATAAGGAACAACAGGACTCAGTAACCAGTCACTCCCCAACCCCCAATGTCAGTAGAGGACAGATGTCAAAATATCATGATCAACTTGAGGTAGCATAAATCAAAACAACTTTGATAGAATTAGCCATCTGTGGAACTCTTCCCGAAAATAACAAAATTTCACCAGGGAGCCACCAATCTGAAATGTAATTACTCTAAGATGGGCTATAACCTAATTAATTGTAACCTTGCCTGTCATAAGGTAATATTGTAATGCTTGATTCTTTTGCTGACAGAATATTTAAAAAGAGAGCTGGGAAGTAGAACATTCATCTCTGTTTATCCAAAATTACATGACAGAGATACTCCAGTAGTTTGGGTGCATAAAAGTTTATAATCTTATGTGCTACTGGGTTCAGCCTCCAGCCTTTAAAATAATCTGGAGGTTAAAAGAAGAAACGGAATGAAAAAGAGAAATAGTACCTATGGATATGTCAGTTAGCTTGATTGTGGTGTATATATATCCAAACATCAAGTTGTACACCTTAAATATATACAATTTTTTATTTGTCAATTATACCTCACTCTGGGGAAAAAAGATTGGAAATAAATAAATAAAATCACCATTATTTGTAAATGAGCCCGGAGGTGACTTCCCAGACAACTGTCTAATTCTGTGGTTACCAAACAAAAGGGGTTATTTAAATGCTTTCTTTGTTGCAAATGTAAAGACCACTTCCCTTGCTGTTAGGCATTTCATCTACCCTGGGTATGTGCTTTCCCCTTGTGTGCTATAGAAATTCACTTCTCAGTTAGGGGAGGTGGCTCACGCCTGTAATCCCAACACTTTGGAAGGCTGATATGGGAGGATCACTTGAGCCCAGGAGGTGGAAGTTGCAGTGAACCACAATTGCACCACTGCCCTACAATCTGGGCAACAGAGTGAGACCCTGTCTCAAAAAAAATTAAAAATAAATAAATAAATAAAAAGTCACTTCTCCAGGTGGTTAGCCAAGAAACAGCACCCCCACGGTGAAATTCCTTGAATACCTACTGGTATGCAAAATCAAAACAAAACAAAAGAAAATACACACACACAAAAATCAGAGTGGATTCAGAAACTTAAGATCTTTGTTAGAAACATAGGAATATTTTATTCCTATGTTTCCTTTATTAATTTACTGTTTGTAAAGAACAAGTGAGTTGGTTGCAGTGGCTCACGCCTGTAATCCCAGCACTTTGGGAGGCCCAGGTGGGCGAATTACCTGAGGTCAGGAGTTCGAGACCAGCCTGGCCAACATGGAGAAACCCCATCTCTACTAAAAATACAAAAATTAACTGGGCATGGTGGTGGGCACCTGTAATCCCAGCTACTCAGGAGGCTGAGGCAGGAGAATCGCTTGAACCCAGGAGGCGGAGGTTGCAGTGAGCTGAGATTATGCCAATGCACTGAAGCCTGGCCAACAGAGCGAGACTCTGTCTCAAAAAAAAAAAAAAACAACAAAAAAAACCCCACCAAGTTAAAAAGTCATTGTTTAATGTTCTAAATTAGATGAGTTTTTCAAATATATTTATTTGATCCTCAAAACAACACTGTGGGTTGGGTCAGAAAAGCATTATTTTACAAAGATGAAAATGTAGTCTTCTGGATACAGTGGGAATAAAACAACTAATTTTTGTCTGCCTAGCACTTTCTAGTTGCTTTACTTCGTGCATCGTCTCATTTAATCATCACCCTTCTCCTAGAGATAGCTAATATTGCCATGTCCATTTTACTGGTGAAAAGGTTTAGGAGGCTTTTACATTATCTAAGTTAAATAGCTAATAAGTAATAGAACGGGCACGGTAAACTGCAATCCCTGCTCTCTCTAGTGTCCAGGGTCCTTTCTCAACTCTGCACTCTCTCCCCTTTATGTGTGTAGGCCAGATGGTTCCTTCCTTCTGGCCTCTGCCTCTGCTTAGCTTTTACTCATATGCACCTCTTCCTCACTTTTTCATCCCTTGCTGCTGCTTTCTCCTTTTTATTTAGCTCCAACCATTTCCTGTCGAGTGGGGAGGTATAGTGGGAAGGTGCAAGGAACTCAGACATTTGGATGGATTTATTTACCATTTATTTAACTGTCTTTGACCAGAAAAGTATTTCCAGCTATAAGGAACTTGACTTTTATGTTTCTACTCGTGGTTTTCCCTGTTTGGATATTTACAAAGTTTAATTGTTTTGTTTGCTTGCATCATACCTATTTTCTGCACTGGAATGTTAGCTTCACTGGGGAAGCCTATTCACCCTTGTGTTTCCAGACCCCGTGACCTTGAGATGCTCAATATAGTATATCTGCTGCATGGATAAATGAATGGCTTTTGGTTTTCAAATATAAATTTCTTTTTTTGTTTTGAGACGGAGTCTCACTCTGTAGCCCAGCCTGGAGTGCAGTGGTGCGATCTTGCCTCACTGCAAGCTCCGCCTCCCAGGTTCACGCCATTCTTCTGCCTCAGCCTCCCAAGTAGCCGGGACTATAGGTGCCTGCCACCACGCCCGGCTAATTTTTGTATTTTTAGTAGAGACAGGGTTTCACCATGTTAGCCAGGATAGTCTTGATCTCCTGACCTCGTGATCCACCCGCCTCGGCCTCCCAAAGTGCTGGGATTATAGGCGTGAGCCACCACACCCGGCCTCTTTTTTTTGAGACAGAGTTTCGCTCTGTCGCCAGGCTGGAGTGCAGTGGCACAATCTTGGCTCACTGTAACCTCCACATTCTGGGTTCAAGCAATTCTCCTGCCTCAGCCTCCCAAGTAACTGGGACTACAGGCGTGTGCCACCACACCCAGCTGATTTTTGTAGTTTTAATAGAGACGGGGTTTCACCGTGTTGGCCAGGATGGTCTTGATCTTTTGACCTCTTGACCTCGTGATCTGCCCGCCTTGGCCTCCCAAAGTAAATTTCTTTTAAAGTATTTTCATGTCAAGAGTTGAATAGTAGCTAAAAGTAGCTAGTTTACATATCCCAAAATATAATTTATATCTATTGGGGGGCTTTCTGGAAATTTGAATTTTTATGCAAACATTTATTCTCATAGGCTGAATGATACACTAGGCTCTGTTTAAATATTGATCTTGGGATTTTCCTCTGGGTTCTATCAGTAGCTTCAGCTGTGTTATGCTTTTCTTAAAATTCATGTGTTAAGGTACTGCTTTTATTATGCTTTGTTTCTGTGTAAAAATCTTTATTTTACATCTTTTTTTTGAGATGGAGTTTTGCTGTTGTCATCAGGCTGGAGTGCAGTGGCACAATCTTGGCTCACTGCAACCTCCGCCTCACTGGTTCAAGTGATTCTCCTGCCTCAGTCTCCCGAGTAGCTGGGATTACAGGTGCCCGCCACCAAACCTGGCTATTTTTTTTTTGTATTTTTAGTAGAGACGGGGTTTCACCATGTTGGCCAGGCTGATCTTGAACTCCTGACGTCAGGTGATCCGCCTGCCATGGCCTCCCAAAGTGCTGGGATTACAGGCATGAGCTACTGCACCTGGCCTTTTTTCTTTTTTTTGAGACCGGGTCTGGCTCTGTCGCCCAGGCTGGAGTGCAGTGGCGTGATCTTAGCTCACTGCAACCTCCACCTCCCAGGCTCAAGTGATCCTCCCTCCTCAGCAATCCAAGTAGCTGGGATTACAGGTGCACAGCACCATGCCAGGCTATTTTTAATTTTTTTGTAGAGACGAAGTTTCACCATGTTGCCCAGGCTGGTCTGGAACTCCTGAGCCCCAGCGATTCGTTCACTTCAGTCTCCCAAAGTGCTGGGATTACAGGCATGAGCCACCACACCTGGCCTTTATTTCATATTTTGTTAGTCTACAATAATGTCCTGGCCCAACTCTTCTTCCCAAGTTTTGAAATAATTATTTTGGATAGAAAACTGGACTTACCTTGAGTTGATTGCTTTTCTCTAACACCAAATGATTTTATGTTTGCTTTGAAATTAATACTTATAGCTAATTGAAATAAATTTACTTCAGTTAAGTATTATTAATATTTTCCCCCTACTCCCATAGTTACATTCATTCTTAATTTAAGAAGGGGTATTTAGCTAATTTTCCTTTTATGTATGTATAAGCTGATTTGGCAAGTGTGATTGAGTAACAGTTTATAGGTAGTATGTATTTATTTAATTTAAGACATTGTTTTAAAACTTCGGGTTATGACTCATTAGTAATTTATAACCTAGTTAGTAAACTGCAATGAGCATTATCTTTAAAATAGAACAGAAAAGAATGGAAAAGTCAGAATGCATTGCACCTGAGAAGAAGTGGGGGCATTGTAACATGTGTGAATTTCTTATTGTGGGCTATGGGTCTTAAAACACTTGGAAGCCACTAATTGGAGAAGTGGTAAGATGTAGAAATCATAAGCTATAAATTCAACATTTTATGAGATTACTGAAATGTGATCTCTTTTCCCATTTTTGGTTGTTTTAAAATAAAATAAACCATAGTTGATGAATGTGTGTGTGTGTGTGTGTGTGTGTGTGTGTGTGTGTATGAGATGGTAACAGTTAGTTTATCCAATTTTAAGGAAATCTTAGACCAAAGAGTTTTTCTCCCTTCAGGTGGAGTATAATGACATATGAACTCAAATTGCCACCAAAAGCTTCCCTACTTCCAGGACCTCCAGAAGCATCTGAAGAATTTTATGTAAGACTTAACCCTTTACCTATCATTTGAAATGGGGGTGGATGTCTTGAAAAAAAAAAAAAAGAGAGAAAATGTACTCTTAATATATGGTGGTAGCATGTTAACTTAATTTTATTTTTGGGGTATGGTCTCGTTGACTACCTCTAGTCCTCTCCCCCAGAGAGAAGAATCCTGAATCTAGGTTAGAGTCCTTCCATGACCACCCACACTGGGAGTGCCCCGTCACTCCTCTTCCTGGGCCTCTTCATGTGTAAAGTGAGGCTACAAAGTCGTGGGAGTTAAATGATATAACAGATGTGTAAAGCACTATCTGTTCTCCTGCACAGATAATTCCTCCCTGCATGTTCTACCTGCCTTTTTCCGTTTTATCAGCAGAGCTCCAGGAAGGTCAGCTGGTGTTTCCTGTTAGTGTTTATTCATCTTCTACTTTGGCCGTTAGATTGTTTGATTATAAGATGTTAGCTTCTTTAAACAGTATCCAAACACACCATGGCCAGAATATTATACAATTTCTGTCTTACTGCTTGCTTTGCGTACTCTTTTCTTGTTCTTTTCTTTTTGAGACAGGGTCTTGCTCTGTGGCCCAGGCTGGCTGGAATGCAATGATGCAAACACAGCTCACTGCAGCCTTGACCTCCTGGTCTCAAGAGATCCTGCTGCGTTAGCCTCCCAAAGTGCTGGAATTACAGGCATGAGACACTGTGGCCGGCCCCTACTCTTTTGAACGGACAGCAAGACAGGTCTCTGGGTTAAGCCCATTGATATAGTTAAAGGAAGAAAGACCACTTAATTCCATCTCTACTACAGACCATAAATGACTAACGTTTTTAAAGATTCAGCATTCTGATTAAACCTCAAAGCGGTGTAGATTTAAAACAGAACCTGACTTTCAAAGGATTATTCTCTGACTAATTAAGACCATTTGATCTATGCTAGCTTATTTTTCCCTCCAGGAAAATTCATCTGTTTATTTTACAGTTGAAATCTTTGTTTTGTCATTAAGAAAATTATGATCTTGTCAAAACTAAGGCAAGGAATGATAACTACAAACATGGGGCCGTTTCTTAGAGAAGCTAATTGTATTTTAAAAACTTTTTCTGACATAAAAACTGCCGATAGCCAAAACTGCTTCTAAAAAAATTTGGGAAATACAAAATTATATGAAAAAGAAAATAAAATCACCTGTAGTCCTACCACCCAGAGATAATCACTATTAAAGATTAATATATTTACCATTTTATTTTCAGCAGCATTTTTAGTTATGTGATTCCATAAACATAACACATTTTTATGGAAACCAGTCCTTTATATTAACAGTATTTTTGTAAATGTTATTAATTTTCTTTCCAAAAAAGACAAAAAGGAGAATTTTTTTCTTCCATTTACTTCAGAAATGTCTGTTTTCTAGCATATAAAATAATAGTAAATACTTTTATCACTTATGTGTAATCACTAAATATGAGGTACAATTCTAAAGATTTGAGGGAAATCTCTCTTTTTTGTACAAAAGGGTTTTAAATGAAACTTCGCTTTTTAAAAATAAACTTATTTTTGTTTATCTTCAACAGAAGATTCTGAATGTTGAATCTTCTTTTTAATCTTAATTGAATCTTCAATTAAGTCTGAATAAACTGAGGCTGATTGGTGGAAGTAATGAAAAGATACCTGAGTCAGGCAGAAGAGCATAGGCGGCCAGCTTGCCCAGAGCAGATCATTTATACTAGAAAATTTTGAGCTGTGTGAAATGGAATATTATTTGAGGCATACATTTGATGTAAGGCTCTGAATATGAGGCTGTTTAAATATTGTGCACATTTTTACATATTAGGAAAATGTATGTGTTCTTTCAACAGGATGTTAAAGTTTGAGTCAAATAGAAAAGGGATTATGGATGCTTTTGGCATTTTGACTATTGTTTAAAAGAAATATTTATTTACATGATTATACGAAAGTGTATTCAGCATTTTTGAAAACTTTTTTATTGAATTATACATACAGAAGAGTGCACAGGTCATAAATGTATAGCTTGGTAAATTTTCACAAACTAAACAAATCTATGCTAGGCCACCCGACAGTGTTCAAGTACCCCATAAGCCGCCTCATGCCCTCTTTCAGTCAAGACCCCCACCTCCTACCCCAATAATCACTATGCTAACTTCTAATAGCATAGATTGGTATCTGTTGTGTACTTTATAAAATAGAATCATTTTGTATGCTCTCATTTGTTCCTGGATTCTTTCACTCAATGTTATGTTTATCAGATTGATCTATACTGTGGCTTGGCTATAAATCATTCATTCTCATTCTCCTATGGTCTTCCATTGCACAAATACACTGTCATTTGTCATCTTTTCTACTATTAGATGAATGCTGCTATGAACATCCTAGTGCATGTCTTTTGGTGAACACAATTCTGTCTTTCTTTTGGGTGTAGATATAGAAGTTGAATTTCTGAGTCCTGTGATATCATTACATATGTTCAGCTTTAAGAGACACTACCAAATCGTTTGTGAGAGTGTTATCAGTTTGCATTCCCATCAGCAGCGTATGAGAATTCTGTAGCTCCATAGCCTTGCTAGCACTTGCCATTTTCTAGTTGTTTTCATTTTAGCCATTTTGGAGCTGCATGGTGGTACTGCATTGTGGTTTTAGTTTCCATTTGCCTGATGGCTGAGACTGGATATGTTTTCATCTGTTTATGGGCCATTTGGATATTTTTATATTTAAATGTCTAGTCTTTTGCCCAATTTTTATTAGATTTTTTGGCTTTTATTGTACTACTTTGTAGGAATTATTTTTATATTGAGATATTTTTACATTAAAAAATTTTGTAAAGGAGTTTTTATGGATTTCTATAAGAATATACATTAAAGAATTCCAGAAACTGAAAGCCTTTTGCCAAAAGGAAATATCTATTTTGTATGATGACTCTTTCATATATTTCATTATAGTGATTGCCCTGCCTAAACATATGTCATGAAGGGTTCCATTTCTGGAGCAGCAATAAGTGAGTTGTATAAATGCCAGCAACAATAATACAGTGTAGAGTTTTCTTTTTTTCAGATGACGATTTATGAAGACTCAGTTGCAACGCATCTTACAAAAATCCTCAATTCTGATGAACATGCAGTGGTCATATCTTCTGCCAAGTGAGTTGTGGGTTTTAAGTCTTTAAATATGGTGAAAATGAAATGATAGCTGGCACCTACCATTTAGGTCATTTCTTTGTGAGTTTTCTTCTCAAAAAATATCTTGGAAGTAGCTTATAAAATTAGATATACTAAATATGAATTGATTTTTAAAAATCATGTTAGCATCTTATTGGCAGTGGTGTATACTTAGAGGGTATTTTTTTAATGTTTAATTTGAAACATTTTTATCAAAAAGGTGTAAGAAGCGTTTAGAGTTTAATTAACCTAAATGTCTATTTAAGGAAATGTTTATGATTACTTATAATATGGAAAACACATTTCATTATAATTCATTATTTCCATAAACACTACTATTTAGGAACTGTTTACATCACATTAGAAAAAGGAAAATGATGAGATTTTTCAAAATAATGTTTCTCAGCATGTTTAAATTGAATAATTACATTTTAATTCAAAGTTATCATATTTTAGTGAAGTTGATTTTGTACATGGAGCCAAAGCTACTTGATGTTATTATCCCAAATATTGCCTGGCTGGAATTTAGAATTTAGTTTCGAAGCATCCTATGCTGATGTCAAGAGACTGGAAAGTCGACTAGAAGAAGGGGTGACACCAGCTGAAATTTTCAACTGATAAGCAAAAGAATGCATTCAAATTCTGGCTTAGCAAAGCACGGGTTACTATTACACAATAACAGAGGAGAAAAGGGGAAGAAAGAAAGAAAAGGGGTGGGAAAGTGGTAAAGAAAAAATACACAAATTTTGGTATATTATGTACTTAATTCACAGTGAAGTTGAGGAAAGACAAGATGAATCATTATAAACAAATTTGCTTGTGAAAAAAGTACAAATGTAGTAACAATTGCTTTTGACAACATATTCCCCAGAAATAGGAAACAGGACTTCACAACAGGAAAAGAATTGAATGGCTTACAGCAAGGGAAGCACACTAGTTGGCCCAGGAGAGGTGGGCTGCAGACTGTTTGGCGGGCGGTGCTGCAGGTTTCTGTGTTGTGCACATATTGGACTAAAGCATCTTCTGCCATTTTTACTTAATTGAAAACAATTTCCTTACAATCATGTAACTAAAATAAAATACAGAAATAATTGGAAACTGCATTGAATAGAAGACTATAACTGTCATCTGTAACTTTATTGTTTAATTTTTCTTGTAAAGGAGAAAATTTAATTCTATCTAATTTATTAATGTCAACAAAACAGAGTTTTAATATTTTAATATTGGAATTCTGTGTAAGATTGTATTTGAACCAGGTACAGTGGCTCATGCCTGTAATTCCAACACTTTGGGAGGCCAAGGTGGGCAGATTACTTGAAGCCCAGGAGTTCAAGACCAGCCTGGGCAATATGAAAAAACCTCGTCTCTACTCAACATATACATACTAAAATTAGCCAGGTGTGTTGGTGCCTGCCTGTAGTCCCAGCTTCTCAGGAGGCTGAGGTGGGAGGATCACTTGAGCCTGGGAGATGGAGGTTGTACTAGAGGTAAGATGGCGCCACTGCACTCCAGCCTGGGTGACAGAGTGAGATCTTATCTCAAAAAAAAAAAAAAAAGATTTTATTAGAGAAAAGGTTTCCACTGCCAAAAATGTTATATTACAAAGGTGTTAAGATTAAGAATGATAGGGAGAAAAAGGAGTGGCTACTATAATTATCCTGTTTGCATCTGTGGAAATTTCTTAACAAGAATTCCACTTCATTAAAAGTATGTAAAATATATGAAAGGTAGTGATTGATCAAACACATGAAAGTCAATATAAAGGGTTTGCTGACATCCAAACTATAAAAAGTGGCCAGTTAAAATATTTACTTAACTATATTAAACAAAAAATAATTCTCTTATGACTTGCTATACCTTTAAAAAGCTTCCATTACAGCTTTGCACCTTTTCTAGCAATGTCCTCTGAAATGTCATATCAAAATACATTTGATTCACAGGGCAAGGGCCAGCCCATCACTTAGGTGTGTGAACTGGGCCTGGGATGAGAAAGACAATAGGGAGTGCTAAGGCCTGGGACAAACTGGAGATCTGTCCATTTCACCATCAAGCAATATAATTCATTGAAAACCCCAGCAGCACTGCCCACCAAACAAAGAGTGTGTAGCCCACCTCTCCTGGGCCAGCCATTGTGCCTCCATTCAGCGCTTTTTCTAGTGTTCAATCCTGTTTCCTATTTGTGGGGAATATGGAAAGAAGGCCTGTTATTTCTCCCTCATGGAACTGCTAGGATAATTAAGCTGAGTAATATAATAAGTATAGAGCTTATAAATGACAGAGGGCTATATTAAATTATGGTATCATCACCTCACGTTTTACCCGATTACATTTCAGATGTTTTCTTTGACCTTGGCCTGACTCTTTGTCTAAGGCTCTGCTCTTAGCCCTAGCTTTGGGTTTCTCCCTAACCAGCTTGCCTGCCCTTAAGCAGATTCCATTCTGATGCGGGACCCCTCTTGTCACTCACTCATCTGTGCTTCCAGGCCTTTACAACCCCAGATACAATTCTAGGGAATTTGCCATAAAGAGGCTGAAGAGAAAAAAGAGGAGACAATATGTAATTATTTGGTACTAGTAATACAATATATGTTAAATTTTATTTTTTAGTATTACTATTTTTGGAAGAAAATCACTTTATTCCAGTTATCTTACAAACAATAAAATCACAACAGCTGGTTTAAAGAGGCCACACAAACATTTACCCAGCTCCAAATTCTGTACCATCTTAATGAAATTCTGCACAGTAAGAATATGCTCTTCCACTGCAATTCTGAAGCAAGGAAGCTATGAATGACAGAGGAGAGGCTTAACTGCAGGCTTCACACTTTATACCTTCACTATCTGTTACATTTTTATGCTAAATTTACTTGGTCATGAAAGCTGATTTTCCATGTCTTCGGTTGAACTTCTTGATTAGGCCAGTCCATGTGCATGTCTGCACTGTTTCAGCACCTCACTGGAACCCTCACCGAGCTTGACATCACCCTAGTTCTGGGAACACTCCAGAAACTGTTCTATCTTATACAAGCAAGGCTGCTGCTGCTGTGCAGCTAGTCTCCCAGAGGCTCCTGGTAAGTGATGTCAGGCCGTGTGAGCCCAGCATTACTTCCTCTGTCGAAGCCCCCCCATTCCCATGATGGTTGACCCAGTATGTGCCCCACAGCAGGGCCCACAGCCACGCCAGCTGCAGTGGTTGCCATCTGGACCATCAGACCTGGCTGCCAGGGTGCAGCAGCAGGAGACTCAACTGCAGTGGATGGGGCCACTGCTGGCAGCTGAGCTGCTGGTGCTGGCCTGGGTGCAGGTCTCATTGGAGGTGCCTGGCTGCCCGGAGGGGCCATGCTGGAGGTGCAGCTTTGACTTCCATGTGCCATCACAAATGGGTAGTGGCTCAGCATCTCTAATTTTTCTTTTTATGGACATTTTCAAACAAAACTGGTATAATTACTTCCCACCATACCCATCATTCAGTTTCAGTATTTACCAACATTTTGCCATCTGCTTCCTACTTTATTTTGCTACAGTATCTCTAAGAACATCCTGAAAATTATTCTACTGCACTTTTGGTATATAGTCCTCCCTCTCTATCCATGGTGGATTGGCTCCAGGACCCCCTTGGATACCGATATTCGTAGGTACTCAAGTCCCCTCATAGAAAATGCCATAGTATTTGCATGTAACTACACACATCCTTCCACATGCTTTAATCATCTCTAGATTATTTATAATAACATGTATTTGCTGTGTAAATAGTTGTTATACTGTATTGTTCAGGGAATGATGACAAAAAAAAGTCTGCACATATTCAATGTAGACAAAACAATCTGTTTTCTTTTTCAAATGTTTTCAATCCATGGTTGGTTGAATCCATGGATGTGGAACCCATGAATACGGAGGGCTGACTGTATGTGTGTGTGTGCGTGTGTGTGCGCATGTGCACACATATAATCTTTTTAAAAATCTAGAAATTAATAATAATTCTCTAACAGTATCAATATTACTTAAGCCATATCCCATTTCCCTTAGTTTTCTCAGAGATTTTTTTGTGAACCTTGTCTGAATTTTGACAAGGTCTTTAAAAAAAAGAAAACAAGCACACACACTTTATTTGTTCAAAATTCAGACAAAGTTCACACACTACATTTGAGTGATATCTCTTTAAGACTTTAAAAATCTTGACCAGGCATGGTGTTCCATGCCTATAATCTCAACACTTTGGGAGGCCAAGGTGGGAGGATTACTTGAGCCCAGGAGTTCAAGACCAGCCTGGGCAACATAGTGGAATCCCATCTCTACAAAAAGTTTTAAAATTAGCTGGGTGTGGTGGTATGTGCCTGTAGTCCTAGCTACTCAGGAGGCTGAGGTGAGAGGATCCCTTGAGCATGAGAGTTCAAGGCTGCAGTGAGCTGTGATCACGCCATTGCACTCCAACCTGGATGACAGAGTGAGATCCTGTCTAAAAAAAAAAAAAAAACTTAAAAATTCTATAATGGTTTCCCTTTAAAAAACAATTCTTACTGAGGCATGACATATACAGTAAAACACCTAAATCACAAGAGCACAACTCAATGATTAAAAAAATACTGCGTGTACACAGTCACACACACACACTCACACACACACACACACACACACTTGTAATTGCTACCTAGATAAAGAATTCCCTTTTTTTGTGAATGTCATTTATTTATTCAGTGATACAATATTAAGGCAAAATGTTTTAACCCTCTTGTGCATGTTTGTATTTATTTCATACAATAATAATTCCCAGTAGCCTTAACTGTTTTCAGCTATTTTTAAAATGTTGAAAGCTAATGGAAAAGTTGTATTCCACTAACATAGCTAACATGTAGGTTAACCTGAAACAACATTTCTTTGACCTTAGAACTTCATCAATTTGGTATGGTAATAGGAGTTATCTTCTGAGAATCACAGCTCTAACTAGCAATCATAGATACCATTTATTAATAAAAATGAAAAACAGTTATTAAATAAGTTGTCTTTAGCTGCAATATATGTCTCTCCTTTTATTTAGTCAGTAGTTTAAAAACTTTTTTAGCTTTAACTGTAGGAGTTAATTAGGTTTTTTACTTACGCACTCTACTCACCCCCCAAGTTTTGAAATAAATGCATTTTGTTCTGTGTACAAAAGTTCAGAAAATGGGATAACTAACTAGCAGGAATATTGACGCCATTGTCATAGAACCATAGAATTTAGATTTGGAATCTACTTTAGGGATAATTTAGGCCAACCCACTTCATTTAATTGGTGAAGTGAGGTAGTTGTTAAAAATATTTCCTCAGAGCACAAAGATAGCTAGAGACAAAGATAGCTAGAGATTTTTATGTATTATGCATTGATACTTCTACATCATCTTCAGTTTCAAATTGGAACTTTTTATTAGATGAAAAATGAATTTTTCAGATACGATGACCCTGCCTGCCAATCTATGATTCTGTCTGGGTACCATTGCCATATTTATCTTAGTGCAGTATGTGCATATTTTATTGTCATTTGCCCATACTTTAAGAAATTAATTGGAAAGCTGATAAATGAGGGTACTAATACTAGTGATGAGAAGTATGGGTCTAACATATGTAATATAGTAGAGATGATGGTGGAAATCACCAGGTATGTGAAATGTGGACTGTTGTTAGCCTCAACTGAGTATTTGGTTCACACAGTTGACTACGTTCAATTTTGAAGGAAGAGAACAAAATTAAGGGAATAAAATGTTGGAAATGCCAAAAGTTCTGTCTAGGCCTTATGCAGTGGCTCACCCCTATAATCTCATTGCTTTGGGAGTGCAAGTCAGGAGGATCGCTTGAGGCCATGAGTTAGAGACCAGCCGGGGCGACACAGAGAGACTACATCTCTACAAAAAAAATTTTTTTTAATTAGCTCAGCATGGTGACATGGACCTGTGGTCCTAGCTACTCAGGAGGCTAAGCTGGGAGGATCACTTGAGCCCAGGAGTTCAGGGGTGCAGTTACCTATGATCACACCATTGCACTCCAGCCTAGGCAACTGAGCAAGACCCCCATCTCTAAAAATGTTTTCTTTTTTTTTTTTTTTAAAGTTCTAACATTGATTAAAGATATAATTAGGAATTTAGAATTTTTTAATCTCTATGGGAAAATCTGTATTCTACTTTCATTTATTTGACTTTTGCACGTATTTTCTGGAAGTCTTATGTATAAAGTAGAAAACTATGTGTATAGTTGGAGAATATCTTTTGTCTTCCTATAGTAAATACATCTTAAGATTGTTTTTTTCTCCAATTTGCATGTTTCTGGTTGGTAGGACTTTGCAATCATACTATTTTTAAGTATATATTTTATTTCTGTTTTAATAACTCTAAATTCACTATTTAGGTATAATAAAAGGTTACTTCATTCCCCCAGAATATAAATATCCTATATTCCTTCTAGCATATGGAACTTAATGAGCCGTAAGATAGAGCAGGTCTTCTGATTCTTTCCACACTTGTGTGGCGAGCACTCTCCTAACCTTCACATGCCCCTTCCTCAGCTCCTTTGGCCACCACTGCCACAGGATCATAGTGTCTCTGTCAGCCTCTGTTTGCCTCAGTGACAGAGCACATTGAGGAGGGGCACCCCTGCTGCCCTTTTCATTCCTAGGCTGATGGACTGAAGGGCGCTGTCTCTAGGAGTGAGTAAAATACCAACAAAAGTAGCTACGATAATGATATGACATATGCAGTTTCACAAACCAAGAGAAAATTATGTTAAGATGATGTCATAATAATGGCAAGAAAAACCTCTATTTCAGAGTTACAGGAAGAGGCATCAATGCTCCTCTCCCTTAAAGTAGCGCATTTTACAGAAACTTTCAGTAAAATGCATAGAACAGATTTCGTGATAGTGTTATATTTCGAGAAATCCCATGAAGTACTGTTCATGATCAAAGAAGACAAAACTTGACATGAAGTACGTGAATGCATGTCTAGTAAATGATAAGCTAGATTCTCTGTAGAAATTGGAGTTTAAAAAGCCAACAAAGAAGGTTCAGGATTAGAAAATACTACCTTTTGTTCAAATAAAATCTAGAAACGTTTGCTAAAAAATAATAAAACAAAAATTGTTAGGAGGAATACAATTTCCAAGATGATAAATCTGAAGGTTGGTAGTGTGTGTGTCTGTTGGGGGAGGAGTGGTGGTGGTGGTGGTGGTGTGTGTGTGTGTGTGTGTGTGTGTGTCCTGTGTCTATTGAATTGCTCAAGTTCATAATACTGAAGTATATGGAAATTTACCATTTTGCCACTCAACTACCAGAGAAATTTGTGAGTGTAATAGAAAAAATAACTGCTGGAACCTTTTTTTAATTTAAATTTCTCAATTTATATCAATGATAGAGAGCAATACTATGATTTAAAAAATAGCCTGATTCTATCAGCATAAGCCTTGGCTTTAAAAAAGCTGGTCATATGCCATTCTGTTGATTGTTGTTTTTAATCCAGCACCAGATCCAGATCCAGATCCAAAGCCTTTCAAAAGGCAGATTTTGTTAGTGTTTCAAGTTATTTTGTCTTTTAGCTTATTTCTATTGCAAAGAAGCCAAATGTAATTAAAATAAACAAACAAGTAAACCATATACTGCTGACACTAACAAGACATAAATTAAATTAGTCTTGTAGTTATTGCTTTGGAAAAAATGGATAGATTTACAGAGGAAATCTGTATCAAGGAAAAAATGAATAGATTTACAGAGAATATAACTCAAGTGGCAGATTTGTTTTCAGCATAATGCACAACCTCTTTCTCTTCAGTAATAATATATTGTAACTGTAACAATCAAAATATCCATATGATGAGTGGTGGCTTGACAGTGACAAGTGACAATCTTATTTTTGTTCGGCACTGTAATTTCTGTTATGAAAATATGTAAGTTTAGAATTCCAGTGGAGAAAGCAAGATGATGCTTTATCATTTTTAAATGGGATCTAAAAATACCTAATTTAAATATTTGAGGAAAGCTTCTTATAACATTAATTACTATAATTTAAGTAATATATAGCAAGGCTTATTCATGTATGCATTTATCACTTAGAATGTCTTGAACTTATGTGAGACAAACTGCACAGCAGATAGAAGCATAGATTTATATACAGATGACCCAGATATTTGACAGTTTGCTTAATTGTGTTTCTTTTTAAATATATTCATAAATCAAAGCAAATCAATTCATGAAGCTTACTAAATTGTACAACTTCTTTTCCTCAAAGGACGCTATGTGAAACTGTAAAGGACTTCGTTGCCAAGGTAGAAAAGATGTATGACAAAACCTTGGAAAATGCCGTTGTGGCTGACGCCGTGGCCAGTAAAGTAAGAGGGGACTCTTCAGGGCGTGCGAGTTGTTTACGGACAATGCTCACATTCAGTTGTGTTTCAAAGCTAAACTGATTAGGTGGTTTTCCTGTCAAAACATCTTAAATCGAGAGAAAAATTACTTTAGATCAGATCTGAGGATTTAAAAAAATATTCTATTTTATTGTTACCCTTTAATATGTGGGAAAACTGCATTACTGAAAACCTAACTCAAATCCCTGTCCTAGTGATTGACTTTTTTTGGAGACAGAGTCTTGCTCTGTCACCCAGGCTGGAGTGCAGTGATGCTATCTCTACTCACTGCAACCTTTGCCTCTCGGGTTCAAGCGATTCTCCTGTCTCAGCCCCCCAAGTAGCTGGATTACAGGTGCTTGCCAACACACTCAAATAATTTTTATATTTCTAGTAGAGACGGGGTTTCACCATGTTGGCCAGGCTGGTCTTGAACTCCTGACTTCAGGTGATCCGTCCACCTCAGCCTCCCAAAATGCTGGGATTACAAGTGTGAACCACCACACCTGGCCATGATTGACTGAAGGGGAGATGCATAGCAGTCAGATCACAGGGGATCCCATGCAGCTGGGCTCCAGTGGAGAAAGCAAGGCTTTCCATTTCCAAACAGATTTGGGCCAGTTCAGCTATCTTCCAGCATGGTTCTTTGGATTTCCTAGACATTACAATTCTTGGTCTCTTTCAGAGTGCTGCTTCTTGCATTGCCTTTTTCTTAACAGATTTCTTTCCCCCTTTATAAACTAAAATAAGAACAGTTTACTGAACCTTAAAAACTACTATCTTTGCTTTCATTGGTTCACAACAGGACCTTCTTACAAAAGGCTTGAGTATCTTGGGCTTGCAAAGGAATTGGCTTCCCCAAATCCATGCTGGAGATGGCAGTTTAATTGAGTGGAAGAAAAAGAAAATAGAAATAAATATACGTTTGAAGTTTTCTGCCTTTTTCTCTTGTCTTTCTGTTCTGTGGAGAGTTTCAGAAAATAGAAACCCTTTCTGGCCATACTTCTGTCTCTAAACTATTTCTGCTGTAACCTTGTCTCAGCATATCATCAAAGACAAATAGATGAGGAGGAAAGGTACTGGAAATTGTATGGAGATGAAAAGTATCTTGGGGGTAGCATCAACAGCTTCAGTCCTAAATGTTTCTTCACCTCTCGTAATACAAGAAAAGCAGAAAGAAACAAGGGCTTGCCTAGTGCATGCTTTTCTTTCTGTATCCCTCTTCTTTTCACTCCTTATCCTTGTGCATTTTCCTTCCTGCACTTTTTTTGAGACAATAATCCCTTAGGCATTGTTCACTCCTTTGCAAACCAAACTTTGAAGGGGAGTTTGCCACAACTCAGCCAGATGTGCCGTTTATGATGCTCAAAATGGTGCATTAAGTCAATTTCTTTTTTAAAAAAGTTGATCCAATGTTTTGTGTAATGTATAGCAAATTTTGTATAATTTTTTATATAAAGCATCCCTTTGTATAAAGTGTCTGTTGTGTTATTTTAAGAAAAATAGCTGTATAAATATTCTAAAGATTTTTTCCCCCATGAAATGGAGTCTGAGTGGCTCTGAAATTATGTAATAATTGTGCCAACTTAAAAAATTATAAATTATTTCATGTAGTAAACATCAATAAAGGCATCATCCCTCTAAATCAAAAGCCATAATTTAAATTATAATTGTCTGTCTCTACTAAATGGAGATTTTAAAATTAGCTGCTTCCAGCACCAAAACATCTACAAAATTAAAGGTGGGAATTTCAGTTTTTTCTCTGCAGTGATTAAACTTTCAAAACATCTCTATAAAAATTTCTTGTACTTTGTCTGCTGATCTTGATTCTTTTTGAATATTTTTCTCATTGCCGTATTTTCCTCTCAGTGTTCAGTCCTAAACGAGAAGCTCGAACAACTGCTGCAGGCTTTGCACACAGATTCTCAGGCTGCACCTGTTCTCCCTGGCCTCAGCCCTCTCATTGTGGAAGAAGATGCTGTGGAATCGTCCAGTGAAGAGTCTCTGGGTGAAAGCAAAGAACAGCTCATGGATGACGTGACAAAACCTTCCTCCCAGAAAGCTGTCAAACCAAGGGAAATCATGTTGCGGGCAAATAGTTTAAAGAAAGCAGTGAGGCAAGTCATTGAGGAAGCTGGAAAAGGTACACATTAACAAATTTAGCTTTGGAAGAAGTTGGCAGCATTTCTACTGCAAGCATAATGGAGTTTTCATAGTGGTCAGATTGGACACACTTCTTAAAAATAAAATGTTTAAGGCAAGATAGAAGATAAAGTCATTATAAGAAAACTTGTACATAGTCTTATATATTGTTATAGTAGTAGTAAGAATCAGCATATTAGTTAGGAATAAAATAAAATATCAGAAATAAGTTAAATGGAAACAGCTCTATCTAAAATACAAAACTAGTTTAAATGACATTTAAAAAATTTTAGATATCATTTACTTAATTGGAATCTGTTGAATTCTTAAAGAAAATCAAACCTATAAACTACTTTGAAAATATAGAAAAAAAATTTTTTTTGAGACAGGGTCTCACTCTGTTGCCCAAGCTGGAGTACAGTGGCGTGATCTCAGCTCACTGCAACGTCCACCTCCCAGGCTCAAGCTATCCTCCTTCCTCAGCCTCCCGAGTAGCTGGGACCACAGATGTGCACCACCATACCCAGCTAATTTTTTGTAGTTTTGGTGGAGATGGGATTTCACCATGTTGCCCAGGCTGATCTCAAACCCCTGGGCTCAAGTGATTTGCCCACCTCAGCCTCCCGAAGTGCTGGGATTACAGGTGTGAACCACTGCACCCTGCCAGAAAATATTTTCTTAACATTAATTTCCCAAATGTTTATGTTGCTTTATTAAGAGCTTATAAAAGCTCTGCCTTATTTTAATTAATGTGTATATTAATACTTCTCAGAATTTTAGCTGTAGTCTAAATGTTAATTTTAGTATGAATAATTAATGTTCAAAAACCCCTATATAGGTTGTAACTTGTAATTGTATTTCATTCTCTAAAATTCTTATACTTTACTTTTTTATTCTGATAAAAATATAATTTTAGCAACTTTAGTTTTTAATCTTTAGTTCTTCACACATCAGCCCCAAGTTCATTGCTAAATAGTGTTTATTTGTGAATCTGGAATTTCTTTTGGCATATGTTTCAATTTTCCTTTCCTGAGCGTATCTTAATATTAATGGGCTTTATTTTTACTTATCCAAACTATGTATCTTCTTACTACCCGAAGTTATGGATGACCCGACAGTTCACCCCTGTGAACCAGCTAATCAGTCCTCTGATTATGACAGCACAGAAACAGATGAATCTAAGGAGGAAGCTAAAGACGATGGTGCCAAAGAATCATTAACTGGTGAGGAAACTGGGAAAAAATTATTTTGGAATTAAATAAAATGCCATTTTGCTTTTAGTTTTCAAAAGGCTGATCAGTTTGAAAAAACTATTTGTATTTTTATTTTTGAAAAGGCTTTTTGGAAGTTAAAGCTTAGATAAATATTCATGAATAATAAAACAATAAAGATAACACCTAGACTATTGTCCAGTACTCTCACATCCCTCTCTTATCATGTAATCTAGAGATTATAACAATAAACTAAGGATTATAGGACTAAGGATGATTAAATATGTTGGTTTTCCTGAGGAAAGAGGAAAGAAACACCTAAATCATCTGATTTGAACCTATTATAGCTCGCAGATTTCTTTGAGAATTGCAAGAAAGCTGCAGCTCTCCTAACGCTCCAAACGCACAAAATTTGGCATTTAAGTGATTCAGCAGTCCCTTAAGTTCCATCGATCAACCTTCTGGGTTTATAGTCCTTATTAAGCTTCAAAATCATAGGACTTTAAAGCAAGCTTTAAAATCACAGGACTTCTAATTACAGCCCTTGCTTTGTCAAAATTATTTTGGTAAGGAAATGAATATGTAATTGCCTGAAGAATGTTAAATATCTTTCTACCTTTTAGATTTTAATTGAAAATGAATTTATACTTTTAATATTGTATATTGCCTAAGGGAAAAGTTTCTAACTTACTGGAGTAAAACAAAGCAGAAATTAAACTATTAATGAAGATGAGACAATATGAAAATAAATACATGGCCCTTATGAAAAGCCAGCACAATGATATCAGAATTGTTTGCAGTCATTGGGGACAATAGACAATAGACATTGGGGACTACTAGAAGTGGGAGGGTAGGAATGGTAGAAAAGCTAACTATTGGGTCCTATGCTCTGTACCTGGGTGATGATATCAATCATACCCCAAACCTCCGCATCACTCGATATACTCAGATAATAAACCTGCACATGTCCCCCTGAATCTAAAATAAAAGTTGAAATTATAAAAAAAGAAATTGTCTTCATACAATGAAAAAAAATCAAATTTTTGGAGAGCTGACCATATCAGATTAACATTTTCTGCTTGAGCTATGGCATGATGAAGACCTTTCATTCCCCATGTTTATGGCCATTTTCCATGGGACTAGTAGTAATGAGTACATTTTAAATTTTACATGTTTGAAACATTTCTTGTTAACTATGAAAAAAATTAGATGGTAGCTTTATTAATATGTTGTTGCTAAATTTATTCTAGCTTTCATATGAAGCTAAATGAGTAAAATGTAAACTTAATAAGTAAAAGAAAGGGTAATTGATAAAGTTACTTTAAATTTAAAAACCTGTTTTTATCTTATTTTCAAAAAATTTTTAAAAATGTTTGCAATCATTAAATTTTTGCTTTTATTTTCGCTACATATAAACTTGGGCACATTTCTTAACCTCTCTTTGGTTTTCTCATCTCTAATATGAGGATGATAATCTGCCTACTTCATTGGGTTGTTGCGAAGGTTGAAAAGTTACTATACGTAAAGTGCCTAGAATAGTGTCTGGTAGATAGTGCTGCCTGAGTGTTCACTGTCATCTTTATTGTTATTTTTATTGCTACTACTGCTGCTGCTGCTGCCACTAATTACATTAACTGTGAGAGAATATTTCATTGTACTTGAGACTTTTAAAAACTTTGAAATCAGACCTCATGGACCTCACATTTTCAGCATACAACCCAATGCAGGCATGTTCTAGGACTCTTGAAGCAGATGGCCAGGAGCCTTAGGACCACTCACTTTCAATACATCCCACTCTTATGGTCAGCTCTAATTGTTAGAAAGTCATTCTTTATATTGAGCTTTCTATTTTCTCCCCTAAATTTCTACCCATGATTACAGTAATCATTAGGTTTTATGAATGATAGTTTGACAGTAACAACTACTGGCCTTTATGTAGTGTTTATGGTTAGTTTAAGGAGCAATTTCATATACATTTCACTATATCAAAGAGGACTCTGCCTCTGGAGCTATTTCTCCTCTTCCTTCTCTTCTTCCTTCCTTCCTCCTCCTCCTCCTCCTCTTCTTCTTCTTCTTCTTCTTCTTCTTCTTCTTCTTCTTCTTCTTCTCCTTCTTCTTCCTCTTCCTCTTCCTCCTCTTCTTCCTTCTTCCTTCTTCTTCTTCTTCCTTCTTCCTTCTTCCTTCTTTCTTCTTCTTCATGTGGCAGCCCTTAAATGATACCGAAAACAGCTTTGGTGGCATCAGACCTTCTCTCACCTTGGATCTTCTTTTCCAGATGATCTGCCCTAAAGTTTCTCTACCAGTTTTTAAATTGATGATTTTAAACTTTTTGTTTTCCTAGTTGCACCCATTTGGTCAATGTTTATCTTAAAATGTGGCGCACCATTTTAAACAAAATTCTTCAGATATTTTCTGTGGTGTATTATCACATTGGTACCCATACACTACTCATTAAGGAGATTTTTGATGTTACAAAGACTACCCAAGACTTCTCTTTTTTAAAACCTAATTATAGTAGTTTACACTCATCCCAATGAACTTTTATCTTTTTTATTTAGATCTATTATTTCATCCTGTGAAGCTCTTTTGAAGCTAGATTCTATCATCTTAAGTTTATTTCATCTGTGAATTTGATAAGCAGGCCTTAGATGTTTTCATCTATTAGAAAGTGTTGATTAAAGCAGAGGTGACAATGGCTTCCTTACTATACACTGATAATTCCTCTTAAGATGATGGCTGTTAGGAGGATTGGTTTGTCAAAGCTTATTTAATGGTTTTCCAACCGGCTATCATCCCACCTTACCAGACTCTTAAACTTGACACTTCCACTGTGGCCTGTAAAGGAAACTAAAAAATACAAATATAGTGCTGTAAATGTTCATATTGAAATAGACAGAGATTTAGAGGTCTTTAATGGTACAGTATTTGGTCTTTGTTTTGGCTAGTAATCTAACTTGTTGGAAATCAGTGCCAATAGTGGAAGCAGAAGTATATGAAATACTACTTTTTGAGGCACATTTATTGCATCATCATGTAATAATTCATGTCTGAGATGTGAGAAATACAGTATATTAATATGATTGATGAGATGATTTTTTTAAGAAGAACCAGAAAACATTAATTTAGTTACTTGTAACGGAACATCAGTCTTAGTCATTAGTACACTCTCTGCTTTTTGTCAGAGTTGAACATCAAAAAGTTGTTTTTATGAGAAATTAGCCCAGGAGTCCTATCTATTTAAAAAAGGGGTAGCTGTTCTGTTACTTTAGTGTAATGGGACTGTTTTTGAATGAGACAATAGAGTGTAAAATTAATATAGTTAGCTTGTAATTAGTTTTAGGGAGAGTGAAGATAATTAAGTTTTAGAGTATTTTAAAATTGAGTTTGAGAATTACTGTTTCTTAAAAATACCTACCAGTAACTCCTAAATTGGTTAAAGGTACCATTTGCTCTGCATTAACTTGCCTCAGTTTAGAGTTAAATCTTTCTTTTTGTTGTTTACTTTGAGAGTAATTATGTCTTAGAATAATTTTTTAAATGTATTGAGCTGTTACAAGAATATGATAGGACTGTTTGGGCAAATCATCATTTTGAATAAATAATTGAGAAGTACAAGAAAAATATGTTCATTTCACTTGAAGATAGATGCTATTTTTCTTCCATTTATTTGTTTATGTATGAGACAGAGTCTTACTCTGTCACCCAGGCTAGAATACAGTGATGTGATCATAGCTCACTGCAACCGCAAACACCTGGGCTCATGTCATCCTCCAGCCTCAGCCTCCCAAGTAGCAGGGACTACAGGTGCATGCCACCATGCCTGGCTAACATTTTTATAGAGACAGGGTCTCGCTATGTTGCCCAGTCTGGTCTTCAATTCCTGACCTCAAGTGATCCTCCTGCCTCAGCCTCCCAAAGCTCTGGGATTACAGGCATGAGCCACCACACCTGGCCTCTTCCATTTATTGAAGACAATGTTAAATCATGTTTCACATGTTTGCTCTGGGAATTACATTAATTAAATTTGATCATTCGCTTGATATTTATGAGACAAGGATTACATGAGTAGTGTGCATTATAACACATATGTTTCATTTTCAAAAATAATCAGACTTCAAAAGTTTCATTTATCTTTGTGCATTGATCATATTCAAATTATGAGTATTAGTGACCTTTAATTATGGTAGACATCTATTTTCTACTGATATTCGTCGACTTGAGATGAGGAATCAAGACTTCTGATTCCCTCCATGTAAGTCTCAAGAAAATGTAAACAATATGCATAATATCTTCATTTCTACTGATTGATTTAAACATTATTTTATGTTTTAAATTTATAGGAACGTGCTTATTTTTATAGCTTTATCATTATCTCTTTTTAATCTGGACTTTTTGCCAACAGTTAAAACTGCACCTTGGTCTCCAGATGCCCGGACAAGTTATGGCCATTCCCAAACTGATTCTGTCCCTGGTCCAGCTGTGGCAGCAAGCAAAGAAAACCTCCCTGTGCTCAATACCAGAATAATCTGCCCAGGTAGTACAGATTCTGAAACATCGTGTATTTTTCAGTATTTCTGTGAAAAGGTATAAGTATTTCCATTACTGTGGAAATGTGTTCTTAAAGATAAATGTTCTTTTAGTAGAATGTTCTTGTTATACTTTCAGTCAGAATCCAGGCCCTTAGATTCTTCCCTGTATAACAGTTGCCTAGAAAGTATTAAAACACATGTTTTGGCCAGGCGCAGTGGCTCACACCTGTAATCGCAGCACTTTGGGAGGCCAAGATGGGCAGATCACAAGGTCAGGAGTTCGAGACAAGCCTGGCCAACACGGTGAAACCCTGTCTCTACTAAAAATACAAAAACATAGCCAGGTGTAGTGGCGCACCCCTGTAATCTTAGCTACTCAGGAGGCTGAGGCCCGAGAATTGCTTGAACTTGGGAGGCAGAGGGTGCAGTAAGCTGAGATCGTGCCACTGCACTCCAGCCTGGGAGACAGAGTGAGACTCCATCTCAGAAAACAAACAAACAAACAATGTTTCTGGGCCCTGCCCTGAGGAATTATGATTTGGTAGTTCTGGAGTGGAGTCCAGGAATCTGCATTTACTAAGTTCCCAACGTAAGTCTGAACTTATTATGTTTTACTACTTCTTAAGCTTTCCTTTTGGTGTTTTTTAGTCAGCATTCTGCTGAATCCTTTTGGTTTTAAGCCATAAGTCTCTCTGTACTAATTTTTAGACAACATTGATGTAAATTATTCATAATTTTGGATTAGGCAATGATTTCTTAGATATGACAAGCACAAGCCACAAAAGACAAATAAATTGGACTTTACCAAAATTAATAGTTTTGTGATTCAAAGGACACTATTGAGAAAGGGAAATGACAATTTAAGAACTTACAAATAATATATCTGATAAAGGACTAGTATCCAGAACATATAAAGAACTCTTAAAATTCAACAATAAAAAGGTAAATATCTCACTTTTAAAATGAGAAAGGAATCTAAATAGACATTTTCCCAAAGAAAATACACAAATAGCCAATAAATACATGAAAGGATGCTCAACATCATTAGTCACCAGGGGAATGCAAATTAAAACCATAATGAGGTGCCCCTTTATGCCACTAGGATGACTGTGATCAAAATAGACAGATGATAACAAATATTGGCAAAGATGTGAAGAAATTAGAACTTTCATGCATTGGTGGTAGGAATGTAAAATGGTGCAGCCGTTTTAAGAATAGTTTCACAGTTCCCCAAAAAGTTAAACAGAGTTTACATGTGACCCAGCAATTTTACTACTAGGTATACACCCAAGAGAACTGAAAATACATGTCTGCACAAAAACTTGTGCATGACTATTTATAGCAGCATTCACAATAGCCCCAAAGTGGAAGCAACCCAAACATCCATCAGTTGAATGGATAAACAAAAGTGATATATTCATACAATGGAATATTATCTATCCATTAAAAAGAATGAAGCACTGATACATGCTATATAGAAACACTATGGAAAATGAACATAAAAGCCAAATGTAATATGACTGCATTTGTATGAAATGTGCAGAATAGTCATAACCCATAGAGACAGAAAGTAGACAGTGGTTCCCAAGGAACTGGAGGTGAGGTGATCAATGGAATGGAAAATGACAGCTAGTGGGTACACCGTTACTTTGCAGGGTAACGAAAAGGTTTTAGAATTAATAGTGATGGTTGCACAACTTTGTGTATATATTACAAACAACCGAATTATCTAAAAACTTTAAAAGGGTTAATTTTATAATATATCAGTTGTATCAGAATAGAAATATTAAAAGAAAAAAAGAAAGATCAATCTGGAACAAACTGGTTCTGGAAAGGCCTTCAGGTTTAGATGCTGTGTTCCTATTCCAACTGGGAACCTTGGGATAACCCCTCTGGAATAAAGCTGAAAGGAATATGGCTAACCCTAAAACATCTTAGAAAATATTAACACTTGGCTGGGCATGGTGGCTTACAGCTGTAATCCCAGCATTTTGGGAGGCTGAGGCAGGCGGATCACCTGAGGTCAGGAGTTTGAGACCTGGCTAACATGGTGAAACCCCGTCTCTACTAAAAATACAAAAATTAGCCAGGCATGCTGGCTCACCCCTTTAATCCCAGCTACTTGGGAGACTGAGGCAGGAGAATCCCTTGAACCCGGGAGGCGGAGGTTGCAGTGATCTGAGATCATGCTACTATACTCCAGCCTGGGCAACAGAGTGAGACTCTATCTCAACAAAAAGAAAAAAAAAAAGAAAGAAAGAAAATATTAACACTTCCCTCTAGGGCAGCTGGAGTGTGGCTCTCACCTCTCCAAACTGTTCTTTACGCTTACTAAATTTATTGTTTTCTTCGTTCATTTGCTTGTTTAGACATAAAGGAAATGGGCATAAAGAAGTATGCCACAGTATATTCAAAACTATGACATTAAATGAAAGAACAAAATTCATTGTATTTGATAATTGCCTAAACATTAAAATAATGAATAATAATAATTCCCTAGGACGAGCATAGTGCTGAGGAAAGGAATGTTTGCTAAAGAAAGGAATTGCTGGCCATGGTGGCACATGCCTGTAGTCCCAGCTACTTGGGAGACTGAGGTGGGAGGATCGCTTGAACCCCGGGAGATCGAGGCTGCAGTGAGCTGTGATCACACCATTGCACTCCAGCCTAGGTGACAGAGTGAGACGCATCTCTAAAAAAAAATAAATAAAAAGAAAGAACTTGTTTTTCTAATTTCCTCTTGTTTCCCTTGTTCTTGTAGGTTCCTATTAGTTTGTCTCCTCTCCAGACTTTAGTGCTTCTAGCTTTCATATTGGATTGAGTAGATCATAAAATTCATTAGCTTTGAATACTGTAACAGTTAGAAAACTAGTGGAAAGCATGTTGAAATAAATTTGAAGTAAGAGGGTTCATTTTTTATATTTAATACTATGTTCTTCTAAAATTCACAGATACCTACATTTAATACTTTACTACTTATTCTTAAAACGAACACTGAGTTTTCACCTTAATACATCTCTTAATATTTTAAATTAAGTATCATTATCTATGATTTGAGAATATGGAAGTGATAACTCCATGAGATTTTGGGTAATTCTGCCTTTATTGTAGATTCCTTACAGACTTAATACCATCTTTGCTATAACAAAGGAAGTAAAATGTATTTGTTATAGAATTATTTGTTATAGAATTATTGGGATGGTAAATGAGAAAGTGTCACAAAGCCGTTCCTATTTAGGTCCTCCTCTCCTTAATTCTTGATGATAACATATAGATCCTTGGAAGTGTCAAAAGCCTTGTACTCACAAATGTCATTGTTCTTAATTTTCATTAATAAGAAGAGTAGGCACTGAAAACCTCACTTTTAAAAGTAAGATATTTGATGTTAGGCATGGATGGACTGGTTCTTTCTCTGTTTTTTCTTAACATGCGATCCCATATGTGTTTGTTTTTCTGTCCAGGTTTAAGAGCAGGACTAGCTGCCTCAATTGCTGGGAGTTCGATTATCAACAAAATGTTACTGGCAAACATTGATCCTTTTGGTGCCACGCCGTTTATTGACCCAGATCCAGATTCCGTGTAAGAAAATGCTTTTGCAAATATTTTGTTTGGGTTTTTCTTGTTTTTTTCAACATGAACTGTAACATTTTAAATGAATTACAATAAATATTGATCCCATGTAAAAAAAACGTGATCAGAAAATTACAAAAGTTGATAATGCCAAGCACATTGAGTCCTTTAAAATTGAGTGGTCTCCATAATCTGTCGCTGAGGTAGGTCCTTTTCCAGCCTGTTCTCTCTGAGAGCAACCCTCTGGGAAAGGAAGGCACCAATAAATAGAACTGATGCTATTCCCTTTACCTCCTTTCTTCTCAGTCTTGCCAGATCTGTCATCTTTCCACGTCAGCTTCTAGGTTTACTTATTTTGGGAATCTTGTGGCCCACACTGATCTCTTCCCTTCTTAAGACTCCTACAATTTTTTGGCAGTTCAAGATGTACTTTCTTTTACTTCCTTTTTAAATTTTGCTTTTGTTATATCATTTCTGTAATGACATTCCTCAAGGACAGTACCATATTTTAAATGTTCCAAAACACCTGGAAGAATGGATTGGATCTAGTACTTTTTTGCTCAATAAATATTTGTCCATTGTTAAGTGTAGAAGTGGAGGAGACTTTCTGATGATAAAAAAGAGAGAGAGAGAATTGGTACCTGACTGTAAGGCCTTCCCATAATCACCTGCATTTTCCTGTGTAGTGAGGAACTTACGTAGAAATAGAACTAAGATTTTGTTATAGTTAGAGAAAATCACACCATAACTATGTCTGTTTTGCCTTGCTCACCATCCCTTTATGTCACATGTACCAGAAATTGTACACATGTCCTGTGTTTGTACACATGGCATAGGAATAGGAAGTGATTAGTGCGAAGTTTTACAATCTGCTATAAGAAATGGAAGCTTAAATGGTTTTAAGTACTATTATGTGTACAAATTGTAATTGTTGTAATGAATCTGAAATTGACTTTGATGTACTTTTCTTTATGATCATAGAGATGGATATTCAGAAAAATGTGTCATGAACAATTACTTTGGGATTGGATTAGATGCAAAAATTTCATTAGAATTTAATAATAAAAGAGAGGAGCACCCTGAAAAATGCAGGTAATTTTAGTAAAAGTAATAATGCTATTACATAAAGGCAATTTTTTCTTCATTTATTATCTCTTTTGCTTGCTCTGCCTTTAAGGAGTAAATAAATAAAATTTCCTGAAATTGCCTGCCAATATTTATTTTCAGGAGCCGAACTAAAAACTTGATGTGGTATGGAGTCCTTGGAACCCGGGAGTTATTACAGAGATCGTACAAGAATTTAGAACAAAGGGTTCAACTTGAGGTAAGTTCATCTTAAAGATATTTCATATTATCTTACTTAAAAAAGTATCATTTTGGAGCTAATTTGACCTAAATGCGTTTTGATTAGCGATTAAATAAATATTGAAGGGGAAAAATGAATGTGATTATCAACTTTGTACTAAAAGAAGTATATACGCAGGATATGAATGACACACTTAATTATCATCATCATTAGCTCCTGAAATTGTGGCTACTCTGGAGTTGTGGTGCCCCATGTAAAAGTGGAGCCAAGGGAGCGTATTTATAGGAGAGGGTTTTTAATAGATTTTCTCACTTAAGCTTCCAAATTCTGACCCAATTCTGTAATAACGAAAGTTTTGCAAATCCCTGAAAATAACATTTGAAGTAAATAGAATCTTTTAATTTAAATATACATTTATTTTTTGCTCCAGTTATTTCTAACGACAAGTAAGTAAAATTAAAAGAGATTTTGAGCATTTAAATGTTTTACTGTTTTTTACTAATTTAAGTAGGAAATTAAAGACAGAAAAAGTTATTTCTTCCAACAACAGAAACAACAAGGCTGAGGATATAGCTGTGAAAAGACTATTAATTTCTGTGAATTTTATTTTATTTTACCTTTGATCCGGGACTCGCTGTTTATGCTGATGGGCATGTCTTTCCTATCTTGTATCTTTTTATAACTACATATTTTTAATTAAACATATCATACATACAGAAAATTATAAAATCTTAAGTCTACAGCTCAACAAAATAAACAGAGCATTATTATTTGGGGTATTATCCAAACACTGGAATGTGGACTAAAGAGATGTCTAGCTCATTCATTAACAACTGTATTTCCTTGTAAAGATGAGCCTATTATACTTTTCACTCTGAACATACAACTGTATGATCAGCTGGTTTGATTTATTTTTGCTTATAAAATTAAGATAGACTTACTGGATAAAAAGGTACAAAATCAGGAAGGTTCACATTTTGTAAATGCTATCCTTGACACCCCATGCCCAGGTCAGCTTAGGTGCTCTCCTAATCATGTAATCATTCCTTTTCTTCTTCATATACCCCGGTTGGCCACACTCTTTTTATTTATTTATTTATTTATTTATTTTTTTCGAGATAGTGTCTCGCTCTGTCAACCATGCTGCAGTGTAGTGGTACGATCTTGGCTCACTGCAACCTCCGCCTCCTGGGTTCAGACGATTCTCCTGCCTCACCCTTCCAAGTAGCTGGAACTATAGGCGCGTGCCACCACGGCCAGCTAATTTTTGTATTTTCAGTGTAGATGGGGTTTCACCATGTTGGCCAGGATGGTTTCCATCTCTTGACCTCATAGTCGGCCTGCCTCGGCCTTCCAAAGTGCTGGGATTACTGGTGTGCGCCACTGCGCCCAGTTTGGCCACACCCAAGGACACATAGGAAGTTGTTTTTGTCTTTGTTATCCCCAGTGTTTAGCTCAGTACTGGTCCTGTTTTGAGGGGGAAATGGATGGGTAAGTGATCACTTTAGCATAATTTATTAAGTGCTGTGATCAAGCATAGCCAGCTGTCTTTAAGGGTTGAAAAACTAGCTGGATCTGAATGGCTAGATGGTCTTAGTTCCTGGAAGAGCCTCAGCTCTTCAGAAATAGGATTAGTAACCTCTTCTACTGGTGTTCCAAATTTTGAACAAGATATCTTATTTACACAGGTGATTTGTACTCTCCTTTTAAAAAGGTTCTTAGTCTTTTTTGAGTTGTAGACACCTTTGGCATTCTGGTGAAAATAAAGACCCCTTCTCGGAATATTGTTTTCAAATGCATTATATGAAATACGGACTTACAAAAGAAGACTTACCAATAAGATTAAAATAAATTAACAACATATTTTTATGTTGCTAAAGAATAATATTTGTGTATCATCATTACCGTATCAAATAAAAATCTAATGGCATGTCTAATAAATACCATAACTTCAAAGTAATGATGAACTTATATACCAGATATCTGAAACATCTATAATGTAATATAAAAAAGTCTCATTTCTATTGATGATGAAATCACAGGTGTTACTAATGCCTTTTTTTCCCTACATTTATAATTGAGGGCAATGCTAAACTTCAGAGTATAGTGAACATAAGATACAGATTTTTACCATGAAGTTAACAAATCACCTGAATCTATCCATGGACTCCTGGTTTCTGAACCTTAAGTTAAGAACACTTGATATAGATGTATAGGTTAAATGATAAAAAAGGAAAATAAAATGAGTAAAACAAGATAAATGAAAACATGTTAATATACATAAAAATAAAGTAGAAAAAGTAGAGCATTCTTTGCCATCATTAACAAAAAATAATAATAATAAAGTAAACCAAAAAGATACATTCTACTTCTAAGGACGATGGAAGGCCTGTTGTCTAAAAATTCATTTATCTGATGATGGTTCACTCGGGATAAAGGTGGAAAAGAGAGTCCCACACCTTGGGAGGCTCTTTCCAGAGGGTTGCCTTCACCAGTGGCCCTCCTTTTTGCTTTTTACTATTACCTTTTTCCTCAGATAAGTTTTCCCTCCCCTGTTATGTTGTTGATATGGAACGAGGCTGACTTCATGTCCTAACTTTAAATTTGTGCAGAACAAAGACTTTGACCTTGGTTTCCCTATATACGAAATTGATAAAATAATGATTTTGTGCAAATCATAAATAAATGACCCTAAGGTACTGTAAATCACAGTGTAAATAGAAAAGAACTGTACAAATACGAACTTTGTTTCCCAAGCCACATTATCAGTGATTCCAATATATACTCAACTTTCAGAAACTTGCAGTGAGATTTAGAATCCTTTTTACAGTGATGGGAATTCCAGAAATGTAAAATAACATCACAGTACCATATTTTGCTACTTTTAGAGTAGAAACACCTTTCACATGTAAATGGAAGAATTGTATTAAAATTTCAAACATTTTTTGTAAGAAGAATGACTTTTTTGCCCATAATATGCCTAATTTACATGGGTTAAGCAGCCTGTTCTATTTGTTAACTGAAATAATAATTAGATATTGTTTCAAGTCCTGTAAGTACTAAGATACATGAAGAAAAACAAATAACTTTAAAAAACAGTCTTCTTCTGTAGGCTCTAATGAAATATGTGATTGAGAACAAATAGTTGTTTAATTCACACTTTTAGTTATTTCAAATCTTCCCATAATCTGTATCGTTTTTAAAAAAAATAAATTTAGTTTATTATATTAATAGTAATTTCTGTATTTGTTTAATTCATTTCAGTAATAACTAGTTGTAACTACTTTTTAAATCATTTTGAATGAAGTTTACTGTATGCCTTCTACATACCGCCTTTAATTCTTAACAACTCATGAGGTAGGTATTATTATTCAGTTCTGAAGAGTAAAGGCATTGCTTAAGTTCAAACAGCTGATAATTGGAAGAGCCAACATTTCAAATCCAGTGTTTTTTCCATAAGACAATTTGTAATTATAACTGAAGAAGGAAATTTACTGACTTCCCACATGTGTTCTAGGTGCTTTTCTTTACCTTATCTCATTGGCCTCACTGTGTGCTAAGAATTGTTAGCCCATTTTACAGATGAGCAAAGTGAAGCTCTGAAAGCTTAAGGGACTAAGTGACAGAATTCAATCCAGCTCCACCATCTTCCCCCCATATCAGATTGTCTGGTGAAAGGAGCAGAGAAAACAGACACTAATGAGAAAAATATATATAGCTGCAGTTTTGTAGCATTTTGCAACATCATGAACCACAAATAGAAACATGGGATGGCTAGGGAGCCAGCTCTGGTGGTATGCACCTATAATCCCAGCTACTTGGAAGCCTGAGGCAGGAGGATCGCTTGAGCCCAGGAGTTCAAGACTGCAGTAAGCTGTGATGGCACCACTACATTCTATCCTGGGTGACACAGCAAGACCACATCTCTCAAAAAGAATAAATAAAGGTTATATGGGGCTACTGGAAATATTTTTTAAAAATTTAACACTCCTGAAGTTTTTCCTGGATATGAGAAACTTTTAAATCATGTGAATTTGTTAATTTGTTAAATCTGTATTCCTCGTATTTTTCCCATGAGACTCTATGAAATGGACATTAAGCATTTAGATTTAGGTGTGTTGCTTAATATATATATGTTCACTTCAGCACCGCCATGGGACTTCTTTCTGAAAATCTTCATCGTCTTCCATACCATGTTTGCAAATAAAGTGCATCCATTTGGAAAATCTTTTAAAAATATTTCTTTTATATTTACAGAGATAGTATTTTTCCCCATATCCTTCGTTAGTCATATGATTTAAAGCAGCTTTTTCTAAAGCACATAAAGAATCTGTTTAATGTATTGGGTTGAGAAAAAGTTTATTATTCTGTTAAGTATTTCATATTTATTCATTGAACAAATATACATTGAGCACCAATTATGTGCCAGACACACCCCCAGGTGCATGGACCTTTGAAAGTGAAAAGCTAAACTTGCTAATGGTTAACACTGTGTTTTCATGAAAAAGAAAAAAAGGAATTGTGAAACATGCCCGTGAAGGTAAATCAGCCAATCCTGGCCTTCATCCGTTACACCATTCCAATCAGCCAATAACCCTGAGGTCTTCCCAAGAACTGACTTTGGCTGAATTAGCAAACACAAGCTTCTGTGTGATTCTGATGGTGAACATTTTTTGCAGTACTTGGGGATGAGATTAACTTCCTATGCATCCTCATTAAACTCTTATTCTTCCCCGTTCTCAGATTCGCAGAGCAGAGAAGTCCCTAACAGGTTCGTCTTGGACCAGCTGTAACAATTTCCAAGTGTTTGCTGGTCTCTGCCCTGGATTTTCACCAGTTTAGGGAGCTAACTTGGAGAATCAGAACCTCACTACTGAATAGACATTAAAGAAAATATTGGTACTCTTGACATTGAGACCTTATCCTTCCATCTTCGCTAAACTCAAACCATCCTAGACCAGTAGGACTTAATACTCTTTTTAATGAGATTTCCCATTACAGAAACTCTTTCCCTCACCTTGGTTTCTACCCTAGAACAAATTATTCTGTCATAGCCTCAGAAATACAGTTTATTTCTTTCTGTTGGAAATCATTTTTATTGGGCATTAAAATGTAATTTTTAAGAAGCTATGTTAATTATTTTTAATATAAGAATTATTTAATGAAAATATAGTATCCATTTTAGGTGTGACATCTGCAAGCTCTTCTCTTTTAAAATGAAGGCTTAAACATTTCCATTGGATTTAAATGTTCACTTAGAAAAATGTTAGGTGATTTGGTTTAAATGTTAATTAAAATAATAAGTATGATCATAAAATGTATGTAACATAATTATGATCATTTTTCTTGAGTAATTTTTAAAAAATTAGTTTCATAACTGATTGTTTCCTTAATAGCCAACTAGGCTTTATTTAAGGGTTAATAGAATAAACAGCATTAATTGAAATTAATTAAGAAACAACATTTATGAGAGAATGCAACAGTTCTGCTTCTACTCAGTAAGAATTTATTCACATCCCTTCACCAGCCATATCCTTTTTTTCCATTTACATGGTAATTTACTTTTCATTTAAGTGCTTAATGAGAAAGTAAGGACTGCAAGGAGCTTTCTGAGATGCATCTATTTTTGCTTGACTTTGGTTCTGACTACTTGAAGTACTCAGCTTTGAGTTTCACCAGTCCCCAGGTGGTTGTAGAGCCCCAGCAATGTACCAGGGACTGTGAGAGGGGCTAAGTGAGATGGTTAGGATCCACTTGCTCTTACCCAGCCTGCTTTCAAAAAGATGCTTAAAATAAGTACATAGAGGACCACAATGCAGGTGAAAGTACATAAGAGGCCTGAAAATGATTCTAGAAAAGGACTCCCTGGTTTTGGGGGAAAGAGGTAAAACATTTTTTAAAAAATCAGTTTTTTGTAATAACTTCTGCTATAGTTATTTATACTTCAATTTTTTTTTTTTTTTTTTTGAGACGGAGTCTCGCTCTGTCGCCCAGGCTGGAGTGCAGTGGCGCAATCTCGGCTCACTGCAAGCTCCGCCTCCCGGGTTCACGCCATTCTCCTGCCTCAGCCTCTCCGAGTAGCTGGGACTACAGGCGCCCGCCACCACGCCCGGCTAATTTTTTTGTATTTTTTTAGTAGAGACGGGGTTTCACCGTGGTCTCGATCTCCTGACCTCGTGATCCGCCCGCTTCGGCCTCCCAAAGTGCTGGGATTACAAGCATGAGCCACCGCGCCCGGCCGCTTCAAATTTTTTTTAATTAAAAAAATAAGATGAATGATTTGGTAACATGTAGAGAGCAGACATTACCAACACATTCTGCTCCATTGTCCTTCATCTTTAGTGTTTTAGTACCTTCCAAACTAGTGGTTCTGCTCTTTTTATCTAATCTCTACTTTTTTTTTTTTACCTTACAGTGCGATGGGCAGTATATTCCTCTTCCCAGCTTGCAAGGCATAGCCGTGTTGAACATTCCCAGCTATGCTGGAGGCACTAACTTTTGGGGTGGAACTAAAGAGGATGATGTAAGTAATGGGAGTAAATAGTTTGTTTCCTCAAAAATAACTATATCACTGGAATAATTTGCTTTTTTAAATGTGCTATTGAATAGTAATTTAATTTCATGTTAAATATTTTGCATTGGGAAAGTGAGGCATGGAATAGATTTATTTAAGGTTTTTGGGAGGCTGAGGCAGGAGAATGGCATGAACCCGGGAGGTGGAGCTTGCAGTGAGCCGAGATAGCGCCACTGCACTCCAGCCTGGGCGACAGAGCAAGACTCTGTCTCAAAAAAAAAAAAAAAAAAAAAGATTTTATTGTGACAGTCTCTTGTGGATGTACTCTAACTTTTCTCATGTTGAAGATACAGATATCTGTATCTTGGGATGTATGTCACAATTTTCTGGATGAAGATTAAATAATGGATCTGCTTTTGGAAAGTAGATTTATGAGATAAGGAAGGGAAGATTTTACTTTTTAATTTTATACCTGCATCTATTTTCTATCACTGCTATAACAAGTTAACACAAATTTAGCCACCTCAAACACATTTATCATCTTACAGTTGTGTATGATGGGAGACTGGCACAGTCTTACTGGGCTAAAATCGAGGTGTTATCTGGGCTGTTGCCTTCCAGAGGCTCTAAGGGAGACTCTATTTCCCTGTCTTTGGAGTGTCTGGAGGCTGCCCACATTCCTGTCCATCTTCAAAGCCAGCAAAGGCAGGTTGAATCCTTCTCACATGGCATCTCTGTGATCTCTGCTGCTCCCTCTTCCACTTTTAATGACCACTGTGGTTACATTGGGCCCACCTAGATCACCCAGGATCATCCCCATCTCAAGGCCCTTTATTTAATCACATCTGCAAAGTTCCTTTTGCTATGTAAGATAACAGATTCACGGGTTTGGGGGATTAGGACATGGACATTTTAGAGGGCAGAGAGGGGGCATTATTCTGCCTACCACAATACCTTTTGGTACTTTTAATTTTCTTTCTTTCTTTCTTTCTTTCTTTCTTTCTTTCTTTCTTTCTTTCTTTCTTTCTTTCTTTCTTTCTTTCTTTCTTTCTTTCTTTCTTTCTTTCTTTCTTTCTTTCTTTTTTTCTTCTTTCTTTCTTTTTTGAGACAGAGTCTTACTCTGTCGCTCAGACTGGAGTACAATGGCACAATCTCGGCTCACTGCAACCTCTGCCTTCCAGGTTCAAGCAGTTCCCCTGCCTCAGCCTCCTGGGTAGCGGGACTACAGGTGCACACCACCACACCTGGCTAATTTTTGCATTTTTAGTAGAGACGGGGTTTCACCGTGTTGGCCAGGGTGGTCTCGAACTCCTGACCTCAGGTGATCCACCCACCTCGGCCTCCCAAAGTGCTAGGATTACAGGGGTAAGCCACTGCATCCAGCCTCAGTACTTTTAATTTTCTAAACTTGTGTATGTATATATTTTTTATTTTCAGAAATATCAAGAGGGCTCATTTGGGCAGTTGGGTTTAGGGCTATTTTTGTTTTTCTTTTCATACTTTTCTGTATTAAAAAAAGAAAACACAACCTTACAAATATAATTGTTGTGAAAAGAATGAAAGCGAGGGCATAATTATTAAAGTGTATATATATATATCAGTAAAAATGAGAATTGTTATCACAGTCTTTATTTGAAGAGTCACATCCATTGATTTGAGTTTATGATATAATGATATAATGGTTCCTACTGATCTGTTTTTCTCAAAGATCTTAAATGGACAGGTAGGGATTAAAGTATAAGATCAGTTGGAAAGTATTTGTAATTTTCATGACATAAATATATTCCAGCCCTATTCGAGTATAAATACATCTTTTGTCTGCTTGTCACTATTAAGTATTTTGAAGGGGAGAAATCAGTGAGATTAAGATAAATAAAGCCAAGATTCCTTGAACACCTGCTAGGTAGTCCGACAATGTTCTAAGAGCTTCACATTCATTATTTAATACCCACATTGCTTATTTGATTTTTACCACAGAAGAATCTAAGACAAAGTTTCCAGTTAGTAACAGCAGAGACAGGGTTTAAATTCAGGCAGTATAACAAAATTATAAGAAATCATCAATGTTAGCAACTTTGTGTCCTGATATTTTCAGTGAAAGTTTTAATTAGCATACTACTTTATACTGAAAATTGTTTCAGATGCATATTATTTATGATATAGTAAGAGAGTAAAAATGATAAGGTAGTACAGCCTACATATAAAATTTTAGAGTAAATTAATTTTGTGAAAATGCATCTAATGTAAAGACAAAATAAGTCTGCATAATTTTTATCCTCTGAGGTTTCTATTTGCATACTCTCAAGTTCCCTCAAAAGTTTTGTATTAAAATATAAAGCACACATGTATATTGCTTGTAAAACCTTGAAAGATTTCCCTTAGAACATATCAAGTAAACTGGATCATAATTTGTATCTTCATTAGCTTTAACCTTATGAAACTATATCACCTTTCTATGACACTATATCACCTTTCTAGTTTTTTCTAGATTTCCAAAACTTACATGTATCATCTTATTAACACGTTTGAATTATGTATGAACATGTATTTAACATGTTTTATTCCAAGATGAATTATTTAGAAATATATTAGTTAACTGGTCCAAAGAGTAGTTTAATGAGCGGTATGAGTAGTATATCCATGTATGTTTGAAAACCCTTTTTAAAGTTATGTTTATTTGAAGTCATCTTCAGAGATTGTTTTTCTTTGATTATTATTTCCTAATATTTACTTAAATATATTATTAAATATATTAAATTATTAAATATATTAAATATATGTAGATATATATTGCAGTTTACATTGCTTGATGTGCTCTTCACCTAAACATTCAGTAGAAGTGTAATGTAGTTTTTCCTTTCAGATATTTGCTGCACCATCCTTTGATGACAAGATCCTGGAAGTTGTAGCAATATTTGATAGCATGCAAATGGCAGTTTCAAGGGTCATTAAACTGCAGCATCATCGAATAGCCCAGGTTGGTTTCTCTTGTCAAACCTGACTGCACTTCTTGGGCTAAGGAGGGTTGAGGGAATCTATTCTAAATGACTCCTACACTGGATATTCGTCTATAATATTCCGACTTTGTTGTCATATCAGTTTTTACCATGTCATTTATAAGTGATAAAGAATAATATTCTATTCTGTAGAATAGTCTAATACTCAAGCCTTCATAAAGATTGAGTGTCATTTTCTCCAGACGATTTGTACTCTAAAATAATTTGTTGTATTTCAGTGCCGTACAGTGAAAATCACTATATTTGGTGACGAAGGAGTCCCAGTGCAAGTGGATGGTGAAGCGTGGGTTCAGCCTCCAGGGATTATCAAAATTGTGCACAAAAACAGAGCACAAATGCTAACAAGGGACAGAGTATGTAACAAAAACATTCTTCTAGAATATTGTCAGGTTTTTAAAGAATCTGAAATTGTTATGAAAAAATAGAAAATGAAAACATTTAAATTGTCTCTTAAATCTGACTTTTAGATCATGGTGGTTTGAAATATGAACAAATATTTATTTATTTATTTCAGTAGGAGTTTATTTTTTAGAGCCATTTTAGATTTACAGAAAAATTGGGCAGAAAGTAAAGAGAATTTGAATTATGTTCCTATATACTTCCTCCTCCCCCTTCTTCCCTACACATGTAAATTCCCCTGTTAACATCTTGCATTAGTGTGGCACATTTGTTACAACTGTTGGGTCAATACTGATTGATTATTATTAATTAAAGTCCATAGTGTGTCCATTACTCTTTGAGTTGTACATCTGTGGGTTTGGACAAAGATATAATCGCTTGTATCCACCATTGCAGTATCATACAAAATTATTTCACTACCCTAAAAATTCCTTGTGGTCTACTTTTCATCCCTCCCTCCCTCACGCTTACTCCTGGCAATCATTGATTTTTTTTTTTTAACTGTCTCTTATTTTTCCTTTCACAGAATGTGTTTTTAATTAAGGTCTATCTTTATCAAAGAAGACTGCTAATATTTGCCCATCTAGTATATATAAAATAGTAAAGATTAAAGAATAAATTGAAGCAATAGTAAAGATTGAAGCATGAAATATTTTTGTTTTTGTTTTTTTGTTTTTGTTTTGAAACAGTCCTGCTTCATTGCACATGCTGGACTACAGTGCTGCGATCATAGCTCACTGCAACCTTAAACTCCTGGGCTCAAGCAATCCTCCTACCTCAGCCCAGCTAATTTAAAAAAAAAAATCTTTTTTTTGTAGAGATGAGGTCTCACTATGTTGCCTAGGCTGGCCTCAAGTGATTGTCCTGCCTTGACCTAAATCTCTTTTTTAACTTTTAAATGATGTATTCATGATCATTGACTGCACTACTTTTCATGTGTTGCAGTACATTGGAAAACTTTGAAATGTCTTTTTTATACTTGTGATTTATTTGAGGAGTCATTAGAGAAAAAGCAATTGTAGTTTTATTAAAGTACACATTTACATGGACCTCTGAGTTCTAAACTAACAATTCATTACAATATTGATTTTAAATAGGCCTTTGAGAGCACTCTGAAATCTTGGGAAGATAAGCAGAAGTGCGATTCTGGTAAACCAGTTCTCCGAACCCATTTGTACATCCATCATGCCATTGACTTGGCAACAGAAGAGGTGTCGCAGATGCAGCTGTGCTCCCAGGCTGCAGAGGAGCTCATTACTAGGTAGGGGGCTCTGCTGGCTTTTCAGGCTGCGGGAACTGTGGTCTCAGCCAATTTTTGTTTTTTTAATCTTAATACGTTGTTTCAGTAGTGGTATCAAAAAGAGATGCAGTTACTCCTCTTCACACAGCACTCTTTCCATTATTGTTTATTTCTCCATTTTATATACATCTTTACACTATACTACCCACTTATATGTTGCCTTCTAATTGCTAATTAAATGTTTATGGAATGGAGGGGGAAGTCTAAACATTAATCCTGTTCCAGCGGAGAGTCAGGAGCAAAAAGAATAAAAAGACTTCAAAAAGCAGTTTCTGACAAGTATTAGAGAGATTTTGAGACCACACAAGCATTAATTTCAATAGACAAAAAGAAAGGAGATAAAAAACAAGCCTATGAGTGTTAAACAAATAAAAATCACTATGACCAGGGAAAACTTCAGAGGGGAGGAGGGACCATGGGCCAGTGTCTTACCTCTTCACCTGAGTGTTATCTACCAAACGGGGCTAATAAGAGCTGTTTCACCAGGGTTTGTGAAGATTAAATGAGGCTCTAGGGATGAGTGCTATAAGCACATTGTATTAGTCCATTTTCATATGGCTATGCAGAAATACCTGAGACTGGGTAATTTATAAAGAAAAATGGGTTTAAGGACAGGCACAGTGGCTCATGCCTGTAATCCCAACACTTTGGGAGGCTGAGGCAGGTGGATCACTTGAGGTCAGGAGTTCGAGACCAGCCTGACCAACATGGTGAAACCCTGTCTCTACTAAAAATACAAAAATTTGCCCTGTGTGGTGGTGGGCACCTGCAGTCCCAGTTCCTCGGGAGGCTGAGGCAGGAGAATCACTTGAACCTGAGTGGTGGAAGTTGCAGTGAGCCAAGATCACGCCACTGCACTGCAGCCTGGACAACAGAGTGAGACTCCATCTCCAAAAAAAGAAAAAAAAGAGGTTTAATAGACTCACAGTTCCACATGTCTGGGGAGGCCTCACAATCATGGCAGCAGGCAGAGGAGGAGCAAAGGCACGTCTTACATGGCAGCAGGCAAGAGAGCATGTGCAAGGGAACTGCCCTTTATAAAGCCATCAGATCTTGTAAGACTTAGTCACTATCATGAGAACAGTACAGGAAAAACTCACCCCCATGATTCAGTTGCCTCCCACTGGTCTCTCTCATGATACATAGGGATTATGGGAGCTACAATTCAAGATGAGATTTGGGTGGGGACACAGCCAAACAATATCACACATCATGTCTGGCATATTGAGTGCTCTGTGCATAGTAACTTTAGATTCTTCCCACACCTTCATCTGGTCACTGATAAAAGTGTTGAAAAAGAAAAGAAGGAAAGCAAAGCTCAGTGGCTTCAGGGGCTAACTCACATCTCTCCTCCTCTCTACTATTTGCCATCTACTCCCCTCCCATTCCTTACTCTCCTCTTTAAATATTTACTAGAGAACTAGACTGTGAGATGTTAGAGACAAGAGAAAAGGCATACATCCTCTACTGCAGGACCAACATTCAGAATTAGAATCAAGTCTTATAACTGCAAAATACTGGGCAGCTCAGAAGAAAGGGAAGAGAAAATGAATATTTACTCAGCTATACCCACACAGCTGCATTATTGTACATCGTGGCTTCTTATCCATAGGGTTGTTAGTTTTAGAGTAAATATATCTCTTTTAGATACTACAGACAACTTCTGTGGCCTCTAATTTACAGTGTTGTTTTGAAACCAAAATATACTTCCCATGTTCTCATCCTGTGAACCAACCAAATAATCTTATTGTAAAAAGGAAGCAAAGGTTGACTAGGCTTGCTTCTGGTCAGCATAGTTTGGCTCCCCATCTGTTTTTAAATTTTGCAGATAAAATCAGGCTCACTTGTCTATTTTCAGAATTTATTCATTGACTATGCGAACATACACAATTTTTGAGCCTCTTCTGTGGGCCAAGCACTGTTTTAGGCTGGGGACACAAGATGATTATTTGACAGCCCTACTTAATTGGCTCACAGATTAGTAGGAGGGAGAAATGTGGCCATAGTGTTGACATGAGACACACAGTGGACTCTCTAGATACACTCTAGAGGAAGTCAGAGGCAGTGAAGGAGGGCTGCCTGGAAGAAGTGACCTTTCAACCGAGTCTTGAGGGAAGAGTAAGAGAAGGAGCAATTTAAGCATGGGAACCAGCTTAGGAAGAGGCCCAGAGGAGTGTGAATGCATGCCACTTTCAGGAAATCTCAGAGAGTCTGGGGTGACTGAAAGGTTGGCATAGTATATGCAAGAGTGTGTGAAATGTAGATGAAGAGGTGAGGAGGAGCCAGATCTTTACTGGGCTGTTCTAGAAGTAGTGTGGAGGGGTTTTTTTGGAAGACAGCAAAGCTGGGGCAAGGTGAACACTGAGGATGCTGTAGAAGTTGTCCCTATAAAAAATGATAGACTAAAGCAGTAAACATAGAAAGGACAAGCGAGATTAAAGACAGTTTAGGATTTAAAATTGGTAAATGGGCATGAATTAGGAGACAGGTTGACCTTAATGTTCTAATGAATGGCTGGACGATTGTGGGGTGCCTTTGATGGAGCCACAGGGTTCAGGAAGAGGAGTAGGTATTAGAAGGAAAATGATGGGTTCCATGTTGGACTTTAGAATTTAAATTACATTAAAAATACCTAGGAGATTCAGTAGGCAATTAGAAATGTTGATCTGAAGTTGATTTACGTCTTTCCCTTTCTCTGAAAATTAGAATAACCTTTATCCATCTCTGTTCTTCTGAAAAATAGCCCATTCTTCATGATTTCTCAAGGTTGCTGATAGTAGTGCTGAGGTGACATTTGCAGGCTTCTTTGTGCCTTAGATATCCGTTGTGTAATCCTTAAAAATTAAATTCTTTTTCTTTACTCTTGGTTCAGCTATATAAGGCCTTGGTCCCTTTTCTTGTTCTGTCCTTTCCAGATAGAAAATATTTCTCCATGAAGCTGTCAGAAGCAAAAAAACATTTGAACAGCCTTGCCTTCTTGCTCATCTGCAGGCCTTACATCACTTTCTAGCAATCGGAGGAACTTTTTCTCCTTTCTTGTCCTTGGCCTTAGTGCCTTCCTGAATTTGGTCTTTTCAGGACTATTCTTAGAGGTTTGGATACCAGTGGAGTATGGCACAACAGGCTTTGGAGTTAAATAGACATAGATTCCGATCCTGGCTCTGCAACTTATAGCTCTGTATGCATACCACGTCTCTCTGAGCCTCAATGTCATCATCAATAATACAGAGATAGTAAATCATAGCTACATTTAAAGGCTGTGAATATTAACTTATATACTGCTTATGATCACTTTGTGTATTGATGACAAATATGGTAATGCTCTTCCCTAATCTGTTGCATTTGCAGTTTCAATGAATGAAAGGGAAGTTTCTAGTCTTTATATTTGTGATCCCTCTCACTTTCCAAGGATACTGCAAAATGAAGTATTACTATATTTCATTCTTCAAAATAGCACTTCAATATGTCTCCCTCTGATTTTTAAGCCTAACTTTTTATACAAAGATTTTTTATTTCATATTTTTTGTTGCAGTGGGGTCTGGATTTATAGATCTACCTGTGCCATTCATAATTGAGCAGCCATTAAAAGTGTTCTTCCATACTGATCTTCATATATTTTTTACTTGTTTTATCCTAACATTTCTATACTTCAAAAAAAAATGAGCAATACTCAAAAAAGTTTTTTATTCATTTGTTTCATTTTTGCTTTTAGGATCTGTGACGCAGCCACGATTCACTGTCTTTTGGAGCAAGAACTGGCCCATGCTGTGAATGCCTGCTCCCATGCCCTGAATAAAGCCAACCCAAGGTGCCCGGAGGTGAGGATCTAATGGTAAATTCTCATTCCACAGATTCTTTTGGGTGTTACACATGTATTTTAATACTGTAAAATATGCCACGCCCTGTGAAAGAAAGTTATGTTGTCTATATGAGTCTCTACAAACTTGCAGTAAAATCGTGGGCAACTTTTTATTTTCCTTTTCCTGTTATTTTTTCATTCCTGCTCTTAAATTCTCTCATTTTTTATGTTTCACTTTCAATCACTTGTCACCTTCCATCTGTCTTCACTTCTTTCTTTTTTTAACTTTTATCATCCTTTCTTACTCCTTCTTTTACCTTACCTTCTGCCCTGCACCTTGTTAAAGGGCAAGCCTAGATATCATCAGCGTGCATTTTGTTAGAGATGTTCATTCATATTTGAAGTTATGCACTGAAATTATTCCTACTTCATTTTGTTTTGCTAAATCGGAAATTGATGCTTCTGTAAATTTTTTAATGTAGAAGTTAGTAATAGAATGGATAGAATATAACTCTTAAAATGTGCTACATGGTACAGTGCTATAATGTAGAGAAAAATGATAGCGTTATTTTATTTTTTTAATTATTTTATTGAAGTTACTTTAATATACAATTAAGTGCTTGTTCTCAAGATGATAGTCTAAAAAGCAATATGGTTAGTGCTACTGAGAGTAAAAGTTTTTTTTTGACTTAACTTTTTAATGGGAATATGTATATGCTGATGCTAGCATATACATATTCATTAGGTAGGAGATGTGATCCTGAGTGTATTCACTGTAGTCAGTGCATTCTTTTGGTTCTGTAATACAATAATAATGAGATAGTCATACAAACAAATGTATGAAACTTTGCAATTATGGAATTTGGGTAGATTAAAAAATGTGTTCTGTGAATTTAAATTATAAGAATAAAATTTAAAGTGTTTACTGGTAATGAAATCCTATTTTAATACAGATCACATGTCTTTGATATTCTTCTTTTCTAGAGTCTTACAAGGGACACTGCCACTGAAATAGCCATCAATGTGAAGGCGCTGTATAATGAAACAGAATCTTTGCTAGTTGGCAGGGTTCCTTTGGTAAGGAAAAGAATGATTGGTAACATAAGAATGATGAATTAAATGTCTGGGTCTTACCTTCATTGGGGAACAGGCATTTGGCAGATTCTAAGGCAGAAGCAGCCTTCTGGCTTCCATCCTGAGAGCTGCCTCTTCACCTGGCTTTTGTCTTCAAGAAAATATATGGCTGAAGTTGGGAGTCATGATTCAGGCTAACAGGAGTGGAGATTTCCCCTCATATATGCCATCCTGTTTTTAGGCAGCCCTGCTCTGCCCCATTCAGCTTTGAGAGACGTGACCTTTATAAAGTGTCGTAGACATTCCTTAGGTACTTATTATTGCACACAAGTAGAGGAACTCATGGAGTTTGTTCCCTGAATTAACATTTGAATATGACTGGTATGGTCCTCCAGGTTTGCTTAAAAGAGGACATTTTCTAGACACAGTGTTTCAAGAACTAAATTTCAAGAACTCTGCCTTGTTTAATCCAGATTGGTCCTGGAAATCAAGTTTAGGCCAAGTCTGAATCTGACCACAGTCCATGGATCTCAAGCATAAATGCTGGAAGCTTGTGGATGTCCTGTTTTGTTAGCAGCGCGAGTTAGCCTTTCTTTATAAATACCTCACCATTTTCAAGTATTCTAGCATCTTGGCTCTTGCCGCCACCTAGAGTTCGGTTGTGGCTTATTCCCACATGCTGTTATCACTTGTGTGGAAGGCCTAATTCATTTGCTGTTTTTTATTCCTTTTTACAATTCTGATTAATTGGTAGTTGATGATCTTAAAACATTTCTTTTGAAAGTAATTTTCTCACTTGGTTGGGCAAATCTACACTTAAATAAAAGTGATACTAAGAGTCATAGTATCTGGTACAGTGGGTGAATGAATGGGAGGTGCGTCCCACAGCCTTGCTATTAAGTGCCTGAGCTTAGGGTTTCTGTTTTCGCCTATGGTCCAGAAAAGTGCCACCTTTGGGGCATCCTTTGCTCTGAGAAGAGAAGCTGAAAGGCTGTATGAAGGCCATCGCTCTTACCTACTTCCAAAGGAAACTGAAACACAGCTTCCTTGGGACAACAGGTGGCTGGCTCTACTATGGCCGTGAAGAAAACCTTTTACGAAGAAACATTGGTTATCTCTTTTGATAAAACCAGTGGAGCCCCTTCTTGGCTTTTTTTGGCACTACTGTTTTTAACCAGAGTCTTCTGCTGGTCCTATAGGAAATCCAGTGACCTATGACGATCATTTCTTACAACTAAAAGCATAACTTATTCTGTACTTATTTTCTCTACATGAAAAGTACCTGCTGAGTGCTACCTTGCTAATATTTATTATGTGTATTATGTTAATATGGACCGACTTTCCTTCTCCACTTTTAATTTTCTCTCATTGTTAAATATGAATTTTGGTTTAAAATGTGTACTGGTGAATTTTACCAAAACCTTTGACAATAGTGATATCACAATAAGGAGTTGATTATATTTGAGAGCAACTAAGGTTTACTCTATATTTTAGTGCCAGAATGAATTTGTAATAACCATTTTATATGTTTTATAACACATATTCTTAGACTAAAAGAAAATTAATAAATTTTCAACACAACAGGGTAGAGAATCTCCTTTTTTTTTGAGACAGGGACACATTCTGTTGCCGTAGCGTGATCTCTGCTCACTGCAACCTCAGCCTCTCTGGTTCCAAGTGATTCTCCTGCCTCAGCTGCCAAGTAGCTGGGACTACAATCGCGCACCACTATGCCGGGCTATTTTTTTTTTTTTTTCTTTTCAATAGAGACAGGATTTCACTATGTTGGCCAGGCTGGTCTCGAACTCCTGACTTCAAGTGATCCACCCATCTCAGCCTCCCAGAATGCTGGGATTACAGGCATGAGCCACCGTGCCCAGCCAAGAATCTCCGTATTTTTAATCACTGCTAGAAGTGGTAGATACTGTGAATAACAAGGGGAAACAAACAAACAAAAAGTTCATAATAACAGTAATATTATCTCTGAACTTTTAGTTCTAAAATTCTATAAACATATTTATAAGAGCTCTATAATTTTAAAGTAATTTATAAATATATTGATTAGCTAGAAGAGACCTCAAAAATAATCTAGTCGGCCAGGCTCAGTGGCTCACGCCTGTAATTCCGGCACTTTGAGAGGCTGAGGCAGGTGGCTTATTGTAGACCAGGAGTTTGAGACCAGCCTGGCCAACATAGTGAAACCCCATCTCTACTAAAAATACAAAAATTAGCCAGGCCTGGTGGCATGTGCCTGTAATCCCAGCTACTTTGGTGGCTGAGGCACGAGAATTGCTTGAACCCAGAAGGCCAAGGTTACAGTGAGCTGAGATTGCGCCATTGCACTTCCAGCCTGGGCAACAGAACAAGACTCTGTCTCAAATAATAATAATCATCATCATCATCATCACCTTGTGCTATTTCCAGAGGAAGAAATAAAGTCTTCTGAAGTCAATTAACCTTCCTTTGGTTACATAGTTAATTACAAGGCCAGGAGTAGAATCCAATCGACTGCCTTCCAGTTCTGTGCAGAGGAATGTTTATTCAATCTTTATTCATTTATTGAACTTGTAAGTGCATTTTAATACCTGCTTTCAATGAGTTAATGCAGATAATAGGTGAGCAGTTAAATTGTTAAAATATCCAAACCCAGTTTCAGATGATAAGACGTTGAGTTTTTGCTTTGCCCTAATTTTTACAACAGTTTTTCATCACAGATTTTTCTAAGATTCATGGTTTTTTTCCCTGAAGCTTATTCTTTAAATTTTCAAGGAGATTTTTCTGCAGTTCTTTTTATATGACAAGTTTTTAACCAATTTAAAGAGTATTATTTGTTCATGTGGTGACTTTTTTTTGAGTCAGAGTCTCTGGCTCTGTCACCCAGGCTGGAGTGCGGTGGTGCTATCTCTGCCCACTGCAATCTCCGCTTCCCGGACTCAAGCAATTCTCCTGCCTCAGCCTCCCAAGGAGCTGGGATTACAGGCGCCCAACACCATGCTTAACTAATTTTTGTATTTTTAGTAGAGGCAGGGTTTCATCATGTTGGCCAGTCTGGTTTTGAACTCCTGACCTCAAATGATCCGCCCACATCGGCCTCCCAAAGGGCTAGGATTATGGGTGTGAGCTATCATGCCCAGCCTGGTGACCTGTTTAAATCAGAAGGATTTTTGGCACAAATAAGTAGAATAGTAAGACTGCACACTTATACCACCAGGAAGAATTGGTAGATAAATGCTTGGAAAGCATGAAGGAGAGAGATAGGAAAGAAGACATTTACACAGAAAAATACACCAAAAGAATACTTTTTCTATGAAGTTATTAAAGTTACACTAGCTACTCATATGATCTTTGGGAAGTAATGATTAGATTAAATCTATTCAGATTTTTTAAAATGAAGTCAATATAAAAGAATTTATTCTTCTCTTAATGTTCCTTAATTTAAAAAATACTACCTTAATAAGGAGTGATGCTGTTCACTATCAAAGTACAATGATTTATTCTACTTGAGGTTGGCCACTGAGTCTTGTTTTGTTTTGTCTTTTAATCTGCTGGTAAATAGCAGCTGGAATCGCCACATGAAGAGCGGGTATCCAATGCCTTACACTCTGTGGAGGTGGAATTACAGAAACTGACAGAGATTCCTTGGCTTTATTATATCTTACACCCAAATGAGGATGAGGTATGGAAAATTCAGCCTGTTTCTCTAGAAATGTAGACCATATCACTATAGAATTTGAACTCATCTTTGAAAAAGAGATATTTAGGGAAAAATGAATTTTGAATACTACTTTCAAATATTCTGTTCTTGAACAAAAGAGAAAAGGCATTTATGTGAACAAAGGCATTTTAGGGGAATTGGGACATTTTCACTCGTACATTGGGAACTTTTTTTGAAGAAGTTATCACTGTTCTATAATGTTTAGTGTTTATAACTTATTCCTATGTTATCCCTATTATCAGAGTAGGTTTTTCTCCTTTTCGTATCCTGAAAAAATTCTTTTCTTGCTCGATTTGAACAGGAACCTCCTATGGATTGCACCAAAAGAAACAACAGAAGCACCGTATTTCGAATAGTGCCAAAGTTTAAAAAGGAAAAGGTTCAGAAGCAGAAGACAAGTTCACAGCCTGGTAGGTGGTCCATATGGGAAGGGGAAATACAACATTATGAAAAAAGAACTGATTAAAGTGACATCACAGAGGTCATGAAAATGTTCTGGAGCTAGATGGTGGTTGAGCATTGCGCAATATGATGAACATACTGTCATTGAATTCTACGCTTTAAAATGGTTAAAATGGGGAATTTCATGCTTTACGAATTTTACCGTAAAAGAATCCTCTCGTACCTAAAACACATCTGAGTATCAGTGGGAATCTCTAGTAAGGAAGCACACAAAAAAATGAAGTGGTTGCTAATTTGCTTCTACTTTGTTTAGTGGATGTCAGCATTCCTGTTTAGATGGTTCTTTCTCAACAGCAAGTCAAAGCATCAGTGTATAATTTGTTTTTCTTCTTTTAAGTACAATTTTTAGATTACTTTGATAAATGGAACATAGAAACTTTCATTTACTCATTTAACTTGCCGAATATATTTTCCACCTAAAGTTATATATTCCCTTTCTCCTGTTTTGAGGACACTGTTTCAACCCCTCGACAATGACAGTATGCTGTGATACTTGCATTCTCAAGCAAAGATTAAGCCCCCTCTTTGCTGCTATTTCTCTCGTTCCTTTTTCACTTTTCCTTAGAGTTTAAATGTACAGGTATGCTAGTACTAAAGCAGCTTCAAATTCTGTTTATACAATGGTAGCTGCCTTTCATAACCAAATAATTTTATAAATTCCTCTGAGTGCGCTATCTTTAAAAAAGTGATGTAAAGCCTTATTTGTGATATTCATAAAGCAGCTAATGAAAGCCATTTAAAAACCAAATACAGCAAATAAGTAGGCTTTTATTAAGCTAATCAATGTTGAATAAAATGTATAAGCAAATGATACACACTAAAAATAACGTAATCCAACTAATGTCAGAGAGCAGTGCTATGGACTTTTTAAATGACATTAAATTGTGATTTAACAGCACATTGATTGCCGTTATCAGTAGTAGGAGAATCAATCAAGACTACACTTGAAGTCAGCAAGACCTTAAGCAGGAAAGTCTGTGTAAAATTGAATACCCCATATCAGATTTTAAATTGTGATTAGCATTTGTAGCTCATTTCAGTCTATAGCCGTTTTCATACAGGGTCTGAAGGAAATCATCAGAGCTTATTTAGAGCTTGCACCATTGATCCTAATGATGTGAAATACATTTTGTATGCATATTGTGTAGGTTGGGTGGCTTTAATGAGGAAACTGGACTAAAGCTAAGCATGGGTGCACGGCAGCAAATGGTTTTGTATGGTCGGATCCTTGTGTTGATTGTGTGTAACTTGCATGGGAAAAAGTGGAACTACAGTTTTGTTGAGACAACACCTTTAACCTTTTCTTTTGCTAGCACTGCCGCTACACTCTGTTTTGCATCTTCTTTGGCCAACCTTTGCTTTGTAATGCATTGAGCATGTAGAAATTAAGGGGGTTTTGCTCTTAACTTTGGTAGTTCAGAAATGGGGCACAGAGGAAGTTGCTGCTTGGCTGGATCTGCTCAATTTGGGAGAGTACAAAGATATCTTCATCCGTCATGACATCAGAGGGGCTGAACTTTTGCATCTGGAAAGGCGAGATCTTAAGGTATTTCCTTTGTGCTCTTCTGTTCTTGAAAATTTTATTGCAAAATGGAATCCTTTCTCCTGTGCCTCTTCTGATATGTGCTTTTAGCTTCGCTTATGTTATGCAAATGTGTAGTAACCTAACGTTCACTGTCCTGTGGTCTGAGTTTCTTGTATGCTTTTTAACAAGAATGTCAGCAGTATTTTCCTGTCACAATCACTCTATTATAGCTAAAGCTTAGCATGAACTTAGTAATTTTTCTCTGCATCCAGTGATATGACTGTTCCTGTGCTAGTATTTCCAAATGGATCATGTTTCCATCAGCTCATTTTATTGCATCAGCATGGAAGGTGATAATTTGGCTGAAAATGACTAAAATCTAATATATGGTTAACAACTAAAAATTAATTCAAAATACCAATAACAAAGCCTTTCTAACATATGGAATGAGAAGAGAGACTTACAACAATGGCTACTTAGAATCTTACAATTTGTTGTGTTTCTAAATCAACCTTTTTTAGGTCACATTAATAACTAGACTGAGAAATTCAAATTTCCTTTCTATGACATATTATTAAAATTCTATTATTCTCGAAAAGAAATTTTTTTCTTTGGTAAACGAGGTAAAAATTTTGCCTAGCTTTTGCTAGAAAACAGCTCAGAGCCTATTTGTGAATTGACGATAGAGAAAACCATTCCTTCACCACCTGAGGCATTTCCCTTTTATTCTTTGGGTGAAGTCTCAGTAGTAGTTACAGAAACAGCTGAAGTAGGCTCTCTGGCCAAGGTTTAGGAGTAGGATTTTGTCACATTGTATTTTCTTACCACATATTGCCATTTTAAATTTCCAATAAGTAGTAACATTTGTTGGAGTAATCCCTTTCATGTAGACCAAGTTCTAAAATGCATTAAATTTTATCATAATGCAGAAAATTCCTAACAAATTAATGAACTGTTGCACCTTTATCTACAAATACAGTAGCAAAGATCTTTGAATAGATAATTGGTAGTGTAAAGATCTTTATTAAACAGATTCACAAAGAGTTTTAGCACATCAAAAGATGAGCACCACTTATACCTAAACAACTTTAGCCATAATAAAATAAAATAATTAATTAATTACCTTAGTTGAGAGTCCTAAATCTGGAATATAGCAAACTATGTAGTATTAGAGTTCATAAAGCAAAAGTTGGCTTCCAAGCTTGAAATGAGTCCACAAAAAAAGTAAATGTAGGGGGGGATCATGATATCCAACATGTTTGTGTAACTTCTGATATCCTTGGCAGATACCAATATTTATTAATGACTGATTAATATATTATGCTAGCTTCTCTGCATGATACCTGTCCTCTAGAAGCATGCATTGCATTTGCTGTGAATAAGCATACATTCAGGGAAAAGACTGTGTGTGTATGTATAAAAAATATACATACATAAATGCATATATGCGTACGTGTTATATATATACATACAAACATATAGAAATATACAGGTACACATGCAATGAGTGAAGCAGAATGAATGTGTAGAATGGAAAAACATACACTAAGGCAAAGTTAGAAAAGAATAGAAAGGAGATGGTTAAGAATTATCTTAGGAAACGTTCTTTTTGCTTTTCATGGGACTTTTTTGTTCTGTTTTGTTTTTATTTTTAATGCAAATTACATTCTCTGTCTTAAAACTTTTAGAAATTTGTATTGACATGGATTTTAAAAATTGTATTGGGTCTGAAACAAGATGTGGGGATGGATGAGAAAAGGAACATTTCACAGAAAGAGTCTTCTGTAGCACAAAACCATAAAGCTAGAGAAGAGCTCCCATTGTTCTCTGTGGTTGTAGCTGTCAGCAGCGGCAAGTCCTTCAGACCTATGCCTCTAAATGCTGGTGAGGGATCACTCACTCCTTAGGTACTCCATTGCTTCTGGTACTACTTGTGAATATGTCAGTGGCACACAGGTTCTTTCTCAGCCCTGCCTGACCTGATTTGTGAACTTTTGGATTATAGCACCAACCGGCTTCTTGGTACTCAGGTATTATACAGGGATATCAATCTCTGTTTTTGCTTTTTAAAAATTATTTTTATTTATACAAAAATATATGGGTACAGCTGGGCACAGTGGCTCATGCCTGTAATCCCAGCACTTTGGGAGGCTGAGGCGGGCAGATCACGAGGTCAGGAGATCAAGACCATCCTGGCTAACACAATGAAACCCCATCTCTACTAAAACTACAAAAAAGCTAGCCAGACGTGGTGGCACGCTCCTATAGTTTCAGCTACTCAGGAGGCTGAGGCAGGCAAATCGCTTGAATCCAGAAGGCAGAGGTTGCAGTGAGCCGAGATCATGCCACTGCACTCCAGCTTGGGTGACAGAGCAAGACTCTGTCTCCAAAAATGATTATATATATATATATATATATATATATATATATATATGGATACAAGTGCAATTTTATTACCTTCACAGTGGTTAAGTCAGGGCTTTTACGGAATCCATTGCCTGAATAACATATATTGTACTCAATAAGCAATTTCTTATCCACTCCCTCCCACTCCCTTACCCCTCCAAGTCTTCATTGTCTATCATTCCACTAGGTCCATGTATATACCTTATTTAACACCCACTTATGAGTGAGAACATGCAATGTTTGTCTTCCCGTGTCTTCTTGTTTCATTTAAGATAATGACCTCAAGTTCCATCCCAGTTGCTGCAAAAGACATGTTTTCATTCTTTTTTTAAAATTTATTTTCTATGGCTGAATAATATTCCAATGTACATATGTGCCACATTTTCTTTATGCAGCCATCCATTGATGGAAACTTAGGTTAGAGAATTTCAATCTTAACATGTCCAAAAGCAACTCTTGAGCTCCTATTGCACTTCTGTTCTGCCCCTTCTCCAGTGCTCTGCATTTTATAAATCAGATCTCTGGCCCTCCAGGCACTCTAGGCAGAGAAATGAGGGTCATACTTAGCACCTTCCTCTTTTTTGTCCATCTTCCCCTAACCCATCAAGCCCATCACCAAGTCATATTGATTCTAATCTCCATTCACTTCTCTTTATCTCCTGTCCACAATCCTGCTCCATGCTACTGTCCAGTTTTGCTTGTGTAAGGTCAATAGCTTCCTAACTGGTCTTTCCACTGCCTCTCTTTGTCTTCACAGTCCATTATCCACATTGCAACCAGAGTGTTATTTTAGCATCATCAATCAGGTGTACACTTTTCTGCTTAAAACTTTTCAGTAGCTTCCCATTTCTAGGGAATAAAATCATCTTTATGCAGGCCTACAGGGTTCTGCCTATGTATTCAACCTCCTGTGAAGTCTCTGGCTTCTCCCTGGGCTATGCTCCATTCATCCTGGCCTTATTTCAGTTGCTTAAAATTACAACACTTTTTCTCACCTTAGAGATGTATTCTCTTTTGCTGTGCTTCTTCCCCTATGCTTCACCTGGTTAACTCCTGCTCAGAGATTAGCTCAAGTGTTACTCCCGTATCACCAAAACAACTAGACATAGTAACATGACAGTCTAAAGTCGGGAAAAGGAAAAAAAAAAAAAAAATATATATATATATATATTTATATATATATTTGTGGTTAAGTCAGGGCTTTTACGGAATCCATTGCCTGAATAACATATATTGTACTCAATAAGCAATTGAGTACAAAATATATATATATATATATTTTTTTTTTTTTTTTAGATAGACTCTCATTCTGTCACCCAGGATGGAGTGCAGTAATGCAATCATGGCTCACTGCAGCCTCAGCCTCCTGAGCTCAGGTGATCCTCCCGCCTCAACCTCCTGAATAGCTAGGACTACATGTGCATGCCATCACACCCAACTAATATCTTTTATTTTTTGTAGAGATAGGGTCTTGCTGTGTTGTCCAGGATGGTCTTGAACTCCTGGCCTCAAGCGATCGGCCTGCCTTGGCCTCCCACAATGCTGGGATTACCAGTGTGAGCCACCATGCCCAGCCAGGAAAGTATTTCCAATGTGCGTTAGCAGATAAGGAAACAAACTGATTGCATCATTTTCTTTGCTAGAACACAGTAGGAGAAAGAAGAGATACCAAAGAAAATGGTAAACATATGGTGAGGGTTTTTTGTTTAGCTTATTTTTTGTTTTTTCTATTTGGAAAGTTGTGTATGTATGGCTGGAAGGATAACTGAATATCTACAAAGCATGCTTTGTCAAAATTTGGACTGTTTATCCAAGGAAAGAGAAAGCTACTCATATGATAAAAATTGGCCAGGCGCGGTGGCTTATCCCTGTAATCCCAGCACTTTGGGAGGCCAAGGCAGGCAGATCATGAGGTCAAGAGTTCAAGACCAGCCTGACCAACATGGTGAAACCCGATTTCTACTAAAAATACAAAAATTAGCTGGGCATGGTGGTGCATGCCTGTAGTCCCAGCTACTCGGGAGGCTGAGGCAGGAGGATTGCTTGAACCTGGGAGGCGGAGGTTGCAGTGAGCTGAGATCGTGCCACTGCACTCCAGCCTGAGTGACAGAGTGAGAATCTGTCTCAAAAAAAAGAATATAATAAAAATTAATATATAATGATATGTGATACAAATAAAGATATAACAAATGTCACAACATAGCTTTATTACAGCCTATACCCTAGAAGGCATAAAAATATTGAACTCAAACTAAAACGTCAAAAGCAATTTCAACAAAAGCCAAAATTGACAAATGGGATCTAATTAAACTAAAGAGCTTCTGCACGGCAAAAAAAACTATAATCAGAGCGAACAGACAACCTACAGAATGGGAGAAAATTTTTGCAATCCGTCCACCTGAACAAAGGTCTAATATCCAGAATCTATAAGGAACTTAAACAAATGTACAAGAAAAAAAAAAAACCCATTAAAAAGTGAGCAAAGGACATGAACAGACATTTCTCAAAAGAAGACATGTGGCCAACAAACATATGAAAAAAAAGTTCAACATCAGTGATCATTAGAGAAGTGCAAATCAAAACCTCAATGAGATACCATCTCACGCTAGTGAGAATGGCAATTATTAAAAAGTCAAGAAGCAACAGGTGCTGGTGAGGCTGTGGAGAAATAGGAAAGCTTTTACACTGTTGGTGGGAATGTAAATTAGTTCAATCATTGTGGGAAACAGTGTGGCAATCCCTCAAAGACCTAGAACCAGAAATACCATTTGACCCAGCAATCCCATTACTGGATATATACCCACAGGAATATAAATCATTCTATTATAAAGATACATGCACATATATGTTCATTGCAGCACTATTCACAATAGCAAAGACATGGAATCAACCCAAATGCCCATCAATGGTAGACTGGACAGGCTGGGCATGGTGGCTCACGTCTGTAATCCCAGCACTTTGGGAGGCCGAGGCAGGTGGATCACGAGGTCAGGCATTCGAGATCAGCCTGGGCAACATAGTGAAACCTTGTCTCTACTAAAAATAGAAAAAAAATCAGCCAAGCATGGTGGCAGGCACCTGTAATCCCAGCTACTTGGGAGGCTGAGGCAGGAGAATCATTTGAACCTGGGAAGCGGAGGTTGCAGTGAGCCGAGATCACGCCATTGCACTCCAGCCCAGGCGACAGTGTGAGACTCTGTCTCAAAAAAAAAAAAAAATTGTAGACTGGATAAAGAAAATGTGGTGTATATATATACACCATGGAATACTATGCAGCCATAAAAAGGAACTGGATCATGTCCTTTGCAGGGACATGGATGGAGCTGGAAGTCATTATCCTCAGTAAACTAACACAGGAACAGAAAACCAAACACCACATGTTCTTATAAGTGGGAGCTAAACAATGAGAACACAGAGGCACAGGGAGGGGAACAACATACACTGGGTCCTGTTGTGGGGGCAGAAGGAGGGGAGAATATCAGGATAAACAGCTAATGCCTGTGGGGCTTACTACCTAGGTGATGAGTTGATAGGTGCAGCAAACTACCATGGTACACTTTTACCTATGTAACGAAGCTGCACATCCTGCACATGTATTCTGGAACTTAAAATTAAATGAAATTAATTTTAAAAATATATATAGCTAAGAAGTTAATGTAATTTTATGGAAAACATTCTTCTCATTTTTTACCAAAATAGTAATTCTAAATAGATTCTGCCTCCCCCAAAGAAGATTTAGTCTTGAGAATACAATGTATTTATGGCCTAAAATAAAATATTTAATATTTAAATATATTTTGTAGTTGGATACCTATGTTTTCACAAAGTGTAAAGATATTTAAATATTCCACTCAAAAACTCTAAATGTGACTGTAAATGCATGTACATTTCAAATTTGGGTAGCAAGCATTGGTATATTCCTCTAGGATTTGGCCTTGCTTTTAAGCTTGATACTTTAGCACATATTCAAGAAATGTATAGTTGCCTTAGGACTAATTTTGGATGCCCTGTGTCATAGGAGAAAATATTTTTCTGAGTCAGTTAAATATTTATGAAATATCTTGAAATTATCTCAAGTTTGGCAATAGCATTGGCTATGGAAAGAGTATTTTGCAGAAGGATTCATTACTGCTAAAGAACCCCAAGAGCTCTTAAAGGGTAAAGGGGAGAAAGAGAGAGACAATGACTGAAGACTTAAACCAGTTTGATCTATTTCATTTAATAGTTGAAAAATAAATAAATTACAAAACAGGGTGGATATTTGGAATCTTTATGTTCTCAGACAAGTTATTTTATTTTATAACCCTGTTTTTTAAGGCCATTTTGGAAGTCATCTTTTTAATAATTTTCAAATATTTCAATTTTTTTTGAAGAAGTTGTTTGACTTCACATATTAGCAAACTGACTATGCCTTTCACTTAAAGAAACTAGGATTTGGAGGCCTTAACTCTTTCTTTTAGTTTTTCAGAGAGTGAATAACTAGCAGTTATTCACCCTTGAATAGGTTTAACTTATTCCTGCAACAAATATTTGCAAAGTACTTGCTGTGCGCACTTGGCAGTCATCATCTATTTCTGAAAGTTAAATATTGAATTCTTGGCACTCATAAGAAGAAGTTTCTTTAAGAAGCAAGAATAATAATTTTGAGAGAAAAGAGCCAATAGTGTTTTGAGGGAAAGCATCAACCAACAGATAATTATGTTTAAGTAATTTTTTACACACTTACATTACAAAGTATAAAGACTTTAAATTAAATATTCCTCTCAAATCGAAGACTTGTAATGCAACTGCAAATGCATTTACAGTCCAAATTTATGTAGCAGGTACTGGTATCTTTCTCTAGAATTAGTTCTCACTTTTAAATTTAATATTTTAGTGCAAGAAACGTTGCCTTAGGACTAATTGTGGGTGCCCTGCTGTCCCGCATCATTTTATTCTCAGAGATCCCAGAAGAGCCTTTGAGACAGAGAGAGGGAGAGAGAGCAAAGAAAGAGAGAGAGAGACAGAAAGAAAGAAAGAAAGAAAGAAAGAAAGAAAGAAAGAAAGAAAGAAAGGAGAGAGAAAGAAAGAAAGAAAAGAGAAAGAAAGAAAAGAGAGAAAGAAAGAAAAGAAAGAGAGAAAGAAATAAAGAAACTAAATTGGTTTTGACTTTTGAAGTCAAAAGCCACTGTGTATAGTTATGAGAATGTCACAGTTAAGAGTTTATGTAGAATGTGATTTTTTTTTTGTACCAGTTGGGAATTCTTTGGTGTCAGCTTATTTTTGTTTTATGAACTTATTTTTGTAGCTTTCACTTCCTGAATCACTGAATATAAACTAAAATGAATGAACTGAATGCTAATTATGTTTCTTGCTGGTTAAGTATTTAATCCCCAATTTTCTATTATCAATAAACTTTTTTCCTTTTCTTTCATTTTTAAAATTTTCTTTCTGCGTTTTTTCTTTCATTTTTAATTCTTTCTACCTTTTCCTGTTCTTTTATTTTAGGACCTGGGGATACCGAAAGTGGGCCATGTGAAGCGAATTCTCCAGGGAATTAAAGAGCTTGGAAGGAGCACTCCACAGTCGGAGGTGTAATCATATTGGTGCTATTCCTTGGAAGAGAAGTTATTGCCACTTAATACAAAGTCTTTGGAAGCAAGTGGCTGTTCTTGTAGTTTTCTGCTTAGATAAGTAAGCACCACTGAAGCATTTCTGTGGCTTGATATTTTGCTGTGGGTGAAATTTTGATTTGAGGTATTAGAAAATATTTTTGTGCCAAACAATACATTCCACAAAGCCATTTTCTTTTTGTGCAAACCTGACATGTTCAAATATATTCACAATAGTAATAAGGTAGGAGGAATCTGAGACGATTGCATTGTCTAAAAGGTGGAATTGCAAAATGTTTACTTTCCATAGATCTGGTCTGATGGAATGTTCCTACGTGCAACTGCATAACAATATGTGGTTAAAACTTCCTGGGTTTCATTACTGGGGGGCATTGGCCATTTTCTTAAAATCATAGGTTAGGAGACTAAAATATAAATTAAGTTGTGATTTGAATGTAGATTGGTATCACCTCCAACTCCTAGTGCTTAGTGGTCAAAGAATATGTTGAAAACCTTTCCAATACTATGAATGAATGCAAATCTTAATGCACGATGTTCCTGCCTGAAATGTCTTTCTTTTTCTTGCATGTCACATCTAATATTGTAACACTTTGAATAGCTTTCTTGTCAGTTTTAATCTTAATGGGATTTAATTTATTACTAAACTACATTTTTGTTGGCTAAGGGCACTGCACTTTTCTGTTTTTTAATGTGGGATTTTGCATAAATATTCTGTACCTAAGACTTTGCGAAAGTATGTCTGTGCCATAATCAACAAATGATATACATCATATGCAAGTCAATTTTATTTCAATCTATGATAAGCAGTAGGCGTGCACGTTAAGAAAATTCTCTGGATATTTTCATAAAATTACGTGCTGCCTTACCTGACAAAACTTGTTACAGCTTTCCAAACCAAAATTTCCACATTTTGTTTCTAATTTTTAATTTCAATTTAATAATTATTTAATATTCTATTTGAATTTATAATATAGTAAAGTGTTGATATCCAGGAATTCCCTGAGGTCCTGAGATTTATATACTGACAGATAACCCAGACTCACCCGCTCTCTACAGTGACTTCTGACACAAACTTCCGAACAGAAGAGATTTAAATTTTTTCTTAAGGGCTTTATGTTGTTATTATTATTATCTCACTTAATTCTTAATTCTTATGAGGTGGATATTATTTTCCTTTTTCTAAACCACTCTACTTCAGTGTAGCTTATTATTAGAAGTTAACATTACAATGATCAAATCTTTGAAAGCCAAAGGCATACGTATCAAAAAGTCACAAAAATATCCATAAATAAGCTTTCTTTAGCCATTATATACCAAAACATTAATTATAATATTTTAAAATTTGTATATAAGAGAAATAAACAGGGTACTGACTCAGTGGTGACAATTTTTATGAAGTAGCCTGCTAGGTGCTTAATAGATATATATACACACAGATATATACATATACACATATATGTGTATATACACATACATACACATATACATTTATATGTGTATATATATACCTACATACATATAATCTTGTGATATGGCATCATTGATATTTTCTAGACAATTATTTCCCCAATGTTTAAAGAGAAATACTAATAGGCGAGCATTTAAAATGAACTATTGTCAGGCATATTATTTAATTATATCAAAGGAGTTTAACTGTTTGACACTTTACTCTTGTTTATAACTTGAGTATTTAACTACTAGTAAAAATCACAAAATTTTAATGTCTTTAAAATAAATGACCCTGAGGGATTCCTGATCAAGTATGTCTGACTATATATTTTACCTAAGTTGTAAATAAATGGAAATTTTCCAAAGACAGTTATATCAAGTAGTTTAAAAAGAGTCGTGAGGCAGAGTGCTGTGGCTCACACCTGTAATCCCAGCACTTTGAGAGGTTGAGGTGGGTAGATCACCTGAGGTCAGGAGTTCGAGACCAGCCTGACCAGTGTAGTGAAACCTCATCTCTACTAAAACTACAAAAATTAGCCAGGTGTGTTGGCGGGCACCTGTAATCCCAGCTACTCGGGAGGCTGAGGCAGGAGAATTGCTTGAACTCAGGAGATGGAGGTTGCAGTGAGCTGAGATCACAACACTGTACTCTAGCCTGGGTGACAGAGCAAGACTCCATCTCAAAAAAAAAAAAATAGTCATGAATTACTCAATTATTCTAATTGTATCTTCACTTATGAAGTCAGAGGTCTCCTTTTTCAGTCCCTCTGATAGTCCCACCTAAGTGCTGTCCTGCTCCTGTGAACACTTTCCTGTGCAACCAAACAGTAGGTGCCAGGTTCCCAGAACTCTCTGACGTTACAGATCTCTGTCCATCTCTACTAAAAAAAGGAAATGTGAGGGAAAGAAGGGGAAGAACTCTAGCATAAATAATGTATTAATATAAATATGTATATTGATTTTCACCCCCCATCCCCCTTTGCTAATAGAAAAGAGTCTAGCTATGACATGTCCCAAATTTAAGAGTGTGATGTGAAGGATTGAATTTTTGTTTGTTTGTTTGTTTGGTGATCTTTTCACTGGTAGGTAACATCTTTTGTATATGCTGTAAAGTCTCAGTTAATGGAATCCTACAGTGCATTTCTGGCTAGCTCGGTTGGTAGAGCCTGAGTCTCTTAATGGAATCCTTAATTAGCTAGAATTTTCCTGCAAATGGCTTTGGATGAGGGAAATTCTACAAAATGACAATTTGGATATACTTTTTGTTAAATGAGAGCAATTTTCTCTGTATGCTTTGTCTATGCATGGCTGTGCAAGGCCCAAATGACTTCACTGACACCTGTTTCCAGGAGGGGGTCTTCAGAGCCTCCTTAGGCTCTTGTCAGTATCATAAATAATTCCTCTTCTTATAGCAGATGTGGTTACCAAAAAAAAATAAAAAGTAGGGAAGGGCTTCTCCATGGGATCGGATCACAGCTTTGGGGAGTGGGATGGGGCCTCTGTGCTTTGATCCATGCATGAGCTGGGGTGAGAAGTTCCCACCTGCACCTGACTGCAATGACTGTAATAGCTGGAATTGTCACCTCTTCTCCCTGATAGGCTCTTCCTCACCTGGAGGATCGGGGCTGGTGGGAGGGCAGGGAAGGGGAGGCCATCAGCCAGAATGTATTTTCTTTCAGTTCCATTTCCTGAGGAAGAACTTGCTTTTAAAGGAGGAAAGGGACAGAATCAGACCTAAATAAAATTCCTGAGTATGCAATATTTCTCTTTAGTGTCTCTTGACCTCCCTTTCTGAGTTTCTTTCCTACATTCTGGCTCTTCATTTTCCCAGTGTCCAATATAATCATGGTTGCTGAAATTCTCACTGCCTTCTACTTTCCTTTCCCCATCAATTAACCCACTACAAAATGACCCCTTTGATTTCTTGCTTAAGCATACATGGTGGGTCATTTAACTAAGTGTTAGGAAGAAAACAATTTAAAGACACCAATTTTACAGTTTGCATTCTGTAAAAGGATACTTGCTAGATAATCTAAATGAATTGATGGATTAGATCATTTAGGACTGTGATATATATTGTTCTTGCCGACAAGAAATGACCCATGAATGTCTAGATCTATCCTGTCCAATATTGTAGCTACATGCGGCTATCTAAATTTAAATGTAATTAATTTAATTAAGCCAGGCTCAATGGCACAAGCCTGTAATTCCGGTGACTCAGGAGGCTGAGGAGGGAGGATGGCTTGAGGCCAGGAGTTTGAGACCAGCCTCGGCAACATAGTGAGACCCTGTCTCTGAAAAAACATTTTTTTTAACTAGCTAGGCATGGTGGCATGTGCCTGTAGTCCCTGCTACTCTGAAGGCTGAGGTGGGAGGATTGCTTGAGACCAGGAGTTCAAGGCTGCAGTGAGCCATGATCATGCTACTGCCCTCCAGCCTGGGCAGCAGGGCAAGACTCCTACTCTTTAAAAAAATTAATTTAATTAGAAATTCCATTTCTCAGTTGCACTAACTGCATTTCAAGTGTTCAGTAACCATAGTGGACAGTACAGATGTAGAAAATTTCCATCACTGCAAAAATTCTATTGGACAGCACTGGTGTAGATCATTGCTACTCAAAATGTGATCCATGGGCCAGCAGCATCAATATTACCTGGGAGCTTACAGAAATGCAGAATTTCAGGTCCACTTCAGATCTATGGAATCAAAATCTTCCTTTAGCAAAATTTCTCAAATGATTAGCACTGGCCTACATCCATTTTATCCTTCCTTAGCTATTAGGGATGTGAGGTCCGAGGGCTTCAAAAGGTCCCCGGAATAGCTTGTTCCTTCATCCACTGTTTCCTATTCATTCTTCAGCTAATTCCAGCAATGAGCTGAAACTCATTCATCATCTTTGCTGAGTTTTCTTCTCAATCGTTATTCCTAATTCTGGTTCTAGATGAGCCCTACCTACCCAGTGGTTGTATTTTGGTAGCCAATGTGGGACACAGGAGATTGGCGGACCAACACAGCTGGCCTCTCTCTAGCCCTCCCTCCACCTCTAAGTCACTAACAATCCACGTTTGCTCAGTTTGTTGACATGTGGCATGTTCATTTGTTTACAACTTAATCATGGGGAACATTTCATAAAAATATGTACTGAGATAAGTTAAAACCATGTTTAGTCTCCTACAACTTGTATATTTTCATTTTCTCTTATCAGTAGATTGTCCTTGTTGACATAGCTCATGCATGAGGACACATAGCAGTACACACACATTGAATGAATTAGTCATGGAAAAAAGAAGGAAAAGGAATGAACCAAGATGATTACAAGTTAATCTCATTTAAGCCCTCTAAAAAGGCTTGCTTTGCTAGATTTAGATCTGTTTTCCTTACGCTCACTTATCTTGATATTCACATGGTTAATAATTCCTTAAAATAGTGCCTGAAAAATAATATTTCATATTCTTGACCCCCAAATAACAGTTTACTTAATTCTATAATAAGATTTTTCCCAATAAGACTTATTGTCAGGAATCCTTCTCTTAATAACTTTTACCTATTGATATAATGTACCAAAACACAATTGCCTAGAGATGCGTTAGTTAATTTTTATTAATAAAGAGGACAATATTTTTGTCTTCATGGAACTTATTTTTAACAGGAATCAAGGAAGAAAATATTATGCAGAGCTATGACTTAGAAAGTTATAGGGGCTGCCACTATACAGCACTTCTAAAGTAAAACATCTTTTATATCCAACTGGACTGTCAACATAGTGGACTTTCATGCTCTATAGATATGAATTCTTTAAGGATATAGCCCTTAATTAAACTGTAAAAACAATGCATCTCTCAACCTTGACATTTAGGATCTCTCCTGTCTGCCCCCTCTACGCCCCACTCCAATTAACTCATCCTACGTCTCTCAGATGTAAGTTGGGTAAGAGTGGGTTTGAAGTTTGATAATACAGGTGGCAGTTTTAAAACACCAAATTCTTTAGATCAGCCGAAATGAGGAGTGAGAAGTGAAAATTCCTCCACTAGTAATTGTTAGCCAATAGAATAGCCTCCCAGAGCAGTCCCCACAGCACTTGGTTGCCATGGGTTTCTCTTCTCTCACTGCCTGCCCCAGTGCCATGACGTCTGGGGCTTTTCTCTTCTATGGCATCCCCTGATTGACTTTTGTATAGCAATCTCTGTGTCCAAAGTCAGTAATATGATGCCTTTGTAATAGGAGGCCTTCCTAAAGAAGTAACTGCAACTTTTAAAACGTGATGATTATTGGTTTTTATAATACACAAAGCATTAATTTTTTCTTATCTTATTTTCTCTTTATTATTTCTTTCCAAGTTTTGTTTGGAGACATTTATGTTAGAAGAAAAACTATAAAGTTTTATCATTGTAGAGAACAGAGATCAAAGACAGCTGGACTGCACCTGTTTGTATAATTATTTCTGATATTTTTAGGAAAAGAAGTTTAACAGAGTAACTCAGACTGAGACTGTTAAACTCTGTTCATGATAAACTCCATATTACATAATATAGGCGAACAGATTAATTCCCTCCATGTAACTAAGATATTCTATTTACATTATTTATATACTCTCTTAGTTTTTTATACACTTCCAAGTTTTAGTTGGAAAAATGAAAACCAAGCTACTACTTAAAAGTTATTAAAAACTTCATATAAAATATTTCATTTTAGCTGCAAGTTATTCATTACATAGGATTTTATAAATAGTCTGGGTATTCCATAGGAACTGCATTTCAAAAGTGAATTAACCAAACCTAAAAAAAGGGTTACTTTTAAAATGCATTAAAATAAAGAAGTTTCATACTCAGTTGATAATGCCATTAAGGTAGGGTAATGCAGTTATATATACAAACTAAAAAGGAAAAAGAATATGTTTTGTTGTCCGTAATGCTTGATTGTACTATTGTTTCCCACAGCTTAGCCATATCTATTTCTGTATACCAAGTATTAAGCTGATATGTAGCTAAATATTTCTTACAGTTCTGGTAACTGGTAACTAGTGCTGTGAAAGGTTTTGGTATTGTAACATTCCCAGTTTTGTGAGTTATATATTGTATATTGAAGAAGACTAGTAAATTCAAGTAATATATTTATCTAGAGCTGGGAAAATATAATTATTTTCAAATCTTCAAGCAAGTTGTATCGAATGTTTTTCTTCCTCTTAAGTGAGATAAATCTCACTTTTATGTTAAAATATCTATTTATACAACAGGTTTCTCCTTTTGCTGTTGTTAATTTTCATATTAAAATTTTTCTTATCTTTTTATATAAAAATAATTATGCTGGCTATTCAAACTGCCAAGATGTATTTTAGTTTGCAGGATTTTTGGCAGACAGAATATTTAATAACAAATATAAAAGCTTTGTATATTTTGTGGCATTAGGAGCAAGAATTTTACCTTTGAATTTCTCTATGTGAGGCAGTGCTGGTATCAGCAAAGTCAGTAACAGACAGTATTACTTGTAATCATCAAAAGAAGGTTTCCACAAGTTGTATAAATCAGTGCATTTATTTATTATGTTGGGAAATTTAAGCTTTATATGAAATACATATTCTAGCTCTTTTCCTTTTTACTGCTGTTGCTTAGAGTGTATAGTTCTGTTGATGATTTACTTATGTACTTGAAGTACTCATTTCTGTCAAACAGATGCCCAGCTATTTTCCTTTTAAAAAACTGTATTCTTTACTGTAATAGCGGAATAGTAATAGATACTGTGTTTAAAAAATAAGTTTCATGTATAAAATAAATATTTTTTAAAAATATAAAGCCAAAATGAAATCACCAATATTAAGGATTTAATGTAGCCAAGGGATTCAGTGTGTTATATTTTGCCAATATGTGTTTTATCTTCATGTCGCAACTTATTTTCTGTAGCCAATTCTCAGTTTTAGTTGAAGAGAGATCTCAGTGATTGTACTGCCAATATGACATTCAAATGAACGTTAGGAATCTTGAACCATGGCTGAGCGCTGTGGCTCAGGCCTGTAATCCCAGCACTTTGGAAAGCCGAGGGAGGTAGGTCACCTGAGGTCAGGAGTTCGAGACCAGCATGGCCAACATAATACAAAAATTAGCCAGGTGTGGTGGTGGGTGCCTGTAATCCCAGCTACTCAGGAGGCTGAGGCAGGAGAATTGCTTGAACCCAGGAGGTGGAGGTTGCAGTGAGCCAAGATCTCGCCACTGCACTCCAGCATGGGCGACAGAGCGAGACTCTGTCTCGGGGGAAAAAAAGAATTTTGAACCCCTTCACATATCTAGCAGTTCTTGGTTCCAGGGTGGATATTTTTAACATATGTTTGCATTTGGTTCTGGGATAGTAACCATTATGGATAATTGTTTGTTTCTGTCAAGTCAGTGAGATTTTAATTGTTTGAATTATTTCTATTTAAAATTACTCTCAATTTAACTGTTTAAAAAACTAAAAATTTAAAACATAATGGCACAACATACCACACAGAATAAAACACATGTTTTCAAGGAAGAAGAAAAAACTGTTTTGACTTAATGTGAAGCAGGGGTTTACCAAAGAAAATTGCTTTAATAAGCCCTAACTTTAACTGTTTTCTTCTATGTTACAGTGTTAGCAGTTGATATATTGTGTACTATTTAAGAACTCATAGGAGACCAATAATTAATTTACTATAATTTTAAAGGCAAAGAGTTTTATATTAATTTTACTGTTGCACAAGTGGTTATTGGAGGTGGGGAAAAAAAGAAAACCGGTGAGAGAAATTACATGGAAATTATAGGAAAAAGGAACTTGAGTTGGTTATTTGGCAAAGATTTGGGAACAAATAGTTTGAACATAGATTTCTTTCACCTTATATGGTAGAAACACAAAATACACGTGAGCTGTATAGTGTGCTGAGCACACCCCCACAAAACAAAAAATATCACTTTGATAAAGTCCGAGACTGTATCTAGATCTTAGCTTAACTAGTGAATTCAGGGAGCACATCCTACTGTTGAAATTTAGAAGTCAGTAAGAAGGTAGTTCAGATGACCTAATCATTCAAGATATTTGATGGAGTCCACACAAGGGTTTATGATATGGGGCAAATATCTGTGCTTTCTCATCTCAGTGATTGATGTCTGGAGAACTAGTCAGACACACTTAGCTGGTTCCTATAGAAAAACACCAGTAAATGTGGATCAGACCATACCCTGCAGACCAAGGAGATTTTCTTAAACTTGCTAAGCCTTTCTTAAACTTGCTAAGTATTAGCAATGATAATTGCTAAATGGATTTTTTCCTTTCACTGAAACAACAAAACAATTATTGAAATTCACAATACCTAGAGATGGGAATATGGTTTAGATTTATCATGTTCTGTAACTGACTTTGGCATTGCCTCATTGTGTCCTTTCTACAAGTTATGTTTTGGTGACTTGGTGTCCCCAGTTAGAAATGGCACACAGTATTATCAGTTGTTAGTACTTGGTAACGTTTGTTTTACTAAAGGAATTATATAAGTATGAATCATACCTAATTTTACAATTTCTTTCCCACGGTCATTTTAGATATAAAGATAGACTTCCCAGACAGTGAGGTTAGAAATTAGAAGTTCAAATTGATATCCCTGATGTTCAATTTAAAAATGAAAGTAAAGTTAAAATTAGTAGCATTTGTACCAGAGTAGATTATGGGTATTTTCATCTGTTATATTACATGTTCATATTATTCATTTTAGGATAGGCCAAAACTCACTTCTAAAATCTTCAAAAATTTTGAATAGTTTTATTTTTTCAATACTTAAGCCAAACAACAATTTTATAGATGTGAATATATATTTTTTAAAGTTAAGTCCTTCATATCTTTTCTTAGTTTAGCTCCCCAAAGAGGAAAACGTCTCTTTAAACTAGTAGTTAAAAAGATGGAGTATGTAATGTTCCTTTCTCTGTACTGAGTTCTGAATGTTTAATCCAGAGCATGGATCACTGACTGCATTCTCTGACTGTGGAATGGTATTCTTTCATGCAAAGTAGTTTCAAAACTTCCCATAAAGAAACTAACTAGAGATTGTCTTTATTAATTAATAGAACTCTGGGTATGATTAAGGGAATTAAATTAGAAAGTAGAATAACCTAGTTAAAATCATTATATTAGTTATACATGAGAGTCAGTGAACGATGACTTGATTTTTACATGACATTTGAATTCTGTCACTATCTGATTCTTGACCTAAAGATTTCTTTGCTAAATCTGGTATTTATTATAGTATACTATGATAATTTGGAGCTCCTTTTGCACCTCACTGCCCCAAAAATGTTGGAATGCCATATGATACAGGGAAAAGATTGGAGTTCATCACCATGGAATTTTGACTTGTCTTAATGACACAAGTTAATTTTCATGATAATAGATCTCTAAATGATTAATCCAGAATGATTTGGTACAGTGACTGGAAGAAATTGTTTTTCTGGGAATTTGCTTCCCATAATGACCTGACATACAGGTGACCTTAGTATAATTGAAATTAATTATAATTTTAATTAGAACATGCTCTGTTTACAGATTATAATTGTGCAGCATTTTAAAAAAATATACATAATTATGAGGATGAGAGAATTGCAAACTTGAACAGTTCTTTTGTTTTCTCTCCTTTTACTTGAAAAGCTTTCAGAAAGCTTTTGAAAGATGACACAGTTTTCATAGCAACGGTATGCAAATTAGGTTCTTCTCCCAAGAAACTCATAAACCAAAGTATGGAATAACACAAATGCTTAATCTTAATCTTGGCTTTGGATTTTGTAAGCAAAAGCATTTTCTGCATCAATTTTTTTCAGTATGCAGTTGCATATTTCATTTTTTGATTATGTCAAAAGTTGAATTCTCATTTTATGCTATGTTTCTCATTAGTTGCAGTAAAGTGTTGATTTCATTGCTGCCTTTCAGGCCTTCGTCATACAAACCCTCACCATTTTTCACTCCTGTGCTTTTGCCGTAGGTTTTTTTTTTTTTTTTCAGCAACTGGTTTTTCTACTTTCACTCTTTCCCACCAGAGTGGTCTCTCTAAAACAAATTTGCTAAAAGTTCTTAAGTAGGCCCTTTTTTCTGTAAATTACAGAATAGCAAACTAACTCCTAAGCAAGATGAGTTAGTGTCTATGACCTCGCCTCTTTCTTCCTTTTTAGTATCCTCACCAACCTTTCCTCTGTTGACTTTTGTAATCCAGGAATTTGGAATTACTTATGACTTAGTGCCTTGGCATAATCACATGCCATAGATGAACATGTTCAAGACTCAGTTCAAATTTAACTTTCTGTGAAGCCCGGCAGGTATTTCCTCCATGCCTATGGTATATTGAAACTTTTTCTGTTAAAATAACATTTCAATTACACACACACACACAACCTGTCTCCTCCACTGAATTTCTCTCTTCCCCTTTGTATTCTCAGTGTCTAGCTACACATAATAGGACTTCGATAAATATTTTTGAATGAAGGTAATATAAAACCCAAACTTCTCTATATTTGTGTACTTTCACAAACAAAGGCTTAGAATTCCACATGAAAGTCCACATGAGGTAAGTGTGCATTCATGAGCATGTGTGCACTCTGGGCAAACCAACAGAAGATAAACAGCAAGGAAGAGCAGTTGTTTTGTGAAAAATAATCATCTGTTAGCTGTAAGTCAGAAATATTGGCCAAATCAGAATTCTTGTTTCTCAAAATGAGGCTTCTAACATTTTCACATAACTGCCAAACTCTTATTTGTAATTCGTAAATATGCCCTAAGATCATCTTTCTCTTTTATAGACATTTAGTGTATACAGTCCACATAAATACATATACTGATTACCTACAGACAATAATGAGACTTCAGAAAGAATCAAAAGCAATAGTGATGGTGGAATTTTTAAATAATATTCAGCTGGGGGGAAATAGACTGAGTTTGTGTGATTTCAGGTTATTTAGAGTTAATTATTTTTATGTAAACGTAAGAAGGCTTGTGACTATTATCACCCTCTATAGAATATAAAGACTAAAAATAAAAACTATTACCTATGGGCCTGTTTTTCTTTGGGATTAGATAAAGCCTTTCTACCATATCACCAAATACTCATAAAGGCTGACACAGAAAGCTTTTCCAAGTTAATAATTTCTAAAATTAAATATCAGGGCCAGGTGTGGTGGCTCACACCTGTAATCCCAGCACTTTGGGAGGCCGAAGCGGGTGGATTACCTGAGGTCAGGAGTTCGAGACAAGTCAACATGGTGAAACCTCTCTCTGCTAAAAATACAAAAACTAGCCAGGCATGGTGATGCACACCTGTAATCCCAGCTACTTGGGAGGCTGAGGCAGGAGAATCGCTTGAACCCAGGAGGTGGAGGTTGCAGTGAGCCGAGATTGCACCACTGCACTCCAGCCTGGACAATAGAGTGAGACTCTGTCTCAAAAAAAAAAAAAATCAAAATATTTGTAATTAACTGAAATGCCTTGTTCCTTCATTCACTTGTTAGACTTTTCTACCTGCTCTATACTTGGCACTCAATTAGATTCTGGGGATACAAATAAAATAAGACAAAGTTCCCATCTGGTAGAGTCCAAGTTTGTTTTCACAGTTATTTTTCCACAGTCTGTTTAAGGTATTAGGAGGACTTTTATAAACCAAGTGTTTTTCAGGTTACTTCAGAGAGGAGTCTCCTTCCACCCAAAAAAAACTAACCAAATTATTTTATCATAAAGAGGTAATCCCATTTTTATGTGCACAATTTTTATATTTTTGTGTCAGCCACCAATAATTTTGACTGTTTTGTCAAGTACATATTTCATCAATCCTATTTCCACAGCCATACATGTGATCCCAGTGACTGATTGATCTGTAGAATGTGAACTCACATTTAAAGTTTATTTTAGGAGGCATATATGCCTTTTGATGACACACACACCAAAATATGTAAGAGCTGTGCATGGTAAACCCACAGTAGAAGGGAAAAATTAATGCTTACTGGTATACTTCAGAGGCTCCATTTGAAGATGTGGGTTGATGTTTCCTTGATTATTTTGAATGAGGAGTAGGCGGTAATAATATTTAACAGATAGCATACGTATCTAAGCATATAGTAAATATTACTAGTACTTGTGTGCCATGAGGCACTAATATATAGGTGAAACAAAAATATTTTTAATTATAAAAAATTCTCTAGATATTTATGGATGGTTAGACAATAGGGTTCCTTCATGAGAATGAAAAAACTGTATCTTTATTGTCAGTAAGTATGGAAAAAACCCGACTTGTATGTATATTCACAGTTTGATAGGCTTATTTTGAAGTCATTGTTTCCCATCAATATTAAGTATCATCCATTTCTATGTTCTCTAGCAAAAGAAAATTCTTAGTGTGATACAGCTTTACTCTTTGTACGACTTTGTACAAGGTCCACAAAAGGAGGAGGCTCAAAAGATTGGACACTTTACCCTGACATTCAGCACATTCATTTTATCTTTCGATAAAGATAACCAGAAATCATTTGCCTCTTGTTTATCACCATGTAGAAAACACAAGAGTGTAGTTCATTTTGTCCCTTACATTGGAAAAGGTATTTTAAATTTAGCCTTGCTGTATTATTTATAGTTAGGAATTTACTACATTTTGGTAGTCTGTTTTGAAACTAAGCACTTGTGTCTGAAAGATGCAGATAATATCTATCTATTTATTACACAGTGGGCTCTGTTTGCTGCAGAAAAGAGTGAAACTTTTAACTGCTTAGCACACTTGCCAGTGAAATATACCTGACAGAGCAGAGGTTATAACTTTGGTCTAATTACTTTTAATAATGGTAAGACAACGTGAGTTTTGTTTGTTTACATGCTGTTTACAATGGCATAATTTTTAAAATATATACAATTGAGATATTTATTGCCTACTATTTTAAAGATGTTTTATGTGTTTTCACCTTTGGAATATATTGTTACATTTCCTTGTACAGATAATTTGGGTGGCTTTGTTAATGTAGCTAGTAATTTTTATGACTACTAAGTGACCAGTTTTCGGTGCCTTTTATTGTGGGATGCATGATTATGTATTTATTGTACGGAAGTCACTGATGTGTGTATTTTTGTACTTTGCTGAAAGTAATGGTTGATCCTGATGTACATGATGATGAAAGACATCTTTCCCAAAGGGCACTGGCTTGAGATCGTCCTTCTCAAATAAAAAGAATGCATTTGAAGAAAGTGTGAAGTCTACGTTGTTTCTGGTGGGAAATCTTTTTTAAAATTAAACTTTTAATTTTGAGATAGTTGTAGATTCACATGCAGTCGTAAAAAATAGGCGAGACTCTGTCTCAAGAAAAAGAAAAAAATACAGAGAGAGCTCGTGTACCCTTTACCCATTTCCCCCCTCAAAGGTAACATCTTGCAAACCTGTAGTACAGTATCACAACCAGGACATTGAGATGCATAAGGTCACAATGCTGAACAGTTCTATCGCCACAAGGACCCGTAATACAGATCCCTCATGTTTCCCTTTTATAGGCACACCTACTTCCCTCTTGCCCTCACACACTTCTTAACCCCGGGCAACCACTTCTATACTTTTATCATTTCAAGAATATTACATTAATGGAATCATACAGTATGTGATTTTTTTTCACTCTAGAATAATTCCCTGGAGATTCATCTAAATTGTGTGTATTGATAGTTCATTTCTTCTTATTGCTGAGTAGTCTTGCATCTAGTGAAGGAATTCTTGAAATTCTTGATTGTAAGAACATAATTTGGTTTACATTTATAGTAATCATTCCTTAAAGTTCACCTCCCCCAAAAAACCACTCGTTAAAAGCCCAGTGCAAGACAAGTGTTGTCTCTAGTGGTAATGATCTGTGAATAGCCCTTTAAAATCACTGTCTGCTGAGGAAGAAAGACTATTGTAACACAGAGTGTTACGTGCAGTGATAAAAAATATGCCATCAAGTATAGGGGAGGACAAAGGAAGGGCAGAGGTAGAGAAAGTTCAGGGGCACCTTCCTGGATAGGGGACATTAAGTCGAATCTTACATCAGTTAGCCAGGTGAAGTATGTGTGTGAGAAAGGCGGAGAGGACAGTGCAAGCAAAGACAGGCAAGCAGCATGCAGGGTAAAACATGCTGTTGCTGAAACATAAGGGAGAGATAGAAGGTGGAACTGGAGTAGGCAAGGGCGGAACTAAGCAATCAGGTTTGAGCCCTGGCCAAATCTGTGACTTCTGTTGGTGGGATTGACGTGAAGAGAGCAGAGGACAGGGAGATCAGTTAGAGGTTATGAAAGAAGTTTGGGTGAGAAATAGCAAGGGACTTCTTTAGTGCAGTTTTTGTGGAAATGGAAAGGAGAGAACAGATCTCAGAAATACTCAGGTGTAAATGGCCTGTACTTGAGATTGGCTCTGGATGGATGAGGAGGAGAGAAGAAACATAACAAATCCCAAGTTTCTGATAACTGAAGAGGGAAGCATGAAATTTAAGTTCAGACGCAGCCATCGTGGTTTCAAGGTGACTGTCTATGGGATACATCATGTTGGAGAGAGATACGGGAGGGAAATACAGATCTGAGAGTCATCGCCAAATGGGCTGAAGCCTTTGGAGAAGATGAAGTTATCCAGAAAGATCCTTAGGTACTTAGAAAAGGAGCCCCACAGAATTGGGATTCAGACCTCTGAGAAGGGGGCGCTCTCCCGATGGTGGTTCTAGGAATGCCAGAGGAAGAAGCCGGAGAATGAAGCCAGCTGCCTCTGCCAGGGTGAGCACCAGTGCCCCTGAGACACTGGCAGCAACAGTGAGTGAAACAGAAAGAGCAAGTCCTCTTTTCTTCTGCAGGAAAGCAGCTGGCAAAGCAACAGTGCCGATCGCAGAGCCCAATGCCAGCATCACTGAGCAGAGTGTCAGGAGTGTATCTGGCACTGAGAAACAATAATCCAGTAGTTTACCACTAAGTCTAACAAGGCACTCTTAAGAACAACATACACAATCTTATCACCTTCAGAGGAAAGTGGGGCAAGAAGCTGACCCGGAAGGAATGCTTGAGGGACTGGAGGATTCTTAGCTTGGAAAAGAGAACATCCAGGGGCAGGGATTGGGGGTAGATGTGGGAAATGAGGTTGGACATAAGAACTGCCTTCAGATATCTGAGAGACTGTTGTGGAGAAGTGGGCTTGCATTAGTTCTAAATGAGACAAGCAAGTGAAATGGACAGCAAAAACTGGTATCTAAAGATGCACTGGATTATCTCATAAAATGAGATCGCCTTTGATAGAGAGATTCAAACAGAGGCTACCAACACTTGACGGTTGTTGACCTTTGAGAATGTGAACTCTATGAGGGAAAGGATTTTTTTCATGATGCTATCCCAATGCACGGAATAGTGCTTAGCGTGTGGTATGTGCACATTATCTATTTGTTGAATAAATCAGAAGTAATTTAAGCATCAGATCAGAGGACCAGATCACCTTGAGGTCTCTTTCACCTATAGCTTGAATGCAGTTGATCATATGTAAAGGCAAAATATGCAGAGTCCTAACCGAATTAGGAAATAAATGAACCAGAATTTAAACCCCAAATAAGTTGGTTATCCACACCCTTTAAAAGCAGGTCACTACTAACCAATACTTTTTTTTTTTTTTGAAATGGAGTCTCACTCTGTTGCCCAGGCTGGGAGTACAGTGGCGTGGTCTCGGCTCACTGCAACCTCCGCCTCCCAGGTTCAAGGGATTCTCCTGCCTCAGCCTCCCAAGTAGCTAGGACTACAGGCACGCGCCAACACACCTGGCTCATTTTTTAATTTTAGTAGAGACAGGTTTTCACCATATTGGCCAGGCTCGTCTCGAACCCCTGACCTCGTGATCCGCCTGCCTTAGCCTCCCAAAGTGCTGGGATTACAGGCGTGAGCCATCTACATCATGACCCTGAGGCACTGCCTGATTCTGAAGGGCTAGCCGGATCATCATATTAAATTACTTTTATTTTAAAATGCTAATTGTATTATATATCCTAATTCTTTAAAAAGTAGCAGTGTGTTTACATAGCCATAACTCTTGGCAGCTAATGGGTTACAGTACTAGCAAGTTAGAATTTTCACCAGGAAATCTAAATACAATAGATTTTTCTGATGTGGAAATCAAGAATCATCCAAGCAATCCAAAGATCTGAACCCCATCTTTCCTGTCCTACTGTGGCCTTGGTGTTTGTCTCCATTAGTTCTTGTGCCACCACCAGTACGGTCACAGAATGTAACAGTTGGTGGTATGGTTGGTAACATAATGGAGCTTGTCCCAAAGCAAGCATGGGATGGTGATACCAGCCACAAGAATGAGAGACTACAAAGCTGGGCTTGGTGGCTCACACCTGTAATCCCTGCAGTTTGGGAGGCCAAGGGAGGAGGATTGCTTGAGCCCAGGAGTAGTTTGAGACCAGCCCGGGCAACATAGCGAGGTCTCATCTCTATTTAAAAAAAAGAGAGAGAGAGAATACAGGCAAACATATAGTGACACAGCAGTGTATAACACTTCTTAGTTTGAGGTACTATATCTACATTGAATCCTCATACCAACCCCGTGAGTTTGTTATTAGCCCCATTTGAAACACTCTCACACCCTTGGAGTTGGGTCTACTTCTGGCAATGACATTTTGGATGAATGTGGGCATTGGAGCACTAGCCTTTCTTAGGGGAGCGATACTGACTTATCGAATAAAAGGCAGCACTAGAACAGTGAGTCAGGTACAGTATGCTCTCCGCATAGCTTCTCTCCCACGGGAAGGCCACAAATGAAAGCAATCTGAGATCTTGTTTAATTTGTTTCAAGCTTTTTTTGACTGCTCCCCATGGTGAGAAATACATTTTCCCCAATATACATAAATATATATGAATGTGTGTGTGTATATACACACACATGCAGGCATGTGCTTTATAACAGTGTTTCAGATAACAGTGGATCACATATATGACCATAGAGATATCCGTGGTCCCACAAGATTATAATGGAGCTGAAAACTTCCTGTCGCCTAGTTACCTCATAGCCATCACAACATTGTAGTACAACACATTACTCTCATGTTTGTGGTATAAACAAACCTACTCTGCTGCCAGTCATATTAAAGTACCATATAACACACACAATTACATACAATACATAATACTTAATAATGACAGTAAATGAATATGTTACTGATTGCTTTATATATTTCCTACACTATGTAGACTTTTTTTTTTTTTTTTTTTTTTTTTTGAGACAGTCTTGCTCTGCTGTCCAGGCTGGAATACAATGGCATGATCTCGACTCACTGCAACCTCTGCCTCCCGGGTTCAAGCAATCCTCCTGCCTCCGACTCCTGAGTAGCTGGGACTACAAGTGTGCGCCACCATGCCCTGCTAATTTTTGTATTTTTAGTAGAGACGGGGTTTCACCATGTTTGCCAGGCTGGTCTCCAACTTCTGATCTCAACCAATCCGCCTGTCTTGGCCTCCCAAAGTGCTGGGATTACAGGTGTGACCACGGTGCCCGGATCTACACTTTTTATCATTATATTAGAGTGTACTCCTTCTACTTATTGAAAGAAAAAAAAGTTAACTATAAAACAGCCTCAGGCAGGTCCTTCAGGAGGCATTGTTGTCATAGGAGATCACAGCTTCATGCATGTTTTTGTTCTGAAGACCTTCCAGTGGGACAAAATGTGGAGGTGGAAGACAGTGATACTGATGATCCTGAAACTGTGTAGGCCTAGGTTAATGTGTTTTGTGGTTTAGGTTTTTTTTTAAAAGTTTAAAAAGCCAAAAAGTTAAAAACAAAATTTTAATAGAAAAATGCTTATAGATTAAGGATATAAAGAAAGAAAAAGTGTTTGTATATGTTTGTGTTTTAATCTAAGTGTTAGTACAAAAGAGTCAAGTTAAAAGAAGTTTACAAAGTAAAAATGTTTCAGTAAGCTAATATTTATTATTGAAGAAAGAAAAATATTTTAATAAATTCAATGTAGACTGTGTACAGTGTTTATAACGTCTACAGTAGTGCAAAGTAATGCCCTAGGCCTTCACATTCACTCGCCATTCACTCACTGACTCACCCAAGGCAACTTCCAGTCCCATAAGCTCCATTCATGAATTAAGTGTCCTATACAGATGTACCTTTAGCCTGTAATCCCAGCACTTTGGGAGGCCCAGGCAGGCGTATCACTTGAGGCCAAGAGTTTGAGACCAGCCTGGCCAACATAGTGAAACCGTCTCTACCAAAAATACAAAAATTAGCTGGACGTGGTGGCACATGCCTGTAATCCCAGCTACTCGGGAGGCTGAGGCAGGAGAATCGCCTGAACCCGGGAGGCAGAGGTTGCAGTGAACTGAGATGGTGCCACTGCACTCCAGCCTGGGTGACAGAGCGAGATGCTGTCTCAAAAAAATATTTATATATATAAAATATAGATATACATATATTATAATATATAATTTATATATAATATTTTATATATAATTTGTAACTAAATAATATAAATATATTTATACAATTATATTTAATAATTATTTAAATTATATTATTTAATATTTAATATAGATATAAAATAATTTATAATTTTAATAATGTAATAATTTATATAATATATAATATATAATATATTATTTGTAATATATTATATATTTTATATTTTTACTATAGATATCTTTTATATCCTTACTGTACCTTTTCTCTGTTTAGATATGTTTGGATACACAAATACCATTTTATTACAATCGCCTACAGCATTCAGTACACTAACATGCTATACAGGTTTGTAGCCTAGAAGCAACAGGCTATATCATATAGCCTAGGTGTGTAGTAGGCTATCCCATCTAGGTTTGTGTCAGTACACTGTGATGTTCACACAGCGAAAAAAATCACCTAGCAATGCATATCTGAGAATGTGTCCCCATTAGGTGATGCGTGACTGTGCATACACACACATATATACATGATATATAAGCAGATAAGTTTATATATCACAAGTTTAACAAAATAGCACTTATGTACATGCAATATAGTTTAATATTTTCTATTCTATTTTGTTTTTAAAAAATTACTGATTGTGGCGGGCACAGTGGCTCATGCCTGTAATCCCAGCACGTTGAGAGGCCAAGGTAGGTGGATGGCTTGAGCTCAGGAGTTCCAGACCAGCCTGGGCAACTTGCAGAAATTCAGTCTCTACAAAAAATACAAAGATTTGCTGTGCTTGGTGGCACATGCCTGTAGTCCCAGCTACTAGGGAGGCTAAGGTGGGAGGACCAATTGAGCTCGGGAGGACCAATTGAGCCTGGGAGGATGAAGTGAGCCCAGCCCTCTTGGTTGCGGTGAGCCAAGATCATGCCACTGCACTCCTGCCTGGGCGCCAGAGCGAGACTCTGTCTCCAAACAAACAAAAATACTGATTGTAAACAAAAATACTGATTGCAACCTATTAAACTGATTTTGTAACCCCCTAATGAAAAGGGTCAGCAAACTTTTTACGTAAAGGGCCAGATAGTAATATTTTCAGCTTTGCAGGACACGTGGTCTCTGTCAGGATTATTCTCTATGCCGATGTGGCAGGAAAGCACCACAAACGGTACGTAAATGAATGGGCATGGTTGGGTCCCCATAAAACATTATTTACAAAAACAGATGTTGGCACATCCCTACACTAATAGGTCATAGCCCATAGTATTAATTTTTAAAACCACAGAGCTAGTTCAATAGTTTCCAATGATTAGCTGAATGTCTAAGAATCATTTGCAGATTATGTTAAAAAAAAGTTTTCAGGAACCACCCTGGACCTACACAACTAGAATCTCTTGGGAAGGGGTTTGGGACACCACCATTTGAATCACTCTCCTTTGGTGATTCTTACCTGTGGCCAGGATTAGAGATCACTGATTTGATTCAGCCTCCTCATTCGCTCTAGCTCCAGTTTTGTTTTTTTTTTTTTAGATGGAGTCTCGCTCTGTTGCCCAGGCTAGAGTGCAGTGGCACGATCTCGGCTCACTGCAACCTCTGCCTCTCGGGTTCAAGCGATTCTCCTGTCTCAGCCTCCCGAGTAGCTGGGACTACAGGCGCATGCCACCACACCTAGCTAATTTTTTGTATTTTTAGTAGAGATGGGGCCTTACCATATTAGCCAGGATGATCTCGATCTCCTGACCTGGTGATCCACTCGCCTCGGCCTCCCAAAGTGCTGGGATTATAGGCTTGAGCCATCACGACCGGCCACTCCAGCTCAAAAAAAAAATTTGGCCGGTCGGTCCCCTTGTAACCACACTTTGGAGGCCGAGGTGGGCGGATCACGAGGTCGAGAGATTGAACCACGGTGAAACCGTGAGCCGAGATTGCGCCACTGCACTCCAGCCTGGGCGACAGAGCAAGACTCTGTCTCAAAAAAAAAAAAAAAAAAAAAAAGTTTATAATTGACACATAATTGTACATTTATAGGGTACAATGTGATACTTCAATACCTGTATACATTGTATAATGATCAAATCAGGGTAGTTAACATGTCCATCACCTCGAACCTTTATCATTTCTTGATGGTAATAACTTTCAAGGTAACTAGAAAAGAGGATCTTGAATGCTATCACCAGCCCCTATTTTACAAATAATAAACTGAAGCCTTGAAAAGCTATGTTCCGGGCTACAAACAATTGTCAACAATTTTGAAGAACCTGGGTCATACAAACTGGGGACTCTTACTACAGTGCAGTCACATTAGAAATTAATAACAAAAAATCTGAAACAGAACATAATACTCACTCCTAAAATTTGTTCAATACATATTCCTGCAGCACTTCAGCAGAAAGTGACAACCAATTAAAGGACAGAAGCCAGTGCCCATTAAAGTGATAATAAGAATATTAAGCATCTCATGGCTACTATAAAAGGTTGTTCAGCCTAAAGGCATAAATGTCTAGAAGCTCATTACTGCATGATAACAAATTTTCAACCAACAAAAAACACTAATATGTAGGACTCTAATTAGCTTAATTATGATTTGATGAGCTATGCAATTTCAATGGGAAATGATATTATTAAAGCATATTGGCTGATTTGAAAGTGATTACAGCATGCTGGCAATATGTTTAATGCTGTTTTGGCCTGCAGTAATCTTAATTTTAAAAGTAAAATTTGGTCTCTATTTTAATCAAGATAGAAATTATCTTGATAGACTTTATATATGAACTTTAATATATTGAAAGAATAAAATGGGTAAAAAAAGGCACAAATAAAAATTAAAAGTTAAAAACCGAGATTAGTGAAAAATTTACTGTAAAGCTCTGTGAATTTAAATATTTGTATTGGCCGGGCACAGTGGCTCACACCTGTAATCTCGACACTTCGTGAGGCTGTGGTGGGCATATCACTTGAGCCCAGGAGTTCAAGACCAGCGTGGGCAACATGGCGAAACACCATCTGTACTGAAAATACAAAAACTACTTGGGCATGGTGACATGGTGCCTGTAGTCCCAGCTACTTGGGAGTCTGAGGTGGGAGGATCAATTGAGTCCCTGTCTGAAAATATTTATTTATTTATTTATTTATTTATTTATTTATTTATTTATTTATTATTTATTTATTTATTTATTTATTTATTTATTTATTTATTTATTTATTTTATATCTGTATTCCTTTTATACCCACTCATGTCTGTTCTGCAGTCTCTGATAACTTCAACCCTTCGGTATTAACTGAAATCACTTCTTCCCTCTGTGTATTGTGTCAAATGAAAGGAACGCTTCCAAGCTCTCCTCTGATTTCTCATCCTTGTCCATTTTTCATCCTCCACACACTACATACAGATACGCACACCTGCGAACACATGCATCGCCCTGCATTATATCCCTCCCATCCTCTCTACCTCCACTACCACCTCGTATTCACCTGTGAACCTTCTGCTCATCCGTAAAGTCTCACGGGGACCCTCAACATAACCTTTCAAAACTCACCAAGAGTGTACAATACTTAGATATTTTCATCTCTATTCCCATTACAGCGTGTTCCCATTACATACCCCCACTAAAGCAATTATATTGCATCATAATTATTAACACAGTTATCTTTCCATTTAATTAGCTTTTGCTTGAGAACGGAGAGCATATATTATTCATCCTGTCCTCATCACACTGCACAAAGCTTGGTTCCTAGCTGGTCTTCAAAAAATGTCCTTTGAATGGGTGAGGAGAGTATTTCACTTGGAATGTTGTTTAAAACTCTTAACCTCTGTGGTCACAAGTGATACTACACTGCCTTTGTCTAGTTTGGGAGCCAAGGTTACAGTAGGTCACATAATGAAAGAGCTTTTCCTTTTTTTTTTTTTTCCCCAATCTGTGAAAGAATTTGTGTAAGAATAGAATTACCTGTTCTTTGAATGTATGGTAGAATTATCTGTAAAACTGTGCAGTAATAGTGGCAATCTTTTCTTTGGGTATGTTTTATTTTTCTGACTTCTTGGGTTGGGTGTTTAATACAGTGTCTTTACTAATAAAAGCATGTAGAATTGTCTATTTTTCTGTAAGTACTACTTTAGCTGCATCCCATACGCTTTCTTTAAACATTTTCAAAATAGAATTTTATTCTATTTTTTTAGAGGATACATATGGGTTCAAGATGGTCATCTGCTTGTCTAGGAATCCAAGGGACAACTTCAATTCCTTTAGGAGGTAAGTGGCCTGAGACTCCACACAGCCTATATCCCAAGCGAATGAATTGGTACTTAGGAAGTCCAGGCAGAATCTCAGTGAGATATCCTAGACCAGCATGGTGGAAGCAGCAAAGAGCCACAGAATAGGGATCCCATGGATGCTCAGGCTTGAAGGTAAGCTCCCCAGACACTAAACCTGCAATTACACGCTAATTCCATATGCTAACTTCCACTGCGCAGAGACCTGTGGCAACTGAGTCGGTTGGGGAAGGACTCATGCATCCTACAACTTTTTTTTTTTTTTTTTTTTTTTTTGAGACAGAGTCTTGATCTGTCACTCAGGCTAGAGTGCAGTGGCACGATCTCGGCTCGCTGCAACCTCCACCTACCAGGTTCAAGCGATTCTTCTGCCTCAGCCTCCCCAGGAGCTGGGATTACAGGCACCCACCACCACGCCCGGCTAATTTTTGTATTTTTTAGTAGAGACAGGGTATCACTATGTTGGCCAGGTTTGTCTTGACCGGCCTCTTACAACTTTTAATAGGTAGTCTCATTATTATCCAATTTCAAGCATTTTGTAATTGACTTTATAATTTCTTTGATTCACAAGATTTTAATAAATGTGTTAAAGGCAGCTTTCTACCCTGAAGGTGAAGGTGTGGCATGGGTTAATTTCTGGCTCACCTTTATGCTGAGCGCTATAGTCTAGTTTGTGTCCCCCTAAAATTCACATGTTGAAACCTAATCCCCAAGGTAATGGTATTGGCAGGGGGGTCTTTGGGAAGTGATTAGGCCATGAGAGTGGAGTCCTCATGAATGGGATTAATGCCTTTATAATAGAGGATTCAGAGAGCTCCCTTAGCCCTTCCACCATGTGAGGACACAGCAAGAAGAGGCCATCCAGGAACCAGGAAGCAAAACCTCATCAGACACTGAATCAGCCATTGCCTTGATCTTGGACTTCTCAGCTTCCAGAGCTGAAAGTGATATTAATGTTCCCTATTTATTTTATGAAAGAAATGTTTATTTATTTTATAAAAGAAATGTTTCTTATGTATAAACTAGCTAGTCTATGGTATTTTGCTATAGCAGCCTAAATGAACTAAGACACTTCAGGTGCTGCCCTTTGGTGTTTTAGCTTAGCGGGGAGATTTCCTGTGAAAGTCCCCACTTAGAGTTGGTACTAGCTTGACTATCTTTCTCCTAAGCTCCTAGGAATAATAAAAATAACGCTTGAATTTAGCCATTGTGGTAAATGCCTTCAGATAAAATCTGATTCTGTGATAAGCTTAACTTTCTAGGTTCTTGCCTTCATTTTGTTTTATCCTGCATTTGCAGTTATTTACAAAGGAAGGTTGGTACAAATCTGCACTGTTCAATATGGTAGCCACTGGCTACATGTGGCTATTGAACATATGAAATGTAGCTCCTCTGAATTTTCTAAATACCCATTGGATTTTGCAACTTAGTATGAAAAAAAGAATGTAAAATGCCCCCATAATAATGTTATATTGTTCCCATAGGCAGCCTCAAAATTGGGAGTGGGTTACCAAAAATAAAAGTATATTAATTGCTTAAAGCCCAGAATTTATTACCTCTTAAGATGTTTCTGGTGGGAGAGTATATTGGCGTAGCATTTTGGGGAAAGAAATTGGCAATATAAATTAAAATTATCTTTCTACCCTAATAAGATTCAGTAATTCCACTGTTAGAATTTATCCCTTGAAAATAAATAGAGGAATGTTCAAAATGTATGCATAAGTATGTTAATCACAGTGTGGCATGAGATAGTGAAATACTGAGAACAATCTAAATGCCAGATGATAGGGACATGTTCATACAAATCATGATGCATTTATTCCATGGGATGCAAAGCAGCTTAAAAAAATAGCTATATGGCCAGGTGTGGTGGCTCATGCCTGTAATCCCAGCACTTTGGGAGGCTGAGGCAGATCACCTGAGGTCAGGAGTTCAAGACCAGCCTGGCCAACATGGTGATACCCTGTCTCTACTGAAAATACAAAAAATTAGCCAGGCATGGTGGCGGGTGCCTGTAATCCCAGCTACTTGGGAGGCTGAGGCAGGAGAATCACTTGAACCTGGGAGGTGGAGGTTATAGTGAGCCGAGATCATGCCATTACACTCCACTGGGCAGCAAAAGCAAAGCTCCATCAGAAAAAAAAAAAAAGAATGTTATATAGTTATACCTTCCTTGTGTTTGGCATGGAAACAATATAACATATTAAGTAATAAACTAAATTGAAGGCAGTATATATGCTTTATAATCCTATTTTGAATTATACATATGTGTATGTATGTGTGTATATACTAATATAAATTCTGGATGAATGTTCAATGAAATGTTTCGTGATGATTTCTACATAGAATTAGAGATCGTTTTCAAATGATTTTGCCATCTTTATGCGTTTCTTATTTTAAAATAATGAATGTGATGCTTTCATAGTCAGAAAAAGCAATGGTGTTATTTTTGGCATTTTTATTAATAAAAGATTCTTACATTGCTAGATAAAAATTCGTATATTCACTGTTGAAAATATCTTGTATATATTGGGGTAAATAAAATCTATTATTTTTGCGTGTTTCTTTTAGCTTTTTTACTGAGAGTACTAGAAAATTTAATATTATATAATGGCATACATTATATTTCTATTAGACTGTGGTAGTCTAAATAATCTAGTGTGCAGTATTGTTTAGGCAACATATCTTTTAACCATGCTATTAATCTTTTGTACATTATGAATGCTCAATATATGTTGCAGAATACTTGATAGATTGTTTACATTTTATGAGAATGAATGGAGATTTTTTTAATTGAATAAGAATTTTTTTAAAAAACCAACTTAAATGGGAAGACTTTCAGTTCTAGTTATTTCCTAGAATTTTTACCTTAAAAGAGAACATATAATAAACATTTGATTTGCTGTCAGTGCTATCTCTCAGAAGGCAAATGAAACAATGAATTCCAACACAGCCCCTAATCTGTTTGAGTGTTCTGAGATACAGAAATAACAAGGTTTTTGGCTTGTAAAATGTCATTATATTATTGTTGAGGACAAAATGTGAAGGAAGAAAACTTTGGGCAATGTCAGCCATGTTCCTTAGACTTTAAGAAAGTTGATGGCTAAAAATTAAGAAAAGAAAAACGTTATTCAGCAAATGATGTTGGAATAATTAGATGCTTATATGAAAAAAGAAAAAATATTAAGTCCCTTCTTCATACCATATTCCAAATGAGTTCCTAATAAATGAATGACATGTGGGAAGCAAACTGCGAACTTCTCAGAAGAAAATATAAGGGAATATTTTCTCTGCCACTGGGTTAGGGAAAGATTATTTTAAGTAATATATAAAAAGGGCAGCCCATTTTTATCTTAAAAAAAGAGACTGATAGAGAAGGTTGCTGCAAAATTGGCTGCATGTACAGGCTTGCCTTTTGTCACTGCTCCAAATAAATTCAAAGCTCTGGCTGCTCATGACGCTCTGGTTGAGCTCAGTGGAGCCATGAACACTACTGCCTGCAGTCTGACGATGATAGCAAATAATATTCGTTTTCTGGGTTCTGGCCCTTGGTCAGGTCTGGGAGAACTGATCTTGCCTGAAAATGAACCAGGAAGTAGTATCATGCCAGGCAAGGTGAACCCTACTCAGTGTGAAGCAATGACCATGGGTGCAGCCCAAGTCATGGGGAATCATGTTGCTGTAACAGTTGGAGGCAGCAATGGACATTTTGAGTTGAATGTTTTCAAGCCAATGATGATTAAAAATGTGTTACACTCAGCCAGGCTGCTGGGGGATGCTTCAGTTTCCTTTACAGAAAACTGTGTGGTGGGAATCCAGGCCAATACAAAAAGGATCAACAAGCTGAGGAATGAGTCTCAAATGTTGGTGACAGCTCTCAATCCTCATATAGGGTATGACAAGGCAGCAAAAATTGCTAAGACAGCACACAAAAATGGATCAACCTTAAAGGAAACTGCTATTGAACTTAGCTATCTCACACCAGAACAGTTTGATGAATGGGTAAAAACTAAGAACATGCTGAGTCCAAAGTGATTTAAGTAAATTTATAATGAAAATAAACGTGTATATAATTTAAGAAAACTGATAAATCTGACTAAAAAAATGCAAAAGCTTTATTCAATAATAAACAACGTATAAAAGTTAAAAAGACAGGCTGTGGACTGTAAAAATATTTTTAAACATACAAGCCATCAAGGATTAGCATCCAACATGCATACAAGCTCCTAAAGTGTCTTACTTTATGTTTTAAGTCAAGCTTATTGAGGTGTAATTTACAAGCAAGAAAACTCATTCTTTTTACAACAGCTGTATGAATTTTAATACATGCATTCAATTTTGCAACCATCACTATAATTAATGCATATAACATTTGTTTTATCTTACAGAAAGATCTGTAGGGCCTCTAGGTAATCAATCCCTCTCACACTTCAGCCCTTGGCAATCACTGATCTATTTTCTATTCCTGTATTTTTGCCTTTTCAAAATGTCATTTAAATGGAATCATATATAAGCAGCTTTTATAGTCTGGCTTCTTTAACATACAAATATTGATTATATCTACAGTTTTTCCTCTTTGTTGCTAAGTTGCATTCCATTATATGGATGTATCAGTTTGTTTATCCATTCACCAGGTGAAAGACACTGGAATGTTCCCAGTTTGGGGTGATTACAAATAAAACCACAATAAAAGCTTGTATACATTTTTGTATGAACATGTATTTTCCTTTCAGGAAAACACCACAGGACTGCTGGGTCATATGGTAGGTAGAAACTGCCAAACTATTTTCCAAAGTGACTGTGCCATTTTCATTACTACCATCGATATATGAGTATTTGTTTTCATTGCTTCCATTCTAGCCAACACTTGGTATTGTCATTTTTATGGCAGTTCTAATAGGAGAGTGGTGGTATCTCACATGGTTTTATTTTGCATTTCCTTAATGACTAATGATATTGAGCATCTTTTTTGTTGCCACTTTGCTATCTGTATATATTCATACAAGTAAATTTTTAGAAAACCAAACAACCCATATGAAAAATGGACAATTGTGTGAACAGGGAATTCCCAGAAAAGAAATTTAGGAATCAATAAACATCGAACAATATGGTCAGTAGTACTAGCAGTCAGAGAAATGCAGGTAAATGAGATATCATTTTAGGTCCCTTGGACTGGCAAAACGGTGTAATTTTGGCAGGGATGAGTAGAAATGGGAATTTGTACACACTGTAGATAGGAGTTTAAATCAGTACAACTACCTGGAGACCTATTTTGTAATACCTAATAAGTTGAAGATGCGTCTAGTTTGTGACCCAACAGTCCTGCTACTAGTATATATTATATGGGCACAAAGAGGTACTTGAAAGAATGCTTATTGTAAGATTGTATTAATGAATACGAGAGGCACTGAATAATAGGAGAATGAATAAAGTCATTTATTAATTCAACTGAGTGAATGAAATCAATATGACCAATCAGTATGAATAAATTCCAAGAACAGTGTTGAGTGAAAAAATAAGCAGGCTGCAAAACTGTATATTACATTATACCATTTTTGTAAAAATTGTAAACACTCAAACAACAGTATGTCTTGTTTATGGATTCATATACATGTAGTAAAAGTATAAAAACATTCATGGTAATTATATGCATCAATTTCAGGATGGTGGGTTCCTATGAAGAGAAAGGAAGAGAAAAGGGACTCTGAGAAAGGGGCTTTAGCTCTCCCTGGAACGTTTTACTTCTTAAAACATCTGTATTTATTTATTTATTTATTTATTTATTTATTTATTTATTTATTTATTTATTTGAGATGGAGTCTCTGTGACCCAAGCTGGAGTGCAGTGGCATGATCTTGGCTCACTGCAGCCTCTGCCTCCTGGGTTCAAGCAATTCTCCTGCCTCAGTCTCCCAGGTAGCTGAGATTACAGGCACACGCCAACAAGCCTGGCTAATTTTTGTATTTTTAGTAGAGATAGGGTTTCACCATGTTGGCCAGGCTGGTCTCGAACTCCTGACCTCAGATGATCCACCTGCCTTGGCCTCCCAAAGTGTTGGGATTACAAGTGTGAGTCACCACGCCTGGCCTATTTTCCATTTATTTTAAATGTTTTATAATTTAAAACAATATCCTAACTAGTTCCGACCTCTGCCTTCATTTTCTCCCTGCAGAACAACCTGAGCCAGGTTCTAGGCTCAAAACCTCTTCAGAATACACAAAATATCCTACCGTTGCCTCTAGCTTTAATCTTACGCCCCCGTTCTGAAAACATGGTTTCCTAATTTATCAGACTTGAGTTCTCTCTTTTCATTGAATCTGAGGTCCTTGGTAACTAAGGAGTTGACTGAGTACTGGTCACTGGTATTGATAGATGCAGGAAGCAGGTAAGAGGGAGAATCTCCAGCCCACCTGCCACTGGGAGAATGGGGTGGAGCCACTGAGAAGTTTCTGCCTTGTGCAAGGGGGAGGAGCCTGGGCTCTTCAGCTCCTGTGGGGTGGCCTGGTATTCAATCTGTCAGACAGGAGCCGTTGGCAGGAACCCCTCTCACTTTGCTGAGAGTTTTTTCTTTTTTCCTTTTCACCCAATAAATTCCATTCCCCACCCTTCAATGTGTCTGCGTGCCTAAGTTTTCCTGGTTGTGAGATAAGAACCTGAATTTAGCTGAACTAAGGGGCAAAAATTCTGCAACAGTAGTATATATACCGAGTACTAGTCCTGGCCATCCCTGTCCCCTGTGGTGTCCTGCTCCCACACCCACATGGATAGAGGCCATTTTATTTGTTGATAAACTTTCTTAGTGCCTGCCCATTGTCAGGCTGGATTTCTGAGTATCTCCTGATTCTCTAATGCTATATTTTATTAGCTTTTTGGATCATCTCTTATACTTGGTGTTGGATCCTTTGACTCCTGGTGCATTCATGAACTGTCTCTGGAACATGGAACTCTGAGCTCCAGACTGAATTTCTACCTAGCTCTCTTGCCTAAAACCTGTTCCAATCTAGTAGATGAATGTAACAGAGGGCCTAATCCAAGATGAAAATTTACAGCTTTCAGCACTTGCTAAGCTTCCTTATTTCCTTCCTAACCTGTGTCAGACTGATCAAATTAAGCACTGGAGATCCAGGCTCTTGAAATAGAAAACGTGTTAGGACACAGCTGTCTTTCATTACCTTTCCTCACTCAGACCTAGAGATAAAGTACTTCTTGGAACTATAACCCTCTGTTTTGGAGATGATAGTGGCCTCCGGAGTCTTTTAAGTGAGCACACAGGAAGTCATGTTCCCAAGCTACTTGCCTTATAAAATGCAACACCTCTAGCAATTCTTTTGTCTTAGGTTACCTGAGTAGTTCTGCTTTGAACAGCTTGGCCCTCCTGCTATCTGAAGATTTTCCTCTGGTTCTATGCTAGGTTGGCTTCTTGCTTGTTTCTGGGACCCCTCTATTTATTTCCCTATTAGAGACTACAGCTCATGCTTGATTTAGACTCTTTAGTAACTGGATCGTACCCAACCTAAGTACCCCATTGTCAAGGCTGCTGACTCCAAGCCAGACCTTCACTGCTATTTTGTCCCTATTCCTCAGGCCAAGCCTCAAGAAACCATATGAAAAGAAAGAATTAAAAGATATTGTGGAACAGCAGAAATGTGCCCGTTGATAACAGTTGATAACAATTATTTGATTTTGTGACAGACCCTTGGGAGTCAATAAGGCGCAGTCGCTACCTGCCTTCAAGTGGCATATTGGTCAAGTTGGTTATGAAGAACCAAAGATAATGTGTAAAACAGGAGTAATGTGTATGGCCAGAGTCAGAGACTAGGGAAATGTATCCCATATAGGCTTCCTCTCAAATGTCTTTTCAAGAATTCTCAAGGAGAGTCAGATCCTTGGGACAGGAGGTAATGCTACTCCCTCCAACTGCACTAATGAGTTTTCTAGGGACCAAATGGCAGTAGAAATCCCAGCACTATGGGTCTCTGCATCTTCCCTGTAGGGCAGTGGCCAAAGATCCCAATGGCAGGCAGAGATGAGGTGGCAGGCTCTCAGTATTTGTTTTTGTTCTTGTATTCCGTTTGTTAAAGTATTGGATTTATTTCCAGTGGAGCGAGAGTCTGAGGTGACATAAACTACATATTCCCAAATATAAAGTATGAAGAATAGGAGTTGAATTTGGCAGGATGAAGGAGGGACTAATGAAGTACACTCTGGAATTTGAAAGCATTAGGAGTTGTAATTATGTGTTACATACACGATGGTCATGATGAGGAGATGAGAACAGTAACATTTGGATTTGTTAAGAGTTATATATAGAGAAATTATCAAGATGTCACTGAGACTAGTAACATTCCTTTAGGGTTGTCCCTGGGTACCACTGTTGACATATCGTTTGAAGGTCTTAACATCCTTGAGAAAACTTGTCAGTTATTCTTGGTGGCTTAGAATTCTTCAACATATTCTACAGCTGCAAACATAAGTAGGCCCAAGAAGTACCTTGGTTAGAAAATGTAGTTAATGCACATTTTGTGTTCCGAGATAAGAATGGATGACATTTAAATAGGCAAGTTAGCTGACAGGAAGAAGAAACGATCAGTTAGTTATCTTGGTAGTGGGAAGGGTGGCACTGAATGTTGCAGATAGTGACTATCTGAGGCTGATGTTGTGTAAGTGGTAATAAGAATTTACCAAGTGATATGGGTTGGCTCTGTGTCCTCACCCAAATCTCATCTTCTAGCTTCCATAATTCCCACGTGTTGTGGGAGGGACTTAGAGGGAGATGTTTGAATCATGCGGTGGGTCTTTCACATGCTGTTCTCATGATACTAATAAGTCTCATGAGATCTGATGGTTTTAAAAATGGGAGTTTCCCTGCACAAATTCTCCCTCTTTGCCTGCCGCCATCCACGTAAGATGTGATTTGCTCCTCCTTGCCTTCCACCATGATTGTGAGACCTCCCCAGCCATGTGGAGCTGTAAGTCCATTAAATCTCTTTTTCTTCCAGTCTTGGGCATGTCTTTATCAGCAGTGTGAAAATGGACTAATACACCAAGACAATTGTAAGTAAAGAAAGACAGATTTATTAGAGAAAGTATGAAAGTACGTTTCAAGGAAGTAATGGGCAGGTCAGCAAGAGAGGAGCTGACTGCAAGGAGACAAAGGCGTGCTGGAGATTTTATGGGATGGTGCTTCTGTTATGTGAAGAGGGCTTTGTGCAGTACTGATAACACTAAGGTTTCAGTGAGCTAATTTGCATTTTTCTATCAGCCAAGGGTCTGGTGATAGCTGGGCACAGGAAGATTGTGAGTTAAATGTGCAAGAGGGCTGTGTGTCCTGGACCATGAAGAAAGGCAGACTTATAACTTATCTGCGTTTTCTTTTTGCTTTCCCATGGTCCTGCAGTCTGATTCCTTTTCCTGAATTAGGACTCCACGTTGAAAATATATTACAGCTTTAGGGGTTGGCTGATTATTTCTGCCCAGCTAGTGGTTTGGGGGTCGTATCCCAGGACAGGTCCATTTTGACTGACAGATAGAGAAGAGGTTCTACCTAAGGCAGGATATAAACAGGGTATCCAAATACTTTCTTTTCTAAACTGAGATATTTTTGAAAAATAAAAGAGGCGCTAACAACAGGCAGCAACTGTGATTGTACCAGTCAAAATAGAATGTAAAATCACGCTAAACAGAAATACAGAAGGGTCCTCAGACCACAGCAATTTTGTTCATGGCTTTGTGGACCAATATTACTATCCAAGTGACTCCTCTGGAGGTTCCCTGGCATAGGTGGAAGTGAGCCACTGGTTCTTGGAACAGCTCTGAAAGTGGTATTATATTGCTGAGAAGAAGGGAGCTTAGTGAGGAAATTAGCAAGGTGGCCCAGGGGAACTGAATGTTTGGCAGGGATCACAGAAAACCTTTGGCTTTTCCCAGTAGGTGTTTGTTCTTGTGTATATTTTGTACATCGTTGTATTCCACTACTTTCATTTTTTGACCTAGAGTTGTTAGAAGTCATGAGTCAAGGAAAGTAGAACCTTGTGTTGGCCAAAATGAATAAATGAACAGAGGGCAGGATTCATGACAATTTTCTATAACATGTAGGTCATTTGAAAGACACTTCTGTCTGAGGGCAAGCAGAGGATTTGCTAGATCTCTTAATATATTATTGCCATTCCTGGGTGAGAAATGAGAAGGTACAGTAGAAGCTGGATCATAGAAGAAAACACTATGGTATTACAAAACCCAGTCCCCAATGGAGATGGTAAATTAGATTACTGAGAACAAGGAGAGAAAGCATTTGCCATGTCCTGGCAGAAGGGGCTGGAATATAGATTCTGTATGATATCTAAGAATCAAGCATCATTTCTGTAGAGAGGGCTCTCTGTTTGTAGGATGGCATTGTCCAGTCATATCTTAATGAGCGGATGCTGTAGCAGAGAGCTGCACTGACCATGTAGCTAGAGACCAGGCAGAAATATGGGTACTTCAGTGGAGGCTGATGTGGAAAGGTAGTAATCATCAAGAAACAGACAGGATAGTATACATTTCAGTGGACTTCACTGGAGGACTTTATTCCTCCCTGGAACTTAAGTGAGAATGCTTAGAATTACATAAAGAGTAAAATGAGCAAGAAGTGTTCATGATAATTTTTTTAAAGTTACAAAAATATAGACAAATATTAAACTTTGAAGAGCATAGGGTTTGACACTGAAACCCAAGAAGCACCTCATAAATGTTGGCTTCTCTTTCACAGAAAAGAAATGCCATTTCCTCAAACCATATATGAAAATTAGTATGATATTTTATCAGAACTTATTTTACTGCAGATATTACTTTAATCAGGAGTTTATATGCAATTTCAGAATAGCTACTGACCATCTAAAAAAAGACAGAAACTAAGTACATCCTCTTGAACAAATCTGCTCAAGATGACTTTGGGCAATCCAAAATAAATTGGGATCAAAACTAGTTAAGGGCACAGACTAGATATCTCTAACATAGTTTAGTGGCTTAAAATCGCAAATAGAGCAAGGATTTCCTACAGCCTGGGCTAGGAGGCATTCGGGAGTCTTAAAAGTTCTACCACTTTTCAGCCTAGATTTTTATCCCACTGTTTAATGACTTTCTGTACCATATGTAGGCATGTATTAATAATATTCATGTTTCATATGCATGACTATTACCTCCTTTAAAGATCTAATCTCATAAGGATACTTCTGCTAAATTTCATGTGAGCTAACTAATGAATAAGGATGCTCTGATTGACACTTTGAATTAATGTTTCATTTTTCAAGCAAAGCAGCTAAGCAACAGGAATGACAGACCCAGAAATAACTTGTTCTAGGATCTATTTTATCTTGTCATAAAGTTAGGTAAATATTCCAAAAGCTGACCTTGTCCTTTAGATACATAATCCAGGGGAAGTCATCTAACATCTTTTTTAAAGCGGTAAGCATGTATGCTATTGGCTCACATGAAGAGGAAGTCTATCTCACTTTTTGCGAAAGACAATTTTTAAAAGTTGTGTATAAATTTTATATGGTAAATTAAACTATTTGTTATTTACTTATGCTAAATGCTTTTGAAATGCTTGATAACATTCATGCTTCTTTGAACTTGTAATGTCTGTAACATAAGCTTTTTATAACACCTTGCACTTCTAATTTAACTATAAACCAGTCAATTAAAATCAGCAGAGCAATGATATTTAAACAAACTCTTTTATCTTATCAAGTAGTTACATTTAGGCATAATTACTTGTTTTTGAACTTTGGACAAGTACATATTACATTTTCTTAAAAGAAGGTACATCTATGTTTTATGTATTAGAAGTATTATAATTCAGTAATTAGCTATGATTTAAATCAGAAGAATCATTATATTTGAGTAAAATATACAGTAGGACTCAGATTGATTTTGCTGTTCAAGAAGTGTTTAATTTGGATTGGCACTTCTGAATTATCATTTGTACTATATTTACTAATTAGTATAGTTAGGATTCTATGATTTTAGAATTGAGCATTTAATGAGTGCCACTATGTATTAAAATATCACTAGGTATAATTTTAACAGTGGTTAAGATGTGTCTCTATCCTTATAAAAACACTTGCTACAAAAGAATTAGGTAAGTGCTGTGAAATTAAATCATTTAAACTTAAAGCTGTTGGAACTTTACATTATTCTGTGCCTTGAGAAGAACATGGCTCTGTAGCCTGAGTCACATGGCATGCAGCTGCAACTTCTGCTGTTTTTTTTCTGTAAATAATTAGTAAGATCAAAAGGCACCAGATATAAGACCCTCTCAGATCACTACTCCTCCTCACAGAGTAATAAAATCATCTTCCTTGGAATGTAGCAATCTATAACCAATCAAATTGCTGTAATACACTGGTCTCCTGTGGAAAATGTGATAATCCTGCTAAAATTTCTCTCTCTGAGACTATATAAGTGAAACCTTAACTTCTCCACTTTGGAATGCTGACTCCATTCATCTGGAATTGTTGTTCCCAGGTTGTCATCCTCAAGCTTTATGCTCAGATAAACTCCATACTGAATCATATTTTCTGAATCTCATTAAGGTTGACAGTATGTACATTATAAACTATATAGTAGACTGGGATATAATATATATGCATTCAAACCAAAGGCATGAAAGAGGTATTTCACCTCTTGAACTTAAAAAGCAACTTTACATATTTAAACGGCTGATGAAACTGTAATTTCTACATTTTTCCCCTTTCAGAATGTTTTATTAATACATTGGTTTATTAAGTATTAATAAATTTGGCCGGATGCAGTGTCTCGTGCCTATAATCCCAGCTCTTTGGGAGGCTTGAGCCCAGGATTTCAAGACCAGCCTGGGCAACATAGCAAGACTTTGTCTCTACAAAAAATTTTAAAAAATAGCCAGATGCAGTGGTGCACACCTGTAGTCCTAGCTACACTGGAGGTAAGTGCGGAGGATCACTTGAGCCTAGGAGCTCAAGACTACACTGAGCTATGATCACTGCACTACAGTTTGGGTGACAGAGACTCTGTCTCCAAACAAACACAAAATAATAATAAGTTAAATAATACATGTAAAGCAACCACCAAATAACTGGTCTGCTCCATTATTTTTTCTTGTATTTTCTAATGTTCTATATAATGTGTGTATTAATTCATAATCATAAAAAACAAAATCCCCAAACAGAACAATGTAGAAAAGAAGGACTTGACATCTCACTTTTACAAGTGAGCCACCAGCTGGGACCATCACTCAGGCAGGAAATATCACTCAGGCAGGAATTCAGCAAGTGGGCCAAAGGGAGACTCAAGTTTTCAAACAGGAAGCGACATGGAATCTGCTCTTGGCTGTCAGAGGCTGCTACTGTAAAGCTCCAAAGCTCCTGGGGAAAGATGATGCCTGCCTTTGTAGTCAGAAGGTCACCAAGGGTATTAAGCTGAGAGGCTAGCTTTGTGTATTAGGCTTAGTTTTGTTGAAAGGTAGGACCAGACCGAACTAGCTAATTTTAGTCTGAACTATTCCATTTAGTGTCCCATGTGATCTAGAATAAATCATTCAACCTTGCTGGGTCATAATTCTTTCATGTGCCTATAACCCAAATGTCTTGTTTCTATTACAGTTTGTCTAAAAATGAAAGAAATATTTCCATTAACTTACAAAATTACAGTGGAGGAGACACCACCAATTTGATTGCTGGAAATTAGTCCACTAAAATGTCCCTAGGAGACACACAGGGGTTCCTAGGCACCCTCTTGGGTGCCCTTGTACACAGGCTGTGTTCCCTGACTTGCCACCCTGCTGCCCTGGCTCCTCTGTACACCACTGGTCTCTCCTCTCCCCACCCCGTTTCTGTGAGGAGCATGAGCAGGGGACACCTGTTTTCCCCCTGCTGTACCATCCCAAGCATGGGACATGCCTTGACATTCATTTCCCTTAACATAGCACAGATTTGGCTTATAACATTTATCGGGACTTTACTGAGGACTCCTGGCAATACAAATTAAAGAGAATAAAGAATAGTCTGGTAAGACACCCTCCTTCCCCCCTTCCCTTTTTTTGAATAGTTATTGAGTACCTACTATGTGCCTTAGGAACTCCTAAGCAAAAACAGAAACAGCCCTTGCTCATGGACCTTACAGTTTAGTGGAGGAGGGAGACAGACATTAACCAGGTAACCACACAAATAAAAATTGTTATAAGTTGATAAATGCGTTGAAGAAAAAGTAGGGAATCCTAAATAAAGGGGATTTACTTAGTCTGGGGAGTTAGGACAAGAGTTCCTGAGGAAGTGACAGCAGAGTTGAAAGCTGAAGGATTCTTGGGCATTCAGCTGTTAACAGGGATGGACAGAGAAAGAATATTGGATCCTGAAGAAACAGCCTGTGGAAGGTGATGAGGCAGGCAGGGTCTGGTCCTATTTTGAGGAACTGAAAAGGGGACAGTCTGAAAGGGAGAATGATATGAGAGCAAAGGAGAAAAGCAGATTATGAGGAAAACCATGAGAAGCTACCGAAGGGTTGTAAGCAGGGGAGTGGCATGGTCAGATGCAGTAGAAATGGCAGCCCTCTGGAGATAGAGTGCACATACTTCAACCAGCAGGCAAAAAAGACAAATCCTGGAAGCAAAGGAACGGTGCTAGGAGGAGAAACATGAACTCTGTAAATGGGATAAATAGAACGTCTACTATTTTTTAGAGTATTAAAAAGAATCAGCAACATCCACACAAAATTTGTATAGGAATGTTCAAAGCAGTATTATTCATAATAGCCAAAAAATAGAAACAACTGAATTGTCTGTCAACTGATAAGTTGGCCAATAAACTGTGCTATATACATAGAATGGAATTGTTATTCGGCAATAAAAAATAAATGAAGTACTGATACATGCTTCAACATGGATGATCCTTTAACACATGCTAAATGAACGAAGTGAGACACAAGAGACCATGTATTGTATGAGTCCATTTATATGAACTGTCCAGAATAGGCAAGTCTTTTTTATTTTATTTATTTTTATTATACTTTAAGTCCTAAGGTACATGTGCACAAGGTGCAGGTTTGTTACATAGGTATACACGTGCCATGTTGGTTTGCTGCACCCATCAACTTGTCATTTACATTAGGTATTTCTCCTAATGCTATCCCTCCCCCAGCCCCCCAGCCCCCGCCAGGCCCCGGTGTGCAATGTTCCCCACCTTGCGTCCTGTGTCCATGTGTTCTCATTGTTCAACTCCCAGCTATGAGTGAGAACATGCGGTGTTTGGTTTTCTGTCCTTGTGATAGTTTGCTTAGAATGATGGTTCCCAGCTTCAGAATAGGCAAGTCTTTAGAGACATAAAGTTGATTAGCTGCTACTGAGTATGTGAGTTTCTTTTAGGGAGGAACAAAACTTCTAAAATTAGATTTTGATGACAGTTGCACAACTGTAAATCTACCAGAAGCACTGAATTGTATGGTAAATGGATTACATCTCAGTAAAACTGTTAAAAAACACAGTTTTAAAAAGAATCCAGGAACTGGGGACACAGCAGAGCTGGATCTCAATCCTAATTTTTTCTCACTTTGTATTAATTGTACTGCAAATAATCGTAGCTAGCATAAGAGACCACAATGACTGTCTTGCTAAGGTGAGTTGGGAGGATTTATTTCGGGCTCTGTTAATATATGTTCGATTGGGAGAGTTGGGCCCAGAGTTCATCTAAATTAGCAGTACCAAGCAGCTGTTTCAGTTAATCATTATGAGGGCTGTAAACACTCAAAAAGTACTCAATTAGCATTTTAAAAGAATGGTCCTACTTTGTTAAAATAGTACTTTTTCTCTTTTTGGCGTATTTCCTTTTAAAAAGTAGCCCTATGTATCTTGAAATCTTGCTTTCATTAAAATTAAGGTGTTAGCTTAACTTTAGGATATTGCCTCAGATCTTTTAAAAAATTTATTTGCTATCTAGTTCTTAAACTCTGATTAGGAACATATGAATCATTATTTAATACTACACAGGTTCAAAATAGCTTAAGAGAAACGGAATTCGAGGTTGAGCAGGTGGCAGTGTTTCCGTTTTCACACTCTGAGAAGGCCAAGGTTTCTTAGGGAAGCATTCTTGGTATCTGTATCAACCACTTTCAGAATTATTCAGCTGGTGTGTGTGTGAGTGTCTAATTTCATTTGGGTTGAGCCGCTGACTCTGTTAGGTTTTCATAAAAAATCATTTAATTTCCCCTTCCAGCTTCCGTCCTACTGGTATGTGCATGTTAAAGTGTAATTTAGGCTTAACTACTTTAGGTGTAGGCTAGTTAAATTGCTTTGTTTTATGTATGAGGAAGCTGAGACTCAGTGGTGATAAGGAACCTTGATTTGGTTGTATCACTAATGACAGAGCTTTGAGTTGGAACTCGTCTCCTGATTTGTTTCTTTTGGTGAAACATCCTCTTGATTTCCGAGCTTTCAACCTCTATCTTTTCAAATCTTACACTAAAGAATAAGTATCTGCGTAGAATTTCATTTTCTGTTCTCAGAATTGACTTTAAGAATAGACAGACAAGGTGGGGCTGTCAGTGTAGCGTAATGGAGGGAAAAAAATTAAAGATGGGCCCTACCTTTTCAGCCATTTGTTTTCCCCCAGGTTACAAAAGAAAATCCTCCATTTTATTTTTCCTAGTAATTAGGAGAAATCCACATGTTTCAACAAAGGCAGAAACAGCATCAGGACTCTGACCTAATGGATTTTAGAAATGTCGAGATCACTGGAAATTAAATTAAATTTCATGACTGTCTCTCACCTGGCCTATAAATCTCCTAATCTCCCTTACTTCTGCTTTGGCCTCTTTAAGACCCATTCTTTTCAAGGACAAGACATTTTTTTAAAAAAAGTAAACTCTGGGTGTCTCTCCCCTATTAAAAACTTTGTAATACCTTATATTGCGTTTAGAATAAACTTTCAATTCCTTTCTTGGCTAACAAAGCCTTACAGGATCTGGCCCCTGCTAGTTTCTGACAGAGCAAGAGCATCACCATCTTGGACAAGCACTGCCATTTTAAGTTTCCCTTGATTAAAAACCGCCTAAATCCAGCCCCAGAAACATCAGCCTAATGACTAATGTCAGCATGACCATAAACCACAAATGACACTTCCGACTAGAAACATTCCAACCCTGAGATAAACCCCCTGTGATCAGAAATATGCCTCCCCTCCAACCAGAGACATTACACCCCTGGCGATAAAACTTTCCTCCACCCAGAAACATTCCAAGCCTACAATATGCTCTCCCTCCCTAAACCACTAAATACCTTTAGTCTGTAAGAGAGAGCACTCCTGACTGAAATCAGCCAGAAGCCCCTCTCAGGTTTATTCTCCAAAATAAACCTGTCTCTGTTAAGCTGCTTTTTGTGTTTCTTTCTTTAAGTCTTACAGTTTCCATCTCCAGGCTCAAGAAAGTTTACTTTCTCATTTCTTCTTCCCTCAAGTGCACTAGAATAGATCCTTACTTAGGGCCTTTGAATTAGTGTTATCCTTTTCCTGGAATGCTCTACGCTCTGATTTTTGCGTTTGACTGTTATTCAAATCGCTAAAATAGCTCCTCCTTAAAAAGGGCATCCCCTTTACCAGCCACTCAATCACCATCACCACCACGTCACTTATTGTAACTTCTTTGCATACAGCTTAAAACCATTTTTTTTTTCTTTTCACCCTCGGATAAGTTCCCTAGAATCTACACTACTTGTCTTCATCATTGTTCAATCAACAGCCTGGAGTAGTGTTTGTTGAATGAAGAAATGAACAAATGAATGCACCCTTTCTTCCGCGACCCTGTCCTCTGAACAGGGCAAAACTTAACTCATAACAAGGATACACTCCAAATTGTCTTTCTTATTGCCAGGTGTTTCCACTCTTGAGGAACAGATGCCCTTTAGGAGACAGGGCAATTTGACTGGGCTGGCCCTTCCGATTTTAGGTGAAAATAATCAGCATAACAGCTTTTCATCTCTGGCTAGGCTTCCCAGTGACCAAAGCTTTACTTTCCGATTTCCATACCATGCAAAGACATCAGGGTGAGCACTAGGGCCCTGAGAACCCTGGAAACTACTTCTTGGCTGGGATAGGGCCGGTTGCCCGGTGCGCTGTGAGTGGTCCTCCCTGGAGATGCTGGGAGAAGGGGCGGAGCCATCAGAAAGGATGAGCCTTCTTTGGGCCTTCGGATCTGGTGGGGCTGCCACTTTGGGAAGGGCCCCGGGATTCGGAAGAAAGCAAAACTAGCCTTGTGGCGAAGAAGGAGCTCAACTGGCCCCAGGCTGTCGAGACTAAGGGGTCGACGGAAAAGAGGCAGAGCCTGAAACCCAATCTGCGGAGCAAGCCAAGGCCTGGGGACTTGCCAGAGGAAAGGGTTAAGCCGTTTCCAAGGCAACGGACCAGGAAGCGCGCAAGACGTCCGCCGCAGGTTCGTAGGTCGCCCTCGAATTTAAAGCTCCCAAGGCTGAGCGGGTCCCGGCCAATGGAGAGACCCCCTTTAAGTCATGTGACCAGCGGGGCTGCCCCGCGGGCTGCTCCGGAGCACGTGGGGAGGCTTTTTTCCTGTTCCTTCTTTCCCTTTTTAAACGCCCACCCACTTTTGCGCGGGCTCGTCCGCGGAATTCTTCTCGCGAGAGGCGTGCTGCCCTCTCGCGAGAGAGAGTGGGAGGCGTGGAGAGTAGGCGGTGTTGCGGGCCGGTGCTGCGGCGGCGGCGGCGGCGGAAGCCGAGGGGTGGGCAGGGCGGGGGCGGGCCGCGGGGCTGGGAGGGGGGAGGGTTGGGGGTCAGCGCGGGAGGGGGCCAGCTTGCTTGCCCGGTTCGCTCACGGGTCGTTGCGGCCGGTGACATGTCCGTGAGCTGCGGAGGCTGCGGCCACCAGGTGAGCCAGGCACCGACGCGCTTGCCGCGGAGGCTGCGTTTAGATGGGGTGGTGGCGGGTGTGAGGCCGGCATGGATGGAGCGGCCCGGCTCCGGCGCCCCAGCCCCTCCGCCTGCCTGTGATCCCCCTTCTGGCTTCGGGGCCGCCCGAGAGCTGCGCCTTCGCATGGCGGAGGGAGGAGGGCGGGAGGAGCGCGGCCGAGGGAGGAAACTCACGGCACCCGGCCGGCCCAGAGTAGAGGGAGGTGCTGGGTCTCGAGACGCGTCTTCCTGGGGTCCCAAGTGTGGCGGTGGAGCTGCCGCCCCTTTTAATGACAGGCTGTTTCCATCCCCGGGGTGGTTTTCAGAGACGGCCCCCCGGGTGCGTGGTGCGCGTGCTTAGTGTGTGTTCGTGGTGTGCGCACAGGAACATTTGCAGCGGTTAGGAGGACGTTGCACTTTGTTCCCGAACAGCATCCTTCACTGTCAGAACCCCGGAGCCCTGGAAGCGGGCGCTGCTCAGATCTTGTGACAGAAACGGAAGGCGTCAAGCGGCTCCTCGGAGTATTGATACTTGGATTTGCTGTCAAATACTCTCCTAGGCTGTTAATGGCTTAAGGCTGGCCATAAAGTATTCCGAATGGATTGAGTATACTGCTATTAATCCAGGCATCTAAGCTGCTTTATAAAAAATATGTAGATGTAACCGAAGTATTAAAAAAAAGGTGACAATGACAGTAAAAGCTAACATTTTTTCTCTTCCCTATATTACCAGCTTTCGTTTTTTTTCTCTGCTTTCTCTGTCTTCTAAAACCGTATAAAGTTGGATGTGGCTTAGCTTTAGATGTTAAGGAGTTTCATGGTGAGAAAGACTGCTGAGACACATAATAGCTTTAGTACAAACTGGAGTTAATTCCTGTTCTGTTTTCAGCTTTTCAATCACTTGCAAAATGCTCGTTTTGCTTAGCTGCTTCCCACTGTTTTAGAAATGTCATGTCGATTGTGATTTCGTTATGTCTGAAAATACTCAAAATATGGAGTACTAAGAAAAAATGGGGTATCAGTAATGCACAGATATATTTTTTTTAATGTCATGATTTTAGGATGGCAGCCCAGTGCCTGGCATGATTGGTGTCAGTTAAGATAGTGCAATTGAATGATTTTTTTTTTTTTTAAACACATTTACTTTTTCAAACGGTACCCTGATTATTCATTTTTTGTTGTCGTTGTTCCTCCTGACAAAACTGACCCAGGGGTGGACAGTGAATGTCACTATTAATTGTAGCTGTAACAGTAATTTATGAAAGGTCAAAGAAGGTAGGGGAATCAGGGAAGAAGTGGGTTCCCAAGCTGAGCTAGAGACTAGTGTATGTACCCACATAACTGCAGTATTGACAAGATTGATAAGGGCCTAGCAGTGGACTCCTAGCCCAGTGATGTTTTGCAGTTGTTGAGAATATGGGAAGTTGCCTAAGACATGGAACCATAGTGAGAAATTCTCTAGCTTTCTCTAGCCCCCTGAACTCCAGGGATAAGTCTGGAAGATGAAGAAGTCCTCTTTTGCCTTTAGAGGCTGGAAAAAATGTGGTACTTTTAATTTTTTTTATTTTTTAATTTTAGGAACTGTCGAAAAGGAACTCAAACCAATTTGGACAATATATTAAAGGCTGTTTTAAGAGAAACTGCCACTTGTAAATAGGTAGAGGAATTCTGTCTATACGTGACAAAAATGTGAAAGACTTAGAAAATATCTTTGTGAATGGGCAGAGGAGACCAGTGTTGATTAGAAAAAATTCCTTCTTACTCCATCTTAGCAAACTAATTTTCAGAAATAGAAAAATAAATTTTTTGGCTGGTCTTCATAACCTTTTGGCAAGGGTTTCAAACTTGTAGGATGTGTGGTGTTTGGTTTTTCGAAACTAATTGAAGTAACTTTGGATAGGGTAACTGATTTTGTTTTTTTTCCTGTCTTGTGGTCTGCATTTTATTAATCAACTACCTGGAAGGATTGAAGGGTGAGGACAGGTCGAGAAAAGCTTTAGGTTAAACCTGGGCATGAGTTAAGGGTCAATGAGCTGGTAATATGGGGAAGAGAAAGAAAAATGCTTCATCAGTTTAAAAACAGCCTGGAAAGATCCAGATGTCTTGATTCTGCCAGTCATCCTTACATATAAAAGGTTATTAAAAAAATACTTCTGGGCCAGGCTTGGTGCCTTACCCTTGCAATCCCAGGACTTTAGGAGGCTGAGGCGGGTGGATCACTTGAGACCAGGAGTTCAAGACCAGCCTGGCCAACATGGAAAAACCCTGTCTTTACTAAATACAAAAATTAGCCACGTGTTATGGCACTTGCTTGTAATCCCATCTAGTCGAGAGGCTGAGGCACAAGAATCGCTTGAGCCTGGAAGACGGAGATTGCAGTGAGCCGAGATCGTGCCACTGCACTCTACCCTGGGCGACTGAGCGAGACTCTGCCTCAAAAAACAAACAACAACAAAAAACTTCTGGAGTAAAGGCATTTGAAATTTGTAGATTGGAGACTGGACATGGTGAAAGGAGAAAAGTTATCATTTTTAGAATAATCTGAGAATGTTTCTTGGGAAATAAAATAAATGGGGTAGAGGCCTGGAACAGAGCGGATGTTACTTGACTGAAAATGAGGTATATTGTAAAGAGTTTGGGTTTGGGAGTCAGATCTATTAATTAAATGAGCCTTATTTTCTTCATACCCACCTCAAAAAGTTAGTGCGAAGCACATAGTAGCTGCTTACTCAGTGTTTTTATTTTTACCTCCCGTAATGGTTTGAGGATTCTTTGATTGCAAGGAAGAAAAAGCCAATTTAATTAGCCTACTTAAAAAAAAAAAGCATTTGTCATACAGTGCTGCAAAAGTCCATTGCATGATTCCAATTCAGCGTTTTGGGAACCAGAAAGTCTTCAGGCAGTTACTCTTCGAGTTTTTGTCTGGAAGCACATGGTCTTATGTCTCTGCTACTCACCGCAGGTCTGTTCCAGTTTCTTTCAGATTGGCCTTCTCTTTAAAGCTCTTGGTTTCCACTTCTCCAAAACTTTGATTTGCATGAAACTTTGGTTTGCCATGATGCCAACACCAGACTCACTGACTATGCAACTTGGTTCTCAGCAAACATCTCCAAGTCTCAGTTAATGTTTCTAGAGAGAGAATCCAGTTGGTCAGGTTTCTGCTTCTAGCACAGTTGGCTGGAGAGTGAGGAAAGATGGGAATGGGAAAAATGGATGAGGAAGAGACTTAGATTTGTCTCGCAAATCTAAGTTTGTAGGGCTGCACGTTTTAAACTGGCCATGCCAACATCTTTAACAAAAGGAGAGTGGACAGGGAGGAAGTGATGGATACCTCAGGTGTGCTTTAACATCCTGCAATTTGAGTTCTTCCTCTACCACTGCATTGAACTTGCTCTCAGCTTGGTAATGTTCTAACCAGATCTAACCAGTAGTCTCTTTACAGGACAGATGCTCCTGGGTGTGGGAGTTCAGGCAAATTACTTAAATGCTTGATGACTCAGTTTCCCTATGTGTAGAATGGGCATAATAGCACCTTCTGTGGTGAGAATTATGAATTCATGTATGTAAAGCAATTAAACAGTGTCTGGCATATGGCAGGCACAATGCAAGGGTACAGTATTAGTATTTGTCGAGAGCATACCGTGTGGCAGGTACTGTGATACAGGCTTCTGGTCATGTTGAGAGAGGAAAGAATTTCTGCCCTCAAGAGGTTTAGAAGTTTAGTGCTCACCACTCATGCTTAAAACCATTTCTTGACTTCAGTGACACTAAATTCTTCTAAATCTCTACCTCACCTGTCTTTCTGACTGCCATTTATTTGTGGTTCCTTTTATACCGGCCCTGGAACCCTTTATCATGGTTGTCTCTATAGATGCTCTCTTGAATTTCTGTTCTTTCCCAGTCTCTGAGACCAGCTTTCAGGTTCTCTACATGTGGATTATTCCTAGAGTAACATCTCCAGCTCTGACCCCAAGTAAATCTCTTAATTTTTAGTTCTTTTTTTGGGTATTATTATTTGTATAATTTATATATTTTGAGACATGGTCTTGCGCTGTCACCCAGGCTGGAGTGCAGTGGCGCAATCTTGGCTCACTGCAACCTCCCCCTCCCAGGGCTCAAGCGATTCTCCCTTCTCAGCTTCCTGAGTAGCTGGAACCATAGGTGTGTGCTACCACGCCTAGCTAATTTTTATATTTTTTGTAGAGATGGGGTTTCACCGTGTTGGCCAGGCTGGTCTCAAACTCCTGGGCTCAAGCCGTCCACCTGCCTTGGCCTCCCAATGTGCTGGGATTACAGGTATGCGCCCACTGTACCCAGCCTCTTGGATATTCCTATGTTGATATAAAACACTGTCTTCCAGTTACCTTCTAATTTGCAAAGCCTTCTAATTTACCTTCCAATTTGCAAAGAAAAAAATTTTCTTTCAGCACGCCAGGCTTGAAACTTTAAAGTTATTTTTCACATTCTTTTTTTATGCTGTAATATGCCCTGTTAGTTAATAGGTTCTGTGTGGGCTTTTGGGTGCTTCCTATGACTGGCCCATCTGCAAAGTAGATCTGTTGACTTACTTTGGCTACTGGCCGCTTAGGATAGATCCTTATATTTGTAAGAGCTACTTAAATGCCTTTTCAGCAATATACTCAGAGTCATGGCGTCATAGATGTCACTGATAAAAAGAAATGTGTTCCTGGGTTAAAATTCTGAACATATTTTCTGTTAGAAATAATCTTGTGGATAGGGCTATGTACAAGATTAAGAATGTTACTCCATTTTCTAGGAAGCATATTCATGTTGAAAGCACAATCTCAAGATTTTAGTTTTTTTGTCGTTGCATTTTTTTGTAGGTATTCAATTACATAGCATTTTAATTATAGCATATTATCCTTATAATATTGCCATACACGTATACATAGTTTTATTATAAATCAGTTGTTGAATATTTCTGAAAGTTAAATATATTACAGCTGCACACTCAATAGTGAAACTAAGATAATCATTTGAGGGCATACATCCTTTACAGTGATTTCTTAAAACTGTATTCAAATGTAGGTCTAATGAGTTTTTTATTATGAAAATGTTAACTGTTTTATCCTCCTGCATTCATCTGATTATTCTAATTAATTTCTAACAATGGACCGTTGCATGCTGTTTTTAAAAGTTGTGTTTATTGTTGCTGAATAGGTAGTTTTGAAGTCAATAGCCATTCACACTTAGTACTTTGTCAGCTAGACCCATGTTATTCCTTTCAATACTAATGGCTAGTTGGGCTCAAACATACCTTATAAGTAGATCTCAATCTGGAATGCAGTTGAAAAATCAATAATTTTTCTCTGTGACTGTTTGGGAAAACAAAGGTGACAGAACAAATATCCTTGGATTAATTTTGTAAAAAGTCATTAGGTAAGCTATTTTCTATTTGGTGATGTTGCTTTTGACACCAAATGCCTGTCTGCATTCACGTCATTGATGAAATTTCTCTTCACCGTACAGCTCGTTCACTTCAGTAAATGTATGGTTGCTTATTATGAGTAAGGCCTTTGGGGAATGCAGAGATGAGTAAGGCATGGTGATGGAATGAAATTCACTGTTGTATCTCAATCACTGTTACTTAGATGCGTGGTGAATATATGTGTTGAACGTTGGTAGTACTTACAGTCCAATGCAGGGCACAGACATGTAGACATTTAACTGTTACGTAAGGCACTGTAGTCTAAAGTGCTAAAATAGAGCAAGTGGTGATTTTGCCCCCCAAGGAAATGTTTGGTAATATTTGGAGACAGTTTTGGTTACTGCAACTGAGTGAGTGCTACTGGCATCTAGTGGGTGGAGGCCAAGGAAGCTGCTAAGTGTCCTACCACGCATACACAGCCTCCTACAACAAAGACTTATCTGACCCAAAATGTTAGTAATGCTGAGGTTGAGAAACCCTGTAGCAGTAAGAACAACATATATATTGTGAATGCAGGAATGAGGTTGAGGATTAAAAAGGAAAAAGGCAGAAACTATAAAGCAAATATCTTCATAGATGTTAAGACATACTAAAATCATTTTGTATGATTGACTGTTGTTTTGAAAAACAAAATAGTATGTGATAGCTGTAGTAGTTTTAGATTTTGTAAGTCAAATAACAGGTCTGTACCCAAGAAATGAACTTAGCTTCCTTATTTGCAAAAAGGGGGATAACATCACTTTTATTCTGCTGTTCACCTATTAGGTATTATTCTATTTTTCTAGTGTTTGTGTTAGGATTTACAAGATAACTAATTACAGGTTTTCTTCAAATAACATCACTTCATATTTAAGGTAGAAGTCTATGACAGTCTTTTTTTGTCTCCATCTCCCCTGCCACATTTTTTATCCTATTTTGTCATACATTTTATCAATATGTCTGTCCTAAACCCTCTAATTCGTTGTTACTATTTTTAAGGTTATATTTTAACTGTTTAAAAGGGATTGAAAAATGAAGAATAACTTCTGTTACCCTCATATTTACCATTTCAGATGTTCTTTATTCCTTCGTGTAAGATTCAGGTTTCCATCTGGTATTGTTTTACTTTGCCTGAAGAATTTCTTTCCATAGTTACTCTAGTGGTGGTCAACTGGTGGTGAATTTTCACGGCCCTTATTCATTGAATACATTTATTTTGCCTTAATTTTTGAAATATATTTTCATTGATTATATCTGGGTTGATGCTTTTTTTTCTTCTTAGTCCTTTGAAGATAGTGCTCCATTGTCTTGTTTTCTGGTTCATATAGATGTGAAGTCTGTTGTCCTTGGTTCCTCTGTATATAATGTGTACTTTTTTTCTGGTCAATTAATATTTTTTCTTTATCACTGGTTTTCAGCCGTTTGGTTATGATTTGCCTTGGCTTTCTTTATGTTTACTCTTAGAGTTTGCTGAGCTTCCTTGGTACTGTCAGTTTATGGTTTTCATGAAATTTGGGAAGTTCTCTGCTATTTTGTCTTCAAATATTTTTTTCTTCACCTGCCTCCCCAGTGCGTGTGCGCGCGTGCACACACGCACACTCTCTCTCTCTCTCTCTTTCTCTCTCTCTGTCTCACTCGCTCAACTCACTATCTCTCTCTTCGTGGAACTCCAGTTATTCACCTTTTATGGTGCTTAAAAAGTCACTTACACTTTAGGTTTGTTTGTTTTTAAGTTTTGTCTCTCCATGTTTCATTTCGGATAGTTTCTATTACATTGTCTACAAGTTCACTGAGCTTTTCTTCTCCAGTTTAGTCTGTTAATTGTATCCAGTATGGTTTTCGTTTCAGTATATTTAATTTTCATCTCTAAAAGTTCAATTTTGGTGTCTTTTGTATCTTCTCCTTCTCTCCTTATGATGATGATGTTTTCCTCTCACTTCTTGAGTATATAGAACATATTTGTACTATAGTTTTACAATCGTTTTCTGTTCCTGCCATCATCACTGTCATTTCTAGGTCTTCATTTATTGCCTTTTTTTCTCCTGGTTATGGTTCATATTTTTCTCTTCCTTTGCATGCTTGGTAATTTTTATTGTATGCCAGCCATTGAGTTTATACTGTTGCTTGCTTGATTTATTACATTACTGAAGTGTGTTGGATTTAGTTGGGGTGCTCAGTTATTTAGAATCTGTTGGATTGTTTCAGGGCTTGCTTTTAGAATTTATTAGTGTGGGTCCAGAATAGTTTTTAAAGTAGTGCTGAATTATTGTCTCTACTAAGGCTGCTTCTACTAAGGCTGCTACTTCTTCTGAGGAGTCTATCATTGCCTGAATTATTACAAGGTTTTTCTATTCTGGTGGAATATATTACGGTTTATCTCTAGGGCTCTCACTTACTTTCAGCTCTCCCTCCAGCATAATACCCTGTACATTCTAGCCATCTTGGTCTCCCCAAACTGATCTGTGTTTAACACTCAGCGAAACCACCGGACTGCTTGGCTTTCCTGTCCCTGTATTGTGACCTGGAAGTAGCTGGCAGCCAGTGTTTCCCTTCTCTCAGGGATCACAATCCCGTGTTGCCTGTTGTCTGATGTTTAAAACCAATGTTTCATATATATTCTATCCCATTTTCTTGTAGTTACATTCAACAGAATATTAATTTTTAACACTTGGCCATTTGGCATTTGGTCAAAATGTGTATTTGGAGCATTTACTCTAAATATGATCTCAGATACTATAAAGTAGAAATTATTGGAAACACAAATATATTTTCACGAACTCGTTAAATGTAGACATACTCATTTAAATATTTGAAGGCATACTTTGCCCTTTATTCTGTTTTATGTTTTTCAGCCTACATCATGCTTTGAACTTTATTCTTTAAATATGTTACTTTTTATTTATTAGTTCAGCAGATGTTTGAATGCCTACTATGTAAAAATACATAAAACACTTTTGTCCTCAGGGAACTTACAACAGGAGGGAAGTATGCAAACAGTGGCACCAGAGGATTAAACTATAAACCACTTAGGGAGCACAAAGGAGGTGGCTACTGTTTGGGCAAGGAGGGATAAAGGAGAGGTATGAGCCAAGCCTATTTTAGGGAGGGAAGTTTTTGAACTGATGCGTGAATAGTAAGTAGCAGTTCAGCTGATGGAAGAGAGAGGGTAGATGTGAGAGAAGTTTAGGAGAATGACAGGTCAGAATTTGGCAATTTACTAGACGAGGTAGTCTGTAGGAATTGAGGGGAAGACCAGTTTCCAGCTTGGCCTACTGGTTGGGGTTGGTTTAATGGATCTTACTGAGATAGAGAATACAGGAGGAGATTGTTTAGGGAGAAAGTTTTATTTATCTTTTGAACATACAAATTTTGGAGTAACTGGGATATTTAGTTGGAAGTGTCTAATAGGAAATTAGATATACAGAACTGAAGAATAAATTAGGGGGTTATTTGCATAGTTAAAACCAGAGGTGAGGATAAAGTGTCCTTGAAAAACTAAATAAAATGAGACGAGGATAAGGATGAAGACTAGGAAATATTAGTATTTGAGTAACAAGTTATGAAATAATTTAGGAAAGGAAATTTATATATAGAGAGACAAGTTTTTCTCAACCGGAAATTACATGTGGCACTTGTTAAAATTACAGATTCCAATGTTCCATGTAGACCTATTGAATTTGGATCTTCTGGTGGGGGAGTTGTGTGTGTTAGAAATAAGCTGATGTGTACATGTACTGAGGTTTGAGAACTAGTGCAGTAGGAAGAGAGTCAAGATAATGGCAATATTGTTGATAGGCACTTCACAGACTCTGGCATGGTTAATTCTCTGATATAAAAAAGGTCAAGTAATAGGTGGTGTCAACTTGAGCATTTCTTAGGTCAGAGGAGATAAGGAAAGACTTGGAGAATATGTATTTTTTTAATTATAAAAGAATTTATATTCATTCAGAAAAGTACAAAACTCAACATACATAGACACAAAATGAAACACCCATGATTGTATCTACCCAGATGAAACCAATGTCTGTACTCATCTAGTGTATGTCTTCTTTATATGACATATATAGATACACACATGTAGTTATACAGATTTTTCATAAAATGGGATAATGCTAATATGCCAGAACCTGTCTTATTTTACTTAATGATCTACCATCTTCTCGTATTGTAGATAGATGACATTTTATAAAATTTAAAAGTCCCACTTGTCATGGATGACCACTGCCATCAGTTTAGTGTACCTCCTTCAAGTCATTTCCTATGGATGCACAAATATTTACATACGTGTGTCAGAGTTGTGTCTGTATATAATTTTTTCTTTCTTTTTTTTTTTTTTTTTGACTGTGCCCCAGGTTGGAGTGCAGTGGCACAATCTTGGCTCACTGCAACCTCTGTCTCCTTGGTTCAAGCAATTCTTGTGCCTCAGCCTCCCGAGTGGCTGGGATTACAGGCATCCACCACCACACCCAGCTAATTTTTGTATTTTTAATAGAGTCGGGGTTTTGCCATGTTGCCCAGGCTGGTTTTGAACTCCTGGCCTCAAGTGATCTTCCTGCCTTGGCCTCCCAAAGTGCTGGGAGCCACTGTGCTAGACCAAGTTTTTTTTTTTTTAATTACAAGTGAGAGCATGCTATTTACAACATTCTGCAACTTGCTCTTTCACGCCAGTATAGATCACGCTAACTCATTATTTCCAATAGCTGAGTAGTGATCATGTGAATTTATTTGAATTATGAACATCTAGGTTATTTTCAGTTTTTTCATTTTATTTCAGTGAATAGTCTTTCACATATCTTCGTGAATTTTGTGCAAGTATATATATGTAGGATAAATTTTAAGAAGTGAAGTAGCAGGACTAAAGGATATGTGTATTTATTTAAAGTGCCCTATATAGTTGTTCTCTGTATTCTTTATAATTGTTTCTCTAATTGCTTTCATTTGTTTACTTTTGCATTCTGTGATTTTTCTTAAAATCTTCTTGGTTTTCCATTGTTTTTAGCAATGTCTGTTCTTTTTTGTTATTTGTAAGGGGATTTCACTTGTTTAGTTATAGTTTTCTGTGTGTTTCCTGAGCTATAGTGGCTCACTTTGTAGTTGTTTGCCTTGTCTGCCTCTTTCCTGTCTCTCATCTGCTTTTTTCCAAGCCATGTAGGTTCACTTTAATTTCTTTGACTGTAAATAACGCACTTAGTTATTCTTTGCTTAGGACTCTTGTTTCTTCATCCAGAATAGGGCACAAAGCAGTAAAGCACTAAATGAAAAGTTTATCATAATGCAAATGTATTTTAGGTGAATGTACTGTATTTTTGTTCTTCTTCTGAAATCTGTCAAAAACGATGTTCTCTCTAATTATATAAGATGCTAAAGAAATTCTGCTGTAGTAGCTGTTATCCTTTCTTCCCCCATCAATCTTTGCATCATTTCCAAAGATGATTTTTTTCTTTGCTTTACAAAAGTATGTCCTATCATCTCATATTGGATTCACTTTTATGTTGCACAGATATTCTCTAATAGATTTCTTTCTTCCTGAGACAGTATTTTACTTACGTTTCAATGAAAAAGTGGTGGAGTAGGGCAGTAAGTTGTTTTTCTTCCGTGAGTGAAACAGAGTGTAAATATAGAATTAAACTGTTTCTCTTTCATTAATTTCAAACAATGATCTGAATTCTGAGGTAATGTGAGTCGCAGGGGCATGATTATATTTGTCTGGATTTTTTCTTTTTGTGTATATGTTTGTTTTTCAGTGTTCCTTTACAGATCCCATAATGGAATTCCATTTGCTTTATTATTCAGTCTTGAATAAGGGTGTTTTATCTGGATCTGCTATTCAGGAAAATTGTGAGTAAAGTGAACTGGGGTAGCCAGCCCTGTCAAATCCCGGATGTTGTTTCAGAGCACTCCCACCTCTCCCTGCCCTACTTTGAAATTGTTTCTTCTACCTTAGGTGCTTGTTGCACCTGAGGGTGAGCAGCTCATTTAGATAGCTGGTCCCATTTATTTGATGGTGAAGTCTCCTGGGAGTTAATGTTTATCTTTGTTCAGTTGACTTTAGTCAGCAGCTGCAAAGGTAATTGTTGTTTCCTATCTCTTTTCCCTACTTCCCTTTTAGGCAAGGTTAGGAGCAGACTCAGAGAAAGTGATGTAAGGTGTGCCATTCCTTTGTCCTGCAGTATTGTTTTTAATGGCTGCCATGTCGTCATTGTGGGAATGAACTTAAGATCATTTAATTACTCTCTTGTTTCTGGCATCTAGATTGCTTCTTGTTTCTATTGAGTTGTAATGAACCAGACTATAAAACCTTTATGCACTGTAGAGGAGTGGTGAAGAGCCCCAGTGCTAGAGTTAGAAAATTTGGACTTGAATCCCACCTCCATTTATTTACTGTGTGGGCCTGGGCAAATTGCTAAGCTTCCTCTTGCCTCAGTTTTTCTCATCGTCAAACTGGGGTCCTATTCTGTAGTCTTAAGGACAATATGAGATGTTTACATAAACCTCTTAGCAAAACAGAACACTTGGTGCATTATGAACCCTTGTTAATAAGCTGGATGCTCTAGGATCATTATTTGCTTTGATGCATTCCCAAAAGCAGAAATGCTGAGTCAAAGAAGTATTTCCAGGGTTTTGACACGCATTACAAAACTGCCCTGCAGGTGCCACTTTACTTAGGAGCCCTCTTTGACAGTCTCTGGTTTCTCGGAACCCTTATGCTGGCTTCCAAGTTTTATGTTACATTTGAGAAAAGCCCATTTGCCTCTGAGGCTTTCTGGCAGTTGAGGAGAATACTGTGGAGAAGAAAGGAGAGTGAAGTGGCCTGGGACAAATAAAAGGATTATCTTTTTGCTTTGGCCACTATACATTTTTATACTTAAACCTTGTTTTGATAATTTTTGGTCCACTTGATTATTTTGGTCCATAGGTAAATATTTAAGTCTTCTTTTGCCTGTGTTTTATAGTTTTCAAAGTACCTCCCATAATTATTTTTCATTTGAGTCTCACGGTAAACTTGTCTGGTAAATACGGTATCATATACATTGAGGAAAAAGTTCCAGAGACATTGCAGTTTACCCAGAGGAAATAAAGCTAATAAGAGGCAGCACAGGAAGATGCATGATCCTCTTCTGGATTCTGGGGTATCACCCTTTACCTTGTGCTGATGGGAACTCCTTGTGTTAGGCTGAGCCTTTCTCATGATGCTGCTTCAATTTCAGTAATCAGATTTTGTTGTTATAGAGACCACTAGGGCTTGTCTTAGTTCAGAATAGAATACAATTGTACTTCTTTGTCTAAAAATTAAAATGTAGAAATCTCTAAAGAAGTGTGTGTGTGCACTCACGCTATAGTCTTATCTGCATAGCAAAAGAATATAGAATTTGAACTTCACTAAAATTTAGTTTTTTAAAAGTTCTGACGGCGGGGGCTAGATTGAAGTTTGTTTTTGCGTATAAATCTCCTCATAGTATAAATTTATGTTAACCAAATATCTTGGAAACCTCAGCTAAGCAATTTTTTTTTTGTTTTTTGTTTTTTTTTCAGAAACTGGGTCTTACTGTATTGCCTAGATTGGCCTTGAACTCCTGGGCTCAAGCAGTCCTCCCACATCAGCCTCTCGAGTAGCTGAGACTACAGGCATTCGCCACTGTGCCTGGCTTCAACTAGGCAATTCTTGATAAGACCAGATTGATTTTCTGAAAATACTTGAAAAGATTTGTTAAATCTTTATTTATTTGATTTTTTAAAAAAAGTATTTAGTTCCCCACTTCTACTCTTTATTGTGATAAGACTTTTTCCTTTGAAGGCTTTGAATGCAGGAGGGCCATATCTATCTTGTTTCTCTTGTATCCATAGCATCTAGCACAAATAGATTTTAAATGAATGGGTCATTTTAAATGAATGGGCAAGATACTGTGGTCAAATGCAGATACTGAGTGGTTAATGCCTGGAGTGGATTTAAGTTCTCAAAGATGTTAAAGCATCTTTAAAAAGTTGAGACTTAGTTTTGAGTGTTTCACCTGGCAGGTGTGTGTGTGTTAAGTACTGTTAATCATTTGACTTGGATGTCTTCTGAAATTTTGTCAATGGTATGCTCTTAAGCTTCCTCTATAAAGAATTTATCTAATTTGATATGTGCAGATTTCTCATTCGTGTATTATCAAACCCTTCTGCCCAAGAAATAAGAATGTCAAGAGCATTCACTGTTGCCATAGAGATAAGAGTGACTTTTGGGAGGCAGGGAAGTTGGAATTCTTTTTGTAATATTCTCCACTTAAGCTTTTATTTTTAAAATGTTTTATAAAAAACTTGTTTTTCAAATCTTTCTCTTCGATGCTTTGCAATAAAAAAGGGCAGTGAGATTGAATAGGTAAGGGTGTAAAGTATTTTATAATTTTGAACCAAAATATAAGATTTTTATAATAATTTTCTATCTCATTAAGGTACCAATATTCATATATTTTTCAAATATTCTTGATTGCAAGTAAATTGGGGGGGCTCAGATTATGTTTGTTTGTTTTCATTTTTATTTTTCTTTTAATGACTGAGTTAAAGTAAATTAATTTAGCACAAAATGATTGCCTGAATTGTTAAGATTAATAAATAAGTTGTTTTCTTTTAATATGTTTTCTTTAGGTATTTTGTGGATTAACTCTTCATTGATTATATACAACAAAAAATAGTTATGGCGACTTTCAGAAACAATCACATGAAGACTAAAGCATCTGTCAGAAAAGTAAGTTCACTCTATTAGGTTTCTTTCAGTGAAAGTTTTAATTAAAATGTTGATTTTTTTTTAAGTCCTACAGCTATGATGTTTTGTTTAAATGAATCTTATTATTTGAATTAGTAACATTAAACTACTGTAAAGATTGGCATGTATGAAAATAGTGATACAAAATCATGATTACAGTGATTTTATTTCCTAAAGATCAGAGTGATTTCTCCCCATTTTTTCTCTACACATAGATATCCATCTGCTTTTTTGCAATATAGGCTGTCAGGTGTAAGCTTTCTTATATACCTTTAGCTTTACCATTCATTCATTCATTCATTCAGCAAATACACACTTGAGTTCTTATAAGCCAGGCCATATGTTAGATGCTGGGTAATCAGTAATGAGCAAACGAAATATAATTCTTAATCCTTTCTTCCTTCTAGTCTAAGGAGGAACCCCCTCGCTTCCTTTCTTAAAACAATTTGGTTAACCTTCCATTTCTTGACATTTTTGTCTTTGCTAAAACTTTGGAGGCATTACCCATAAACAAAGAAGGGAAGAATGGAGCCTGGAAGATAATTAACAGTCTTTGTTATTTCTTTTTCTGGACTTCATCTTCTGCATTATATAACACCATTGACCAATCCTTACACGTTAAGACAATATTTGACTTTCATTATAGTGTTTTTCTTGGTTTCTTTCTCTTTTATGGTAACTCTTGTCTCCTTTGCTAATCTTTCCAAATTCTAATTATCAGTGTTCCTATGAGCTTCTGGGCCTGCCATTCATTTATGTAGAGAGCTAAAAGATGTATAGGCTTGACTGCTAACTCTAAGAGGATGGCTTCTAAATCTACAAGATGCCTGCAAAATAGAAAGTAAACTTATCCTTAAACACTATGTTAATTACTTTTTTTTTTTTTTTTGGGGACAGAGTCTTGCTCTGTCGCCCAGGCTGGAGTGCAATGGCGTGATCTTGGCTCACTGCGAGCTCCGACTCCTGGGTTCATGCCTTCCTCCTGCCTCAGCCTCCCTAGTAGCTGGGACGACAAGTGCCCACCACCACACCCGGCTAATTTTTTTGTATTTTTAGTAGAGACGGGGTTTCACCGTGTTAGCCAGGATGATCTCGATCTCCTGACCTCGTGATCCACCCGCCTCAGTCTCGCAAAGTGCTGGGATTACAGGTGTGAGCCACTGAGTCTGGCCAATTACATTTTTAAGTAATATGCTCCATATGTTTTGAGGTAAATTACCTTTAAATTTAATGGGTCCACTTTTAAATTTGAAAAAAGTACAATAAAAATATTTTCTGTTTCTACACTTTGTAAACTATAGTGTATTTATTATACTTTTTTCAGATTAGTAGCTAGACCCATAGCTTTAAATTGATTATACTGCTGGCTTCAAACTAAAAATTATAACTAATAATATATACAAAATATAATAGCAAACTGATAACCATGGTCTTCAAGAATGATGCTACCTGACTTGAATATTTACCCCATACATTGCCAGAGATTCAGGGATTAGGCAGCAGCTGAAATTTCATACTATTATTACCAGGTTAGTGTCTTTTGTTATTCAACGTATTGTCCATATTAGGCATTCAGTAAAGATTTAATTTGAATTCAACTTGAATTATTGGAATCCCTTTTAGATAAAAGTATGTGAATCCAGATATTACATACTGTTTATATAAACAGTTATGCACACACATACACCACCGTCTACATCTTGGTGCATCTTAATGACAGACACTTCCCTATTGGCTACTGTGGAAATTGAAAGATATACTTGAATTCTTTAGATTTCACTTTAATTTGCATTAAATATAGAGCTACATGAAATATTTATTGGGAATTAATGTTGCTAAATTAAAAATAGCTATAGTTTCTACCCTAGTAATTTTTTCTAACGTTTTATTATGAAAAATTTCAAGCATATAGAAAAGTTAAAAGCATAATACACACACAAACCCACGTACCTACCACCCATATTCAACAGTAGTTAATAATTTGTCTTGTTTGCTTTGTGTCTGTGTATGTGTGTATTTACTTTCAGGCAGAACCATTTGCAAGTTATGATCATAATGTTTCTTCACCCTGAACACTTCAGCATGCTTCTCCCAGAAATAACAACATCTTCCCACATAACACTAATACCATGAACATATCCAAGAAAAATAAATTCCCATATATCTAATACCCAGCCATACTCAGATTTCCTGTGTTACCCCCAAAATATCTTTTATAGTTCACTCTGCCCGTTTGGATCCAGTCTAGCCTCTTAGTCTCTTTGTTGCCTTTGGCAGTTAGCACTTAGCATTTCTTTTGGTTTGAAAGAATTTTTCCTTTTTTTCGTTATATTCAATTCTGACATCTTGAATAGGCCAGGCTAGTTTTGTTTTCTCGTACCATGTTCCACATCTGGATTTGTCTGGTTGTTTTCTCATATTGCTACTTAATTTGATCCTCTCCCTTGTATATTTCATGTAAAGTAGAAGTTATGTTTAAAGGTTTAATTGGATCAGGTTAAGCATTTATGGCAAGAATACTTTATAGGGTGATGTGAGGACAGAATTTCAGGTTTTCCCATGATCAGTGATGCTATGATTGATCAGTTGACTAAGGTGATAACCCTGCTAGAATTGTCCATTGTAAAAGTACATTTTCTGTTTTTTTGGTTAGCAAATAATCTGTGATGATACTTGGCTGTGTGCAAATATCCTTTTTTTTCCCCAACAGCCATTGAGCTAATGTTTTTGGCATCCCTTGATTACCCTTTCCTGAATTCATTATTTCATGGGAGTTGCAGAATGGTGATTTTCCTAATTCTACCATTCCTTTCACATTTATTTGCTGGTATTCTTAAAGAAAAGCTTCCCTCATTCACCTTAGATGAACTATATAATATCTCCAATAGAGGCAGGGCAAATGCCCTTTAATTATCAGTTTTCAGATTAATGACAAGGCATCGTAGTTAACACCAATGGTAGCAAGTGAGTTTATTTCCCCGCATTCATTCACTAATTTATTTGTAATGCTCTGGACTCATGGATTTTTGCGGTTCTATATTTTATAACCTTTTATTTCTTTACAGTCATTCATTCATTCATCTATTTAAGTTGCTCAAATTGTTCCAAAATTGATACCTGAGAGCCCCTCCAAGTAGGTGCCTATATCCTTTTGTCTCAGGCTCATAACTTTGATTGCTTTTTCACTTTCTGGTTGTATCCTTTTGGTACAGGATGACCCAATTTCACCTACTTTACCTTCCTCAGACCTGGAATTGGCTATTTTTTTTTTTAAAGAACCCTGAATAGTATTTAAAAACCAAGATCTGGATACTAGGAGTTGCCTTTGCACTTACAGTGTCATGAGTTTATATTGACAGTTCACATTCAGATTTCACATATTTTTTCCTGTTTTGATTTCCTGTTTCTAAATTAGTGTGAAAATCCCCATTTATTAAGGAAAACAAAATTGTTTAAAAGATTGAATATTTTCAAGCCCACAGAGAAGCTGGGAAAAAAACCTAGTACAATGAACACCTCATATCGTCTTCACTCAGATTCACCCTCGGTTAACATAATACCTTTAAGTATGTCAGTATCATTACCACCTCTTTGAAAATCATTAATTCAGTAATATCATCTAGCATGCATTTCAAACACAGATTTCCCTGTGTCTCAAGTATCCTTGTAACTTTTTCCTTGCTTCTCTTCTAGGATCCAGTCAAGGTTCACACACTGTATTTGGGGATTGTATCTCTTTGGTCTTCCCCATTCTAGACCATGCCAATAGTCTAAATTCTTTTCTCATGCAGCAAATCTTCTGAAGAGTCTAGGCCAGTTGTGTTGTAGAATATTTTTATATTTGGGTTCATTTGTTTTTCCCTGTAATTAGATTCAACAGGACACCTGAAAGGTGATGTTGTGTTCATTCCAGTCTATCAGATCTGAAGTCCATATTGTTGATGTTAGGCTTGACTAGGTGGTTAAGGTAATAACCACCAGATATCTCCAATATAAATGCACATAATCTCTTTATGATTAATACACTTAATAAACTATAAGGTGATCCTCTGAGACAGTATGAGTGTCCTTTTCCCCAGCTTTTAACCCAGTAGATTTAGGATACATGGATAATCCTTTCCTAAATCAGTAATTGCATTGGGAATTTACAAATGGGGTTTTCTAACTTTGTCATTCTGTCCATACTAGCCAGCATTTTTAGGTAAAGGAGCTCCTCTGACTTTTTCTCTTTTAATGGACTCACAGATTTTTTTTAATCCAGTAGTCATAATTCATTACCATTTTCATTCTTCTTGATTCCAAGTTGTCCCATATTTGGCCAGTGGGAATTCTTTGAAGCTGGCTTCTGTGTTTTTTTGAAATTACCATATTAGTTTTTGAGCATTTCCTTGCATTCTGGCACAGTTAGATGTTCCAGGCTCGCTTCATACGTTCTCAGCCTCAGACCTGGAACCAGCCATTTCCCCAGGGAACTCTAGTTCTTTTTATTGGTGATGGATATTTAGAGACCAAAAGCTGGGTGCTGAGTATGCTCATTGCTACTGAAGGTCATTGTTGCTAAGACCTTTCAGTGGAAAAAGGTAGTACATGTATTCAAAGAATTACGAATTTGTAATGACAGGTCAGATTCAAATGTAACAGTACAGCTTTTTATCATAAATTCTTTAAGTTCATATTTGTACCTCTTCTCTTAGACTAAAAATTTCCATTTATTTTAATTTATTAAGATTGCAGCTGTTTGAGTTAATCTAGTGTGAGGTTCTGAAATATGGGGAAACAAAGTGAGTGAAACACAGTCTGTGACTTCCATGATTTGTTTTAATGGGTAGGAAAGAATCTGAGTATAGTAATTTTATATTTTTTGTTTTTGAGATGGAATCTCACTCTGTCACCCAGGCTGGAGTGCAGTGGCGCAACCTCAGCTAACTGCAACCCTCACCTCCCAGGTTCAAGCAATTCTTCTGCCTCAGCCTTCCGAGCAGCTGGGATTACAGGCACGTGGCACCATGCCAGGCTAATTTGTGTATTTTTAGTAGAGATGGGCTTTCGCTATGTTGGCCAGGCTGGTCTTGAACTCCTGACCTCAAGTGATCCACCCGCCTCAGCCTCCCAAAGTGCTGGGATTACACACGTGAGCCACTGCGCCCAGCCAATAATTATAATATGTTTTGGTTTGGATTAAATGATCTTAATGCACAACATACAGCAGGAACTTTGAGAGAGATTTATTAGGACTAAGGAATGGAAAAATCTTCACAGGTCTTGGGATGGATAGGATTTCTACGTGGGAAGACTGGGAAGTAAGGACATTTCTGATTGAAGAGCAGATTGACAAGTCAGTGGAAGGGGGCATAAGGTAGAAGGAAATAAGTGTTCTATTTATGCCTGACTATAATACTCACTATTTTCTTTATATAACTTTTTCCTTGTACTTGTGACAAATATCTCGCCCTGAAATCTGGAATCCCCTCTCATTTTCATCAGACAGCTTCCTTAAGATCCATGGAAAACCTTATTTTGGATTATTATCTTATTTTTCTGTCTCCAACTTCGTTAATGGAATAATCACTGTTGTTAAAGGAGTAATCACTGTTGTGCACCTTACCATAGCTCCCACATCATCTCATTCAATCATATAAATTGTTGCTTCTATTCTATGCCAGTGACTTGGAAATCAGATATGTAGTTTGTTAAGTTTTAGTGTAAGGTAAGAGTAAGTGAACCTGGTGTGAGATCTCACGTGATCTTCTAGTAAATTGAATGCCCAGGCTCCAGTAGTATGTGCTTTGGGCATGTGAAACTCTGCCTAAACCTTTTCAGCTGAATGGAGCTTTTCTTTTCAGTGGAATTGAGTTCCACATTCAGTATCAAAAGGTGCCAGTGAATATTAGTTAGAGAATGAGTGATTATCTAAAACGTCTCCAGGATCTCTTACCCTTGTCTTAGAATTAAATAAATTTAAAATACCTTTTTTTCTTTCCCCTGCAGAGCTTCAGTGAAGATGTGTTCCAGTCTGTAAAGTCTTTATTGCAGAGTGAGAAGGAGCTATGCAGTGTAACACCAGAGGACTGTTTACAGCAGGATGAGCATGCCAATTTAACTGAGGTTTAACATATTACTTTCTAAACCCTTTCCTAATAATGCACAGCATATTTTCATGCATCTTCGTAGGACTCTATGATCTATTTTTAAAATGCCTAAAATCTCTATTTGCTGTTACATGTATCAGAAGAACCCGTTTTATGGGCGGGAGAGGGGAAAAAAAAAAGAAGTACCTGTTTTAAATATTGGCTAAAATAATTTTCTTAATTGACAATGAATTCAAACAAATGAGCACATTTATTCTATGCAGAGTACTAATTGGATATACAGCATTATATTAGATGATGCCTACTATATTCAGTAGCTGGTACTTTAATATGAATTTTTCTACTCTGAAACATAAAACAAATGCATGTTTCTTATGTTGATTTTTTGGGTCATTTTCTTGACTGTTTAAATTCAGTGCTTTGATTAAAAATGAAAAAGTAGTGATAAATTTATCTTTGAAATTAAGATACTCTGTTACTTGAGGATAATATACTTTGCTCACCTATTTCTCTGCTACATCCAGTGTTTCAAATCTTTGAATTTATTACTATAAAAAGAGTAAGATCTTCTTCTATAATATATCTGTACTTCATCATCACATTTGTTACCAAATACGAGATGTATTAGGTCATTGCAGCTCACAACTGATGAATATTTGAAGTTAAAACATTTTATTTTGAAATAAGGGTTCTAATAAAATCATGGTTATAGATAGATGCTCCTGGACTTATGATCGAGTTACATCCTGATAAATCCATTGTTCATCAAAAATATTCTAAGTTGAAAATGCATTTAAGACCTCATAAATCCATTGTAAAGTTAAAAAGTCACAAGTCCAACCATCATAAATTGGGGACTGTATGTACTCTCTTTCGGGTGGATGATTTTTTTAATATTCCTTGAGAAATTCTCTATTTGACGTCATTTCATAGGAAGATGAGCATATGTTTTAGGCCTGTAGTGTTCTGCTGCCTCATCCTCTTCTTTTTGTGTCAGCTTAATTTCACTATTATTTTCTTTGCTAACCTTTTTCATTTTACTTTAGCAAAACCAAGCCACTCTTAATCTACTTGGTTGTTTCCAAATAAACAGTGGCAGAACATAACAGGCCTAATACATATGCTCATCTTCTATGAAATGATGTCCGGTGTCCTGTCCTCCAGCGGTTTTCCAGCTCGGATAGGTCGCAGTGCTTTTCCAAGCCCACACTCCTTGGTGAGGCCTTTCTTGACCAATGGGAAATATAAAACTCCTCTGGCATCTTCAAAACCCTATGCCAGCTTATTTTCTCTTTTGTATTCAGTAAAGGAAACTTGAAATAATAGATGGAATTTCTGTTCCACTTCTTTTCAAATAAAGGAAGGAAATTAGTTATTTGCCTATCTGTTATTGAGTGCCTGTAATGTGCTAGGCACTTTCCTCTACATTATCCAGTTAACCTCACAACTATGAGAGGGAAGTTGTATTGCCTTAAGTTTTATAGATAAGGAGACAGGCTCCTAGAGGTTAGCAATTCACCTAGATGCCTAGAAGTTAACTGTATGTAACACTTACGTGAAGTAATAGCCATAATTAATCAGAATACAGATCTCAGAGTAATTTAAGATTCTGACTTGCTTCTGAATCATCAGAAATAGATCGAAAATATATTCAGTGTTGCTATATATTCTGACTATACTATTGTCCCCACATTCTTGAGAATTGATTATTAATATTGCTGTCATTTAAGTATTGTATTTTTTTAGCCGCAGTGGTTGCTTAGTGGACAGTTTACTACACTGTCTTTAAATGGAAAAAATGTCTTACTATGATGCCAAATACATAGAGAATATAAATGTAAAAAATAACACCTTTTCCGGTTATAAAAGTAGTATATATATATTTTTTCTTTTCTTTTTTTTGAGACATAGTCTTGCTCTGTTGCCCAGGCTGGAGTGCAGTGGCGTGATTTCAGCTCATTGCAACCTCCACCTCCAGGGTTCAAGTGATTCTCCTGTCTCAGCCTCCTGAGTAGCTGGGACTATAGGCATGCACCACCATGCCTGGCTAATTTTTTGTATTTTTAGTAGAGACGAGGTTTCACCATGTTGGCCAGGCTGGTCTTGAACTGGCCTCAATTGATCCATCCACCTCAGCCTCCTAAAGTGCTGGGATTACAGACATGAGCCACTGCACCTGGCCAGTATATATTCTTTGTAGAAAAATAAGAAATACTCAAAGTAGAACAAAGAAAATGACTATCATTGATCTTATGACTTAGGGAAAAAATGCAGAGGGGAAAAGAGTGGGAAAAAAATAGCTCCATCATCCAGAGTTAATCACTGCTTATAGTTTGGTGTATTGCCTTCCAGTATTATTTTCCATACATATGTTTTTAAAAATAAGGTTGAAATTGTATGCATGCTGTAAGTCATTTTTCTGTGACTTGTCCTTTTTACTTAATAATGTGACAGTTCTTCATGCATTAGATATTCTTTAGAAAGTCTGTTTATATAAAGTTCTGCAGAGTAATCTCTGCATAAGGATATTGAAGGAAATAAATGGTGGTATCACAGAGTCAATGAAGAAGTAGCCTCAGGAGTCTACCCAGGGGGAAGGCCTCTCTGAGGAGGTGACACTTGCATCGAAACTTGAAGAATGAGGAGAAGCCAGGCATGTAACCATCCAAGAAAGAGAGATCCAGATTGAGGGCGCCACTGTGAAGTCCTTTGCAGGAATGTACAGGGCGTGTTCCAGACCCAGAAAGGGGGCTCGTGTGTAAGTGAAAATGGTAGGAGGTTGAAAGCATTAGGTAACCCCACTTAGGATTTTGCCATGGGAAGCATGGAAGAGTTTGAATAGGGAAGTGGCATGGTAATAGGACCAGGTGGGGGAGGATTGTACTAGTGTAGGTGAGAAGGGTGGCCGGGGAATGGAGAGAAGTGGGTGTATTTGAAATATGTTTTGGGGTTAGAATTGATTGAACTTGCTAGTGAGGGAGAATGGATGAGGTTTAAGAACTGCATTTTGGAGCCCAATCTTTGGTGAAAAATATTTTTGGCCCATCTTTGAAAAAAATCCTTTTCAAGGCAGACAGCATTTTAATGCTTTGTCTGTTTTTTCCTGTTTGTCAGCTCTGTCACCAGCCTGAAAGATTTAAAAATTCAAATTAATGGAGGTTTATTTGTTCTTTACTCAGGTCACATTTCTGGGTTTTAATGAAGAGACAGATGCTGCTCATATACAGGTATGGTCAATTTTAGCATTTTTACTGAATATTCTTGTCATGGAAATCAGCTTTAGGTTTGACCCCAAAAGTCATTTATCTGAGAAGGTTGCAAACCGCAGGCTGACTTTTTCTCCATTCTGTGTATAATATAGAATGTATGACTTGTTTGTTTATTTTGATGGCTTTAATAATTTTGACCTTAACCGTAAAAATTCTTATGTTTTTAGTTAAGATTGAGTTAAATTTAAAAGGTAAGATGTGTAAAAATTAACAATTGGCCAATGCAATAATTTAGCCTGTTTGATTTAGGCAGTTATTGACAGAGGGACTGATATTTGAGATTGGGATCAGCAAAGGAAAGCTTCACAGTTACATAAACAGTGGTTGAAGTTCCTGTATATATGATAGGCATGCTTTTCTTTTTCCCTCGTGTTGCTTCTTAAAAATTCGTGATTTCTACATATTTCCTTTTGTGGCAGTAAAGTGTCTCCTCATAGAGGAGGAAATAACATTTTTTAGGTCTTTCTGAATAATGCATATCAGGTGATTATGGACAAAAACTCTGCTGTATATTTTGATTGTGGCCTTGCTTCAAGGAAATAATTTGGACAGAAGGAACAAGAGAGGATGTATTCCTGAGAACATACATAGCTGGAAAGAGAAATATTCCAAGATATTTCTTTAATGATGTTCTTCTCCTTTAAGAGTTACTGATAAAACCATGTTTATAATGGAAAGTACTCTACAAAGGGTCAAAGACTTTAATAATTCTTTAGCTGGGTAAAATATTTGTGTATAAAGGGCAAACAAGAAGAAGAAATAAAAGCAATTTTCTTTTCCTTTAATCTTCATTAAAATTATCAGTTAAAGTCTAATACAATACCTTGGAGAGGAAAGATAGAAAAACGGATTATATTGTACAGAGCTAAAAAAAAGTTTTTGGGATGAACATTCTCTAGCAAAAAATTTTGTATGAAAAAAATTTCATAAAGTTAAGTAAGACCTATATGTTGACATTGCTAAAAACTATTAAATGCTTAATTGTCATGGATGTGTTAGGTACCCTGTAAAATTTTTTTTATAGCTTGATATCAATACATTTTAAAGGCTACAGGGATAGCCAGTATTTAATAATTTTAGTATATTTTATTTTTGAATTTTTGAAAAATTATCTGTGAATAATAAACTATATATGTTAGCTATTATGAACCAGGAAATTTACTAGCCAGTAGACCTTAAAATTTTTGGATAGGGTCCACATTATAGGACCCTTAACAAAAGTGTTACTCTACAGTGTTACTTATTGTTATTATTTTAAATTAGGATTTAGCTGCAGTTTCTTTGGAACTTCCAGATATTCTGAATTCACTCCACTTCTGCAGTCTAAATGAAAATGAAATTATTTGTATGAAGAATATAAATAAACCATCAGATACAAGCAGTGATCCTCTAAATCAGGTAACTTTTGTAGATAATTTATAATGAGATTTTTAGGGCAAATTTTACTATATTTGATAAAGATGATTAAACTTTTAAATGCTTGGATGACATTTATTTTTTTAAAATGGTATCTCAAGGAAATATGATTAATAAGAAATCTAACTCATGAAGCATTGGTATCCCTGAAGGATATAATAATTTTGATCGTATCTTATAAATTATATTTTTCAACTGTGAAGTTCCGTAGATGGTATGCAAGTACATGTTAACTTTTTCTGAAAATTTATTATTTCTGGATTTCTTGAACTACTTATACCTTTGTATAGGCTACAGTGACTTTTCCCTATTATGGCCAATTTCAAATTTATATAAATGTTATGCTGTATGTTTTAGAGAATGTACTTCAGTTCATTTTCTGGTTTAAAAAATTCCATGTAAAGTGGACATCTGATGTGTTCTTTATAAATAAAAATGTTACCATTTCTTATAGGTGGTTAGTTTTATAATATTCAGCATTTAGTTCTTTACCAAGTATGATTTTGTTGATAATGCATCAGAGAAAATGCTTTGCATTCTAAGAGAGAAGACATATACAATTGAACCAGAAAGTTTAAAATTTGGATTATTTTAGTTTTAAAAAAACTGCTGTGTTGTTCTTTATAAGGTCTGCCAATAAAACTAGAACTGCTTGCCTCATTTCCTTAATTATGTTCTTTATTCGTATTTATTTTGCTTTATTTGCTACGATATAAGGGGTGATAAGCTATTATATTTGATTTCTAGTTTTTTGAGTAAATCATTTCATCAGTATTTACTTGAAAAAAGTAGTTTGAGGGGGAAAATCTGGTTACTTGTATTTTTAAAGCTATAAACATTGTAAGTTGTAATACTAGGGAAATTTAAGTAAAAGGAGTAGACTTTTAACAATTGTGATAGGAAGGAAGATGGCATCATACTTGAAACTACGGGAAAATGGGATTAAAAATAAAAGAAAATAGAACTTGGTTGCTGCCCCCAGACAATTTATAATAGTTAGTGAGATAGGTGAATGATTAAGGAAAATCATAGGGCTGTACAGTAATACAGGAAAACATAATTGCTCAACGGAATGGATAGTTAGTTTCATAACATTTCAGGAGACTAGGTAGAATTTGAATACCTGGATAAAAGAAGATGGGAGAAAAAAGGACTGGAAAGTGGAAAATGTAGAGAAAGAATAAAGAAGTAAACATTACAAAACCAAGGAGCTTTTCAGGATGCATGAATTTCTTGTTTGTTTTTTTCTCTGAGATTGTCTTATATCTAGGCTTTACTTCATGATGTTTTGTTTTTGAAATTAAAATTGTTTTTATTATCTTTTATCTTTCCAAAGAGTCATCCTTCTGGAATGCTTTGTGTCATGAGAGTGTCACCTACATCACCAAGACTTAGGATTGATTTTATCTTTAGTCTCCTAAGTAAATATGCTACTGGTATAAGGTACACCTTGGACACATTTTTGCATCAAAAGCACCAACTTGAGACCACTGATGAAGATGATGATGATACTAACCAGTCTGTGTCATCCATAGAGGATGACTTTGTCACTGCTTTTGAGCACTTAGAAGAGGAAGAGACTTCAAAGCCATGCAATGATGGTTTGTTTTTCATTAGACTTTTTCGTAAAATAGGGAATTAAAGTTTTTCAGTTTTGAAAATTTTAAGGCAGACTTGTTCACTTGAAATTTATGTAGAGATTTGATTCAATTTAAACCTTTTAACTTTTTTTCTGATTACCTGAGGAAATTCCTTATGATTTTTAAGTTCATTGTAATCTGGTTTTCAGTTTTGCTTATTTCAGGTTTTCTTATTTAGTTGGTGCTATTCACGCACTGGTTACATCATTAAGTGTCTGGAACATTCCTAGGTTCAAATTTCAGAAGAGTTAGCTGGCAGAGTCTCCACAGTAATTTTTCTAACATGCATGACAGCATGCAAAACATACCATAGACCAGGTATCCCTAGCCATAGAGTAAACTGAAATTATTTTATAAAAACTATATTTACTTTCAAATGTTACTTGGGTGAATCTTTCTGTTAAACATAGTTTAGAAGATACACATAAATATTATATATTTAAAGTCAGTTTATTCCATGGGTTTAAGTTAATTTCCAAAAAGTTTTGTTCAAAAATAATTTCACCATTTCATTATTTTCCTACAGGAATGAACATTACTGTGCTAAGGAGCCAGTGTGATGCTGCTTCCCAGACGGTTACTGGTCATCATTTAGAAACCCATGATTTAAAGATTCTCATTAGCTCTGGACAGCAGAAGTCATTGGCTAAACCCTCAACTTCCTCAGTGAATGTCCTGGAACATAAAGAACTACCTTCTGTGAAAACTTCAGTCACAACATCAATTTCAGAGCCTTGGACCCAAAGGAGTTTCTATAGGTCATCTAATGCTTCAGATAAAGATAGTGATTTACAGAAAACATTTTTTTCGTCTTCTCCTGCCTACTCATCTGAATCAGAATGTTCAAGTCCAAGTCCTGTTATTTTCTTGGATGAAGAGGGATATCAAAAAAGCTTAAAAGCAAAACTTGAGCTGCCTAAAATTCCTGTGATGAAAGATGATATAGAGGATTCAGACTCAGAAGTAAGTGAATTTTTTGATAGTTTTGATCAGTTTGATGAACTAGAACAAACTTTAGAGACTTGCCTGTTTAACAAAGATCCCGTCATAGGGAAGTCATCGCAGAAGAAAGGGCACAAACATGGAAAATCATGTATGAATCCTCAAAAATTCAAGTTTGATCGTCCAGCTCTCCCAGCTAATGTTAGAAAGCCAACTCCTCGTAAACCAGAATCTCCATATGGTAACCTGTGTGATGCTCCGGATTCTCCTCGTCTGGTGAAGGCATCGGGGGAAGATAGTGGTTTATTTAGTCCTATTCGATCCTCTGCTTTTAGTCCTCTTGGAGGCTGTACTCCAGCTGAATGTTTTTGCCAAACAGATATTGGTGGAGATAGGATTCATGAAAATCATGATTCTGTTTATTACACCTATGAAGACTATGCAAATAGCATTTCATGTGAAGTACTAGGCTCAGTTCTTCGTACCCAGCATACTAATGCCCTATCAAATATTAACAGTATTAAACATGGAGAAAATAAAACTGTAACTTTTAAACATGGAAGCCTTGATCAAAAAAATAAATCTAAAAATAAATCCTTAATGATTAAAGATAGCATCCAAAAATTTGCAGCAGATCTTGTGGAAAAAAGTTTTGGCAGTGCGTTTAAAGACTTACAGAAAGGAGTCTCTTCATGTACCAATGCTTTGTGCCACTTAGCCGTCAAATTGACATCATCTGTTTTTCAGATGGCATTTGATGAGCTGAGAAGGCAGCGTGCATTTTCACTAAAAGAACGTGCCATTAGTGGCCTGGCTAACTTTTTGGTGAGTGAAGCTTTATCAAATGCCTTAAAAGATTTACAGTATGTAAAGAAGCAGATATTCACAAACACAGTTGCTAGGTTTGCTGCAGATCTTGCTGAAGAGCTTGTTTTTGAAGGCATCATGGAAGTGTGTCAGTTTTCATATCCTCAAACGCCTGCCTCTCCACAATGTGGGTCGTTTGACTTTGAAGACAAAGTAGTGAAGTCGTATGCAAAAGATTTGTCTGAATCTGTAATACAGGAAGCGTTCATTGAGCTATCACAAGTTGATGTGACCTTTACAACAAAGGCAGCAGTTAGTGTCTCTACGGATAATATCAAGTATGTGAGTGCAGAAAGTGTAGTGCCATCGACACAGGCTGTCACGTTTTCCCCTTCTTTTCACAATCAAGCAATTATGATGACAAAGCCAGTGCAGGAATATAAAAAGGAATACACAGTGCAGCAGGCCTTGTTTTGTACTTCTGGAATTGTTACTTCTATACCAGTGCCCTTGGCAGGAAGTGCCCTTCTCCCATATCATATTTCATCTACTGCATGTCAGGCCAAGGCTCATCTGTCATCTGATGATAGTAATTCAAATGGTGATTCTGCCCAAGTGCATATTGCCACAAAAAACAGAGAAGAAAAAGCAGCTTGTCTCAGAAATATTTGTTTACCTTCAGAACACAATCCAGGTAATCAGAATGATTTTAAACCAACTAATGATGATACTGAAATACAGAGTTCCTCAAAATTACCAAATGATCCTGCAATTATTAGCAACTTTTCTGCAGCAATGGTGCATACGATAGTAAATGAAACTTTAGAGTCAATGACATCGTTGGAAGTTACAAAAATGGTTGATGAACGTACAGATTATTTAACTAAATCTATAAAGGAGAAAACCCCTCCATTTTCCCACTGTGATCAGGCAGTGCTGCAATGCAGTGAAGCTAGTAGCAATAAGGACGTGTTTGCTGACCGGTTATCTAAATCTATTATTAAACATTCCATAGATAAGAGCAAATCAGTGATCCCAAATATAGATAAAAATGCAGTATACAAGGAAAGCTTGCCTGTTTCTGGAGAAGAATCACAGTTGACACCAGAAAAGTCTCCCAAATTTCCTGACTCTCAAAATCACTTAACTCACTGCTCACTTTCAGCTGCAAAGGATTGTGTTCCAGAATGTAAAGTTTCTATGGTTCATAGATCCTCCCTAGAGACACTGCCATCTTGTCCGGCTGTGACAGGTCAGAAATCTGACTTGAAGGAATCTGCCAAGGATCAACCACTGAAAAAGCATAACTTGAATAATACATCGCTTGAGCCCTTGTCTTTTGGACAGGAAAACCCCTTTCCTCATTCACATACTTTCTCATCTACAGCACTTACCTGTGTAGATGGTTTGCATGTGGAAGATAAACAGAAAGTCAGAGACAGAAATGTAATACCTGATACTCCTCCATCAACTCCTCTAGTACCATCCCAGGCTAGTTCTGAATGGGATATCAAGAAGTTAACTAAAAAGCTCAAGGGAGAATTAGCCAAAGAGTTTGCACCTGCTACACCACCTTCTACTCCACACAACTCATCTGTTGGTAGTTTGTCTGAGAATGAACAAAATACTATAGAAAAAGAAGAGTTCATGTTGAAACTCATGCGATCTCTTTCTGAAGAAGTTGAGAGTAGTGAAAGTGGAGAGCTCCCAGAAGTGGATGTGAAGTTGGAGCACTCAGGGAAGAAGGTTCAGTTTGCAGAAGCATTAGCTACACACATCCTTTCTCTTGCAACTGAAATGGCAGCTTCCCATTTAGATAATAAAATAATTCAAGAACCCAAGGTTAAAAACCCTTGCTTAAATGTGCAAAGTCAAAGAAGTGTGTCGCCTACTTTTTTAAACCCCTCAGATGAAAATTTGAAAACATTATGCAATTTTGCAGGTGATCTGGCAGCAGAAGTCATTACAGAAGCTGAGAAAATAGCAAAAGTCCGAAGTTGTATGCTTTTCAAGCAAAAGAAGAACAGTTGTTATGTAGATGGTGACCAAGATTATAAAGTAGAAGAGAAGTTGGATATAGAGGCTGTAGTGCACCCAAGAGAAGTGGATCCGTTTATTCTTTCATTACCACCAAGTTCTTGTGTGTCAGGTCTGATGTATAAGTATCCCAGCTGTGAAAGTATGACAGATGAATATGCAGGTCACATTATTCAGATACTAAAACAGGAAGGTGGTAATAGTGAGTTGATAATGGATCAGTATGCCAGTAGGCTTGCCTACCGATCTGTTAAATCAGGATTACAGGAAGCAGCTAAGACAACTAAAGCACAGTGCAACTCAAGAATGTTGCTTGTGCCAAGTTCACAAATGAAAACAAACAAGGAACTGTTAATGTTTTCAAACAAAGAGCACCACCAAGAAGCAGACAAAAAAAGACAAAGTAAAAGAAATGAAGGTTACTTTTGTAAAAATCAAACTTGTGAAAGGACCCTGGATCCATATAGAAATGAGCGCTCTGAACTGTATAGTTTTTCAGCCTCTCTCGTTCACAGCATAACAAAAGATGCTAAAGAAGAGCTGACAGCCTCTCTAGTTGGCCTACCAAAATCCTTAACAGATTCTTGCTTGTTTGAAAAATCTGGATGTGAAGAAGATAATGAGTGTCATGTTACACCAGAATTGCCTAAGTCTCTTCAGCCTTCCTCACAAAATCACAGGTTTTACCACAGCACTGGCAGTTTAAATGGATATGGTTGTGGAGACAATGTTGTTCAGGCTGTAGAACAGTATGCCAAAAAAGTAGTGGATGACACTCTAGAGCTAACTCTAGGATCTACAGTGTTCCGAGTGTCTGAGACCACAAAATCAGCAGACAGGGCCACTTATGCAGAAAAGTTGTCACCTCTTACAGGTCAAGCTTGCAGATATTGTGACCTTAAAGAACTCCACAATTGCACTGGAAATTCATCTCAGCACTTTTTCAGACAGGGTTCTCTCGCCAGTAGTAAGCCAGCTTCTAATCCAAAATTTAGCAGCCGCTATCAGAAATCTAGGATTTTTCATCTCAGTGTCCCTCAGATTCATGTTAATCTTGATAAGAAGGCAGTACTTGCTGAGAAGATAGTTGCTGAAGCCATTGAAAAAGCTGAGCGAGAGCTGAGCAGTACCAGCCTGGCAGCCGACAGTGGGATCGGACAGGAGGGTGCCAGCTTTGCTGAAAGCCTTGCCACAGAAATCATGACAGCAGCTGTCACAAATGTTGGGCATGCTGTTAGCAGGTAAGTTTAACATTTCTTTTGGTTGTTAATGATAAATGAAAAAGATAAATGTGATCCTGTATGTCTTAGGTCCTGTTCATAAAGGAATGACTATTTTTAACCCTACATAAACAAAAGTTTTCCCTGTTGCATTTTATGTATTGTTTCATATCCTACACATGACTTTTATATATTTTGGTCTCCTGATCCCTTTGGAGGGAAGGTGTTATCCATTTACAGAGCTGGAAAATGAGGGTTGGAGAAAATAATCACCTTATCCAAGTTCATAGAGCTATGAAGTAGGTAAAGTTGAAATAAATAAATAGCTAGAGAATTTTATATAGTAGTCCCCCCCTCAATTTTGCTTTCCTCAATCTGAAAATATTAAATGGAAAATTCCAGAAATAAACGATCCATAAGTTTTAAGTTGCATGTTCTGAGTAGCATGATGAAGTCTCACGCCATCTCACTCAGGATGTGAATTACCCCTTTGTCCAGTTTATCCACACTACATGTGCTGTTCAGCTATTAGTCACTTAGAAGGTATCTCAGTTATCAGGTCCACAAACCTGGTGTGTACAGGGCTTGATGCTATCTGCAGTTTCAGACATCCACTGGGTGTCTTAGATCATATCCCCCATGGATAAGGGGGGACGAATCTATAGTAAATGTAGAATATTACTATATTAATTTACTGTTCTGAGATTAAATTTTTGTATACCTTTCTTCATTCACAAGGGTAAGTTTTCTCATAAAGACCATGGTTAAACTGCTCTGAGGAAGAAAGTGAAAATTCTTTATATACTTACACCATTTCTCTTGATTGGTTCACAATCTAAGAGGACAGTCCTTTCTGGTAGTCCTACAGTGTCCTGTTTTTCAGTAGCTATCTCTTGTGCTCAGTGATTCTTTTTCTTTTTTTTTTTTTTTTTTGAGGTGGAGTCTCTCACTGTTGCCCAGGCTGGAGTGCTGTGGCACAATCTCAGCTCACTGCAACCTTTGCCTCCCGGGTTCGAGCGATTCTTGTGCCTCAGCCTCCCTAGTAGCTGGGATTACAGGCACCCACCACCACGCCCAGCTAATTTTTATATTTTTAGTAGAGACAGGGTTTCACCAAGTTGGCCAGGCTGGTCTCGAACTCCTGACCTCAGGTGATCTGCCCACCTCAGCTTCCCAAAGTGCGGGATCACAGGCGTGAGCCACCACAACCAGCCATGCTCAGTGATTCTTTAATAACAACTTAGTTACAGTTTTTTACTTTAAACCTTTTTTGTCCCTGAGACATATCAGGACCAACTTGTGTTATTAGTTGATAGGATGATATTTGTAAGTCCTGCTTGAAAGAGAAAATGCTTTAAGTTGAGGTGGAATTTAATTGAGTCACATGATATTCCAGATTTTTGAGTAGCTTCTGTTAAAGCCATGACATGGTCTGCCTCTTTTCTTATCCATCTTAAAATAGGGAGATACAGCTTGGCCAGGATTCTTGAATCCAATTGCTCCATAGCATCTACTTGAGATGAGAGATACTGTTGGTTTCTGGTGAACTAGGAGAGGTCTCTATTTGCCCTAATCAGGCAGCCTTCTTTCTCCTAGACCAGGGGTTGGCAAACTACAGTCTGTGGGCCAATGTGGCCTACTGGTTGTTTTTTATGGACTGCAAGCTAAGAACAGATTTCATGTTTTTTTTTAATGGTTGAAAAAAAATCAAATGATATTTTGTGATGTGGAAATTATATGAAATTCAAATTTCAGTATTTATAAATTAAGTTTTATTGGGACACAACCATGCTCATTCAATTACATATTTCTGTGGCTGCCCTTGTGCTATAATGGCAGAGTTGAGTAGTTGGGACAGAAGCTGTATGACCAGCAGTGCCTATGTACTTCCTTTTTGGCCTGTATTAGTTCATTTTCACACTGCTATAAAGATACCACCTGAGACTGAGTAATTTATAAACAAAGGAGGTTTAATTGACTCACAGTTCTGCATGGCTGGGAAAGCCTCAGGAGACTTCCAGTCATGGCACAAGGCAAAGGGGAAGCAAGTGTCTTCTTTACAAGGCAGCAGGAGAGAGAGAGAAGGGGGAGCTGCCAGACACTTTTAAAACCATCAGCTCTCATGAGAACTCCCTCACTGTCATGAGAACAGCATTGAAGAAGCCGCCCTTATGATCCAATCACCTCCCACCAGGTCCCTCCCTGGGGGTTACAATTTGAGATGAGATTTGGGTAGGGACACAGAGCCAAATCATATCATGGCCTCTTATAGAAAACAATTGCAAACCTGTGTCCTAGATCCACATTTTCTTTTTCACTACATGCGAGTTCCTAGTATGGTGATAAACATAATAAATGGTTAATAAATATTCTCATGAATAGGTAATAAATTAGGCCTTTTTACAATTGAAATAATTTTCCTCATACAGGTTGCTTCAGGCTATTTTACTTTTTACTTCTCCTCAGTTCAGTCCTGTCTGCCCTATGGACCCATCCATCCCCCTTTCCTCCCACCCTCACGGGAGGAAAAGAGACTGTCCTCTGAAGTTTTTAAGACATCACTCTCAGGGGCTAGCAAATGCCTTTGTTACTGATTTTCTCAGTAATTTCCACTTTCCTTCCTAGAGTTGGGTGAGTAGATAGCCCCTAAAGTTCTTCCTGTAAGCCAGTGCTGTCCAATTTCAGCTTTTTATTAATGCTGGAGTAATTCTTTTCCTGCTTCTCTTCTTAATAATTGTGCTAGGGTTCTGTAAGTACTGACTAAGGAAAGCTGACTCTAGTGTGTAGAGTTTACGTTTAACATTTTTTATTTCTAAAGTTAAATTTGTTTTTCAAGCTTGAAAGGAGATTCATTCAGATGGATTATTCTTTAAGGTATTATTTGGATTATTTCACCTGATGTCCCTTTTTGTTTGATTCATGAACATGACCATAAATATTTCACGAACTATAGTGAACAGAGAGGTGGCATGTGAATGCAAGTGGGAAATTATGTGATAGTACATTTTTATTTATTTTTGTTTGTTGTTGTTTGTTTGTAGAGATGAGATCTCACTATGTTGCTCAGGCTGATCTTGAACTCCTGAGATCAAGCAATCCTGCCCTAGCCTCCCAAAGTGCTGAGATTGCAAGCATGAGCCACCGTGCCCGGCTGATAGTGCATTTTTAGCCAACAAAACAATTGTATTGTGAGCTATCATTCCGAGCCAAAATAACCTCACAGTCATTATAAACTCTTCTCTGGACCTCATCCTTTGGGTCATTTCAGCCAAAAACCATGAGAATGTGGCACGTATTAGGAAAAGTATTCAAAAAAACAAAGTAATCTATTAATGGTTCAGAACTATAATATGCCTATGCTTGGAATGCTCAGTATCATTCTGTATCTTACAAAATTAGAATAGCTGAAAAAATGGGGGGCAATTCAGGGGCTATTCTCGTGATAGCACTAGGGGGATACGGAAGTAAGTAAAACAGGCAAAAATCTGCATTCTCTTGGAGCTTATGTTATAGTGGAATAAGACAGTAGGTAAGTAAAATATATAGTATGTCACATAGTGATAAGTGCTTTGGGGGAAAAATAAAGCAAGGTAGGGAGTTAGGGAGTTAGAGAGTGCTGGTGGTGACAGTGGCGGTGGCCGTTAGGGCTGGTTTACGGTTTTGGATAGGTAGCAGGGGAAACAATACTGGCAAAGTAATATTTGAGCCAAAAACCAAAGGTGAAATGAGAATAAGTCATGTGGGAGTCACCGAGAACAGATTTCCAGGCCTAGGGGTGGTACTGTGCATGTTTGGGAAACAACAGAGAGGCTTGTGTTGCTGAAGTGGGAGGAGTGGGCCAGGGAGAACATGGGAGGAGTGGGCCAGGGAGAACAGTAGGAGTTCAGATGGATGTTATAAGAGGGGACAGGCAGTATGTTTTAAGGATTTGGGCTCTGTGGCTTGGTGGGAAGCCATTGGAAGGTTTTGATCAGAAGACTGACATTTTTTCTTTTTATGGAAACATCACTTTGAACTACTTTGTTGAACATAAAATGTAGTTGGACAATTAAAATCGTTGAGCAGTGAATGGACTTTCTTGTGGTGACGGAATAAAAGTATAAATGCCTCTTATTGAGAAAAATGAAAGGGGTTATGATCTATGCTCAAAATCTTGAAGAGATTTGGTTAGTTTGAATACAGGCTTGATTGACAATACTAGAATTTCTTGAACGACTTTTTTGTTCTTAAAGCCAGAAAGAGACACCTTTAACATAAATAAAAGTACTGTTTTACAAAGCAAATGATAAACTTAGGAACTTGTACTCCCCCATGGTATCTCAGTTGAAAAATGAACTGCTTTAAATAGAATTTAGAGAAATAATGCCCTAGGGATAGATCCATTGTAGATTAACAAAGTAAGTTATGGCTGTTGGTGGGTACCTCAGTTAACTTTGAAATTAATACGCTATCCTACAGTCTCTTTATTGGCAGACTCAAATAAAGGATTACATGAGCCACTGGTCTGATTCTGAACACCATTTCTTGTTTTTAACATCTTTATCATCAAATTGATAGTCTTGTAAGTTCGGAATCTGGGATGCTTTCAATTTGATTTTTTTTCTTTTTTTCTTCTTTTTAGTTCAAAAGAAGTAGAAGACTTTCAGTCAACCGAGTCTGTCGGTAGCCAGCAGATGAACCTCAGTATTGGTGATGACAGCACTGGTAGCTGGTCCAATTTAAGTTTTGAAGATGAACACCAAGATGAAAGCAGCAGTTTTCATCATCTAAGTGAAAGGTAACTACACTTTTGCATATAATTGTGTAACTTAGGTCCTCAGATCTTAGAAGCGAGCTATAAATTTACATTATTATTTAAAAATTCTAAATTTGAAAATATACTATTACTTTCAAAATGTATTTTATTATTCACAATGTATTTCTAATTGTTTTTTAACACTTATTTAATACAGTAAGTAGCCCAGCTAATTTTATTTGGGTGTGCCAATAGTTGATTTGAAAAATATTGCATACATTTAATTTTATGCCTTTTAAGCTTCTCCCAAACTTTTTATGAACTTCTGAGGAAAATATTTTTTTTTTTCACTTTAAGAAGGGTCCTTTTTTTTCTTTAAAGCACAAGAAAAAGGACAGGTATCTGTAAAAGGCATCAAAGTAGCCCTGTAATTTTCCTGATATTAGTTAAAATAGTATCTTTTTGGTGGGGCAAGGGTCCTTACTTGTCCTGCTGTTAGGAACAAAATGACCTGGAACACTTATGCTTGAATGATTGAAAATATGTAAGTCAAAGCCATTATAAAAATGTGATTTTGTATAGCACAAGGCACTTACCTCATATATAACTTTTCTTAGTTAACTTTGTTCATAACCGTGGTGTTTGAAATATTTTATTAATTATGAGACAGTTGTTTCTTATAGTCTTAACCTTTACCTAAAGGCATTTCTGACTAACCTATAAAATTCTATAAACTCTTTATCCACATTAACTGATAACTGGAAATAATAGATACCATTTGTAGCAGAGTCTTGAGGGAGGAAAGGGTTGTCAGCATATTGCTGGTTTCAGGCATGTGTGGAAAGGACCTGTGAACCATCAGTTGAACTTAGCCCCTGGAAATGGCAAACTAGGTGTGGGAGGGAAGGCGACTCTTGGAAAAGGGAATGAGGTAGCATAAGGAAAGGAAATGGCTTTTCACCTGATAGAACACTTCATCTCGGAGAGTTTTATTTGATGCTTGGATTAACCTGGAAATATTAATATTTTTGTAAAGTATATTTTGTCATAGTTTATTATGGTGCTAATATAAACCACCAATATTTCTTAAAATCTAGGTTCAAAAAGACAGTGTTTAAAACTGGTAGAAGCAAGTGGGGGCGATGTCACAAATCATGATTTGGCCCTTTTCTATAACTTTATCTAGAAAAGGATACTAACATTTAATTTCTTCTCTCATTTTGAGAAACATAGGCTTCTAGGATTTCAGTGGGGTGGACAGTGTTGCCTAGGAAATCCTGGTGTTAAAATGGGAGACTGAGATGTGGGTAGAGGCTAGCAGCCTTAAGAGGACCTGTAGTCAGTTGAACCACTGTGCTGGATGTTGTCTAATTTGATGAGAAAAAAGGAGTCCTCTTATCGGTTTCTGTCCTTGGTTCTGTCCTCCTTAGCATTATTTATTAATGATGTGGAATACTCATTTGTGGATGATTCAACACAGGCTGAAAAAGGAATCCCATTAACAGAACAAAGGTTAAAAAGACCAAATCAGGCTGAGGTTAAAATAATTATGTTTAACATGGATAAATGCATTTAGGCTCAGAAAATTAATGATTAATATTTGAACTTAAGTGGGGAGCAAACCTGGCTTGATGGCATTTTGTCAGAAAAAGACCTGTGTTTCCATTGACCACAGTTGTAATGTGACTTAATGTAATGCTGTGTGGCATTAAGGTTCTGGCACAGAGAAAAAGATAGCGGGGCTCATCCAGGATTGGTGATGTGCTTGTTGCATATACAGTGTCCAGGGTCTCACCTCCAGAGATGAAGATTTATGAAGTCAGTGGAGGGTCCTGAGAATCTGCATGCTTGATAAGCATCGCAGATTATTTCAGTGCAGGTGGTTCAGAGACCTCACTTGAAAATATATTGATTTACAAGATATGTTGCATCTGTTGATGACAATTGCTATATATACTGTTCTTTTCTGCTACAGAGATCAAGGTAGGAGATAAAGACTTTGGTGATTTGGGCTGGGCGTGGTGATTCATGCCTGTAATCCCGGAACTCTGGGAAGCCGATGGGGGTGGATCACTTGAGGTCAGGAGTTCAAGACCAGCCTGGGCAACATGGTGAAACCCTGTCTCTACCAAAAATACAAAAATTAGCCAGGCGTGGTTGCAGGCACCTGTAATCCCAGCTACTTGGGAGGCTGAGGCAGGAGAATTGCTTGAACCTGGGAGGCAGAGATTGCAGTGAGCTGAGATTGTGCCACTGTACTCCAGCCTGGGTGACAGAGAGAGACTCCATCAAAAAAAAAAAAAAAAAAAAAAGACTTTGGCAATTTGAAAACACCTTGCAGTTTCATTATAAGCAGAAGTTCAGTGGAGGGCAACAACTAAAAAACACACTAATTTCAGATTTTCAAAAGTGTTTAGGAGGATTATATAATTATTTGATCAGAAAAGAACTAGTCTCTGACTCTCTTAAATATTTAGGTAGTTTGTTATTCTCTTAGGAGTTATGAATTAGATTAGGTTAAGGGATGGGGCCAGATTTGCAGAATGTTTCAGATAATTTTTGTGAGATGTGTCAGAATCGAGACCAGTCTTGATATGGCTAAAAGCTACAATAAAGCATTGCAGTACTGGACCACTATCGTACTTATACCACTGGTTGGAGTACTCCTGTGCTAGACATAGGAAATATGAAAAGACATAAAAGAAAATGATGGAAGCAGGGTAGTATTTCAAGAGTGAAGTAGGAAAACTCTAAAGTGAAGAAACTAAGTTTTTTTAATGTTGGGTTAATACAGAGTGATCATACTTCCCACTTAGGATAGTTTGGCTTACTTCTGCTGTTCTGTTGTAATTATTAATGGTGAGGTCTTTCATTTAAAAAATTGTCCTGGTTAGATGAAAAATGTGTACAGTCACCTAGTTAGAAGTGGCATTTTATGAAGAATGACTTCAAATACCCATTTGGAGGCACAAAGAGGGAGGAGGGATAAGGTTAGAGGGAATTTGAATTTTTAGTCTTTACTTCGTTTAGCTGTTTTTTTTTTTAATGTTTATGTAATAGGTAGGTGATGGATTTTTATTATTAAGTGGAAGAATCTGTGATGGGTAGAAAAATTTTATATATTTTTTCTTTGTTATAATCATTCTATTAATAGACGTAAATAGAGTGTTTGAGATGATTAATTTTCTTTTTCTCCTTTGCTCACAGCTGTCTGTCCATTCTTTATTTGTATATTTTCTTATTTTTAGTTTATCTGACAATGAACTACATGGGTTTTAACAGTTTTATAATAGAGCTATATTTGTTTGAACATATGTTAAAAAGACCCTGCTCAGTTTTAACTTTTACTCTCTAATACATTATGATTTGTGACAGTTTGATCATGTTAGAGTGAATATAACTATGCAAATTATTTGAGATTGCTTGGAAGTTTTTTAGAACTTGAAGTAGTCATATTTTTTTGGTAGCCATATCAACATTTACTGATGTACATAAAATGATTTTATGTTTACTTTTTTAGAACCAAAATTTTGGTTTGTATAAATACTACTTTTTATAATTGCCTAGCCTAATATTGGGAAAAATAGCTGCTTATCACTGCAAACTAATGTGCTTACTAATGTTTAATAATTAGAAATGATTAGAATTTTTAAATTGCATGCTGAGGGTTTTAATCTGAAAATTTGAATTTAATTTTATTTCTGAACATGGTTGCTTTTTTAAAAAATTGCTTTGCTGCAGTTTTAGAAAATAGTTGCTTTCTTCTTCAGTTGATTAGGTAGTGTAAGACATTATCTGTATGTGGCATTTGTGACTGGCCAACTAGACAAGTGTAATGCTTGATTAAGCCTTGGCTATTCTAGCTGTATTCTGAAGAAAATGTTTGTTATTTGCCACCTACTGAATTATACATAATATATGAAATGAAGATAATTGACATAATAGTATTTTAAAATCTGAGAACATGTTTTGCCCAAATAGTTAGAAAAGGTCTGTTTGGGACTATGTCTTTATAGAGCCTTCCATCCCATCTCCCCCCAACATCCCCTCACCCATACCTGTCACTGCTTTGCACTATCTAAAGACCTGAGAGAATGTTAACCTGTTTTTTTTAACTTTATCCAAATTGAAAGGTATTGGCATTTCACAAATTATAGTTCAAGATTGGTCCTAAGACATTAATTTTCCTGTGAAACTTACTACTTCATGCATTCATTTACTGTCCTAAAAGCCATTCTGTTAAACTGTAAAATATAAGTTTAGATCATTTTCATGATCTATTGAGAAGGAAAAAAAAAAAACCTCTCGAATCTCTGAACTTGTCAGGCACCTTTTAGCATAGGAGTGATGGTCTCTCTCCTCTCTGGATGTTCCCCTTCATTGTGGCAGCTTCAGAACATCTGCAGTTATCAAGGACAGAAGCTGTTCCAAGGAAACAAAGATCTTTTCTACTATTCATTTTCTAGTTCAGCTCTGTTTTTTTCTTCCTCTGGCAGTAATGGTAACAGCAGTAGCTGGAGCAGTCTTGGTTTAGAAGGAGATTTGTATGAGGACAATTTATCCTTTCCAACATCAGACAGGTTGGTCCAGTCTAGAAACTTAAAAATTGATGAGTCTGTCACCACTAATGCATGATGTCATATTCTTCAAAGAATGTGGGTTACAGTGCCAGTATGTATCAACCTGCTTTTCTCCTATATTTTGACATGATTCTGCTTGATGAATTCACATCTAATGAAAAACTTCAACTATGCTAAGACATGACTGACATCTAATTGCAAAATGTGTCACTGTTATGCATGTGTTGCTCTGCTTGCTATTTTTCATTCTACCAATTATTTCATTCAAAAGAGCTTGCTTCCTACAGGATTTCTGTTGGGTTTTTTTGTTACGTTTTATTTTTGTATGTGATTTTATTTTATATATAAGAAAAGTATAGGTAAAAAGTGTTTTTACTGTATTAAAAAATATATAAATTGCATCAGCTAAACCATTAACAAATTATTCCTGGCATTTTGTAATATTCAAATGCTACATTAAATTAGTAGACTATTTCAACTTTAAATGATTTTAAATTGAATATTATTATGAAATTACATGGCACTATATATCATGGTAAGGTAAGATTTCTTGGTTGTGATAACTTTAGGGATCATTTGCTATTCAGATTTTAACATGAAATGATGTGAGAAGCAAAGCTTCCTTTTTTAATTGTCATTTCTCCCCTTTCTAAATGTCATATATCATATTGTAACATTCATTTATTACCACATTTTTAAGAATTTGTTTTGATACCATTATTAATTAAAGTTTTTTTTGTAACTGCTTCTGCTATTTTATTCATAAGTGATGGACCAGATGATAAAGATGAAGAGCACGAGGACGAAGTAGAAGGTAATTTGATTTGTTTTTCAAAGTGTTGGCATGTCTTTTGTATAAGGTTTCCTGGAAGAGTCTTCATGCATTTTCATCAGATAGGCTCTAGGTTATCTGTGTAAAACATTATAAATCAGGGTATTCTTGAACTAATTTTGTGTGTCCACTTTTAGATCCTTCGTTGAGTAGTTTTATTTGATTGCTACACTAATGAAATTGTCATTAGTGTAAAGAAATACTGGGCAGGCACGGTGGCTCACGCCTGTAATCCCAGCATTTTGGGTGGCTGAGGTGGGTGGATCGCATGAGGCCAGGAATTCGAGACCAGCCTGGCCAACATGGTGAAACCCCATCTCTACTGAAAATGCAAAAATTAGCTGGGCGTGGTGGCGGGCGCCTGTAATCCCAGCTATTTGAGAGGCTGAGGCGCAGGATTTGCTTGAACCTGGGAGGCAGAGGTTGCAGTGAGCCGAGATCATGCCACTGCACTCCAGCCTGGATGACAGAGCCAGAGACTCTGACTCAAAAAAAAAAAAAAGGAATACTTTATGAGAATTATTTGACTATTTGAGAGAAATTAATTACAATCTCTCTACATAATTGTTTTCAAAATATAAAAGCTAAAATTCCTACCCATGTTATAAGATAATTTATTATAACTATGGCATATTATTTTCATAATATTTTCCTTCCAAACTGGTAACTTGTAGAACCAGGGTTTCATGTCAAACTTACGTGAGTCAGTAAGTAATATTTTTACTTACCTTGTTTTCTAAAAGATATTTCTAAATTAATTCTTCTTCCCTCCCCCAGTTCCAGTGCTTCACTCACGCATACACGTATTTGAAGAAAATACTCAGATCCTTCCTTAATGAACATAGTTCCAAGTATGTCAGTACTAGATATCATTGGCCACAGAGTTTTGGACCATAGTTTGTAATCCTTAATTCATATGTTAGAGTATCTGAGTTTATTCATCGGAGTGAATTTAGAAACTTTACTTTGAAGCTGAGTTTTCATTATATTCAGGTGGTTGTTGAATTTTTTTCTAAAAGTCTAATTTTTTTCTTAATTTTGAAAATACCAATAATGTCTTGTATAAAGTGCACTTATAAAAGTATTTGCACTCTTCGAGATATTTGTTTTTGAACTAGTGGTATTTTAAAAATTGCTTCTCTAGAAGCAGGCAAACAGAAAATAGCTAAAAAGAATTTCTCGAAATTTACTTTATAACACCTGAATTTTCAATTAGTTTAACACGTTGTTTAGGGAAGTCACATCCCAATTTTTAAGCTGCAATCTTCAGACTTAAGATTATTATTTTTTAGTTTTAATGCCTCTGTAAGTAGACATTCTTTATATAAGGCTTCTAGAAGTCAGTTTTTCTCATCAGATATAAAGTCAAGATGGGGCAATATTTTTAGTGTTACTGATATTTGATATTGATATTCCCCACTGCAATATTTGTTTCATTCTTGTTCACTAAAAAAGTGTTGACTTTGTTTATAAAAGTTATGCCTTTTCTCAAGTAACATCTGTGAACAGCTATTCTAAAGGCTATACATGGTATAAATGCATGTGGTAAGTATTCTCTAATGAACTAGCGATTGCTTAACTAGCTTTACTGAGGAATGATTAAGAAAAAAGAAGATACGAGTTAATGTAAATATGAAATTTATTTTGAAAAAGATTACTTTTGGTACTAACCAGGCTGTTAAAGATTTCTTTTGTAGTTGGTAGAAATCAGGAGATTAATTGTATGTTGATATGTCATTACTGAGCTTTTGAGATTATAGGTATTTCTTATTATATAGAAAGTTACAGCCAACTTTAAATTTGTTAGAGATTGGTAAATTAGGAGATAGATTGGTCTGGATTTATGGAAAGATTCAAAATTATGGAAATCCTAAGGCAACAAACTTCTTTTTTTAAAAAAATAATTTTGTAGTTGCAGGATGTCAGTCCCTCCCCTTTTCACTAATGGTTAGTGACTTCTCTAAAGAGAGAGCCGTTTGGAGGTTCTTGTAGGCCAGGCAGCGAGGAGTCCTGAACTGAGAAAACACCAGCAGTGCAAAGAAGCAGTGGGGTAGTTAGCTTCTAGCCCCCTGAACTCCTCAGTATTGCAAAAAGGCCCAGAGACCATGCCTTGTACCATGGTATGCCAAACCTATTTTTGATTGAGAGTGTTTGAGAAAGGAGAGGGAAAAGACAATACATTTAGTTTTAGAGAGTAATGTGGACCAAATCTTTTTAACTAAAAATTAGGGACCGACACAACTCCTAAAAATAATTAATAGTGGTCTATAATGGCCTGCAAGCTGTAGCAGAGAATCAGAGATATCTGTCAACAACCTTTCCATTACTGGTACATATTGGCATGATGTCTGCCAGCATGCCCTGGTGCTCACCTCTTGTGGTGTGCGTTAAGGGGTGGAGGGGTCCTGGTCTCAGCACTCCTTATTGCTCAGGTATCATTAAGCAGCAGGAATGTTAAACGCATGATATTGGCCCGTAAGTCATTATTTCCATCAACAGAGATGGATCCCTCTTTGTGATGAAAACATAATTATCATAAAAAAAGAAAATAAATTTGAGATACTCTTGATACTAGAAGTATACCAGAAAATTCCCTGATCTGGCTTTTGGGTATAAGTGGTTGCACATGGCATTTCCCCTCACTTGTCTGAAGAATGAGTGATTAAGAGCATGGAGCCAGACTGCCTCTGTAAATGTCCTGGCTCAGCCACTTCCCCACTGGAAGACTCTGGGGCTGTCTTTGCCTCAGATCTCTCACCTGTAGAATGGAGACAATAATAGTTTCTACCTCTTAGAGTGGTTGTGAGGATTAAAGGAGTTTGTACATATAAAGAACTTAGAACAATACTTAGGATGGAATATGTGCTGCACAAATGTTGCTGCTCTTCTTTATTTGAGATTTTTGTTTTTTTGTGGGTTTTTTTTGTTTGTTTTTTGAGACAGAGTCTTGCTCTGTTACCCAGGCTGGGTGGTGCAATCTCGGATCACTGCAACCCCTGCCTCCTGGGTTCCAGCGATTCTTGTGCCACAGCCTCCTGAGTAGCTGGGACTACAGACATGTCCCACTACGCCTGGCTGGATTTTGTATTTTTTTTTTTTTTTTTTTGAGACGGAGTCTCACTCTGTCACCCAGGCTGGAGTGCAGTGGCGCAATCTCGGCTCACTGCAAGCTCCGCCTCCCGGGTTCACGCCATTCTCCTGCCTCAGCCTCTCCGAGTAGCTGGGACTACAGGCGCCCGCCACTACGCCCGGCTAATTTTTTTGTATTTTTAGTAGAGACGGGGTTTCACCGTGGTCTCGAGCTCCTGACCTCGTGATCCGCCCACCTCGGCCTCCCAAAGTGCTGGGATTACAAGCGTGAGCCACCGCGCCCGGCCTTTGTATTTTTAATAGTGCTGGGGTTTCACCACGTTGGGCAGGCTGGTCTTGAACTCTTGGCCTCAAGTGATTTGCCCACGTCGGCCTCCCAGAGTGCTGGGATTACAGGCCTGAGCCACCATGCCCAGCCTCATTTTTATTTTTATTGTAATGATAGCTTTATAGTTTTATTTTTCTCTCTAACCCACTGGTCATAATTTATATCAAATTATGGCATTTATAGAACTTGAATTCAGTATGTTAAAATGGTGTTTTATATTTTTGCAATCAATAAATGAACAAAGTTATTTCTTTGTTTTACATTATTTTGCTCTTTAAAAGTTTTAGTTGAGGTTATGGTGTGGTTAGAAAAAGATGGATTTTTTTTTCACCATTCATTAGAATCCTAAGAAACAGAAAATATTTGTATCTACTTGACAACCAGAGTATTGAGAGTCAAATTGATGAGTTTTACTTTATATTGTTTACATTTAAATATCAGGTTTGGGGCAAGATGGAAAGACACTGCTAATTACGAATATTGACATGGAGCCATGCACGGTAGACCCCCAGCTAAGGATTATTCTTCAATGGCTCATTGCCTCTGAGGCTGAAGTTGCAGAACTTTATTTTCACGACTCTGCAAATAAGGAGTTTATGCTAGTAAGTACCTACCTTACAGAGTGTGAGGATACATTTAACAGGATATGATGTTCTTGTCATGTGGTTGGTCTAACAAGATGCCTGGTGATGGCAGAGTGGTTAAATTCTTAGGCTGTAGTGTCCAACAGTTTGGGTTCAGACATCAGCTCTGCCACTTTCCAGCAGTATAACCAGAGGCAGATTCACCAGTCTGTCTCATTGCCCCTAACTGCACTATGCAAATGAATATAGAATCTACCTCACAGGGGTTTATAAGGATTAAATATAATGTTAAAAAAATGCTTAGTCTAATGCCTGACATAACACTAAGCTCTCAAAGGTAGATGCTATTAATAAGCATTGTGTGTGTTCCTATGAAAAAATTGAATTATTCTCTGTATCTAATTGATTCGTAATTGTACCTAATAATTAATATATCTCTTTCTCTGATAATCCAGTTTCATTTGTATGAGAAGCTGTCATAATTAAAAGCTGATAAAAGTTTAAACAAGATGCTTACTATGTGCCAAGTACCTTATTAGTCAAGATTTTCAGTTTACAGTCTTAAGGTTTTTGTTCCTTAATTTTCTTTATCAGAACTTTCCTTTTGGTGTGGTAGAAATATTCAAATTGTGGTGATGGTTGCATTCAACTTGGAGAACATACTAAAAACCATTGACTAGGACACTTTGGGTGAATTGTGTGTTATGTGAGTTTTATCTCAAGCTGTTTTTAAAAAGGTTAAGCGTATATATGTTACACAAAATTAAAGTAGTTTTTCAGAATTTAACTTACAGATCTTTCAAAACTTAAGAGCTTTTACAGAACTTAGTAGAAAAAGAAATGGACAAAGGCATGTCATGAGTGGTGACAACAGGATTTATTTAAACCTATTTATTTATTTATTTATTGTTTTGTTGTTGAAACATTAACATTCTTTAACTTAGAAAGCCATGTTTCCATTGAGGCTAGAGTGTGTATTCCAGAAAAATACCACACTATATGTTGTGGAAGGAAAATCCACATCCTTTTATTGAGCTTGACATTGTCTTTATTGTTTTATGTTCTAATTGAGGGTGTGGCAGTTGTATTTAGTTAGGTGAAGAATTTCCTGTAGAAACTCAGCCTCTGCACGCCCACACAGACTATTTGCTTGGTGAGGTTTGTGGAGCTCTGTCTCCAGCGATCCCAAAGTGTCATTCTCTAGAGGAGATGTGTTTATAAAGGGGAAGAAGGGAAAATGTTTAATTTGGGTAGAGGGGTAGCGGTTTAGAGGGGAAGACCTTGTTATAACTAGGAAGCGGTATTTAATTGTAAACAGCAGGATTCTTAAGTTACAGCTAATATGGAAAATAAAAATAAAAGCTGTGTTATAAAATTGTTTTTGGTTAATGTTTGAAATATCTTTGTTTCTTAGCTTTCAAAACAATTACAAGAGAAAGGATGGAAAGTGGGAGACCTCCTGCAGGCTGTGCTTCAATACTATGAAGTGATGGAAAAAGCTTCCAGTGAGCAGAGATGCAAGTCGCTGTTTGATTGGCTCTTGGAAAATGCATAGAGCAAACCCCAAACCAGTGTATTTTAGTATTTGTTTGGGGAGGGGAACAAGCCAATAAAGATGTTTAGGATAAAATTTGAATAGTGAATATTAACATTGTAAGTCAGTTGGGAGGCAAGTAAATATAGCTTTCTGAGCGCTTTGTGTTATCACTCGGTATATATAGTTCATACTTTTGTAATCTGTCAGAATACTACCTTCACTTATTCTTCTATACACGTGTGTAGTGTGTCAAGACCCTAAGAACATGTATTTGAAGGAAGGTCTAACCAGGGGGTTTTCAGGGGCATTGTCTGACCACATTCTTTTTGTATCCAAATAGTGCTGCTAGAAACTACACTGAAGTGGCTGAGGATAGGTTCCAGTGATAGAGTTATAATTTTGCTCCTTTGCAAACAAATGGTATCTAATTAATAACTAGTCTGCCATCAGAAAATAAAATTGACGCTGATTTTTAAAAATTTCTAGTAGATTTTTGGTCTTTCTTTCCTGTTTTTAAAAATCAGTTTCATTTCCATATTTCATAGATCAGCTATTGGTAGCTTTTTGATTTCCCCAAACGATTTAATTTCTTAGCAGAAACATTAGTATTTTAGGTTTCTATAAACACTATAAGTGATAGTTTCCCCCATCCTTTCATCAGATGACATTCTTTGCCAATGCTGCCAGTCATTCTGGCATGAAAGTGGTGTGTGTGTGTGTGTGTGTGTGTGTGTAAAGGAGTACTTTAACCTTGCCAGTTTGTTCCCTCTTTTATTTTACTGTTTTCTTTTTAGAAACCCACTGTTAAAATTTAAAAAGGTGCTTTAAAATAAAACGCCTATAAAGATTGTGCAGTAAGAATTTTTATTCCTCTTTTTGACAATTTTGGGTTCCCAACTTATCTTACAAGTGAAAACTTAAATTGTAAAACATGTTAAAATTTTAAAAATTAATTTTAATGTGGAAATGCATTTAGAGAAGCCCAATAGTTTTTATTGTTGGATTTTTGAAAAAAACTCTACCAAGAATATGTTTTTTTTTTGTTACAAAAATTGGGATTCCCACCTCACCCCCCCCCCCCCCCCCCCCCGCCCCCCCCTCTCCCCCCCCTCTCGCCCAGCCACCTCGCCTCTTTCACCTGGGCTCTGCATTTCCTACTAGTTTGTGTCCAGAAACTGCAAATTGACATGAATAGAGGACCAAGGTTGTGTCTTGCTTTTGTCTCTGTCTCCCCTCCCTGCAACTCTCTCTCCCCTCCTCCCACTCTCTCCCTGCTCCCCCCACTCTCTTCCCCCTCCTCTTCCTCCCACTGTCTCTCACCTCCCCTGCCCCCCACTCTCATCTCTCGCTGTGTCCTGTGTATGTGTGGGTGTGTGTGTATTTGGGTGTGTAAATGTTGGTTCTTCCACTACTGGATTTTGTAATCTAGGATAAATCACTTTTTGTGGGGGCTTTGATTTTGCTCTATTACATTTTCATTTTTTCTGAGCACTGACTGTTCTGAAAGCTGCACAAAATGTAGAAGACATAGCACCTGCCAGGGAATAGGGAATAAGGGTACTTACACATTAATGTGAATTAGTAATTGTGGTATAGAAATGTTTTATAGTGAAAGATTCAAATTTGCTTTTCAAGAAAAATGCCAAAAGCTATTTAAATAATTTGAGGTTACATCGTAGGTTGTGATTTTTCTCAATTTAAGATACAGAAATACAGCAAGCCTTAATATAAAGTTTCCTAAAGTTTCTTCAAGTATTTTTTAAGGTGGAGAAATGCAGGAATTGTATAATCAGAATTGTTTCTGCCTTTAGCTTTTCAGAACTTGAGATGTGGCAGCACTGGACTGGGTTTTTTTAAATGTTAGGACTAGGAATGTTTGCTCTTGTTAATTATGAATTAATTGATTATTAAGTTTAGAATGCATTTTTACAAGTATCTAACTATCAAATTGTGTTTAGTAACTTGAGTGTATGCACAAGTTTCATCAACAGCAAAATAGAGTTTTGAATTTCTTTTAAAGTGACGATATATTATTTTGTGAAACTTTGTGTTTGAAAATGTTTATTTCTGGTTATGGTGTAATCATTCTGAGTTGAGGCTTTTCTTATTCTTATTTCCTTTGCATTTTGCTAGAGCTGTGCTGAGTTCAGCATTTGCTTATTTAACCACTACATAATGACAGACCAGTTATTAGGTATTAGCATGTGTGGTAATAATAATAGTGGAACTTCACATTTACATCAATTCAGTGCAGGGGCATAGAGTAAAATATTAAATTTTGGCAGATGTGTGAAAAGAAGTGTGAGTTAAAAATATTAAATATTGGCAGGTGTGAAAAGAAGTGTCAAAATTCCTCATATAGAGAAAAGAATTTTGAGTTTAGAGCATTATCTGTTAATTAAGTATAGTCTAAACTTAACTTTCTTTAAAGGCACTTTGTGGTTTTTCCAAAGATGTTCTAGATCTATTTGGTTGCTCTATAGTCAAACAGCTCTTTTGAAGACAACTGTCTTATTTTATTACAAATTGGCTTGACGTATTTATACTGTAACATTGTAATATTGCTGTGCTGTACATTTTTGCCCTTATGAAATATGTCTTTTTCAGAACTGTTAAAGTTTTGATGTACATCGAGCTGAATTCTCTTTTTACCAGTTTCAAAACCTTCAAGTGATAATGTGGAAAAAAGTGAATGAGACCTCTGATAGGGGGTTTTCAGAACCTTGTTCACACCGAAATGTGACAGTTCTTTCATGTTTTCCTAAACCAAGTTAAAATTACATGTATATTTTGGTGTTAAGGTTGATTTTTAAGATACTTCTGATTTATACAAAAGGAATGTTTCCTTTATAAATCACAGAAGAAAATGACAATATCTGTTGGATAATTGATATAATTTAATGGCGTTATAAAACCTTTAAGAGGATTCATGGTGAATATATGTGATAACATCTTTATACTTTGAAAAATGTTCCACTTACCCTTCAGATACTTGTTGTAAGTTAATTCAATTCTTAATACTTTAATTTTGCTCCAACAAGGGCTTTATGTTGCTGGTAAGAGAATTTATTTACTAAATGCACTATGTATAAAGTGAAAGATAGTTTACTTATCTGACTTTGATATTAGATGGCTGACATTAGTGCACATAATGCAGAGTTTAACCTTGATTCTTCAACAGAGTCCAGATTTAAATGTCTACTTAGTTAATTAGCTGATATTCTTTCACAATTAATATATTCAATTTCCCATCAGTATATCACTTTAAATTTTATGTTTTTCTAAGGAAACTTTCCACAGAATTTTAAACAACTGATGCATCCATACTCAGGGTGTAGGGAGAATACTTTGCATTTAAAAATCCTGTCCACCTGTCACCAGCACAAGAGAATTAGAGCTTCAGTGAGAATTTAGAAAAATTATACTAAAGTAAGATGCATTTTTTCTCATTTTCAGCAAAACTCCTCTAAGCATTTACTCATTTACTGTATTCCTGCTCTGAAGATGTGGATACAGAATTAGTCACTCTTGTCACTTTATTTATTTATTGGTTTTTTTTAACTATCTGTGTACATTCCTTTCATAGGGTAGAGTTGTAGTTCTAGAGGTTCTTATTTTGTTTTTGTTGTAATGTTTGAATACTATTTAATATCCGGTTTTAATATTGCTGGATTTGCTACCTTTGGTTACTTGTGCAGTGTTAAAAGTAATCTACTTTCTTGTTTAATATACCAGATACATAGCAAAAGCAGCTTGGAATAATTATAGCTGTTTATTTGGCTGTGCTCAGTTACTACATTAAGATCTTGTACTGTGTAACAGTAACTCTTTTTTGCTTTTCAGTAATTTAATATGTTCACTTAACAAAATACGAACTTTGAGATGCACTAAAATTTTGTTTTAGCAGTGGCTCAAAAAATTTCAGAAATTACTTTTGTAATTATTTGCAATTAACTGTTCTTTTATCTTACAATTGTTTAAGCCTGTGATCTTTCTTCTCCCAGCTAAGAGTTCTTCAATAAATTTAAGAAATACCTGGTCTTGGTTTTCATTCTGTAATATCTCTTTAACTGCTCTGTACTGAGTGGGACTGCTATGACAGAAGACCACGTAAGAGGACTGAACTGCTAGATCATGGTTTTGAGAACAAGAGAAGTTAGAAATATTTTCAATTGGATACTAGATTCTACCTACTTATAGATACCCCTAATGCAGACACAGTGACTTAAAAGGCTGGTTGCCCAACCTGTTTTTGCAAAGTAGAATATTATGGTTGCCTTGAATGTGAACGTGGCTATGAAATTCTTCTGGCCTGGTTTGAACACTCTTTCCGTAGTAAGACCATACCTCTGTTAAACCCTGTACACAGGATACTTACAAGCTGCTGGGTTTGTTTTTTTTTTTTTTTTTAATTACTAATGGATTTGACTTTGTCTTAAGAATTTTTTTTTCCTTTTAAATAGACTATTTTTAGAGCACTTTTAGGTGCACAGCAAAATTGAGCAGAAAATACAGAGCTCCCGTATACCCTCTTTCCCCAGCCTCCTTCACTGTCAACACCCCGCAACAGAGTGGGACATTTGTTACAATCTATGGTCCTGCGTTGACACACACACCATTATCATCCAGAGCCCATAGTTGACATTAGAGTTCACTCTTGTGCATTTGTGGGTTTGGACAAATGCGTAATTATATGTACATAACTGTAATCTCATACAAATAGTTTTACTGTGCCCTATCTTAATGTAATTTAAGCCCAGAAATTAGGAAATGGTTTTAAAATTTTTTTTATGAATGTTTTAATATGCTAGGAAGTAATAGCAAACAATGAGAAGGTTTGATTGTAAGTGCACCCCAGTTACTAAGCAAACCAAAAGTGCTGACAAGAAGTGAGCAAGATTCCATAGATTATAATGCCAAAAAGGAAGTATGGCTCAAAAAGAATGGGAAATGTGGCAAAGGACATTTGACAGTTTTACACAGAGGGATCATATGTGATTTGTATCTTAGCTAGGACAGAGAGGAAGGTGAGGGACAGGGCTTGAATTACCTCAGATTTTTTAAAAGTGTGAGATGGAGAGGTCATTTATCTAAGGATGAATGTACTGTTGTTCGTATAATACAAAAAGAGTAAAAATCAGTGTTTTTGCGTCATTGAGTTTACAGCAAGAACAATAAAGAGTATATTTTCCACTTTTTTCTCTATCCTTTGTAATTTTATAGTCACCTTTCATTTTAACTTTTGGTCAAGGAGGGTAATACTTTAGACTGGAGAGAGTGAAAAACAATTTGAAGAGGGGATTGAAGCCCCGATTTTGACTTTAACTCATCCCTCTGCACCCCTACCCCCTTTTAAACAGACACCTAAATGAATTTGTTAAAGCACGGGATTAAAACCAGACTTCTGTGTACTGAATTCTGCCCATCTGTATGTTTTGGTCTGGTGTAGAATCTTTTAAAAATAGTTGCCAAATTTAAGATTTCACATTTAAATAAGTTTTGTATTTTCATCTTCTTGAAACAATTGAAAGCTCTGAAGCAGTGACTGGGCTCTTACATGGCAACAATTTAGCAGGAGCTGAATAGTAATTGCCCCTTTAATCCCAGAGTAAGTTCTCTTTTTGCCTGTGGCATGAGTTACTCCAATTCCCTCATTTCTGTTGCCTGCTGGGGCCTTGTAGATAGTTGAGATGCACCCACTGACTTCAAGCAGATAAGATAATGTGCTTAGAAAATCTGAACTACATTCTAGTGACTCTCTAGGGTTGCTCAAAGAGGGGAGGAACATTCTAGAAATTATAAACGTGCTGAGTTTATTGCTCCTGAGTAGAAAACAAATAGTAATTGTTAAAAGCATAGTTTTATTTTTTTTAAGTATGTGGAGAAGGGAGAGCCAGCATAGGTTTACCAAGAGCAGAGTCTATCAGATTTACATTTCATTTTCAGTAGAGTTATTTTGACATATTGAAGGATGAGAGATACAGTATCTAGATTTTAATGAGGCATTTTTATATGGAGAGAAGGAATGAATAACTGTGGCTTCCTAACGTTTTGAGAAGCGTGTTCCCAAAGGCTTGTGGTAATAGATCATTGTCTACCTGGAAGTCGTGCTATGTGTCTATATTAGTTCTTGCATTGCTATAAATACCTGAGACTGAGTATAAGAAAAGAAGTCTAATTGGCTCACGGTTCTGCAGGCTCTACAGGAAGCATGGTAGCATCTGCTTCTGGGGAGGCCTCAGGAAGCTTCCAGTCATGGTAGAAGGCAAAGGGGGAGCAGGCCCATCACATGGTGGGAGCAGGAGCAAGAGAGAAGGATGGGGGAGGTGCTACACACTTTTAAATGATCAGATCTTGTGAGAACTCATTATTGTGAGGACAATACCAAGAGGATGATACTAAACCATTCATGAGAAACTGTCCCTATGATCCAATCAACTCCTACCAGGCCCTACCTTCAACACTGAGGACTACAATTCAACATGAGATTTGAGTGAGGACACATCCCGATCATATGAGTGTCATAGGCCATTTCATATATGGCCTTTTTATTCAGCCATGGAATGAAGATTTTGTTGGAGTAAGCTCCTCAAGGATGTCAAAAAGCATTAGAGTATTACATAGTAACCATACTGAGGGATAATATTCAAACAGTTGAAATAAACTGGGAGAGCAGATAAGAGACTTTTGAGTCTATTTCTTCCCTTTGTCCTTTGACCAGCCACGGATTTGACATTCTCCTCCAAAGGTGGGGAGGTTCTATGTTTACATACTGCCTTTTTATAACTAGGGCTTGAATATTTTCCTTCAAATACTGTATTTTTATGGCTTTCTTGATATAAACTTAGTTATTTCCCTGTTACTTAGTAAATTATATGAACCCGGCACTTCTAAACATATGGGAACTGATGCTAAGGAATCCTATAAGAGCTTAAATCCTGTAAGAGCTTAAAATGCTGTGGACTTTTGAGGAGTCACAAGGCTATCAGAAAAAAAAGGGCCACCAGAACCACTAATATCTACAATTAACCTCTTAACCTCTTTTCTGTTTATAGCGGGATGTGGGTGGCTGTGGCAGGTGAATGTGGATTCCAGGAGATCATGATGTTACAATAGCTTTTCCAACCTATAAATCTTCTTTGAGTTAACTTTAGATGGCTTGTGGCAAACGCTGGGAGGTTAATTAAGCTGCTTAATCTGAAACCCAGTGGACTTCCCTATCCTTGAACCCTGAGAAGCCATGGCTTCCAGAAGGAGGGGTCCCTTGGTTGAGTGACAAAGTGCAGTGATACAGAGCTGGTGAGACATAGTATGTGGGAAGACAGATCCAGTTAGGCCTTCATAGACCCAAATGGCTAAGTGCTCTAATAAGGTGGGGTAAATACTAGGTCTTGCATAAGTACAGAGTGCTAGGAGATGAAAATAGTCCGTGCCTTTATGGAGCTTCTTGTTTAGTGAAGCAGAGAGTCATTAAATGAGTGATTGTATACAGTGAAGTCCTCGCTTATGTCATTGAGAGGATCTTAGAAACTGCAACTTTAAGCAAAATGCCATATAATGAAATCATTATTTTCTCATCAACTTTATAATGAAGTGAGGTAAATATTTAATTACTGTTGTTTAAAGGTATTGGAAGCTAAAGACAGAGGAATCTAGTCAAAGCTTCCCTAAAGCCATTCTGAGGCTTACGCTAGGTTTGAGCTGAGTAGGAACCAACCAGACAAGGGGAGTTGGAGGGTGGAGGTGAGAAGGGCAGGTGGGGAGAAGAGGTTTCCACTAGAGAAAAGCCATGCACACATGCCCAGGAGTACAGGACTCCTTTGGAAAACCAAAGACCAGTTTGGCTGGAGCATGAAGAGAAGTGACACATCTTGAGAAACACACATCTAGCTGGCTGTCAGCCAGGTGGTCCAAGAAAGTGTTTGTAGTTTGTTACACCACAAGTCATTGGTTTTAAGTCCAAGGCATGGCGGATGATCGTCTTCACTTGACACTGTGCTTTCCAGACCATGCCTATAGAGTATTGTGTTTAGTTTCCGATACCATTTTACAAAGGACAGAGATACATGGAACCCTCCACATCCACGACTGTCTAATGAGGCCAAGGAGCTAAAAATGTATTAAATGAGTTTTCAGTGAAAGACAAAGAGGCTGTTTGGCCTAAAGAAGGAGAGATGTAGGGGTAACCTCAAAACTGCCTTTAAATATATGAAGTGCTTTTAGTGGAGACAGATTGAAACGTGTGACCCTAGTGGAGGGGATAAGGTCCCACGAGAAGAAATTAGCAGTGGATTTCAGCTCGTGCTCTAAAAATTGGAGCTTTGCAATATGGGCGAGACCCCCTTAATGAAAAGGAGCATTTCTGGTCCTTGGAGAGGTTTCCGCAGTGCTGGCTGATTGCTCCTGCAAGTTTTGATAAGAAATCCAAACAGCTTATAACTTTGGATTAGGTGACCTTTGTGTTCCAACACGTCCTTTCCCACACACTACTTAATTTTTTCCACAGTCGTTTAGTAAAGTTGTTAAGAACCTGGGCTCTGGGGTCAAAAGAACTTGATTTAAAATCCCAGAGCAAAGGCCCAGGATGATGGTATCTTGGGGGATTTCCATTTACTTCTGGCAGGTGCCTGGGGGCACAGCTAGTCTTGGAGCACCTTAATTTAAATTCAAGCTTTGAGGGTTTTGGATCCCTCTGGTGGCTTGATGTGCTGCATATCCAGGCCAGGGCCTGTGTCTGGAAGGTGTAGCCCTTTGGGGTTACAAGTAGAGAGGGGATAATTTATGAGAATCTCTTTGACGGAGGGGGTGGGGAGAACTGACTTTTGCCTTTCTGGCCTTGTGAGTCGGCCAAAATACTATCCTGTATCACAGTTTTTTTTCCTTCAGGTTTGACAAATATTCTTAGGATGAAAAGAGTGGCTTTGAATGCTCAGTGGTTTAGTTTTTGGGGTTCTTTGCTTTTGCTAGGTATTTGACCCATTGCATCCTCAGTATCTTACTAGCTGTTTAAATGAGAAGGTGTTTCTTTTTGTTTTGTTTTGTTTTGAGATGGAGTTTCACTCTTGTCGCCCAGGCTGGAGTGCAGTGGTGCGACCTACATTCACTGCAACCTCTGCCTCCCAGGTTCAGGCAATTCTCCTGCCTCAACCCCCGGAGTAGTTGGGATTACAGGTGCCGTCACCACACCTGGCTAATTTTTTGTATTTTCAGTAGAGACGGGGTTTCACCGTCTTGGCCATGCTGGTCTCAAATTCCTGACCTCAGGTGATCCGCCCGCCTTGGCCTCCCAAAGTGCTGGGATTACAGGTGTGAGCCACTGGGCCTCCAGATGTTTCATATTTTATCCAACTTAATTACTTCTAATATTTTAATTTACATGAAGGACTTTTATTTTTATTTTTTTTTGCTTAGCTCCATGTGATTAACTGTTAATATCCTTTTAATTTTCTTTTATATTTTTAATTTATCTTCTTGAAAGGGTTATATATGCATATGGTATTAAATTCCAAAAGGTATAAGAATGTACAGTGACAAGTATCCTTCTCACCACTCTCTAGCCACCAAGCACCCCCACCACCCCCAGAGATAACCACTGTTACCAGTTTCTGTTCTATCAGCACTGTGCTATACAGGACCTTTCAAAACTTAGATTGGCTTTTGTAACTTGTAGTTGGATACAAATCTGAAAGTTTCAAAAAACAGGAAATGACCAAATCATTTACTAAGGATACTGGTTACTTCTAGGGGAGAAGGAGGTACTGGAGCCTCCCATGGTGCCAACAATATTCTGTTTTCTTGACTTTGGATTGTGGTTAAACTGCCCATATAGATTCTAAGCAATTCTGTGTATATATTTCACATCATGCATGTGTATGCACATGCACACACATCTAAAAAAATCTGCAAAACTGGTCATCTTGAAGACAACCAGAGAGAACAAATGGGTTACCTGCAAAACAAAATTGATTCACAGTAGTGTGCTCAAAGATGATGATAGAAGCCAAAAGGAAATAATGTCTTCAAAGTGCTGATTTTAAAAAAGTCAGTCTAGAATTTCATATCCTTCAAAACTATTTTTCAAGAGTGAATGTAAATTTAAAGTAATTTCTAATAGATTGAAAGAGTTTACAATGAACTGTGCTGAAAAAAACTACTGAAGGATATATTACTTTTGTAAGAAGGAAATTGAGCTTATAAGGAAATAGTAAAGAAGCACTGTTTAAAATAATAATTAAAATAGAAAATGAAAGAGAAAGAGTGAGAACCTAAAATGCAATGCAGGTTCATATAATAATTCTTGTTTACTCTCTATGGCAAGCATTTCCTATCATTGAATCCAGTATCAACCCTGTCATAATTATTTCTGTTTTTCATGTGAGAAGCTCAGGCTCAGAGGGGTTAAGTTTCTTACCCAATGAGCATAGTGGTAATGAATGCTCAGGTCTGGCAGGCTCCAATGCCCAAGTTCTGTCCATTGCACTACAATCTATCACCATATTTAGAAACAGAAATATAAAAAGATGACAATTAAAATCACTTGTACTAACACATAGTGTATTAGTCTGTTCTAACACTGCTAATAAAGACATACCCGAGACTGGGTAATTTATAAAGGAAAGAGGTTTAATTGACTCATAGTTCAGCATGGCTGGGGAGGCCTCAGGAAACTTAAAATCACGGTGGGAGGAGAAGCAAACATGTCCTTCTTCTCACGGTGGCATCAAGGAGAAGTGCAGAGCAAAGTGGAGGAAAAGCCCCTTATAAAACCATCAGATCTCGTGAGAACCCACTATCATGAGAACAGCATGAGGGTAACCACCCCCATGATTCAATGACCTCCCCCCAGGTCCCTCCCATGACACATGGGGATTATGGGAACTAGAATTCAAGATGAGATTTAGGTAGGGACATAGCCAAACCATATCACATAGAGATAACAATTATTTACATAGTAGTATATTTCTTTCCTGTTTTTTTACTCCCACATATATATTTTAAACAAGTGAAATTTCCCTTGTTTCATAAATATTTGTCAAAAACATTTTAAAACCCTCACACTGACCTTTGGCCTTTTCAAGTTTGGCAATGATGAATCTGGCCATTGTCATGGCTGGAAATATCTTGGTTGGTGCTCTTTGTTCTGACTGTTCCGTAGTCGGATTCTCTTTGTCTTCTTATGTGGTATTGCTTTGAGGTTGACATTGATACAGCTGACAATCTTTACAAAGGATTTTAAGTAGATAAATTTTGAGAAGGACAACATGTAAAAAGGATCTCTGGGTGCCTTCCAGAAACCAGGCACAAGTTTTTATTGTCTCAGCTTAACTATATGGTTTTCTTCTTTCTTTGCCTTCATTCTTTTGCTGCCCGTCAGAGCTGACAGCAATAGAGGCCATTTCATGCATGGTTTCCATGTCTCTCAAAACATGGTCTGAAGAAAAAGTTGCAGAAAGAACAAATGTCCTTTTCAAGCTCTTAGTCCCTTTATTCAGTTGTTGGGTGGTCTTTTCCCTTTGCCCTCTGTCTTTAGAGTCCAGTATGTCTAAAATCAAGCTCATCTTGCCCCAGCACCTCTTCCAGGTATTCTACCTACATTATGCTGGCCATTCAGGTGTAACACCTTCCAGTGATCTCTGAGTATTATCTACCTCTTCCTCTCCATCTCGCCTCCTCTTTCCAAGAGACGAGAGAAAGCGGGGTGTTAACATGAGAGGAAAGAGAGATGGCAGGTGTTGGGGAGCAAACAGTCCTCCATCCAGGAGGGATGGGAGAGAAAGTGAAATATTAAAAGATGTTCGTAATGTGATGCGATGTAACCCCACACTCCATAGCCATCAGAAAACTTTCGCAAGGAAGGATTTACCTTGCTTCTTGGTGATTTTGAATCAGATTTATATAGTTATAATCATTACTCTTGTTATTATTTGATGCAGTAAGTTGAATATTGCAAAAAGAATATGGCTCAGCAATGCCCAGATGACAGAGGGCACCAAGGGATGAGCCACATTTCATGATTAAATGGTTTGCAAGGTAAGTTAAGGAAAAGCACAATAAAGCAGCTCATTTACTGACTTCATCTGTACTCATATGGCAGAATGAGCCACTCTGACCAACCCACCCGCGGGAAACAATTAAACATTTTGGATAAAATATAAAAAATATTCCTAAATGTATTGTTGGGCTGGCATGAAGGCAAGATTTATGCAGGCCAAAAACCCAATGAAGGTAGAAATGTGCAACTGTAAGCAGGCAGTAAAACCAACTTTGGCTTTGAAGGCATTTGCTGAGCCCACTGAACTTGAGCCTCAGGTTTGATTGACTGATGCGGCATGGGGGAGAGAAGCTGCATGTATTAGTCAGGTTCTCCAGAGAAACAAACAATAGGATATTTGTGTGTGTGTGTGTGTGTGTATCTTTGTTTATAGACTTATAGATATATATATATATATAGAGAGAGAGGGAGAGATTGACTTATTTAAGGAATTAGCTCATGCAATTGCAAAGACTGGCAAGTTCAAAATTTGCAGGGCAGGCAGGAAAGTTGGAGACCCAGAGAAGAGCCGATGTTGCAGCTTGAGTCTGAGGACAGTCTGGAGGCAGAATTTCATCTTCCTTGCAGGACCTCAGTCTGTTTTCCTTAAAGCCTTCAACTGGTTGAATGAGGCCCACCCACATCATGGAGGGTCATCTACTTGCTGAAAGTATACTGATTTAAAAAATAATTTTTTTTTTTTTTGAGGTGGAGTTTCCCTCTTGTCATCCAGGCTGGAATGCAATGGCCTAATCTTGGGTCACTGCAACCTCCACCTCCTGGGTTCAAGTGATTCTCCTGCCTCAGCGTCCCAGGTAGCTGGGATTACAGGTGCCCACCACCATACCTGGCTAATTTTTGTATTTTTAGTAGAGATGGGCTTTCACCATGTTGATCAGGCTGGTCTCGAACTCCTGACCTCAAGTGATCCGCCTGCCTTGACCTCCCAAAGTGCTGAGATTATAGGCGTGAGCCACTGCACCTGGCCCAAACTTTCAAAAATCAAAACTAAGATAATTGAAATAAAACACTCAACAATTGAGTTTACCAGCAGATTAGACATAGCTGAGAGAGAATTAGTGAATTAGAAAAACTTACCCAGAATGCAGCACAGAAAGACAAAAATGCGATATATGAAAAAAAGTTTAAGTGACCTTGAGGGAAAGGAGATTTAACTCATGCCTAAAAAGTGTAGAAGGAGAAGAAGGAGAGAACTGGGGCAGAATTAATATTCGAAAAGACGATGGCTGGAAAATTTCCAGAAATGAAAGATGATAATCCACAGATTCAAAAAAACCTAACGATTTCCAAGCAAAAACAGAATACATATTAAATTTATTAGGGAGGGCTATACATGTATTTGTCTATTTTTCTGGACTGTTCAAAAAACAAGCTAAAATTCTATGGTAAAAGAGTAGAAATAAATTGCATATAAAATTCAGGATAGTGATTTCCTGATAGTGACAGTGACCTTTAAAGGTGGGGGAAGAGAGGAGGATGTGACACAGGCTTCTAAGGTACTAGTAATATTCTATTTATGAGTTCTATGCCCCTAGATTTTTAATTTATGATCTTTCTCCAGATTGCACACATCCTTTATATACTATTTTAAAGGTATATTGTATTTCATGGTGGAAAATTAATTTAAAATATATTATTCAACAAGATTTGATCAAAGAGGTTGTGGGTGTATTAATAAGGTGGCTTCTGAAATTTTTCAAAAACAAGAGAGAAAACTTTGAAGAGAAATAATGTTTAGTGTAGGTGTGGTGGTTCACCTATAATCCCAGCACTTTGGGAGGCCAAGGTGGGTGGATCACTTGAGGCCAGGAGTTGAAGAGCAGCCTGGTCAATATGGTGAAACCTCGTCTCTACTAAAAAAAGAATACAAAAATTATCTGGTTTTGGTGGCACATGCCTGTAGTTCCAGCTACTCGGGAGGCTGAGAGGCAAGAGAATCACTTGAACCCGGGAGGCAGAGGTTGCAGTGAGCCGAGATCATGCCACTGCACTCCAGCCTGAGCAACAGAGCAAGACTCTGCTCTGTCTCAAAAAAAAAAAAAAAAAAAAAAAAAAAAGAAATAGTATGCAGGTGAATATGTTTAGGCACAAGTGAAAGTAGTTTATTAAAAAGAAAAAAAAAAGCCAGAAAACTTTTCTGTGTCCCAAATTGCCTCCTGAAAAGCGCACATTACTTGGGTTTTCTTTTTCGCCTCTTAAAATTGGGGTAGGTTAGGGTGAGGGGAAGACTGCGCTCCACCGAGGCAGGCAGAGAGAAGCTGCTGCAGTTGCCTGTCTTATCTCTGCCTCGGTCTTGCACCCCACTCCGCCAGTCCCTATTCCCACGTCTGGACCCCCGCCCCGTCTCCTGACACAGAGGCTTGGCTATCCAAATCCCAACCCCGAGGCTGTAACTGGGAAGTGCCTGCTGTCCTGCCAAGGGACTGGATTGGAGGAGGAGAGTGCAGGGGTGGGATGAGGGAAGAGGTGGAGGAGGGGGCTTTAAGCCAGAGTTTCTAGCAGGAGCAAATACCGGCACAGGGAAGGACACCATTGGCCAGGGTATGCAGAGGAAGGCAAAGCTGCTGAATGGCCACTGTGGTCCTCAGCCATGAGTAGGGACGTCTGATGGCCTCAGAAGCCGCTTTGTGATTGAGCGTGAAGGGACAGGATCTGAGGTGCTTGAGCTCGGGGTAGGCTAAGATGGCCATCTTGGCAGTTTGCCCTAGACAGTGGTGCCCATGCACCTCCCAGCCAGGCTGGGCTGGTCTTAGCGTCACAGGGCTGAGTGGCAGCCATTGAGTTCGCTACTCTCCAGAAAACAGCCCTGCAGCCTCTCCCGTGGGGTTCACTACAGGGCAGTGCTTGCCACCAATCCAGGGGTACATAGAATTTTATCACAGTGAGAAGGAGGCTTTGGGCAGAGACCACAGAAGTCCAGCGGCATTGAGGACCAACTCTGCTTTCTTAAAGCTGCAGTGTTACTTGGAGCCTCAAGGTGGTACAGCAGCACAGTCTATGGTTTACAAAAAGCCTGAATTACACTTTGTGAAAAGCTTCCTTGGGCACAATTAGCTTGACGATTTGGACTGTTTCTCAGTCGCTTGCATTCCTTGTTTCAAATAGGCTGGCTTCTAATCTGGCCTGACCTTTGAGGTCCTTTCTTGCTGGCTCATCCACCTCCATCCCCACTCAGAATCAGGAGGGCTTTCTTAGTTCTTTGGTTACTGAAAAGGAAATCCTTTTCTGCCCAGGTTCTCTCCTCAGATTCAGGCCAGAACTGCTCCCCTGTGGTCATGGGGCCTGTCTTCATAGGTGCCACCTGGACCTGTGCCAGGCAGACAGCAGAGGTGAGTTCCAGGGGGTTCCTCGGAGGTCACACTTGCTTAGGTGCGTGGAGGCTCAGGTGAGCAGACTGCAGACTGCCACCACCAGCGTCCCTTCTCTGTTTAAGCCACCTCCTGCCTTATTTCACTGATTCCCACTGGCCTCCCCTTCATATACATCCTCACTATCCTTTTTGGAATTTTCTATTAACATTTCATGATATCCATGCTGTTTAGAATTAGCTTCTATTCTAAGCATTCTCTAAATTTTACTCCAAATTTACTCTCTACTCAAATGTCACCTTAACCATATGGTATTTCCTGACCACCTGTGAACAGCAGCAACCTTCCATCACTAGTGAGCCCCTTATGTTGCTTTATGTTCCTTCTTAGCCCTTTCACCACCTGGCGTAAGTATATATCTGTTATCTCTTCACCCCCAAGGACAGAAGGCCCCCAGTTTTGTTCTCTGCTGCATCCCCAGCCCTGGAACAGCGTTTGCATGTGGTGGGCACTCAGCAAATGCTGGCTGAATGGATGGATGGATGGATGGATGAATGAGTGGCTAGGGAGAATTTCACCCCTTCCCAACAGGTCAAAAGCAATGTTGTGACAGTTTGTAGTCTAGGGTCTGGTTTTGGCTGAGCCACTAGCTACTTGTAAGACTTTGAGCAAGTCACTTGGCCTCCCCAATGGCCTATTTCTGAATCTGCACAATGAGTGGACTGGACTGCATGGGCTGCGGTTCCTTCCTGCCCCAACAGTTTTTGGTTTTATGATTATCCTCCAAAAGGGGCTAAAGCCATAAGCCAGGTGACAGACAATAGGCATTATCGGCAGGACACTTGCAAGTAATAAGCTAGCATCAAAAGATGCATTGATATATGTAGATAAACATACTTACTTCACAATCTTTAAGTCTTTAAAAATTATGTCCCTAAGAAAGTCTCAAATGTATTGGCCTTATGTTTCTATTTTGATCTCTGGCTCCATGTGTTAATGACTCTGATATTTTTCTGACAAAAGGTTTTAAAAAATTGCTATTGCTTATTTGGGTTCTTCCTAGGTTATTTCTTCTCATTAGTAACATTTCTGGGGAAAGATGTCATGCTCTTAGTGTCCATCCAATGTGAAAAAATGTTTCAAAATAAAACAATAGTAATTTTTTAAAAACCCTCTTATCTTTGAAAAGAACCATCACCTTATGCCATAATCTTCCTCTTGCTATTTGGCTGTGGTTATTTTTTAGGATTGGTATATGTCTGGCATCTAGAAGACATTAAAATATTTTTAATGAAGAGTCAGTGCCATGTGAGAGGAAAAAATTCGTATCCTGGGGTATGGGTGGAACTTCATGAAAGTGATTCTGTCTTTCTTATCCAAGGGAAGAAATTTTTGTTCTTTCTGAATGAACTTGAGGGAAAAAGGCAATCAATGTTTTTCCAGTGTAACCTGATAGATTCTCCAAGTCCTCAAGTTCAAATATTTATTCTTTTGTCTTTATAATGAAAACAAAACCAAACTTGTAGTAGGCATATTCATGATCTCCCAAATATGTCCAGGTCCCTATCCCTGGAAACTGCGAATGTGTTACTTTACATGGCAAAAGGGACTTTGCAGATGGGATAAAAGGAGGGATCTTGAGATGGGGAGATTATCATGGATTATCCAGGTGGATCCAATCTAATCTCCTTAAACTGAGCAGACATTTCCCAGCTATGGTCAGAGGACAGCACGATCAGAGGGAGAGTCTGAGATGCATCCTTGCCGGCTTTGAAGAGGGAGGAAGGGGGTCAAGGGCCAATGAGTACAGGTGGCTTCTAGAAGCTGGAAAAAGCAGGACATAGATCCTTCCTCCAGAAGGAAAGATAGTCCTGATGACACTTTTATTTTAGCCCAGTGAGACCTATGTCAGACGGAACTCCAGAACTGTATGATAATAAAATGTGTATGGTAAGGCACTAAGTTTGTGGAATTTGTTACAGCAGCAATAGGAATACATTACCTTCTTATTTGAACAGAGGCTTTGAGCTCCCCAGTGTAAAACAAAAGAAGCCAGGCTAGGGTCTAGAGTTGTGCCCTTCAATTTGGTAGCTGCTGGCCACATGTGGCTACTGGAGCCCTTGACATGAGTGCTGAGATGCGCTGAAGTGTAGAATAGATGTCGATTTCCCAAAGATTTATTGTGAAAAGGAAAATATCTCCTAATTTAATAATTTATTCATGTCGATTAAATGTTGAAATGACATTACTTTGGATATGCTGGTTTAAGTGAAATATACTATTAATATTTATTTCACATATTTTTTGAACTTTTGTTTTTAATGCGACTACTAGAAAATTTAAATCATTTGTGGTCCATGTTATACTTCTATTGGACAGGGCTGTTCTAGAGAATCCCTAAAGATAGGAGACGGTCATTTCAACAGTAGACAGTTCCCCAGCCAAGTGGTGAGTGATGAAAAAGTCCAGGCACAGAATTCCAGGAGGAGAGGTCAGGCTTTCTTACATCTTCCTGTACTGGACCATAAGCGAAGGTGTTGTATGGGTCTTTATATCCTCAGGGCCTGGCACATGCTCAGAAACTGTTTGCAGAGCATCCATTTGATGTTGCTGACCCCAGAAAGTTCTTTGACAAGACACCAAAGGGTGGAAAATTAGTCTTGAACAATTGCCCTGAAGGAACTTGAAACTGTGGTCTAACAGAAAACAGGATGCAACAACTGGGTCTTTTCCCGTTTGACTGGTATTTGTTGCCCCACCCTACACCTCCTGGACACGGGCATTTACCATTTCCAGGAAAGAAAGATCTCGAATAGAATTACAAACCAAAAGGCAGCCTTGGGTATCAGAGCCCAAATACCAAGAAGCATTCATGTGATGATTTCAATTTGGCCTCTTTCTTATCTCGGTGCCAATTTCTCAGCAATGCAGAGAAAAATGACTTGAGCTCAGAATTAGGAGATGAACTTTCCATTTGAAATGTGGGTTCTCCTCTGATTTGCTCCATGAACAAGTTAGCTTCCCTGCATTCCCCTTCGTCATGCCTGCTAAGAGGCAAGTGTTTACATTCATCAGGACTGAGTGCTGCATGGTGAGGATTAATTAGTGACTCTACTTATAATTATTTTTAAAATATCAGGAATAATTTGCCTCCATAACAAATTATCCTGGCTTGGGATTCTGGGACAGGATTTGGGATTCTGATCAGTTGCTTCCCTAACAGCCCGACACTGACATTTGCAGAATCTGTTGTGGTTTAACAGGTATTATAAGTTCAAATATCATATTTCAGAGTGTCTGCTATGGTTATAGGTAACTAAAGGTTACAGTTTTCCCCGCTGTATGATGTCATTTGCTTAACTCAAATGAACTTTGTGCCATTAAAAATGGGGAAACACAATTTATTTCAATGCCATTTGAGTCTGTTTTGAGGTATTGCGGACGGAAATATCCTGGTTACTGGGTTTGGATGATTCATGTAGTAGAGCAGTCTGAGGAATAAACTTTATCTTGTCCTCATCTTTATTTTTGTTTTCTATATGGAAACTAATCATTTGAGGTTGGCAACATGGATTTGGGCTAAATTTCTTCAATGAATTTTTTTCTACGTTTCCCTACTTCAGACCAAAAATCTCCAACCCTAGGCTGTTTTCCAAAAGCAAACCTGCTCATGAGCTCTCTGAAAGAGTGCTAGCCTGTTGGAAATTACAGTAAGTCTCCCTCTGAGGTTGGTTAGGCTGAGAATTCATTGTATTTTGGTTAAAAACAGAGAGTGTTACAATTTGATCCTGGGAGCAAGAAAGAATTAGTAATGAAAACAATGTTGGTGGAGACTGTTGCCTGGTACACAGACTGAACTCATTTGTCTGGCCCCCATGCTGGGGCATGGTATGGGTGGCCCATGTGAAAATACACACACACACACACACACACACACACCCCATCTGTTATGTTTTTCCTGATGCTTCGGGAAAGTCTGCAAATTAAGACAAATGATACTATCTGGGAGTAACTGACCATCTTGTCACTATGAAAATGTCATATTCATAGGAAATAAAAAATATGCCTGCCAAAAATCAGGTCGCCTAAATGAAGGGATCAAGGGATTGAATACCCATGGAGAAAATAACACAGACACACTCCAACTGTTCTATACTAGTTGATAGCAACCTATTCTAATGATATGGTTAAGATTTATAATGGCCATATAGGTTTACCTTCTCCAACCAAACTATTTTAATACTTCCACAAGTCTCCTATTTAATATTGAAGACCATCTCCTTAGCTAAAATTATTATGCTTTAATTGACCATATATAAATAGCGGAGGGTTTTGGAGAGTACCATTAGACCATGCACAACCAAGCACAGTTGGATTGAGCCTTGAAGATGTGCATGGTGCCTCCCGCCTGTGCTCTTCCTAGTGAATGAGTAGCTTTTTTCCCTGCACTAATCTGTTCAGTTTGAGGGCTGCTGGAAGCACTATCTTTTATTCTCTTTTCATTTTCTTTACTTCACTAGTTCACAGAGCTGGAGGCCGCAGGACTGTTTGTTACATCATCATTGCTTTAAAAGCTTATTTTTGTGAATGTGATTGTACTTGAGGGTTGTCAAAACCTGAGGAAATGTGGCCTTTGGTGACCGGCCATGGCATAATATGACAACGTTTCTGGAGTAGTCTAGCACTGGGAATGGTACCCTTGGGCCAGGCAAGTAGCAGACAGTCATTTTTGTCTCTGGAGCTGCTGGCACTCAAGCGTAGAGGAGGTAGACATTTCAATGGCCAATTGCTTTTGTATTTAAACAGATCCTGGATTTAAATAGATCCTGAATTGCAGCTTTTTAGAAGACTGCAGATGCAACCTGCAACAGAATCACCTGGTTAGCTTACTCCCCTACCAGCCAATGAGTCTTAGATCAGAGATACTGAAGCACAGCCTCTGAGGATGGGGCACTCAGGAATCCAAGTTTCTTTCAATAAACTTTAAATTTTAGAATAGTTTCAGATTTGCAAAAAAAGTTGTAAAAATAGTACAAAGAGTTCCCATATACCTCATACCTAGTTTTCCTTATTAATATCTTACATTAGGATACAGATAATATATGTTTGTACAAATGTGCAATGTAAGTAATATACAATGTACATTTGTGCAATATACATTATCTGTATCATAATGTAATGTACAATGTAAATCCTAATGAAGGATACAGGTAATGTACCTTTGTAATGTACAAATAATATCTTACATTAGGATACAGATAATGTACATCTCCCCCACTTGTTTATTTATTTGATCATTTATTTATGTCAGTATAGACTCATGAATACCAAGTTATACTTCAGTACCACATTATAAATGTACATTATCTGTATCTTAATGTAAGATATTAATAAGGAAAGCTGGGTGTGAGGTATATGGGAATGCTTTGTACTAGTTTTAAAATTTTTTTGCAAATCTGAATGTGTGAATGTACATTAGGTGCATTTGTCACAATCTCATGATTAACCAAAGTCCATACTCTATGACCTGATGTCCTTTTTCTGCAAGATTCCATCCAGGATGCCACTCATTGTTATGTCTCCATAGGCTCCTCTTGGCTGAAACAGTTTCTCAGACTTTCCTTGTTTTCAGTGACCTTTGATAGTTTTGAAGGATCCTGGAGAATATTTTGTAGAATGTTCCTTAGTTGAATTGTTTGATGTTTTTCTCATGGTTTAACTGAGGTTATGGGTTTCTGGAAGAAAGATCACAGAGGCAAAGTGCCCTTCTCCTCACATTGCATCAGTGGTACCCTCAACGGGACTCACGGTTGATGTTCACCTTGATGACCTGGCTGAGATAGTCTTGACAGGTTTTTCTACTGTAAAGTGATTCTTTTCTTCCACCTTTTCGTACTTTACTCTTTGGAAGGGAGTCACTGTGGATAGCCCGCACTTAAGGAGTGGGAGTTGTACTCCACCTCCCTGAGGGGGAGTAGCTACATACGTGATGGCATTCTTCTGTCTAGAGATTTGTCTATTCTCCCCCACTTGTTTATTTGTTTGATATCTATTTATGTCAGCATAGACTCATGAATATCAAGTTATACTCCAGTACTACTTTGTTAATCAAATGGTTCCAGCTTTGTCCATTGGGAACTCTTTCAGTGGTATCCCATGTCTCTTTGATGTATCCCCTTTCTTGTGATGTTTTTGGGAGCACTTCTGGCTCTTTCTGCCACTACAAGATGCTCCAGGAATTAACATTTTTGACCAGCTCTATCATACTGAAAAAAAACCAAGATTTATCATTTTCAGCCATGAAGACCAGAAATTTTAAATGTCCCGCTTATTGTTGGATGTGGAACAAAGCTGTAAAAAGAAAAATCCCACTAAAGAATGGATTTGTATCTTCAAAATCTCTCTGTTTATTTGGTAATATCTATAGCCCAGGCACGTACAGAGAGGCAGTTATTTAAATCCAATCAAGAGACTAAGAAGTTCAAGAGATCTATTGTATAACATGGTAGCTATAGTTAATAACAATGTATTGTATACTTGAAAATTGTTGAAAGAGCAGATTTTAGGTGTTCTCATCACAAAAATCATAATGAGAAGTATGTGAGGTGATGCATAAGTTAATTAGTTTGATCTAGCCATCCACATGTATATATATTTTAAAACGTCAGGTTGTACACCATAGATACATATCCTTTTTGTCAATTTAAAAAAGTAGTGACTTTTTAAAAAAGAGACTAAAAATTGAGGAGAATCATCTATGAAACATTTTCCTGGAAACCACAAGGCTTTTGGGCCACAGGCACCTCACTGGGTGTGGATAACAATTGTTGAGTTAGCCCAGCCCCTATCAAAGGGATCTTAAGCCTTATCAACCACTTCTTAGGATTTTCTGGTGACTTCTGAGAGAGGAAGAGTCAGAAGCACCCATGGGCAGTAATACCGAGGGCTGGCTCTGGAGTGGGGATGAGGTCATTGAGGGGAAGGCCACGGTTTGGGTGAGCCTGTGCTGTAGGGATGGAACGCTGGTTGGCATAGGGTACCGAGTGCGTGTCTCTGTATGTGCATCCATGCAGACTTTCACATGGGTAAAAATTCATTTAACCCGCCTTGGTAACTACCATCTACCTTTTGTAATTGGATTTGATTGAGAGTCAGCTGTATCAGGGTGTGTGTGCTATTTTGACACAACAAATCATGGAGATGCATTTAGGACCCATTTCAGATCGTTGTTGAATGCTCTACGGTGATGATGACAATACAGTCACGGTACACAAAAGCATCCCAGCATGAAGGCAACTGGCTTTTGCTTTTTTTCTCTCTTCCTTGGCTTCTACATTTGCCTTGGCTTCTCTGCCATCGCGGAACATCAGTTCACCTTTCCAGAATACATCCGGTGGTGTTTCTATTAAGCAATACCAGCAAATTACATATAATCCTTGGCATTAGGACATTTAAAAACTGGTGAATGTGGCTGGGTATGGTGGCTCATGCCTATAATCCCAGCACTCCAGAAGGCCAAGGCAGGCGGATAACTTGAGGCCAGGAGTTTGAGACCAGCCTGGCCAACCCCGTCTCTACTAAAAATACAAAAATTAGCCGGGCGTGGTGATGGGCACCTGTAATCTCAGCTACTCGGGAGGCTGAGGCAGGAGAATCGCTTGAACCTGGGAGAGGGAGGTTGCAGTGAGCCAAGATCGCGCCACTGCACTCCAGCCTGGGATACTGAGCAAGACACTGTCTCACAAAGAAAACAAAACAAAATAAGACAAAAACAGAAAACCCCAAAAAACCCTGCTGAGTTTCTGGTCTCACGCACGCCAGGAATCGTTTGTCAGTGATTATGATGTATACTCCCATGTATCCATTTTGATTGTTTTTCCTCCTCTCTACCCCATGCCGTGCCATTCCTCCTGCCGTCCTCACATATTCTCCCACGCTTCTGCAGAGGAAATGTAAGAACTTCCTCCAGGTAATCTTCCCCTGGCAGGCTGCGTTGTCAACAGCAGCTGTCCTCCAGGTAGGATTCTTGGCATACCCTGAAGCATTCTGGAAGCACTTGTGTTTTTTAGCACTTTAGCCAGTATTGATTATTTTTATTGGGGATTGAGTGTGTTGTGTTTTGTCTCACAGGACTTTTTCACATCTGTTGCTGTGCTTAAGTGTATGGCAGAGATTCATTTGAAATGGGATTTTTTTTGTCTTTTTTTTCCATTTGAGGCAAGAGTGCAGATGGGCTGTGCTTTTAATTTTCTTGCTGCCACCTGGGAAGAATTTGTCATTTCATTCCTAAAGACAAAAAGAAACACATCTGATATAATCTAACACAAGTCTATGCTAAACAACTCCAACAACTCTGGTAGAGGAATTCCAGCAATTTGTGTGATTATCTATGTCTGTTAAGGATCTCTCAGTGGGAAGACTTCCAAGTAACCCTTTTGAGTTTCCACTCAAGGCATTTTTTTTCTTCTTCATATTCATAAAGCTCCTAAAGGTATAGATTGATTTTTTTTTTTTTTTTTTTTTTGAGACGGAGTCTCGCTCTGTCGCCCAGGCTGGAGTGCAGTGGCGCGATCTTGGCTCACTGCAAGCTCCGCCTCCCGGGTTCACGCCATTCTCCTGCCTCAGCCTCTCCGAGTAGCTGGGACTACAGGCGCCCGCCACCACGCCTGGCTAATTTTTTTGTATTTTTAGTAGAGACGGGGTTTCACCCTGGTCTCGATCTCCTGACCTCGTGATCCGCCCGCCTCGGCCTCCCAAAGTGCTGGGATTACAAGCGTGAGCCACCGTGCCCTGCCTAGATTGATAATTTGACTGGAAAAGCTAGGTAAACAGAACCAGGCAACTGACTTACAAGAGAGCTAGCGTAAAACGAATGGAGACACAAGGAAGAAAGAGCTTTGTGTATCTTCGCAGATATGAACAAAGCACTAGGCGGGGCTGGTGGCCTTGTAGGATGGTGACCCAGGGTTTCTGCCCAGGGTCTGCTTCCCTGCTTGTCACCCCTGGGTCCTGTCTCTGGCTATGCTGCTGTATTTTCCCTGGCCACTTCCTCTCCAGGGCTGCCTCACACTGAGGGGTACTTTCCTCTGCCTTCCCCAAGGATGCTCCTCTGGGCTTCAAGCCACCCAGCTCTGACCTTGCAGTCACCTCCTTCATTTTCTTCCTTTGGAAGGTCTCAGTGGGATTCCACCCTAACCCCTCACCCATTTCTTCTTTCCAAACTGTCAGAGAGCATCTAGAATGCTACCCAATGATGAAAGCATATTGCAGTTTTGGGGGAAGCCTGGCTTCTTTGAGCATTCAAATGCTGCAAACTGGCTCTCGGGTCCTACCCTGTAATCCCTGCAAAGGCCCATGGGCTGACTTGGTCCATCAGCAAAAGGTCCCTTCTTCCTTATGCCAATTGGAGCACACCCAGAGGCCAGAGTGTGGTGCAGGCATTTTTTCTGGGAGGGGGGAATCCTATAGTGTTTCCTCTGGAACGGACACCTACCTGGCACAGGTGCCCAGACTCCCCTGCTTTCCTTTTGGTCTTTCTCCTGCTTTCCTTTTCTCTCTCCTTCAGGGGTTCCATTTAATTCAGCAAGGACAGTTTCTCTTCCTGTTGAAGTGTGGATCAACTCTGCTAACCCTGGATCCTTAATGTTCTTCAGAGCCACGGCCCACAAGATCAAACCCTCTCCAACAAAATAAAATGAAACAAAACAAAAAAACCCTCTTGCTAATATAAAACTTCGATGTATAATATGCCAAACCTTCCCACCCTAAACACACACACAACACAGACCAGGGGTGAGGATTGGGAGGATAGGGTGAAGACAAGTTCATCTTTTGCCATTAGCAGTTCTCTAGTAGCCCTGGGAGCTCCCAGGTCCATTGAGTTTTGGAGGCTGGTGGCATCACGCAGGTCCCACTATGGAAGGAAATATGTTACCCAACAGTTTTTGTTTCTTTCAAAACATCTGCTTCCTTTGGCAGCAAACTCCTGCTTCTTGTGTGAGAAGCATCTTTATCCCACACCTTGGAGTGAGCAAGGATACCTCACATCCCAGAGCAGAGCGGCGGCTGCTCACACTTCCTGCTCGTCCATCTGCCCCAGGTTTCTTGAGAACTCACACCATTCCCTGTATTCCATTTCTTGCAATCTTTTTTGAACAGTTATTCAAATATTGTGCCAGACAGTGTGAGGGTGGTGGGGCAAATAATGGAGAGATAGTGTTCTTGTTCCCCTGGGACCTACATTTCGAGGGAGAGGTAGATAAGCATTTTCAAAATCTTTATTTTTTTTGCATTCTTTATTTGTGTTTACCTTTCTATTGAGTGGACTGTTAAGGAAGCCCCAGAGGAGGGAGAGAAGAGCTTTGACGTAGATGACCAGGAGAGTGTTCTTGTGGAAGGTGGAATTTGGTCATGACCTTGAAGGACATCTAGGACTGTGATCGGCAGGAATGCACGGTGGAAAGAACAGTTCTAGCACAACAGAGCACAGGAGTGGGACACGTCAGGGCCGGACCTCAGGGTCCCTGAGTAGTTCTATGGGAGAGCTGTGGCACCCGTGGAGAGGTGTGGAAATAGAAACGGGAAGGGACTTGGGGTGATGCTGTTGGAGGGCTTCTGCAGTAGGGGAGTGTTTTTCCAGTTATTACAGTGTTAACTATATAAAAACGACTTTGTCTATATTCATTAAAAATACCCAGCATAATTCTTTTTCCAGTATAGCTGTCACTCACCACTATACTGTTGCTTTCAATTTTATGCTTTAAAGATGATGTGAGAGAAAAATAGTATCCTAGTACCTGTGTGGATTTTTTTTCTTCCTAAAATCAATAATTTCTTTCATTTTTAAAGTCAGTTTTGCCTTTGTAAATGGCTTCATGCCTTTCGTTTTTGTTTTGTGCTTGTGGCTTGTATGTTTTGGCGCTTTAAAAACAAACTCTGGGGCCCATCCACCTAGGTTTAAATCTCAGCTCTGTTGCTTCCCAGAAGTGCAATTTGGGCAAATTACTTAACTCCCCTGTTTTTTAGTTTCTTTATTCACAGAATGGAGATAATATTTGTATGTATCCTTCACAGAAAATAATCTGTGAGGATGAAGTGGATTACATGTTACAAGCCCTCACTGCCTCGCATGGAGTAAATAATAAGGGTTTACTATTGTTATTATTCTTTTAAAAATTAAATGAATTCATGTTGGTGTTGAAAGAGGGTGATACGTGCACATGGGGATGTGACAATCACAGTTACAGCCCTCTATTCATAGCCAAGAGTGAATCATAAATGAAACTCCCACCCATAGCCTCCCAAGGCCTCCCCAGGCTGAGGCAGTCACTGTTCGGTTTCTTGTGTATCCCTCCAGAATCACTTTGAGTTTCTAGGGTGTATATATGTGTATGCCTTCCTGTGTCTGAATCTGAAATGTGTGTGTGTCAATCTGTGTGTGTGTATATATATATCTGCACACATATACATGTGTACATGTATATGTATAGTTTCACACCTCGTATTTTCCTATCTTAACGTATCATAGCGATTATTTCATATCTGCAATATAGATCTATATAATTCTTTTAAATGGCAACATGGTATCTCATTTCATAGATATATAAAGCCAGTCCCTTATAAACGGCTATTAAGATGCTTCTAGCCTTTGTCTTACAAACAATGTTGCAATGATCCTTTTAGTACATTTTTATTTTGGTGGATATTATTCAATTGTAAATTATGAAGTAAATTCTTCCCTGTCTTTCCATAAAATCAATGCAATCTACATTTTTCCCTCGTGCTTTATGAAATGGATTTATTTTGAGATGTGTATGCTGCTTCAAGGTGGTATCGAAAAATCAGAGGTTACTTACATGTGAGTTATAAGGAGAACTATTTAAGTGAAGAAAATTCCTCTGTAGGAATACTACATTGCCCTTAAGGTGTTTCTTTTGAAGAAAAAAATGTTTACCACCTTAAGCACAAAAAGCAGAATACACATCACTATTTACTACTGCAGCTATTGCTTTCTCAGTATATTTTAAAACAAATTCATGAGTTAAAAAAAAGACAAAGGTGGAATATCTGTATATGATTAGGTGAATATTCTTAAATTTTCCATATTTTTCAAGTCTTAGGGAATGAGCATGTGTTGTTTTCATAATTGAAAATAAAAAGGAAGAAGACACTTTTAAGAGTATCAAATTAAAAGAGAGAAATGACTGCCGGAGGAAGACCTGTGGACAATTTTAAGAAAAAGGGACAAAAGGGGAAAGAGACATATAAGAATCAAGAAACCCCGAGAGTGGGGTCTACAGCTAAAATCCTAGGGACTCCAGGCAACTCTTGGATAATCCTACAGCTAACATGATAGATATTAATATTTGGGGATCTTGAGTCATTGAAAGAAAGGCTTAGCAAAAACATATTGGTTCAAGTAAGCTAGCAAGGACGCGTGTAGTACATCTTAATCTCCATCAAGATAATTTTGAAGCGTTGTCATTTAAAGGGTAAATCAGCTGCTATCTGGACAATGCACTTATATGGACAACCTCATTGCTTAACAATGCTGGATAAATGAGGCCTTTACCGCATTTAAAAGTATACTGTTACTTTTAAAAATGTTATCTTCAGACAAATCTGTTTGCTGATTATTTGGTTAGCTATCTTTGATTATACTAGTCCCTCCTTGTTTAAGTTGTTTAAGAAAGTGTCACTATAAAATATTGAAAGTGGCCGTGGCATGACTTGGAAAAATGACCCACAGGTCTAATTCCATTCCAAAGAATTCAAGGGACTTTCCAGATAAATTCATTTGGAGTCTACATGGAATTTGCAGTTAGGAAAGGAGCTGATAGAAGCTTATACTTTAACCATCTATAAAGACAGGGTTTACAAAGCAGATAGCATGTTTAACTTTCAGGAAACAAACTCCTTAAGTATCATCAGGTTTTGTTGCAGATGACTGTTCACAAACAAATGGTGTGTGGTATATGACATTCCTGATCAACATCATTTTAAAATTTAACTTCCAAGAGATTTACTCAACAGCAATCTATTAATCTACTTGTAACAATGATACATTTCGTTTTCGGTTTTTTTGAGTCAGATTTCTCTCCCTATCCCTCTGTCATTCCTTAAATGGCTTTGAATTATGAGGTTAATGTCTCATTTTACTAACCTATTTTGTAAATTTATTGTATTGAATATTCTTGAAATTATGGGCCTTGAATTTCCATTTTGCTCAACTTTTATTTTAGAATTGGGGGAACCTGTACAGGTTTGTTCCATGGACATACTGCATCATGCTGAGATTTGAAGCACATTACCCAGGTAGTGAGCATATGCCCCAAAGGTAGCTTTTCAGCTCTTGCCCTTTTCCCTCTCCCCTCATCTAGTAGTCTCCAGTATCTACTGTTCCCATCGTTATGTCCAGAGTACCTAAGTTTAGCTCACACTTGTAAGTGAGAACATGTGGCATTTCGTTTTGTTTCCGTGTTAGTTTGCTTAGGATAATGGCCTCCAGCTGCAGCCATGTTGCTGCAAAGGACAAGATTTCATTCTTTTTTATGGCTGCTTAGTATTCCATGGTATACAGGTACTACATTTTCTTTATCCATTCTGCAGTTGATGGGCACCTTGATTGATTCCATGTCGTTGCTATTGTGACTAGCACTATGATGAAGATATGGGTACATGTGTCTTTTGGTGGAATGATTTATTTTCATTTGGGTACATACCCAGTAATGAGATTGCTGGGTCAAATGGTAGCTCAACTCCTGGTTCTTTGAGAAGTCTCCCAACTGCTCTCCACAGTGGCAGGACTTTTTTTTTTTTTAATGTGGAGATTTTGTCACAATGATTTCTACTTTGATCTATAAGGAGAATGTCATCCTTTTCTCCTTATTCCCAATTTTTTTTTATCCCCAGTCTTAATGAAGGTTCTGTTAGCCTTCCCTTACCCCACCATTTGTCCCCATATTCCTAAAACCAGATACATAAGCTACTGAAGGAAAGAAAACCATAGAAATACATTTTATCTCTCATAGAAATACATTTCTTACAATCTGCCAGTGAATGCCAAACAACTCCTCGAGGCTCTGATTCTTGGGATTCAAGTGATCCCTTCCAGGTGTTGATGCCTTGGACGTCAATCAGGGCAGGTGATTCTTATCTGAGTTGATGGGCCAGCCCAGCTGAGCAGTCAGTTGAGCCCGCTGTGCTGGATGACTACTGAGATACAGCTGAGCTTAATGAGCCATAGACTGGAGGCTGGGACTCCTGGATTTTTTTTGCCAACTCTTGACCTTAGGAAATACCTTACCTCTCCGGTCTTCAATTCCACCGTCTTTGATACAGGAGTGCAAAAATTTTATAAAGTCGTTTCTGGACCTGAAATTCTTGATTCTAATGGAAGGAAAAGAAAAGCAATCACACGTTCCTAGCTACAGCTTAAATCAGGAGGTATTGTTCTCACTTACCAAGACTTTCTCTCTTTTCCCTCCCCCATGCTCTGGGGTTCCCACTGTGGTTTGCCCTTGAAGACTCTGCCCAAGAGTTTATCACTTGATATTATAATTATCTGTTTATATTTTCTGTTCCTTTATGGGACCAAGACCTGCTAGAAGGCAGGAACTGTATCTCACTCCTCTTCCCATCTCCAGTCCCACACCCAGGATCTCTCACATCACAGGTATCCAAGAATGACTGTTGAACAATAAAACTAGAACGGTAGAGGTAAAAAGCAACAACCCTGAGATCCCGAGAGAGATTTTTTCCTTATCAGAGCACTGGACTGGCAGTCAAGAGACACTGGCTTGGCACCTGATGGGCCCTTGGACAGCTCACTTAACCTGTAGTTTGCCAAAATCACCTTGAAGAATAGTCATTAATTGTCACAATTTCTTGAACCCATACTAAACCTATTATTACCATCCCCATTTTACTGATGAGGAAATCAAGTCCCGGAGAGTATTAGATGACTGGTTCAAGGCATGCCAGTTAACAAGTGGATGGGCTGGCATTCAAAGCTTATGCTTTTCTGACTACACCACACTGCCTCCTATTATGCAGTGTATATTGCTAGATTGATATGTCAGCACTTAATGAATTCATAATATGTACAGGGTGCAGTGTATGTGCTTGGTGGTAGTGAGGAAGTTGTAAAAAACAATACTTAGATGCTACATTTATGCCCAATGTGTAGTTTTTAGCCCTTATACTATTTAATCTGTTCCCACTGTTTGATCCTATTGGCCACTTCCTCCTTGAAACACATTTTTCTCTTGGCTTTTGTGTCACATCCTTCTGTTTGTGGCTACTCTTTTTCAGTCTCTTTTGAAGATTCTTCCTTCAAAGCCATTAAGTATTGATGTTTCTTAAAGCTCGGCCCTAGACTCTCTGCTCTGTTCATTCCTTCTCCCTCCCAAGCATCAACATCTGAGGCAAGGGCTTTGGTGACTACCTCTGTACTGATGATTCCTAAGTCATATCCCTAAGCTCCAGACTAGTATGCCTGCTAGACATCTCCACTTGAGTGTCTCTAGGGCACTGAAAATTGAGGTCCAACTAAATTCATGCTGCCCATCCTCTTTCCAATGTCCCCTTCTGGTTTTCTTCCAGTTTTTCTGAATGCCCCATCATTTATGTAAGCCAGAACCCAGGAGCTATCCTTTGGACTGTGTTCTCCTTCACTTTTCTCCAGAAGCAAATTCATTACCAATCCCTATCAGTGCTACCAGTAATGAGTTCTCATATCTGTCTCCTTCTATTTCCACTGCCACCACTGTAGTCAAGCCTCCACAACCTCTCACTGAGACGCCTGCATTAGCAGCCTAATCTGGTCTTCCTCTACCCTCAGTGACTCTCCTCCTTCTGTTTCTTTTTCACTGTCCAGAGTGACCTTTTAAAAATGCAAATGCATCCCTTTTCCCCTTCCCAACAGATTTGTATTTCTCTTCAGGAAAAGACCCAAATCTCTCACGTGGCATTGGCTGAGTGCTCGGGTTCTCGCTCACTCCTCTGGCCCCATCTCATCCACCCCTGTGAGCTCTCTATGCTTCAATCTCAGTAGCCTTGCAGCTCTGGGGGGTGCCTTCTCCAACCGGCAGTTGAGCTGTAACAGGCTGTTCCCTCTGTTTGGAATGCTCATTCCACCCCAACGCCTCTGTGGTAGGCTGAATTATGGTCCCCAAAGATATCCAGGTCCTAATCTCTGAGATCTATGAATGTTACCTTAAATGATATCAGGGATTTTGCAGATATGGATAAAGGGACTCTCCTGAAATGGGGAGACTGTGCTGGATTATCTGGGTAGGCCCTGAGTGTAATCACAAGCATCCTTGTAAGAGGGAAGCAGAGGGAGGTCTGACTCAGAAGGCAGAAGACAATGTGACAATGGAAGCAGAGAGATTTGAGAATGCCATGACATTGTCTTTGAAGATGGAGGAAGGGGCCATGGGCAAGGAATGCTCTCTAGAAGCTGGAAAAGGTAAAGAAACAGATTTTCCTCAGGAACTGCTGAGTGGATGTGGCCCTGCCTATATCTTGGTTTCTGCCCGGTGAAACCCATTTTGGTCTTCTGGCCTCCAGTAAGAGAGCAGGTTTCTGTTGTTTTAACCCACAAAGTTCGTGGTAATTTGTTACAGCCCCCAGAGGAAACTAATACAATGACTTCATGTTTGAGCAAATGCTTTGCACTCCCCAGAGTAAAAGAGGAGAGCCCTGGCCAAGGGTCTAGAACAATACCACCCAATAAGGTAGCCACTGGCCACAGGGGACTGCTGAGCACGCGAAAGCTGCGCTTTAGCTAGGGCAACTGGGGTGAAGCTGTAAGAAATTTGGGTGATTTAAAAAAGAGTCATGTAAATCCATTGGGGCTAGGGGAGAGTAATGCATTTGCATTTGGTGGGCCCTCCCTTGCCCCAGCTTCAGTAATGGATGCATGATCCAGGTCTGGCCAATCGTGATATCCTATCCTTAGGGCCACAGTAATAGGCCTGATGGTCTAGTCCTGAGCTGGACCAATCAGGGTCCTCTCCAGAGATTTGATATGACCGCTGGGATGGCGGGCTACCACTCTCTCCCCAAGATATGCTGAGCTGGGGATTAGAAAGACTGGAACCCTCTGTGACCTGGTGCTCCCCTCTCCCTCTGCATAGGGGATGTGCGCTACAGCAGAGAGAGTAAGGCTGGCAGGCAGAGAAGACTGAGACTGGCAGGCATGGGTATAGAGAGAGACACTGCCCTGATTACACTTTGGGAGTTACTGGTGTCCCTAAGGCCAGATTTACCCCCAAGATCACAAGGGTAAAGGATCACAAGACCTGGAGTTGTAGGAGCCACTTTAGCCGCTACATGGAGTGAGCTTGCCGGGAATAGAGCACGCAGAGTAAGGTGAGGCTGGGAGACTGGGAGAAAGAGCTGACATCCTGAAGACGGCTTTTGAAATTCCAGGATCCAGTGTGCCTGAGGCTAGCCTGACCTCTTTGCTGTCCCAATCATGGGAGCAAATAAGATCCCCCTTTTTTCTTACATATTTTGAGTTTGGCTTTTTCACTGGACCAGTTGAATTTTATTCATACAAATAGCAAAGCTACTGTGCATTACTTGAAATACGATTTTTAAAAATTTACATTTGCACTAGGAAGAGAAAAAGAAATTATTTAGAGATTCTTGATTAGGCAGTAGGATAAACAACCTATTTTACAGTAGCCCTGTTAATTGCTGCAATAAATCCAGGCCCCAGAAAATCAATTGCCTCCTGTTAAGTTCCATTTCATCCATCCTCCCCACCCTCCCATTCCTAGGGTTCAGTTGTGGTGACAAAGAAGGCACAGGGTCTGTGATCTCAGTGACTTTTTCTCCATTATTATTTATTTTTAATTGACAAATATAAATTGTATATATTTATTGTGAACACAGATTTTTTTTTTTTTTTTTGACACAGTCTTGCTCTTATCGCCCAGGCTGGGGAGCAGTGGTGCAATCTCAGCTCACTGCAACCTCTGCCTCCCAGCTTCAAGCTATTCTCCTGCCTCACCCTCCCAAGTAGCTGGGATTGCAGGCACCTGCCACCATGTCTGGCTAAGTTTTTTGTATTTTTAGTAAAGATGGGGTTTCACCATGTTAGCCAGGCTGATCTTGAACTCCTGACCTCAGGTGATCTGCCCACCTGGCCCTCCCAAAGTGTTGAGATTACAGGCGTGAGCGACTGTGCCCGGCCACAACATGATGTTTTGAAATATGTATACATTGTGGAATGGCTCAATCCAGGTAATTAATATAATCATTATCTCACATACTTAATTTTGTGATGGGAATACTTAAAATGTACTCTTAGCAATTTTCAAAAATACAATACATTGTTATTAACTATAGTATCCATGTTGTAAAATAGACTATTGAACTTATCCCTCCTGTCTGCTTATATGTTGTATCCTTTGACCACCATCTACCCCTACCTCCAACCTCTCCAGTCTCTGGTAACTAGCATTCTACTCTCCTTTTATGAGTTCAACCTTTTTAGATTTCACACGTAAGTGAACTCGTGTAGTATTTGTCTTCCTGTATCTGGCTTATTTCACTTAACATAATGTCCTCTAGGTTCAGCCATATTGTTGTGAATGACAGGATTTCCTTCTTTCTTAAATCTGAATAGTATTCTGTTGTGTATATATAGTACATTTCCTTTTTTTGGAGGTATATACATTTAAAATATATTTTTATTAAAATAGTAAAATATGCTCATTGAAAAAAAATACCCAAACAACATAGGAGGAAATAAAGTGAAAAGTAAAAATATCCCCCTTCCCCAAGGCTTCTAAGCTTCTTTCAGAGTTCAAGGTCTATGCTTTTAGACTTTTGTATATAGCATGTTTTCTTTATCTATTTATTCATTGATGAAGGTTGATTCCATGTCTTGGCTATTGTGAATAATGCTGCAGTGAACGTGGGAGTATAGATAACTCTTTGACATGCTGATTTTATTTCCTTTGAAAATATACCCAGAAAGGGGATGGCTGGATAATATGGTAGTTCTATTTTCAATTTTTTAAGGAATCCCCATGTTGTTTTTCATAGTGGCTGTCCTAATTTACACTCCCACCAACAGTGTGTAAGGATTCTCTTTTCTCCACATTCTCGCCAGCGCCCGTTATCTTTTGTCTTTTGAATACTAGCCATTCCAACAGATGCAAGGTGATAGCTCATTGTGGTTTTGATTTGCATTTCCGTTATGATTAGTAATATTGAGGATTTTTTCATATACCTGTTGGCCATTTGTATGTCTTCTTTTGAGAAAAGTCTATTCAGGGATCTCAGTGACTTTATTGCTTTTTATCTTTGTCCTGCTGATGATGAGTTGGAAATTTTAAAATATAAAACCTAAAAGGTGGGGATTTTTTTTGTCTGTTTTGCTCCCTGTTCTATATTTAGTGCCTAAAAGTGCCTGGCTTGTAATAAGCACTCAAAAACCATTTTTGAATAAATGAATTAATGCATAGCAGCAACATTTACTTTGCACCTGTTGTGTTAAGTATGTTAAGAGATGCAGGGGAATTGAAGAAGCTAGGAATGGTTCCTGGGCCCTCACAGAAAGTACGGATTAGTTTTCATTCAAATCCTTCATTTTTAAATTTACTAAAGACTGATAGACTGAAAATCATTGAATTTGTTCTTTTATATTTGGAAAATATGCTTCCAGGAGCATCGGTGTTCTTAGAGATTCTCACATTATCTGGTTCAGGGATTTCCTTGGATACTGCGAATTTGTAAGGATCAAATGCTTTAAAATTATAGACTCCTTGGAAAGCCCCAAGCTGATCTTATAAAGTACAACCACCTTTTTGTTTTTAAGCATAGGAAGTACACGACTGAGGGAATAGGATGATTTAATTACACATCTGGGGTGAAAACATGGCAGTGTGTTCTGTGTTACTCATGGAGCAAACATAACTCATTCAAGCAAGCCATGGAAATTGTGAATACAATTACCGTAATGACTCGGTGATGATGGTTTTCTGAATGCCACCAGTCAGTCCGCCTTGGGAGACTGATTGCCAGAGGCCTCTTCTTTCTATCTGTGCTTCTGAACTGGGCTTGAATCAAAGCCAACCTGCTGCCACTGCTCTAACTTGACTGCATTGTTTATGGTAATCCACGTGGACCCTGAAACCTGGTCGTCTGATGCACTACATGCATGCACAGACCGAGGGCAGCCTTCTCAGCATCAGCACACCCTCTGCAGTGAGTACTGCTCATAAGATCAGTGCAGGGAGCAGCAGATGTTTGCTCCAACCTTCTGCAGTACACGTAGTAGCAATCGCAGGGCCGAGGCTCTGTAGACGAGCCCACGTGGGCAATCTCCCAATTTCTTCCTAGGGAGAAATGCACACAGAGGCTTAGCACCACAGTTGGGTGCTGTTCACTTCTGTCTAGTTAAGGAGTCATTATTAGCCAGAAAGGAACTCTGATGTCAGTTTGGTCTTTGTGGATTTCCTGACTCAGTGTTTATGAAGGAGACACACTAGTAATGGTCTAAGATATCTGGTCCAAATTGTATCAAACAATAGTCATTTCTCATTTTCCATTGCTGCGGTAATTTTAATGCATTCTCCTCTGTGAGGCAGTGGAAATAAATACTACGGAGGAAGATTCAAGGAGGTGGTGCTTTTTTAGTCTTTTTTCCCTTCTAGCAGCAGGATGAGGGTGTAAAAAAGGTCATGGACCAAGGCAATTTGGAGAATCATTATTTTCAGAGTCTGTCCTGTAACGACAGATCTGTGGCTTTGTGTGCTCTATCTTCCCCAAGGATCCAGTGTCCAGAGTCAGGGGTGTTTCTGAGCCTGAGCACTCTGCAGCTCCCCGAGAGACCTGCACAGGAGTGCGATCCTGCTGCCTTCCTTTTCTTATCTGTGAAGTGAAGATCTGAGAGCTGAGCCCTGCCTACCTTCAAGGGGTGGGAGAGTATCTGTGAGACTTTTAGGCCTTTGAAGGCAGGTGCTGTGAGAGTGTGAGATAAAAGTTTCCGGAGATGAAACAGTGATCAGGAGGCCTCTGGAGGGCTGCCATCACTGCAGCTGATTTTCCCCTCTCTCTTACCAAGCCCTTAGCATTCGGTTTGTTGCCAGGTAAGGACTTAAGTTGAGGGGGGAACATGGTACTATAATGGCCTGTAAGGTCTCCTTCCTCATCCCCCCACTGGGGAAATGCGAAAGAAGAAAGGAGAGAAAGAAGGACGGTTGGAGGGGGAGGGAAGGGGAGGACTTTGATGACATCTCTTCCTAAGAGCTCAGGAGGAGAGAGGCATTAAAGCTGCCAAATGCTGGCTGCTTCCAGAATGTCTCATGCTCCTTCAAGCCCTTCTGCGGTTGTGGTCCTCTGAGCGAGGGCTGCCCTTGTCTCCGTCCTCACCTGGGGACTGGTGAAGCTCTCACTGGTATCGGCCTGGTGGGTAGTCAGGTGTCTTGGCCTTGGTGAGTACCCTGCTGTAGCACACGGTGTCATCCTGTACCATTCATTGTGTGTCTGACTCTCCCATTAGGCTGAACTCTCTAAGGATAGGAGGGAGCGGCGATTTATCCATCTTTACACCACCTCCCCCAATTCTGAGTCCCAAGTGCCTAGCACAGAACCTGCCTAAGAAGGGAGATTAATGGTTCAAGAGGAACATCCCCATATCAAGCCCAAGAGAGCGCCTATGCTCCAGCAATGGAAGGTCCTCCCAGCACAGCCATGCTGCAGGGCAGAGTTGGAACACGACAACTGTGAATTTGGTTAATTTTATATTCACCCCACATGGTCTTCATCTCCATGTCTGTCGTTTGTACAGCTTCTGTACTATACATCTATTTATAGGTGAAGCTACAGTCTCATTTATATTCACAGGCTGCGTTTGTGCTTCCTAACATCCACTCCTCTCCCGCAGCCCAATACTCTGCACATAGTAGGTGCATCTAACGTGTCTGTATAATCGAAGTTTCCTCAGCCTACATGAACCTGGGTGGCTGTGATAGGCTGAATAATGGCTCCCAGATACGTTCACTTCCTGAAAACGTCATCTTTCTAAGGATCTTGAGATGGGGAGATTATCTTGGATGATCTGAGTGGGCCTGAGGTAATCACAACAGTTCTTATAGGAGGAGTGAGTCAGAGGAGAAGGTGATGTGACCATAGAAGCCTAGATTGGAGTGATGAATATGGAGGAAGAGGCCACAAGCCAAAGAATATAGGTGGCCACTAGTAGCTGAAAAAGGCAAGCAAATGGATTCTCCTCTGGAGCCTCCAGAAGGAACTGGCCCTGCCAACACCTTGACTTGAGCCCAGTGAGACTGATTTTGGATTTCTGACCTCCAGACCTGTAAGAGGATAAATGTTTTAAGCCACAAAGTTTGTGGTTAATTTGTTACAGCAGCAATAGGACGCCATACAGTGGCACACCTGGTACCAGTGCTCTGCGGCAACTTCAGGATGGTACAAAAGTCATGCTGAACTGAGGAATGGAGGAAACAGGTACAGATGGATCTGCTGACTTGCAGCCTTCTTCTAGCTCTTAGGACGAGGGATACTGTGGCCTTCCAGCTTTGTGCCTCTCTAGGACTTAAATGAACCACTCTGGCTGGAGTAGTTCCTTGGTGAGGATGCAGCTGCTGGGAGTAGCCAACAATGCTTTATGGTGCCTGGGGCTCCCCACCTTGGGGCTCATCCCCCTCTTCCTTAAAATTGCCCGCAGTGACACAGACCAGGGTCTAGCTTTTGGTTCTTTCCCAAAACACATTTCCAGAAAACAGGAACTAATACTCCTAGGGAAAATGAGCTTCCAGATAATAACTACCTTAAAAACAATAAATTGGACACCTTTAGCATTCAAAACAGTCACTGAACATTACAGTATGATTAATATACCCAGAGGGATAAGGGACAATATTAGTGATATGAAACAAGTTGAGAAGCAAAAAAGAACAAAATGGAAATATGTATGAGAAATTTAGAAATAAATAGTGCAGTGAAGTGGTTAATGCTTAGAAGAATACAGCTGAAACTAAGCTTGTGAGTTAGAATATCAGATTGAGGCTGGGCATGGTGGCTTATGCCTGTAATCCTGGCACTTTGGGAGGTCAAGGTGGCAGGATCCCTTGAGCTCAGGAGTTAGAGACCATCCTGGGCAACATAGTGAGACCTTGTCTCTGCAAAAACATTAAAAAATTAGGTGTGCTGGTGTGAGCCTGTGGTCCCAGCAACTGGGGAGGCTGAGTTGGGAGGATCACTTGAGCCCAGGAGGGTGAGGCTCCATGTTCATACTACTGCTCTCCAACCTAAGTGACCGAGTAAAACTCTGTCTCAAAAAAAAAAAAAAAAAAAAAAGAAAGAAAATGAAAGAAAGAAAGAAAAGAAAAGAATATCAGATTGAGGGACTCTCCTAGAAGTTTGCAGGAAAGGGTCAAGAGACAGAAAATTGAGAAGAAAAGCCAAAGCTAAGGACACAGATAGAATTAGTGGAAATATCTATTATGCATCTAATAGGAGTCCCAGAAAGAAAAATATATAAAAAAAGAAATATTTGGAGAAATAATGGAGATTAAATAATGGAGATTAACAGATGCAATTACAGATGCAAAAACATATTAAAAGACCCCTAGCAAGATAATGAGAACCCAATACCTAGACAGATTACAGTGAAATATGAGAACATCAAAGACAACGAAAATAGACTATTTATTAAGCCATAAAGGAAGTCACCATAAAGACCAAAGGATGAGTATGTAGAACATAGTATAGACTATGTTTTACAACTATATAAAATAATATAGGCCTATTTCACTGTTGGATATAGATGCATAATCCTTAAATAAAACATTAGCTAACTAAATCCAACAATGTTTTCATAAACCCATCATGATCTCATAGGAGTATATTGATAAATGCAAGAATAACATTAAATGGATCATAGCATTAAGAAGAGATTTTAAAGGTATAAACCTGGATAAAGTAAGAAATAGGTGAGATATTCACAAAATACATTTTACATGAGTCAAAAGCACATGCACACAAAACACCAATATACCTTTTGCAGGAACTTATACAAATGAAAAGATGCATGATGAACAAGTCAGAATGGTTGCCTAGGCATAGGATGATAGAAATAGAAGTGGGGACTGTGGATAAAAAGATGTAGAAAAGATTGAAAGGACAATCTGAGTGCAGCATGGAATATTGAAACTCAGTTATTCCTCCTATCCTCTCCCAAGATAGATCTCCTACATGGCCACAGCACTTTGCAATTCCTCTTATTAAGAGGTGGGGTCTACTTTCCAATTTTTTATATTTCACCTTGTGACTGTCTTTGATCAGGTTTCTTTGTGGAAGTTCTGATACTAAGTCTCAAGATGCCACATGGCTTCTGCTAGTACTGCTGGGAACTCCGAAGCCATCAGATGACCATGCTTGAGCAGCCTTTTGGATGTTGAATAACTGTGCGGATAATCGTACATAAAACAGTTCTCAGCAAATGCAATAGAACTGAAATTATACCAAACACACTCTGAGACCACAGCACAACAAAAATAGGAGTCAAGAATAAGAAAATCACTCAAAACCATGCAATTATGTAGGAATTAAACAACTTGCTTCTGAATGACTTTTGGGTAAATAATGAAATTATTTTTCTAAAAATACAAATCAGATCCTAACTGGTTCTTGCTTAAAATCTTCTTTGCTAATAGGATAAAGTCAACTCCTTTACCAGGGCTCTCCAAGCCTCCTGTGATCTGGATCCTATCACCTCTCTGCCCTCACTCAGCTCCCGTGAAATCTTTTAACATCGTATGCCTCCGTCCCTTTGTACACCTGCCTCACTTTGTGCTGCTTCTTCTGGTTCTCCCAGCAGATTCCTATTCACTCACCAGGAGTCAGCTCACGTTCATTCCTCTGGCAAGCCTTTCCCACCTCCCCTTACTGAACCATTCTGAGTGCCGCCTCGAATCTCACATCTGTCATAGTCTCTGTATGATGGTGCTTTTCAACTGGACCTAAGCATCAACATCATCTGCATGCAGCTTTTAACATTTAATGGTCCCTGGACCCTATTGCTAGGGATTAGGTTCAGCGGTTTGTGGAGTAGAAAGTCCTCTGACATGGAATTTCTTTTCTATGTGTTGGTTTCTTTCAACAGTGGTGAAGAGCAAGGATTCTGGAGCAAGACTGCTTGAATTTGAATTCTGGCTCTGCTACCTAGCTGCTGAGTCATCTCTAGTTTTTTTCACATTATCTATAAAACAAGAATAATAACACTTATGTCTTAAATGTGGTGAGGATTAAGTTAGTAATACATGTAAATCCCTTAGAACAATGCCTGGTAAATATTCAATATATATGAACTATTATTTGCTGCTACCAAAAGTGTTCAGACCAGAAATTGGGTTGTCAATTCTTTGAATTCTAAGGCCTAGCACCTTGCCTGGCTCACGGGCTGGCATTTAGTAAAAGGTTGAGGAGCTGAATTAAAAATTATAATCAATGTGGGAAGAAAATTGGAAGATGGGGGAAATTTTAGGCCGGTAACTTCCTGCTTTATCAGAAAGTCTTAGTGCAATAAAAGTCAGTAGCCCATCTGATTTTTGTCCAAAGATGAGCACCAGCAGACTGATACGGAGTGAAAATAGCTCCAGCTAGATAAGATGCAGAAATATGGAGGAGAAGCTGGGCAGCCTCTGGAAGATTTGTTTGAAAAGCTTTTGTGTTTTTCCAAATATATTGGTTGGTAAATGAAACACTGAATAAATATAATATATATTCATATTAAGTAGTGGTTTTAAAAAATTACATGATTTTATCAGCTTGCATGTTAGTGCTGAACGCAGTCTTAAGACATCTTGACTCTTCAGATCTCTGTTTTTCCTTATTTATAAATGAAGGAAAATTGAAGTGGTTTCTCTAAAGTCACGTGACCACTTGTGCCAAAATCAGGACCCGTGTCGGTGCTGGGCCCACCAAAGCCTGCTGCCGCCGTTGTAATGAACTGTGATTATTGTACAATCCAATACATTCCCTTCTGTCAGGCCTGCTCCTCCTCTGGTTATGATCAGTGACGTCACTCCTGTCCTAGCTGCCTTGGGTTGGTTAGTGTTGACCAGAACGCAAATATATCACGTGGGAAGAGGAGAACAGAGCCATTTAGTAGAATATGTAAGTCAGTGAATCAGGAAAACATACATAGATTAGCACATGAGTGTGGGAATGCAAACACAAAACCATGGAAGGCTGGTACTTTCTTCAAAGTGAGATAAGCCAAGAGGACTTTTTTTTTTCTCTAGCCTGGTAAGTAGGCTTAAATTCTTCACAAACAGTGGACTTCAGAATTAGTATTTCCAGGTGCCCTCAATTGTGGTAATTTAGTTCATCATAATATGCTGATGTATATTTTAATTAACTGTGTTCAGTTTTATTCTTTTGAAGATTATAAAGCACATTGCCTCATACATAGAAGCAGGCAAGAAGTGATATGTTGAATTGAATTCAACTGCACTGCAGAGCTGTGGTCCAGCCCCATCAAAAGTCAAAGAACTAGATAGTTTCTCTCAATGGCCCTTTCACTCAAATTTATCTGTACAAGTCAGTTGATTTCATTAGTATTAAATTTCATGAAACAACTGGGGGTAGGTGTGCATTTTGATTTTCTCCAGTTTTTGGGAAACTTCTAGGCCATCCCTAGCTGTGTGACCTTAGCCTGTGTTTTTTGTTTGTTTGTTTAACTCTGGAAGCCTCATATTTCTCCTCTTTGAAACAAAGGTAACAAAATTGGTAGCACAAGAGGTTTGTATATGTATTTTTTTTCTTTCTTTCTTTCTTTTTTTTTTTTGAGATAGAGTCTTGCTCTGTCACCCAGGGTGGAGTGCAGTGGCATGATCTCAGCTCACTGCAAGCTCTCCTTCCTGGGTTCAAGCGATTCTCCTACCTCAGCCTCCTGAGTAGCTGGGACTACAGATGCAAGCCACCACGCCAGCTAATTTTTGTATTTTTAGTAGGGACAAGGTTTCACCATGTTGGCCAGGCTGGTCTCAAACTCCTAACCTTATGTGATGTGTCCATCTCAGGCTCCCAAATGTATATGTATTTCTGAGTGTCTGAATGCACCAGTAAAACATCTAGCACACAGCAACCACTCCAAATATTTTGCTCCCTACTGCTATTTCACCTTTTCCCTTACCTTTGTTTCCTCCTTTCAAGGAGAGCAAATTATCCTTGCCTTGGACATTTAGATTGTCTAGGGAGTTATTATTTAATTTCCAGGGAAGTAGCTAATCCTGATTAATACTTCTCCCTCAGTTCCATCTCATCCTTCTTAATGCAAATGGTTACAAGAATGGAAAGAAACCTATAAGTGGTGGGTTTTTGCAGCCTCCAAATAGAAGATGGCTATTGTACCAGTAGAATGAGTGTGCCCTTAAGGAAGCACTTTGACTGTAGGCACCACCTCCTACATATAAGTTGAGATCTAGACCCGAGATAGAGCTCTGAAAAAGGAAGTTAGAGTATGTAACAACTAATTTATTTCTGTAGATTTTCCATCCACTGACCTGTCTGACAAGGCAGCTGTTCAGAGGCTCCTGCTGCATAAACAAAAGCCAGAGCTTTCCAGAAAGGGGCCGCTGAACTGCACGCCATGACTTCCTGGATATATTCCTCAAATTACATAATATTTAAAAAAAAACATGGCAAGAAATGATGGGGAATGGGAAGTAGAAACATGGCAATAAGGAGTTAAGCCACTGAATTCCGGCGATTCTTATTAGTATTTCTGGTGATTTTCTGTATTTAAATTTTTTCTCCAATTAACATGTATTAGGAGTAGAATCACACTTTTTTTTTTTTTTTTTTTTTTTTTGAGACAGAGTCTCACTCTGTCACCCAGGCTGGAGTGCAAATGGTGCGGTTTTGGCTCAATGCAACCTCCACCTCCCGGGTTCAAGCAGTTCTCCCACTTCAGCCTCCTGAGTAGCTGGGACTACAGGCACATGCCGCCACACCCAGCTAATTTTTGTATTTTTAGTAGAGACGGGGTTTCACTATGTTGGTAGGCTGGTCTCGAACTTCTGACCTCATGATCCGCCTGCCTCGGCCTCCCAAAGTGCTGGGATTACAGACGTGAGCCACCGCACCTGGCCAGAATCACGCTTTCATAAGTGATCCTAACAAAGGCCTCATCCAAGAAGGAGTTGAAGGGAGAAGTATCCTGCGGCTCTAGAGGGAAACAAGTTTGAGTGTGATGGCTAAGAGGGATCTCCAAGAGATAAGGAGGCAGTCCTGAAGATGGACGATTGCGGAGGTTAAAGAAATGCCTTGTTTAAAAGAAACTCCAAGCTTAAATATTTCTACGTTATACATGCTTAAGGTAAAAATTTAATTCAGGATAGAGGGGAACTTGATATCCAAACCTTTAGGAGTAATGACTCTTAACAAATTGATATGTCCTTCCAGACACCTTTCTGTGCATTTATTTATTTAAAATATGTGCATATAATTTTATATAAATGGGATTATGCAACTTGCATTTTTACTCAACAATGTATCTTAACAGATTTCTATGGTCAAATGATAAAAGTTTTCATCATTATTGTTAATGGCCCCATTATTATTAAAAGAGTCTCCTTTGATTGGCTATGGGAAGCAATGCTATAATGAATATCCTTGGGCATATTCTTTTCCATTTGGGTGATAATCACTTTAGGTAAGTTTCTAAAAAGTTAGTTTATTGGGTCATTTAACATTTTGATACATATTATATAAATTTATGCTTTGATAAATATTATATAAATTATACTTCCACAAGTGATAACATGAATGCCTGTGCCTCACACCCTAATAGGGGTTATAAATTCCTTGTCTTTTGTATATACTGCAAATATTTTCCTCTAGGTTAATTTTTTTTCAATCCTTTCTAATGATGTGGTGATGATTTAAACAAATTTATCAGTCTTAATTTCTGGTTTGATAGGTGGTGGTGGTGTGTGTGTGTGTGAGAGAGAGAGAGAGAGAGGGAGGGAGAGAAAGAGAGAGAGAGAGAGATGGAGAAAGAGATGCTTACTTTTATTCCCTCAGCTATGGAAATATCCTACCATATCATTTTATGGTACTTAATTTTATTTTTCAAGTCTTCAAATCTTTGAGATATCTGGAATTTATTTTAATACAGAGAAAGGGGTATGGATCTTTTTGTATTTCTCACCCCGCTCCAAATAGCTACCTAATTTTCCAACATCTTTCATTAAATGTACCATATTTTCCCCATTGAGATTAAAATTGATCTTTATTTTCTACATGTTTGGACCTATTACGAGATTGTTTATTGTTTCTATTCAGTTTATCATTTGACCCATTCCTGCACTAGTGACTCATTTATAAAATTATTATTGTTATGTATTTTTAAATATACAGTGGGCAAGTTCCCTATTGCTGACCCCACCTCCAATTTTTCTTGTTTCTAAGATGGATTTTTTTTTTATGTTTTTCTGCCAGCAATCTTTCAGAAGCATTCCTGATTGACTTTTGGATCATACCAAATTTATGGATGAATTAGGAGAGCTGAGATCTCCATAATATTAATTTTTTTATCCATCAATACCTTTTTTGTTTATTCATATTCTTTCTATGTCTATCAGTAATGTTTTATGTTTTATATGTTTTTTCCATAGAAGTCCCATGCATTGCTGGTGAGGTTTATTTTTAGTTATTCAGCAAAGTGTAATGTTTTGTACCATGTCAAGACAGCTACTCAGGAACCACTTTTTCCAGACTTTTTTCCCCTGTTGACCCAGGTTAGGGTTGGCTACAAGAGAAACTTTCATGGACTTTGGGAGTCAGAAATCAATCAGTAGTTGTCAGTCAGAGGTGGTGAAGGACAGATGCAGAGGTCCTGGTGGGTTTCAGTTTGTCCTTGTTTCTCCCAATGCCATGTCTTCCTTCTCCTTCCTGTGCTGACCCCACTGACAAGCAGTGACTCCAGGTGCCTCCAGGTCCCCCCACTGGCAGTGACTCCAGGTGCACCCACAGATACTTCCCTGAAGCTCACACAGTGACAACCATGAGGAGGTACCAGCCTTCCATGGACTTCCAAACCAGTCCCCCTTTGGGTTCCTCTGCAGCAGCTGCGTGTGCCTCACTTCCTGCAAGCCCTGACTCATGTACCCACCTCAGGGATAGGGAGTGACTTTTCTCTGATGCTTTTCAGAGCTCCACTTTCCTAGTTTCTCTCGCAATTTTCTAAGGCCCAATTCAGATAATAAATGTCTTATTCCTTAATATCTGTAGTAGTTCTGCTTCCCTGATCAAATTCTAACTGGTTCACAAAGCGTGGAGAAAATGACACACAGGACAGGCTGATGCAGATCTGTGAGGAAGGCTGCAGACTCAGGGCCAGCAGGAGACATGGCATCATTCACTCAAGAACAGGATGCACTGGGGTTTTAACTCCAGGAGAGGAACCCTAATATTTCTACTGCCTTCTGTTCTTATAGAGGAGTTGGAAGGGGCAGAGTCAAAATCAAGTTAGCAAGACCTAGGTTTTGCAAGTGAAATCACAGCTTTGCTAGTGTGAGAAGTGATTGGTGACCACCCACTAATTACTTGGGAGGTTGCCTGTGGGGGCTTAGAGCTTTCTGCTGAGCCAGAGTTGCTGACTCCCTGAGGGAGGGCAGCTGAAGGCATCTAGGAACTAACTGGCTCTTCTTCCCAAATAGCTATTTCATGATTTTGTTGCTATTGGACACAGGCATGTGCAACTCGCCCTAAAATTTTTAACTGTTATTTGTCTATGGGAAAGCAATTGATTTCCCACATATTGGTTTAGTAAGCTTCCACGTTACTAAGCTGTGATTATTTCAGCTGTAAATAGAATTCTCCCACTTTCTTTCCAATATAGACTCATTGTGGCCTTCTGTGCAATTGCATTGATTAGATTGTTCAATGTTAAATGTAAATGGTGATTGAGGAAAACTTTCTGGTTCTTGATTAATTTGAAGCATGTTTGACTCTTGATTACAGGCACATAGATGCGCGCGCACACACACACACACACACACACACACAGACAGAGAGAAATAAGTATTGTGATAAAGAGGTATCCATCCATTCCTATTTTACTGAATATTTTGATCAGTAGGAATATTTATCGAAAGCATTTTTGGAATTTACAGAGATGCCAGTTTTTTTTTTTCTCTTGACCAATTTACATGGTAACTTTTATAAATGATTTTCTCAGTTTGAACCATCTTGGCATTCTTAAAATAAAACCCTTTTAATTATATGCATTATCCCTTTATTGTACCATGAATATTTGCTTTTTTTTATTTTTGGCTACTAAAATATTTGCCAGTTTTAAATTTTTCTCTTGGATAAATATTCAGGAACAAAATTATAAGGCAATTATTTCTGATGTTGTCGTGGTCGAGTTTTGGGATCAGAGCTATGTAAGTCTTAAAAAAATGGGAATGTTTCAGATTTTTTCTTTGTCTAAAACCAATAAATATCACAGGAATTATCTATTTCTTGAATGTTTGTTGTAACTTTTCTATAAAATTAATCAGGCCTTATCCACTTTCAGGGTGTAAATCTTTACCTGTGTTTTCAATGAAAAAAAATAGTTTTTCTATCTCTTCTTGGGTAAATTCTGTTAATTTTAATTTCCTACAATTATTACAGTCATAAGTTTTTTACACAGTATTCCTTTACAAAAAAATCTGATCTCTATGTAGGGTTATAAACTCTTTAAAAAATTCCCACTATTATGCAGTTGTGCTTTCTATTCTCACAGGTTAGTTTATTTTAGCATCTATTCAGTGATACATCTTATTCCTTCTGATGCTTTTATTTTTTCCTAAGTAATTTATTTCTGATTATTTATTTATTATTTACTGCTTTTTAATTTTGTTTTTTAGCTTCTTAAGTTGAATCCTTTTTTGATTTAATTGAAATTTTTCTTATGTAATAACAATGTTAAAAGTAATGGATTTTCTATTGAAAGTGACATTGGCTATGTGTTTTGAGTTTTTTATGGAGTAGTCCTACTGCCATTAATTCTTAAAGAATGTATAATTCAAGTTTTCTTTTATTTTTGATGAAAGAATTATTTATAGATCAAATTTTTATTTCCAGGAAGATACTTTTTAAATTTTATTTTGTTGTCAGTTTCTAGTTTTATTGTGTTGTGGTCAGAAAATTAATAAGTATCTCACTGGACTGTGAAAATAAGGTGTATTATTTGGTTTGATGTATGTTTTATCAATATCTTGTTTATGCTACTGATACTTGTATTTCTACCCATGCCTTTTCCCAAAGTATAAGTATACCTCAATTTCAAACTTTCTTGACAATGTCGATATGTTTCACATGTGTCTTATGAACTGTATACATCACATGTATGAATTTTGCTTATATCTATTTTTATTTATTTAAACAATCCTTTTACTTTAGAATAGTTTTAGATTTACAGAAAACTTTTTAGTGCAGAGTTTCCCATATACGCTTACCTAGTTCGCACTATGATCAACATCTTTTATTGGTTTGGTACATTTGTCACAGGGAAATTGTGTGGTTTCTTGAAAAAGTCAATAAAGTTGATAAAATTTCTAGCCAGACAAACGAAGAAAAAGAGAGGAGATACAAATTCCTTATATCAAAAATGAAAAAAGTGTCATTACTACTTATCCCATGGACATTCAAATGGTGACAAAGGAATATTATAGATAATTCTATGCCCCACCCCCCCCAAATTTGACACTTAAATATACTGGACCAATTTCTTGAAAGACACACAGTACAAGGAGAAATATATGGGAAACTCACACAAAGGGAAATAGATATTGTGAATAGGCATATATCTATTACAGAAATTAAGTCAATAATTAATAACCTTCCAAAAAAAAAAAAAGAAAAAAAAAGCACCAGCCCTAGATGGTTTTCCTGGTACATCTACCAAACATTTACCAAAGAAATAATAGAAATTTTCTATAACCTCTTGTAGATAATAGAAGCAAATGGAGCACTTTCTGGCTTATTCTTGAGTGCAGAATCACCCTAATACCAAAACCAGATAAAGACACAATGAGAAAGGAAACTATAGATCAATGTCTCTCATGAAAATAGATAATAGATAAAAAATCCTCAAAAAATATTAGCAAATTGAATCCAACAATATATAAAAATTAGTATATGCCACAACTAAGTGGAATTTATTCCAGGCATGTGAGGTTGGTTTAACATTTGAAATATAGTTAATGTAATCCATCACATCAAGACACTAAAGAGACAGTAAAAAGATTAGTGGTTGCCAGGGGGTGGGAGGGTGGGGAGAAGAAGGATGAATACAGATGAAACACAGGGGATTTGAGAGTGGCGAAACTGTTTTATATAATATTATAGGAGTAGATACATGACATTCTGCATTTATCAAAACCCATGGAACTGTATGACGTAAGGAGTACATCTTAATGTAAACCATGAACTTCAGTTAATATAATACATCAATATCGAATCATTAATTGTAACAACTGTACCACATTAGTGCAAGATGTAATAATAGGAGGAGAAACTGCATGGGTGTGTGTGGGGGGATATGTGGAAACTCTCTAAGCTATCTGCTTAAATCATAAACTGTTTTAAAAAAGCAAGTGCATTTTTTTTAAAGGAGCTCACTCTTTTATGATGCAATGTTGCTTTTCTATAGATGTAACAAGGTGCAGGAAGATGCAGACTGGGATGAATAAGCACCACGCTGAATGAGCTCCTTTACCCTGAAGAGATCTTGGCCCCTTTCACAACCTACCATACCAACCTCTTAGCCTATGTATATATTTTTTGTCAGATGTTTGTTTTTATAATGAAAATACTCAAGCTCTTTTGTTCCTATGCAATTTAGCAGTAGAATGCACTTTTCCCCCCATACACTATGCCTAAAAGCACTTACTGTACTGGGTATATTTGCAATATAAGGAAAAAGGCTATAGGGCTAAAAACCAAGTTAGAATCGCTTTCTGGCATTTTCTTCTGTAAATCGCTGATTCACTTTCTGACACTCTTGCTTTTAAATTAGTCTAAGGCAAGCACAGAGGCATACTTGATAAAAGGCTTTAAAAGAATCCTGACTGCTGGGGCTCTGGTCTTTCTGACCTTATTAAGTGGGGTTGGGGACATTTAAGCCTCTTCTCTTTTTTTGATCACCACTGCAGAGCTTGCTGAAATCTGAAAAGCTAACTTGTCTTGCTAGCCATCCATCAGGGGTAATTTAGAGGAAGATGGCCAGAAAATGCTTTTGCCTTTAAGAATAAAAGAGAATTGGTAATGGGGTTTTTATTTTATTCTGGCATCTAACAATATCTGTGGTGGCCAATTGCAAACTACTGTGATTTTAATGGTACAGAAGCATTAATCTATAATCAGATGATGTTAAATACATTACTCTATACTTGAGTTAATAGTCACTGGTGCCGCTAATGAAGTCAAGGGACACTAAGAACCCTAAATCCTTAAATTATGATTAAATTAAATCCTTAAATTAGCGTGGTAGGTTCTTCTGCCTCGGCAGTTTTCTAAGTGGTTTCCTGAAACCTTTTCAGTTATACCTGAAAAGAGTTTTTGCTGTTTTCATAATAATTCAAAGACACAATTTGCCCATTTCACGAGGTTGACTTTGCACTGATACTGGACAATTTTTCTTTTTTTGGCCTTGGCTCTGCTTTGTTGACCTCAGAGCACACTTTGAATGCCATTAAAAAACAAACCACATACACAACAGGAACTGGAACTGGATATGAATTCTTCTGAGGCACGCGACCTCAGAAGAATTCTTCAACAAGGTGGATTTGTACAAAATGCAGAGGAAATAAATGAGGCAATGTGGTGCTGAGTCAAAGGGTAGCAGAGAAGCAGTCAGTGACAGTGCAGGCAGATGATACCTCTTTCTCATAAGTGTGAGTGTAAACCGCAGTGCCCTGGGTGAGTGTCAGGATGAGTTTCCCATCACTTAGCTCTGGCACAAGTGTCCTCTCTTGCCCGTTAAACTTCTGCAGGTGAACAAGTTTGCCTCCATCCAGTGTCACAATGGACTTGATCTTTTTGTCATCTGCTGTTGTCTCATCAAACTCCAACCCCAGCTTAAAGCTGATCTCTGTGTTCTTGAACATGCTCTGTGTTTTTAAGGTGATAATGTCCCCATTCTTTTTGATAATTGTGGTAGGCTTTGTCACGCTAGCCACCTGCCTGGTAGCAAAACTTGCACTCATTAACTTCATGTAGTCATCGAAATTCTTGCTGTCTGAGAGCTTCCAGGTGCACAGGAAGGCATCTACCATGGTGATGCTGGCCTAGACTGAGAAAGAAGCTGTGAGAGAGCAGGTGTGCAAGGACTTGGACTGCCGATATTGGATGCAATTTTTGGTACCTTAGGCAGTGGCACTAAACTGTACTAATGATCATTGTATTTTTCCCCACCAGACAGTGGCAATATGATTTGTGAGGATAGTTTTGCCTCAACCCATCTGTCATGACTTTCTCACAGCTATTAAAACATATTTTACAAGCAGAAACTTACATTTTAGATGAATAAATGTAGGCTCCTAAGGAAAGGCACTTTTGTGATTGTTTGAGCTGTGAGCTCAACGATCTGCTTTTCCATGGAACACCATATTTGTTTGAAGGGCCAACTGATAGACAGGCTGTGGCTATTCAGACTTGTATATTTGGCAGACATTTTGTAAAAAATGAGAAATTTGAGTCTGACATTACAAGGAAAACAAATGACAGTATTTACAGCCAATGATAAAATTTGAGCTCTTAAGTGAAAATTAGAATTTTGGGATACTTGCATATGCCACCATGAGCTTGGCAGCTTTGCAATACTTAAAGGCTTTTCTAATGAGAACAGTGGTCATAGGAATGGATGTAATGTTTTGATATTTATACTAGAATTGTCACTATTTCAGAGATCTGCTGATATTTTCCCAAAGACCAATGCATGATGTTGCAAAGTGACGTGGTTTGGCTGTGACCTCATCCAAATCTCATCTTGAATGTAACTTCCACAGTTCTCATGTGTCACGGGAGGAACCCAGTGGGAGGTGACTGAATTATGTATGGGGGTGGGTCTTTCATGCACTGTTCTTGTGATAGTAAATGAGTCTCATGAGATCTGATGGTTTTAAAAATGGGAGTTTTGCTGCATAAGCTTGCTTCTCTTGTCTGCCACCATGTGAAACATGCCTTTCACCTTCCACCATGATTGTGAGGCCTCCTCAGCCACGTGGAACTGTAAGTTCAATAAACCTCTTTCTGTAAATTGCCCAGTCTCGGGTCTGTCTTTATCAGCAGCATGAAAATGGGCTAATACATACAAAAAAATTCAAAATGTAAGGAAGGCTAATGGATTTTAATGTAATGGTTTTAGATTCCACGTTGCAGCCCATCTTTAAGAAACTACCACTTGTTCAGGTTTGGTGCACTATTAGAGAAGAATATCCCAATCATTTGAAATGGCTGTTATACTACTTCTCCTCTTTTCAATTGCATATCTGTGTGAGGCTGAATTTTCTTCATATACTTCAACCAAAAGCATACCTTGTAACCGATTGAATGCACAAGTGGATTTGAGAGTCCAGCTGTCCGCTATTAAGCCAGATATTAAGGAAATTTGCAAAAATATAAAACAATGCCAGTTTTCTCACTGATTTTTTTAAATTAAAATTTTAAATTTGTGATACATGTAGATTTGCAGAAAATTGTAGAAAATAATACAGTGTGTTGAGCACTGCAGCTCATGTCTGTAATTCCAGCTATTCAGGAGGCTGTGGCAGGAAGATCAGTTGAGCCCAGGAGTTCGAGGCTGTAGTGAGCTATGATTGCACCACTGCATTCTAGCCTGGGGAGAGAGTGACTCTATCTTTTTGTATGCGTGTGTATATTTAGTTCTGTGCAATTTTAATGCATGTGTGGTTTCATGTTTCTTCTGCCACAGTAAAGATATTGAGAAGTTCCTTCTCTACAAATGTCCCTCCTGTTGTCCTTTCATGACCATATGCACCTCCCTCCTCCCAATCCTTCTCTCTATGATCTGTTGTTTTTTCTGTTTATAATTGTTCCATTTTATTATTAGTTGATGTTAATCTCTTTTTAATTTTTAATTGACATATAATAATTGTACATCTCTGTGGGGTACAGTGTGATATTTCAATACCTTTATGCCATGTGTAATGATCAAATCAAAGTAATTAGCATATCCATCACCTCAAACATTGATCATTTCTTTGTGCTGAAACATTCTAGCTATTTGAACACATAGAACAAACTATTGTTAACTAGTCACCTTACAGCGCTAAAGAACACTAGAGCTCATTTCTCCTATCCAGCCATAATCCTGTATCCACTAACCAATCTGTCATCTCCTCTCCCTCCTTCCTCCCCAGCCTCTCGATCCCCCTGTTCTATTCTCTACTTCTATGAGAGTAACTTATTGAGCTTCCACATCAGTCTCACTATTTTTTTTGTTTTAAAAGATATAGTTCTTTTTTTATAAGAATATGTTATTTATGTTAACAGTCAATGGGTTTATTCTTATTTTATTTTATTTTTTTTGAGATGGAATCTTGCTCTTTTGCCCAGGCTGGAGTGCAGTGGTGCCATCTTGGCTCACTGCAACCTCCACCTCCTGGGTTCAAGCAATCCTCCTGCCTCAGCCTCCTGAGTAGCTGAGATCATACTCGGCTAATTTTTTGCGTGTTTTTAGTAGATATGGCATTTCACCATGTTGACCAGGCTGGTCTTGAACTCCTGACCTCAAGTGATCCACTTGCCTTGGCCTCCCAAAGTGCTGGGATTGCAGGTGTGAGCCACTACACCTGGCTTATTCTTATTTTAAAATAAATTATTACATATTACAGAATCTTTTAGTTTTAATTTCTAACTGCTAAATATTGATAGATGTAACCACATAAATAGAGATCTTTGGAGTTCTCAGTAGCTTTTAAGAGTTTAAAAGGGTCCTAAGACTAGAAAGTTGGAAACCACAAGAAACAAGTCCATAGACACCACAATCTTTTGGGTTAACTCTCTTGAATTGTTAGTAATGTCTTCTTTATAGAGTCTCATTGAATTTTTTTTTTTTTTTTTTTTTTTTTTTTTTGAATTTTCCCGTTTCTCCCCCGGGGGGGGGGGGGTGGGGGGGTGGGTGGTTCAAAGTTTTCTGCCTCAGCCTCCTGAGTAGTGGGGTACAGGATATACCACCACACCAGTAATTTTTGTTTTTTAGTAGTCATAGGTTTCACCATTTGGCCAGGTGGTTTGAATCCTGACCTCAGTGATCCCAGCCTTGGCCTCCCAAAGTGTGGTTAGAGGATGTTTTTAATATTTCTCACAGTGCCCATGATAGTGCTGGGCCTACTATGCATTCAATAAATATAAACAGATTTGATGTGAATGTCTTCATCAAGTTTATAAGCTTCATCACTGTGGTTGTGGCTTTTTTGGCAACAATGGACCCGGCGTATATAAGGCGTTGCTCGCCAATTCTAGATGTGACTTGGAAACTGTGTGTGACCGAAAATGTGAAGAATCTACCCATTTACCTCAGGATTTATCACTTTAAATCATCTTCAGTTTGCTTATCAACTGATGTGATGACTGACAGGTTCACTTTGGTCCCTGTTTCTTTTCATCAAAGTTAATGATCGTTCATCAAACCTAGAGAAGAAACTTCATAGTCACTAAGGAAAAAAGGATACAAAATCCTTCCCCTTAAGGAATTTACAAATTAAGGTGATTATTCTTTTTAGAAAAACTTGTGGGAATTTACAGGGGCTGTGGTAAAGTGGGTTAAATACAACGAATCCTAAGACAGAGAGACCCTACCCCGTGTCCCCTCGAGTGGGTGGCCAGGCAAGTATGATGACAGACACATGCTGAGACATACAGGTTTAGAGTTAGAAACTGTCAGAATCTCTATTATTTGGTTGAGCTTGTCATTGTGAGCTTCTGTGGAAGGGAGACAAAATTCTAATAGCCATTGCAACACTAAAAACTTCTCTGGGTTTAAAATTTTTTTTATTAAAGACATAAGATTCAAGTAAATATTAATACAACTGCTAATAGTGATAATGACAGTAATAAAACTCAGGAAGTTTATTTTAAACTCACTTATATCCAAAGTAGTTAATAATAATTTTTGACTTTCATTATGCCTTCCTCCTGCCATTTGTCATGACTTTCTAAAAGCTGTTAAAACATGTTTTACAAATGGAAGTTTACATTTTAGATGAGTGGATGCAGGTGCTTACAAAAACAAACAAACAAACAAAAAAAAAAACCAATTTGCCAACAAGAGGGTCCTTATTTCTATCTATTTAATAGAAGAAAATCAAAACATAGAAATCTGCCATTTAATCATGTAAGGTAGCATCACCTTAATGTAATCAGCTAACCAAAATCTCTTTGTTCAATTTACTAGTCATAAACCCAATTATTTAAAATTCAGAAAACAGATAAAATGACCTGCATAGTTAATTCAGTTTTTCCCCCTTAAAATACAATCACAATTATTTATTGAGCACTGACAATTGGAAAGGCACTGGGCTAGGTACTGGAAAGAATTATAAAATGACATGGAATCTCTTCCCTGGCACTTGGTTCATGCTTCCTTTAATTTTTTCCCCCACTTTAAAGTATTTGAGATGTCTTAGTCCATTTTGTGCTGCTATAAGAAAATACCTGAGACTGGGTAATTTATATAGAATAGAAGTTTATTTCTCACAGTTCTGGAGGTTAGAGTTTCAAGATCAAGGTGACTGCAGGTTCGGGCCTCTGATGAGGGCTGCTGTCTGCTTCCGAGACAGCTCCTTGAAAACTGCATCCTTCAGAGGGAGGAGCACTGTGTCCTCACATGGAGGAAGGCGGAAGGCAAAGAGGGACAAACTCCCTTTGTCAAGTTGTTTTGTAAGGGTGCCTGATCCCATTCTTGAGAGAGGTGCTCTCATGGCCTAATCACTTTTTAAAGGCCCCACCTCCTAATACTATTTTAAATTTTGGAGGGGACATGTTCAAACTATAGCAGTGGAGTATGGTATTCTGATCACCATTGTATTTGTCTGCTTCAGACAAATTTGGAGAATTTGACTTAAAGCACAGCTGTCGATAGCCCCAAATTCCATTCCAGCACTTCTTTACTATATAGTCTGGCCATTATCCATCCCCCTTAGACCAGATGTAATACATTGTAGGAGGAAGTAGGTGCTTCATGTGATGGAATGGGTATTAACCATCCCACAGATTGGATTAATTTTAGAATGTCACATCACTTCAAGACTTGTTGGCATGCTCAGAACTTATGCTTTCTGAGGCAACTTGAGTGGCTGCCTACAGCAGGATGAATCCTCTGGCTTATGACAAACCTGGCTTCTGCCTGTGTCTATGAGGCACCACGGCAAAGATGCCATGGCTCTGAATCCCAGCTTCACTGTGCTCAGTACATGGTCTGGAACAGAGAATGCACTTCATATATCTTCATTATCACCACTGCCACAACTACCAGATGAGCTTAGTCAACCTGTTCACTGAGGCTTCCTGAGAGTGATGCCTATTTTATTTACCTTGCAATATTATTGTGAAAATTATAAGAAAGGTTGCATAAAAAGTAATTTGCATAGTGTCCAATAAAGAGTAGAATCAAGGAAAATATAACTACCACTATTACTGATGTTGTTGTTACTATTATTATCACTACTGAGGCTGGAAGAATATCGACTTCTGCTGTGCCATCAGTGCAATACATCATGACAATGGATTATAGCAGTTATTGCTCTAAGGCACTGACATTTTCTAAACAAATAAAACATTGTATCAACTGCTGTTTTGATAATTTGGAAATGACATCATCATATATTTGTTTGTAGGCACACCATAAAAATCTCTTCATTAACACACTGATAGCATCTTTTATTTTCCTTCACTCAGAGTTGTTTTTTTTTCTGCCAACAATTAGTCATGCTTTCATCAAAAGCAAGGACTACCTAAAGGAATATTGACATTCTACAGAACTATGTCCTTCTTGCATTTTTGTAATTGTCATGGGAAATTAAGATCAGATCAGAGTCATAGCTTATAGCATAGGAAATACATAGTTCAAAAACAGCACAAGGTATTTGATGTGGTCACCAGATAACTCTGAACTGTAGACCCTTGCCAAACACTGCAGAAATGCTTTGGGCTGAAGTGTTCTTGCTTCACAGACTTCTTCATTTTATGATTGCCAGAGTCATTGAAAATAAATTTTGGATAGTGCTAAAGGGAAATAACAAACATACTATCTGGCATCAGTCTCTCAGATTTGACAGACAATTTCATGCTTTTAATTGATTCCAATCTTTGCAAAAAAGTGGAAGTAAGCAATAGACAAAAATTAACAACAAAGACACCAGAAGTGACTATCATTGCATGAAACTTTTGCTGTGTTGATTGTTTGCAAATTGCGTTCTAGTACTATATTCTCATTTGTTGAAATATATTAGAAAAGAATCCAATCCCCAAGCTTTGTAAAGATTTTGACGTTGTGGCATATCATAATTGTATTCATTTCCCCCTTTATCCTTTTTGTATTATAATCTTCCAAGTTCTAATTGGGCACACAAACTCCATTTCCTGGAGTAACTTAAGCTAGATATGTGATTAAATTCTGGCCAATGGGATGTGAGTTGCAACTTCTTACTAATACCCTTTAAAAAGAAACTGATTGCTCTGTACTCTCTTTTACCCTTCCTTTGGGGCAGAATAAAGAGGAGGTGCTGCAGATGAGAGCAACATTCTAGGAAATGTTGCTAGGGCAAGTGGAAACACTTGGAAAAGTGTATTTGGCTCTATAGAAATTAGATTTAATTTTTTTTAAAAAAAGAAGGTGATCCTGGGTCCCTGGAGGACCTCATGGAGCAGAGTCAGGTTTTTGGCTCTGCCCTACCCACAACATATGTGCTCCTCTGTTAAAAGGAAATATGCTTCCATTCTGCTTGAGGCACTGTGTTTTGTGTAACTTTGCTACAGCAACTTGGGCTATGCCCTAATACTAGACATGTTCTAAATTTTCCACACTTGCTGTTTTCCCGTTGGATGAAGGGCTTGTGAGACACAGCATATATTAAAAAAAAAAAGACTTTTCTATTACTCTTTTTCAAGGTGGCAGACAAAGCTCAAATTCACATTATAGGCTCTTTTAGTATATTACATGTCCTCAGCACTGGTACTTGGCTCCCTCCCTCCCTGCCTCCCTTCCTCCTTCCCTCCCTCCCTTCCTCCTTCCCTCCTTCCTTTTTTCCTTCCTTCCCCTCCTTCCTTCCTTCCTTCCTCCCCCCACCCCCTTTGTCTTTCTTTCTTGAGACAGGGTCTAGCTCTGTTGCCCAGGCTGGAATACAGTACGTCCATCCTTGCTCACTGCAGCCTCGAACATCTGTGCTCAATCAATCCTCCTGCCTTAGTCTCCTGAGTAGCTAGGACTATAGGTGCATGCCACCATGCCAGGCTAATTTTCTATTTTTGTAGAAATGGGGTCTTACTATGTTGCCCAAGCTGGTTTTGAACTCCCTGCTCTTGACCTCCCAAAGTGTTGGGATTACACATGTGAGTCACTGTGCCCAGCCAGTACTCAATTTCATTTTGAAAATTGTATTTCTGTTTTATTTTTGTTAAATGGAATTAAAATGTCTGTGCAGTGTCTATCATAACCTAGTACAAAAGCAATAAAACTATTGTAACCACTAAGCAATGTGGTCATTATTGACTTCTTTTTCTAGCAAAGGAAAGAGATAGGAAAATGGCTTTTGCATGGGGAATTTAGTGTGTCACAGAAAATGATATAGAAGATAATGTAAATTGTGATGATGTGAACGTGGAGTAGTTTGTGTCGAGCATGATGGCCAATGGCAGCTAACTATACCCTTCTGGAAACAGATGCACCCCTTTGCATATATCAAATCTCCAAGCTGCACCGCACCAAAAGAACCCTGGGCATCATGTTGCTTAGCTGGAAGGAAATGGGGAAGCTGTGGGAACCCCTATAAAACTCCCTCTGACATATTTAGCCTGTGGCTTGTGGGTATTCACTCAGACTCCAGGAGTGTGGGTTACCTTTAGTCAAATCTGAAGGAGTTTTGCATCTGTCACCCAATGCAGAGCTGAAGGAGAGGGAGCAGGTGTGAAATACGACCTAGACTTCCTTTTTAGTCCCAGTGGGGGGTACATTTTTGTCTCACTGTTACCCTCAGTACCTCTGGGATGGTAAATAGTGTGATGAGTAATTCAGAAAGTGGAAATGGAAAGTGTTACTATATCTGCTACTAAGCTTTGCATCAGAAAAGTACTTCCTTTGCTTCTAAAGAGACTTGAAGAGTATTGGGCTTCTTCTTCTTCTTTCTAGGTAGGTTTTTATTATCTCATGTTATAGTTACTTACATAAATGTATTGCTGGGAATTCTAGTAGCACAGGGATTATAGGAGTTTCCTGTGATTTAACTAAATCACTGGTGTCTTCAATACCATGTCCATGCTTCCCCCACAAACATCAGAGAAAATGACTTCTTGGCATGGGAAGTTTATACGTCCAGAAATAATCTATATTTATTATTTTTGGCATGGAGCCCATCCATAATCTGGCTCCAGGCTGCCTTATTCCTAGGCTCTGCCTCTTCCCTCCATGTGATATTGTATCAGATGGTAGAGGCAATGGAACCATCAGACTAGATTGTGGGTTTGGGCCACAAAGCATGACCCATCACTCTTTCAGATTCTTAGTAGATAGGATGACCCCATGAGCTTCACCACCATAATTTTATTTTTACACCCGTGAAAGTCATGGGCACTAGTTGGTGAGATCCAGAGGCCAATCCTGAGGTCCTGAAATGGTTCTCCAGGAGGGAGGTGGGTAGGAAGTGAGAGGTCACACTGTCTTCTCACACTAACCTCAGCCTCAGGGTGTGAGGCCAGCTTCAGAGGGGAGACCACAGTTCTGGGGCCCAGCCGTTTCAGCCACTGCCTTCTTGCCTTCTTTACTAAGGTCGTTAACAAGCATACTCATTAGTGGCAATTTCCCTGGTGGTTTTTGTGATGTGGGATTTGTTTGCTATGAAATGGCTGAATCCGCAAATCATTTAAAATAGTCAATCCTACTGGAGATAGAAATAACTCCTTGCTTGTGTTGATCCTAGCTAGTGACCAGTGTCCAGGAGGTGAAATCTTGGGAAGAGAGGCCTGGGCTTCTGACTCAGCAGAAACCACCGTCTTGACATTTTTAGTCTTTTCTTTGGTCTTGTCCTACTATAGAAACTTCTTCCTACAGGCCAGATTTGACAAAATAGCCCTACCAAATCATAATCAGAGGTGCACCAGCCACCCTCCCCCAATCAATTTGGTCTTATTTCTTGTTACCCTGATGATGCTCAGGATTCATCATACGTAACTCTAAGGAATCTCCAGATTTGTATAATACTTGAAACAAAATATCCAAGAAGAGGAGAAAAAGAAATGAGCAGTCCTCCACCAGGAGTGGCTTGAATCTCAGGGGAGGTTTGACAATGTCTGGAGATGTTTTTGGTTTTCACGACAATGGGAAGGGGGTTTGTACTACTGGTGTCTAGTGGGAAGGTCCCAGGAAGCTGCTAAATGTCTTACAACACACAGGACAGCCCTCTACAACAAAGAACTGTTCAGTTCAGAATGTCAATAAGGCTGAAACCCTGAAACAGAGGAAGACAAAGAGGTCTTCATATATCCTGCAGTTTAAGAAATGGGTTTTAAATATTTACTGAGCATCTATTATGTATATAAATGGTGCTTTTTTTTATGAGATGGTCTAAGGAATAAAAGTCACATTCACTAACATCAAAAAGTTTCCAGTTTACTTGGAGATGGTACATACACAATGAAATTGTGTGTTATTTATTACAGCAATAGTTCACTTGCAAGGGAGATTGATACTTATATTGGTTTGCTAGGGCTGCCATAATAAAGTTGGCTTAAATAACAGAAATTTATTTTCTTTCAATTCTGGAGGCTGTACGTCCAAGATCAAGGTGTCAGCTGAGTTGTTTTTTGCTGAGGCCTCCCTCCTTAGCTTGTAGGTGGCTGTCCTCTCTCTGTGATTTCACTTGGTCTTCTTTCTGTCTTTGTCTGTGTCCTTATCTCTTCTTCTTATAAGGATACCAGTTATTTTGGATTAGGGCCCACTCTATGTGCCCTTGTTTTAATGCAATGACCTTTTTAAATACCCTATCTCCAAATGCAATCACATTCTGAGGTACTGGCGGGTTAGGACTTCGACATATAAATTTGGGGAAGATGCAGTGTAGCCCAGGACAGCACTCTTGGGTTATAACTTGGTAGCCAACGGTAGAAAGATAAGAAGCAGCACAGAAATTCATTTTAGAATATTATGTAAGAGCTGTCACACTAAGAAAAATATTTAAATTTTTCTAAAACTAAAAGAAGGAATATGCTTAAGAGATCTGTTGTACAACATGGTAACTGCAAAAGTTACAGCAAGTTAGTAATGGAGCTACTTTATAATTTACTTTCATCCTACCCTCAGTTAATTTACTGGAATTCAACTACTGGGTAAAGGAAAACAGAGAGGGCTGGGGGCAGATATCATGGGTCCTGGACCATTAAGCCTGGAACAGTCCAGCATTGCTGGAAAGTTTAGGGGAAGAATTTTGGGTTTAAAATAAACCTTAAAAAATTGAAGTATTATGATCATATAGAAAAGCACACAGTCACCAGTGTTCAGCTTGATGAATTATGACACAGTGAACACACCTGTATTAACCACAGCCAAGGTCAAGAAACAGAACTTCATCACAACCCCAGAGGTTCCCTTGTCCCACTCACTGCCAGCCCCGGTTTCTCTTACTCCCTCTTGTAAATGATTTTAATGATTTTCCAGCCTCCCTCAGAGAAGAGAAGCACTTTGTTCAGGAGGCCTGGCCGAGGCTGGTGGGAGAGTGGAGGAATCAACTGAAGAATTAATTGAAAGTCAGAGAGAAACAATGACCAACAAAGAATTGGGAGAACAGACACAGAATTGTATACGTATAGCCTTTTATTCCAGGCAGTATTCTAGGAACAGTTTAAGACATTTTTAAGGGCATTTTCCACTTTTTACGATTTTCACTTGAGTACTGTTTAGGTTTTTTTTTTTATTTTTTTTTTTACTTTTTTTTTTTTATTATACTTTAGGTTTTAGGGTACATGTGCACAATGTGCAGGTTTGTTACATATGTATCCATGTGCCATGTTGATTTCCTGCACCCATTAACTCGTCATTTAGCATTAGGTATACCTCCTAATGCTGTCCCTCCCCCCTCCCCCCACCCCACAACAGTCCCCGGAGTGTGATGTTCCCCTTCCTGTGTCCATGAGTTCTCATTGTTCAATTCCCACCTATGAGTGAGAACATGCGGTGTTTGGTTTTTTGTCCTTGCGATAGTTTACTGAGAATGATGGTTTCCAGCTTCATCCATGTCCCTACAAAGGACACGAACTCATCATTTTTTATGGCTGCATAGTATTCCATGGTGTATATGTGCCACATTTTCTTAATCCAGTCTATCGTTGTTGGACATTTGGGTTGGTTCCAACTCTTTGCTATTGTGAATAGTGCCACAATAAACATACGTGTGCATGTGTCTTTATAGCAGCATGATTTATAGTCCTTTGGGTATATATCCAGTAATGGGATGGCTGGGTCAAATGGTATTTCTAGTTCTAGATCCCTGAGGAATCACCACACTGACTTCCACAGTGGTTGAACTAGTTTACAGTCCCACAAACAGTGTAAAAGTATTCCTATTTCTCCACATCCTCTTCAGCACCTGTTGTTTCCTACTTTTTTAATGATGGCCATTCTAACTGGTGTGAGATGGTATCTCACTGTGGTTTTGATTTGCATTTCTCTGATGGCCAGTGATAATGAGCATTTCTTCATGTGTTTTTTGGCTGCATAAATGTCTTCTTTTGAGAAGTGTCTGTTCATGTCCTTTGCCCACTTTTTGATGGGGTTGTTTGTTTTTTTCTTGTAAATTTGTTTGAGTTCATTGTAGATTCTGGATATTAGCCCTTTGTCAGATGAGTAGGTTGCAAAAATTTTCTCCCATTCTGTAGGTTGCCTGTTCACTCTGATGGTAGTTTCTTTTGCTGTGCAGAAGCTGTTTAGGTTTTAACCTAACTTCGCGTCATCTTAAAACGCCCTGAGAACCGGCGGGGGTTCTCTGCTCCGTGGAGGCTGAGGTTATCAGCTGGCTCACAGCTTTAGGGAAGCTGCTACTTCCTCCTACTCACCTGCCCGTGAGCGCAGGGTGCACAGAGGGGGGGAGGGGGCAGAGAGCAAGACGACTGGGCCAGCTCAGAGCCAGACAGTCTTACCTCAGTTTACTCATTCTGTCTCAGGGATGAGAGATGAACAAGGTCCCTAGAAAGAGAGCGAATTGATTCAGCTGCGCTGGGGAAGCAGCTCCGTTCTGCTTATGGCCTCAGCCAACTGGAGTCCACAGTGTCAGAGAACCTCATCCCAGCGTGGGGCTGCGGACCACGCCCCCTCGTGAGAGGTGAAGCCAGCAGGACTTCCTGGGTCGAGTGGAACTTGGAGAACTTTTCTGTCTTACAAGAGGATTGTAAAATGCACCGCTCAGCACTCTGTAGCTAGCTAGAGGTTTGTAAAATGCTCCAATCAATGCTCTGTAAAAATGCACCAGTGGACGATCTGTAGCTAGCTAGAAGTTTGTAAAATGCACCAATCAGTGCTCTGTAAAAACGCACCGATCAGCGCTCTATAGCTAGCTAGGGGTTTGTAAAATGGACCAATCAGCAGGACATGGGCAGGAACAAATAAGGGAATAAAAGCTGGCCACCCCAGTCAGCAGCAGAAACCTGCTTGGGTCCGTTTCTACCCTTTGTTCTTTCACTCTTCACAATAAACCTTGCTGCTGCTCACTCTTTGGGTCCCTGCCAATTTTAAGAGCTGTAACACTCATGGCAAAGGTCTGCAGCTTCATTCTTGAAGTCAGTGAGACCGCGAACCCACCAGAAGGAACAAATTCCTGGACACACTCGCTGGTGCATTGGTAATGCAGCCCAATCAGATTAGCGACCCCTCCTCTTGGGGCAGAGCTAAGAGGGGTGTGTCCCTGTTATAGAAAAGATTAGGAGCAATCAAGGGAGAACCACTGCGCGTGCTAAGGAGGGTGTAATCGGGTTGGCTGGCTGTGGCTGAGCTGGGAAACAGGAGTGTGGGGTGCTGGGAGTTGGGTGGGGTGCTGAGTTCATGTTGAGAAGTGGCGAAAGTAGGAAAGGAGTGGCAGGCCAGTTGTTGAAGGTCTTGAATATTGGGAAACAGATTTTAACTGTGTTGTATCTTGTAGGTTACTGGGAAACGGTTGTTGGATCTTGAGCAGAACAGTGACAAGGTTGTATTTCACGAAAATTGTAAATCAGTGTGGGGGTGGGGGCCAGGGAGGATTGCGGGGAGAGAATGGATCTAAGAGAGGAAGGGAGACCATTGAAGGACATGTGATGCACATCTAGATTAGCATGTAGCCTCGGGGAATTGGATGAAGTTTAGAGAAGTACACAGTCCTAGCATCAGGCTTCAGACAAAGGGCAGGCTGGGGAGCTTCTAACAAATAAATCCCTGAGAAACTTTTTTTCTTTTGGACCTGAGTGAGTAGCGGGTTGAGTTAATCATACTCTTCTGTGTATAATCACCGTCATCATTGGTTCACTGGGGCCCTCACTTAGTTTATGTGTTCATTTGCTTATTTATTCATTTTTTTAATCCCCATTCTGCACTGTTGTTTTTCTCCCCCCCATATGCAGCTTGTCTAATGTTTGTGCCTTTTTGCTTGTGAGTGTTGTTTCAAAGTGTTTGTTGTTTTCTTGTTTGTATGTTATTTTAAAAACTTTTTATTATGGAGGGGAATTTTGAACATATCCAAAAAGACATAGAAGAATATAATAAATCCCGCGTGCCCATCATTCACCCTTAACTACCATCAGGCCATGGCCAGTCTTACTTCATCTACATCCCATCCGCTGCCTGCCTTCCACACATCAGATCATTTCTCCCATAAATATTTGAGTGTGTTTTTCTGCAAGATAACACAACCACAAAATCCTCATCAATAGCTTTAAAAGAACAATATTTTCTTAATATCAAAAAGCTAATCCTCAAATTTCCAATCTTCTAATGAGTATTATTTTTTCCACAGTTTGTTTATATGAATCCAGATTTAAATAAGGCCCAAACATAGTGATTGGTTTATATAAGTCTCTTTTAATTAGTAGGTTTCTTACTGAATCTGTTTTTTTTTCCCCTACAGTTTGTTTGTTGAGAAACTCAGGTGTTTTGTCCCATAGAATTTAACAAAATGTAGATTTTGCTGATTGCATCCCTGTGGTGTAGTTTAACGAGTTCCTCTGTTCTTTTGTAGTTTCTTTGAGTTGGTAGCTGAATCTAGGGATCTCATCACATCTGTATTTAATTTTTTTTAACAAGAGTGTTTCATGGTTTGTCTTGTGTTCTTTCATCAGGATGTGCATAATGTGTGGTTGTCTCTTTTTTATGTGACATTAGCAGCCACTGATGATCAAAGCCTAGGACTATTTATTTTTGTATTACTTATCTATTGCTGTGTAACACTATTGATGCAAACTTAGTGGTTTATAGCAAAACATATTAATTATCTCAGTGTTTGTGGATCAAAATCCAGGCATGAATCAGCTGATTCCTCTGCTTCCAGATGTCTCAGAAGTCTACAAACAAGGTGTTGACCAGGGCTGGGGTGTCACCTGAGGCTTGACTAATATAGGATCCACTTTCAAGTTTATGTGGCTGTTGGCAGGATTTCATTCTTTGGGGGTTGTCTAACTAAGGGCCTTATTTCCTTGCTGGCTGTTGGTCAGAGGCTACCGTTAGTTGCTTGCCCTGTGAGCCTTCCCATATAGCAGCTTAGTTCATCAAAGTCAGCAGGACAGATATCTATAGAGAAAGTCTGCTAGCAAGAGAGAGGCTACAGTTGTATGTAACATAATCATGGAAGTGACACCCATAGCTTTTACATATTGTGTTGGTTGGAAGTAAATCACAGGTCCCATCCACACTCAAGGGGAGGGGATTGCACAATGGTGTAAGTATCAGGGATAATTGCAGGCTGTCTTAGAGTCTATTTGCCACAGTTGAGTTTGTAAACTGATGATATTATAATTCTGGGATTTCTTCTTTGTTTACTAGCTGGAATATTTCTATAAAAAGAAACTTCTCCTTGTATTGTTTGACTATCCATGGTATATTTTAGAAAGGGATCAGAATAAATGCTTGATTTTTCCCTTTTACTTACCAGTTTTAAAAACTAGTAAGTTGATTCCCTTGCATTCTCCAATGGTGGTCAATTACATGGGCAGGTATTGTTAATTATGTAAATACTATTGTGCTAAATACTGTATTCTGTTTATTTCCTTTTCAGAAACTCAGTACCTTGTTTTAAAGATCTATTCATAATGATGTGTGTACATCTGGTTTTTAGCTTCTACTTGCTGAAGAGTCTTCATGGTGTGTATAACCCCTTTCACCTATCTACTCAGCCAGTGGACACCAAGACTGCCTCCAAGTCTCTGCCGCGACAACCATTCTCATACAGCTTCCCTCATGGACTCACACACCTGCAGTGGAATTGGTGAGTCATACAGTGTAACTAAGTAGTCAATTTGCTTAAGTAGTGCCAGATTGCTTTCCGGAATGGCTGCACAAAGCTATTCTCTCATGAAAATGATTTATTACCATATGTAGCTTAGCTTTAAGGTGGGAGGAAACACCTTAGTATCTTCATGAATTTTATGCCCTTCACTAAGCTGAACTAAGTTTCTTAAGAAAGTTTCCTATCAGAAGCATCCAAGTTACTCCACATCTCCAAAGCCACAGCCGTGCTGGGTGATGAGAGCTAAGAGACAGAATCTTATGCTACTATATCCCAACCTAGACTACTGCAACCTGGTAAACTGTCCAAATTCTATTCCAGGCCTCAGAGATGAGGGAGAGAAAGACGGGAAGACGAAGGTATGATGTATTAGGCTGTTTTTGCATTACTCTAAAGAAATAACTGAGGCTGGGTAATATTAGAAAGAAACTAGCTCATGGTTCTGCAGCATTGCTCCAGCATCTGCATCAGGTGAAGGCCTTGGGAACCTTACAATCATGGTGGAATGCAAAGGGGGAGCAGGCGTCACATGGTGAGAGAAGGCGCAAGAGAGAGAGATTTTAAACAAACAGATCTGTGAGAACTCTGTCTCAGAGAGACAGAGAGAGAGAGAGAGGGAGAAAGAGAGAGAGAGATTGATTCAAGGAGAGTGTGGTTAATAGAGCCAAATGATGAAGAGAGGTCAAGGAGAGTGAGGAGAGGAAATGGTTTCAGAAACTGTGATCTTACATGGAGAAAGTACTTCACCAATGTCCTTAGGCTGCTGAGTGGGGCAGCTAGGAGCTCATATCTACTGATTTGGGGAGGCTTTAAGACAAGTAGAATACTGGGACCACAGACAAGTGGAAATACACGGTTGGATCTTGAAACCTTAAATTAGATGCAGTTTCAAACAGAATTTTGCTGGCTTAATCATCAACTTAAAGAAACCATAAGTGATCAGACTGACAATAGCTTTTGTCCAAGTCCAGGCAATGACATGGAGAACATTGAAATGGTATTGATGATGCAGGTGCTATAAAGGAGACTGTAAAAGACCATTAAAGCATTATTCTCACATGCCTGTGTCAGCAGAAAGCAAAGGGGCTGTCAAGGAACATGTTTTTTAGTTTGTCTTACCTGAAGGTTCACTGAAAAATTAATGTGTTTGGTGGTAAGGAGCAATTAATTATCAATGAGCTTTTCCACCTGCATTCTGTTCATTGGAAAAGGATCTTTCAATTTGGGCCATCATAAATAGCAGTATTTTTTTTTCAAACAGCATTTTAATGAGCAGAACATAAATAAATTCATTGCTTCCAAAAACAATACAGAGATTGAAGTGGCAGAGCACCAGGCAAGTTGCCTTTTGGGTTTTAAAAAACCCAATATTTCATGACCATTGCAAGACCAAGGCAGGGTTTGCAGGATGAGCTCTTTATTGAAGCCAGGTGTAAGCTGTCTGCTCTTCCTGGCGGGGAGGCTGTTTGGGTTGAGTATTTCCTGTGGTGGCTGCGCATTCTGGCCCAAGTCCCTGGTGCCACTGGTCTTCCCCACTACTCCCACAATCTCTTCTTGCCTTTTCTCCCTTTCTCCCCTCCTTCCCCGCTTACTTTTTCCCTCCCTCCCCAAGTCTGCTTTCTTGAGGCAGTTCCATTCACACACTCTACCCAAAATGTTTAAAAAATTATTCATCATTCCACAATTCAGCTCATGTTATTGGACCCATGGCATGTTATTTATGTTCAGCGTGGCTACAGTAGAACTCGGACCCTGGAGTGATGGCATCTGAAGTGTTTCTGTTCACCCTTAGCTGAAAAGAAGCAGTGTTTGTAATTTTTCTCTGAGGATTCCTTCTTCTGTAAAATGGAACAACAATTCCTGCCTTACTGCAAGCTTGTAAGGAGAAAATTAAATGCAGTATATGAAAACCCCTAGGTCAGTGCCTGGCACATGGAAGGTGCTTGGTAAATATTGGCTACCGTGAACATAAACATAAGATGACTGATTCCGTCTACCCCTCCAAAACAAAAGAAGGTGCATCCCTTCCTTAAAAAAAAAAGTGAGAAAATCCTGAAACTAGGGGCAGAGAAGTCAGGCAGCAGAGCTCAAACATCTGTTCTTGAAGCCAGCTGCTTTGAAGTAGATATTATGGGAATTGGGAACTCTTGATTTTTCGGTAACAGCTTTAAGATATCATTGACATATGAAGACTGTATATATTTAAGGCATACAACTTGATGTTTTGATATGTGTATACATTGTGAAATAATCGCTGCTTTCCACGTAATTAACATATATATTGCCTCTACAAAGTTAAGCCTTTTTTTTTTTTTTTTCTCTGTTGCCCAGGCTGGAATGCAGTGGTGCAATCCTAGCTCACTCTAACCTCGAACTCCTGGGCTCAAGCAATTTTCCCCCCTCAGCCTCCTGAGTAGCTGGGACTACAAGTGTGTGCCACCTTGACTGGCTAATTGTGTGTGTGTGTGTGTGTGTGTGTGTGTGTGTGTGTGTGTAGATAGGGTCTTGCTCTGTTGCCTGGGTTAGTCTCAAACTCCTGGCTTCAAACAATCCTCTCACCTCAGACTCCCAAAGTACTGGGACTACAGGTGTGAGCCACTGTGCCTGGCCTGTAGTTACAGTTTTTATACTTCATGACCAACATCACCCCTTTCCCTCTTCTGCCAACCCTTGGCAACCACTATCCTACTATGAATTTGATTATTTTAAATTCCACATGTAAGTAAAATTGTTCAGTATTTCTCTTTCTATATCTCAGTTAGCATAATGACCTCCAGCTCCATCCATGTTGTTACAAATGACAGGATTTTATTTATTTTAAAAGGCTGAATAATATTCCATTGTGTATATGTCTATCATGAGAATTTTGAAGAAGCGTCAAGAGTGGTCAAGGAGAATCCTGGCTACAAGAAGATGATGTTTAATTATGGGCATTAAATTGTCTAATTAATAACCAAGGTCATCTGGAGAAAATCTGTGGGTAGATGGGATCAGGTTTCTGGGATTCAATCTGACACAAGACTCATTAATCAATGAGGCCAAAGCTCCCCAGTGACCTCCATATTGTCAAATCCACTATATGCTTCTTGGTTCTTGCTTTATCTTGGCCTCTAAAATTAACTGATGTTGGTGACCCTCTACCCCTTAAATCAGTGACTGATACAACAAAATTCTCTTTTGATCTTATCTGTTTTGGGGGTTCTTGGTTGGGTCTTCTTCTGTATGGCTTTTAAGAGTGTTGCCAAGGATTTGGGCCTTAGTGTTCTCCTGTCTGTGTAAGCAATTTGATCAGTATCTTCACTTTTTTTTTTTTTTTTTTTGAGGTGGAGTCTCGCTCTGTCACCAGGCTGGAGTGCAGTGGTGTGATCGAGGCTCACTGCAACCTCTACCTCCTGGGTTCAAGCGATTCTCCTGCCTCAGCCTCCCAAGTAACTGGGACTACAGGCATGCACCAGCATGCCTAGTCAATTTTTCTTTTTTCTTTTTTCTTTTTTTTTTGAGACAGAGTCTCGCTCTTTTGCCCAGGCTGGAGTGCAGTGGCAAGATCTCGGCTCACTGCAAGCTCCACCTCCCAGGTTCATGCCATTCTCTTGCCTCAGCCTCCCAAGTAGCTGGGACTATAGGCGCCCGCCACCATGCCCAGCTAATTTTTTCTATTTTTAGTAGAGACGGGGTTTCACCATGTTGGCCAGGATAGTCTTGAACTCCTGACCTCAAGTGATCTACCTGCCTCGGCCTCCCAAAGTGTTGGGATTACAGGCGTGAGTCCCTGTCTGGCCAGTATCTTGACTTTTAACCACCACCCATTTGTAGATGTTACGCAGCATAAAACTGTGCTATCTTTGTAAGGAGGCTCTTTGAACTTAGCTCAATCCAGTTGGCTGGTATGTCCATCAGTTCTTCCTGCTGTATGTCCTTTCAGGCCCTCCTCTTCTCTCCAGCCCCATCCCAGAGCTGCCTTAGGTAAGGTCTTCCTCATCTCATGTGTGGCAGAGCCAAGTCTCTGTGGTGGAAACCCTGACATCTACTTTGACTCCCTCTACCACTTTGCCAACAGTGTGCACTTTCTAAAATACATGAGCTTTTAAAAAAATTCAACCTGATTGATTGTCTTCTAATACATGAATTTAATATGTTGATATTTATTGTGATTATCACCATATTTGGACTTGTTGTTAACATCTTAAAAATACATACATTTTAATTTCTTCCCAACACTTTTTTCTCTCCATTGCTTTGGAAACTATACATTTAACTTTTTGGTAGGTTATATCTTTACCATACATGAATTTTCTAATAACATCTAAAATTATTCATTCATTCTCATTCCTCTATCTCCTTATTTTTGTCATCTAGAATTTAAAATAAAAGAGTTATTTTTGACAGTTAGTAGTTAAATTATCAATATAATTTACCAGTTTCTTTGCTCACCATTTAAAATAAATTTGTACTCCTTCTTTGTGATCCTTTTTCCTCTTGAGGAACTATTTTTCATTTAGTGGGTGCCCATAGGTGTTAAAAGTTCTTAGACTTCATATGTCTAAAAATATCTACCTCACATTCTTCTTAAATGACAGTTTGAATAGGTAAAGAATACTTATTTTTCCTTAAGCTTTGATCACATCACTCTTCTGTCTTCTGATATTTATTGTTAATGATGGGAAGTCTGCTGTTGGTCTTATTGCTATTCTTTTGTGGATTGTCTTTTTCTCTGTTAGATTTTAAATTTTTTTCTCTATAGCAATGTTCTGCAGTTTCATTACAATGCGTCTAGTTAGGAATATATATATTTGGTGCCCAGTGGTCACTATAAATCTATGATTTTTTTCAATACTGGAAAATTATGAACTGTTAGTTCCTTCTATATATTTTTTCTACACCAATTCTTCTATTCTTTCATTTTGGGGCTGCTGTGAGTCTTCTGTTGGAGTCCCTCAGTCTGTCCTCTTGGCTTCTGATGACACTTTTCATGTCTTCTTTTTTATCTTCTGTGCTATCTTCTGGGCAGTCTGTGAGCTTTCAATTTCAATGACAGTATATTCTCTTTTCAGGACTAGTATTTGGTTGCTTTTCAGAACCATATATTGTTTATTCATATCTGCTTTTTTTTGTTTGTTTGTTTCTCATAGATGTAATTACTTCCTTTATCTCTGAGGGTTTTAAGCATGCTTCTTTTAAATGATTTTGAGATTGCTCAGGTGTTTCTATTTGGAGGGTGTAAATGTTGCTGGTCTTTGAGCTTGCTGTCTAACTTTCTTCCTGTTAAATTTTCTTTCAAATTTAGGTTTGTGTGCTCTTCCTGAGCAGCGCACTTCTCCCCACAGCTCTGGGTTATTTTCCTCTCCAGTTAGTGGTTTTGACATTGCCTCTCTCTGGTTCCCAGGAACTCTGTTCTGGATCCAGGTTGAATGTTGGTAGATGGGCTCTTACCTCATGTACCGGGGATACATACATGCAGCCACTCAGCTGGTGGGTGGCTTCCCCCAGGATGGGGCTCCAGGGCTGTGCCTGCTTCCTGCCAGTCCACTGGCCTATAGAAGGGCCAGTGTTTTAGCTTTTCCACCTCCTTTTACAAACAAGGGAGCTCAGCACCATGCCTGGCTTCAGGTGGTGATCCTGACTTGGGTCCTCTGCCATATCTGGAAGGTTTTGCTCCCTGTTACCCAAAAAGAATCAGACTTTGGTCATCTATGCCTTCGTGACCAAGAGACCAAGAGGCCCATGGTTTTGACACTGTTTATTACTCTTTCTTTTTCACGGAAGTATTTATCTGATTTTTCAGTGTGATTTTATATTTATTACAGAAATATATGTTTTACATATTATTGCTGTGTTTGGAGCAGAGATGAGGGGGCCCACAACTTGAGCTCAAAATGCCATCTTGCCAGGGAATATCTCTCCCCATTAATCTTTGTGTTCCCATGCTTGTCACACAGCAGGTGCTCTATGAATTTTGGTGGTTTGCTGTTACTGAGACATGGGCCTACTGGAGGCACAGAGGCCTGATGGTGAGAAAACCCCGGTTACCACAAAGTCAGGGAAAGCTCTGTCTGAGGCCCTATTCTATGACTTGGAGGCCTGTCTCAGAAAGCTCTACTTCCTGGAAAGACTATCAGGGTGTTAAAGTGTCCTCGCTACTAGAGAGAGGACTGATCCTTTTAGTGCAGAAAAGCATCGTCATCCACCTATGAGCCTTTCTTGTAGTGTTTAAAGAAAGTGTTGTCGTTTAAGCTGATTTGTGGCCCATCAGAAGACTCAATATCCCCAAATTTGGATTCTTGGGCCAGTGGGTCAGTGTTTCTCTTCAGCAGACTGCCTCAGTGGTAGAGACAGGAGCTGCATTGATTGTTGACAGGACACCAACCTGTGTGAAAACCAGGTCTCACACAATCCATCCAGGCGATAATCTGCTTTAGGATCGACAGATGCCCTCTATGGAGAAAAGAAGTCAGTAATGTGCTCTCAGAAGGAAACTTTGTCAGCGGGTTGTTAGAAGTAAAGGGTGTGATTACAATCTAACTTCAGTGTAACTTTGACTCTTCTGTGTGTTTTTCTCATTTATCTCATGAGTCATAAAAACATTTTGATGATTGCAGCAAAGTCTGTGGCTATTTAGCTCTACCACACTGGAAACGCTTTATCCAGTAATAGAAAGAAATAGAGTGCCACATTGTTATGTTCCAGAGATCCAGCCTCCGCTCTTTCTTTGTCTTTTATTGGAAACTTGTGAGATTTGGAAGACTGCTCCCTGGATGCATTTGGCATCCCAGTTTGCTGAGAGTTTCTACAGTTCTGGTTCACTGCTGGCTCAGGGTGGTGTGGGAGACATTGGGTGTTTTGCCTGTCCAGCATCCATTTCCATTCTTCTAGGAACTGGATGTTTCTGTCTTGTGGAGAACGTATTCCACAACTGGAGCCAGACCCACCCTGCCACAGAGGAAGCCACGTGACCCAGGAGTGGTTTAGAAATGGGCACATGACCCAAGCAGAGGCTTCCCAGGACCTTTCTGTTGGAACTATTGGAAACTATTTTCATTCCACTGGAATTCTATGCTGGCAACCACCTTCTCACCTTTTGGAGAGCACCTGTCTAGCAGGTGCAGACAGAGGCACGTGTATGATGACATTGTCTGAAACCTTACATCAGCCTTGCCCGAGGTCAAATGCATTCCAGTGAATAAACTCATGGATTTCTTTCTTGGTTTAAGCTAATTTGAGTTGAATTTCTGTCACTCAAGACTGAAAGTGTCCTGACCCTTATGTGTAGGAGTTAAGAGTGAGAAATCATTTAACAGAATTCTTGAGAGCATGCTCTATGTACATCTTCACTCATTTCAAGCCCAGGCTACTTATGATGCATGCCTGGCCCTTAGGCACTCTCAGGGTAGCTGTTTATGAAGCATATTGGACAATAATTGACTTTTTGTGTGTCTAAGGTTTGAGTTTCTTTGATCAACTAGTGCTGCAGGAGCCAAATAGTCAAGACTGGGGAAAGGAGAGGAGGAAGAAGACCATGAAGTAGGGCACCTACTGATCCTAGGAGCCATCCAGGAACTGCGACTATTGTGTGCCTAAATACAGGAAGGGCCAGTGACTGAGGATGTGCCTTCTGGATGCCTGCCACGTTTCCTGCTCATTCACCCAAGCCTGTCGAGATATCAGTTTACCCAGAGAGTCAACGTACTTTTTCCACAGTGAGACCAATTGAGAACGCAAGTATCCCAATTTCCAGGCAAGTGCTCTGTTTACCAGATCACACTTCCTTCCTGTCTTGAGAACAAAATAAGCTAGCAGTCAGAAAGCACAATTGGGCACAAGATTCTACAAACAACAGGAGAACATGTCCTGTAGAAAAACAGCACAATGTGCGTGGTCTGTGTAGCTGGGAGCTCCTGTAGAATAGGTGGGCTTTCAGAAGTTCAAGAGAAGGAAGACAGGACAGAGAACCTCTGAGCTTGCCTCTTCCCACCAAAAGTTGTGGAGGTTCTGACTCAGTGCAGTAAGACTGTGTGGGGCAGGAGGAACAGCAGGAGGAGAAGACATAGAAATCAGTAGAAGGCAAGGCCGAATGAGGGGACTGATTGCTGATTAGAATCTTGCTCTTCTCTTCTAAGTGTTGTGTTCCAATGGGACCCCTAAGTCCGAATATGGATTGGAATAGAAACCTTGAAACTGTCATTGAGGAGTGAAGCATGGCAGTGTTGGGGTGGGGGTTGCCAAGTGGACGGGATGGAGAGAGGCAGTGGTTTTGTAGGAGAACAAAAAAGAAGCAAGTGAAGATGGTTTCTTCACCAGAAGCTGCCCTCAAGCCAGGTAAGCGAGGCATGGAATGCTGGGCTTCTAGAAAGATCCTGGACCTTAGGCCCTGATCCAGGTGGAGCCCAGAGGGCTGAGATCAGAGGAAACCTGCTGAGAAAGTGTGGGATTTCTTACCACAAGGCAGTCTCACTGCCCTGACCAGACCTGGCCACAATTGACATTTAGACAGAAAAGAGCACACAGAGAACACTGAGGAGCGTGGCCCACCCACGCTGTGTAGGAGGCAGACAGACACCTTTTGTCTGTGAGGCCAGTACACTCTGTGTGTCTTCCTCTAGTCTACAATCAATTCCCTCAACCATCGCTGGCTTTTAATCCAGAAACTCATCTGTGGGAGATTGATTCAGCGCCTACGTGCTGCCTGTCAGCTCAGGGCCAGGGCAAAGCCAAGCAGGGCACAGACGTGGCTTCTGCTCCCACCTTTCTGGCTCCTCTATGCCCTTTAATTCATTGCATCAGATTCCCCTTTTTAAGAGCTTAACGACTGAGGTGTGTGCACAGCTTGTGTTCCTGACCAAGGAAAAACTCTGTGCTCTGTCTGTGGCACGTCAGCATCCTCCCCCATCTCCTGTTGCCAGCCTCTGCCCTGCCCAATGCAGTTCAGCTGGCTGGCCAGCGCCGACAGGGAGCCTTCTGGTTACCCCTGGCTGATCAAGGTCTTCCCTCCACACCCCCAGCCCTGCTCCCAAATGGGGAGAGTTTTTGGAGACCCTCAAAATAATTATTCACTACGTTAATTAGATGTGTAAAAAGGGTGGGGGATATTACTCTAGGAATGAATTTGAGACCCTTGTGGTGTCAGAGAAAGGACTAAATGGACAACAAACCCACATTATAAATTATTTATTTCATCCATTCCATCTGAACAATGGATATGTCCATGTGAAAACCAGAGCTCAAAAATCAGAATCAAAGGACTGACCACCATAGCCCACAAGCACCCTCTACATCACTGACCCCCTAGTATGTCATTAAAATAATTAAAAATAAAGAGGCTGGTTGCAAGGGCTCATGCCTGTAGTCCCAGCAGTTTCAGAGGCCGAGGCCAGAGGATGACTTCTGGTCAGGAGTTCAAGACCAGCCTGGTCAACATAGACTCAATCCCTACGAATTTTTTTTTTTTAAAGACAAGAAAAAAAAAGAAAAGAAAAGCCAGTTGATTCAGGTGCTCTAATGAGATCTGTAGACTTGTTCTTTGAACCCACATTTATGTTAAACAGGAGCTTCCAGCTCTAGGTTCTTGGGCACAGGCTGATGTGAGTTCATTGTGGATTCCTGTGAAGTGTGTTACTGCAGGTGACCGAAACTGGACTTGGGCTGAGGTATGAGGACTCTCCCTGAGATATGAGTGCTTTACTAGTTGCTTTGTTTTGTGTCAGGAGAAAGCTTGGCAGCTCCTCCTCTATATCGTAGCCTCTCTCAGAACTCTTGTGTCTTGTCATCAGCCCTTTCTGGGTGGTGCCATCTCCTGCGTGGCCTTGCCATGAAGAGACTTCTTTTTGGGTACCTGGGGCAGACACTGCCACAACCACAGGCGTCCTTTGCTGAGTGCTAGTTGTGGCGAGGAGCTGAGGCCGGCTGACATGAGTGTGCCGGTGCTCCAGGATTATGCTGGTTGACCAAGTTGGTCAGCTGAAAAATTCCTTAAAATACCCCAGGGGCCTGTTTTTATTTTGTATTGTTTCTGAAAGGATAAATACTTGAAAACATGGATGCCAGAAAAGAGAGCTCTATGACTTTTATGAAATTGGCCATGCTGCAAGTTTAACAAAAAACTAGTTAAAAGACTAGAAATTATGGTTACAAAATATCTTTGCTAATAGTTTACTGTCTGGCTTGGGTGAGTTTAACTTTAAGGTGTGGTAGCTCTGGAAATTTATCGTGAGTCACACATAATAACCGGCTACACCATCAGGCATCAGCCCACACACAATTTTCCAGCCCTGAACTTTGAGTGTTTCATACAAAATGAAAATAATGCAGTTTTATGTTTTATTCTAGGGATGAGGTGGTTGGCACCATTTTAGGCTTTGCTGAAGACTTGTGAATTTGATGTTTCCTACCAAATTAAAACATATTGAGGGAGTACTTAGTTTCTAGCTGACGAACATAAATCTCCTTTAAGAGAAAACCATGCCAAAAAACCATGGTATATTGTCTGTATGTTGATTTCCTCCTTTGTTGGTTACTTGTTTGACCTGGACCATCAGTTCTCAAAATGGCCAACTCAGCTCTTGAAATCATAATTACACATTTGAAGGAAGCTGAAACCAGCACACACAGATGGCTATCTGCCTGCATGCTTTCTTTTTCTTGCCTTCTGTTCTCTGAGATTGGAAAACCATTGATACACTTTCTCTTGTACTGAATCAAAGGTGCCTTCACGCAGGAGATGGTCAGTAGATGTTCTTTCTCTATATGCTTGGATTGGTCTTGAGTTTTAATAGTTATTAAATGCAATTGTGCTGGGCCCTTGGAAAACCAACTTTTATTATGTAAATTCATGAGAGACAATTATTTTCCTGAAAGCCTGTCTCTGTCTGGGATGTCTCTCTGTTCTGAAAGGCTTTCTCCATCTGGGATATTTTTTTGTTCCATCAAAATCCTCCTTAAACTCTGTGGTTCTGCTAAAATATCTCTTTCCTTGACTTTCTTTCTTCCCCTGTCCTTTCTTCTTTGAGATTTCCTTGGCACTTGTCTCGTCATGTATATCCATTCTGGATGCTTGGTCACTGTTTTTTAATGTGTTCTCTTGCATGTGTTCATATAATCTTCTTAACTAGTCCATAATATCAGCAAAGGAAAAAAATGCTTCGCTCATTTTTATAAATGTCACTGTCTAACACACAATAGGCACCCTGGAAATGATTTGTTAATGTAGTTCGTGTGTTCATTAACTTTCATGTAGAGCAAACCATGTGCGAGACCCTCTGTTAAGCATTTTCACCTCCACTGTCTAATTGAATCTTTCTAGGGACTCTAGGAGATAGGCATTATTATAATTTTTAGGTGACAGAACTAATCCACAAAGAGCTTCCCTGATGTCCCCAAGCCAGGAAATGGCAGAGCCAAATTCAGTATAATTCCCAGTCTAATACTTCTTTTGCAATGCCATCTTCACAATAAGAATCATCAAGAAGGCCAGGGGGCAGGGATGCTTCCTTTTACAGGTGGGAAAGCCTGCTTAGGAAGTCAGCTCCTCAGGAGCCCTGGGACCTGTTGGAGGTGTCCTCAGGGAATGACTGTGCAAGCTGCTGGCAAGCTCCCACAGCCCTCTTGGGGGCTAGAGACTCTTAGGAGTGTCTCTAAACTCTCTGCTCAGTTCTTCTGACTATAGCCTTGTTATGCTGATATCCAGGGTTCTGATGGCCATAGGCAAGGAGCGTGCCTCTGAAAGCTCTTTTATTTTCCCTGGCATGGGATTCTTTCCTCTTGATGCACTTGTGTCCTGTGCACTGTTACGCCGTAAGCTTTCTTCTAGACAGAGCTTGCCACAGGCAGAAAGGACAAAGAACAGCTGGCCCTGAGGATAGGAAGGCAGCTCTGCAGACACTGAACAGGGCTTTGAAATCCCTTGAGTCCACGGTGGGTGAGGGGTCTTGCTGCAAATGTGCATGTCTGTGCTCACAGAGTAACGCTAAACCCATGCAGCTGAGCTGCTGTGCCATCACCTGAAGCAGTATAGTTGAACAGGCTTGCCTGGATAGGAATCCACTTGACTGTACACAAGGAGAAATGTTGGTACCTAGCAAAGAAGCATTGTGACAAAAGAGAAAACTTGGCTAACACATTCTAGTGGTTTTAGATAATTTCCCTTTGTTGGTCAATAAACCAGGCTTTGGGGTGGGGGATGTGAAAAATTTCACCCATACACAGCAGAGTTTCTCAGTGTCAGATGTCTGTCACAAATTTTGCTTGTGGTCATCTCTAAAAGCCTGCAATTTAAAAAAAAAACAGCAGCAATTATCTCAACCAAAGTGCTATTGAGAACACTTCCCAGTGGCTGATCCTCAGACTCCTTTCCCAACAATGTTTTCCTCGTGCAAAAAGCCCAAAGGAGCGTGTGCGTGGTTCTGAAGCCGAGAAGTCAACTCCGCGGAAAATTTGCATGCTGTAATTGAGTTGCCAGGAATACTCAAGACATAATTCTTCAGGCTTATAATGATTGTGATTCCCTGCAGCCTTCCAGGCTGGCAGTGGAAATGGCAGCTGGACTCCTCCAGGCTCTTGTAACCTGGTTGTAAGATTGGGCCTACGCCATGCAGCTCTGATCCCCTTGTTTTCAGGAGGTTGTAGCTGGTCAGCCCTCAACCTTCCCCTCCTTTAAACTCCTCCAGTTTATTATGCATTTACAACTCCTTTGGACATGGGGTCATCTGGTTGCCAAGTGTGCTGGATTGAAATATTTAGTATAGAGGCATCTTGTGACTACAGGGTAAGTTCTTGGAGGAAAAGAAACTTCTCATACTTCTTTAGATAAGCACTTAGTAGATGCTGAGTACTTTTGAATGAATGAACAGAGATGGATTTCGCATTCCTTTGAAATATTTTGAGTGCCTGTTTGTGATGTGTCCCTGTGGACATGCATGATATAAGGTGTGATCAGGATGAAGTCGAAGAAGGAACCAGTGTAGAACCTTTGTGGATAATTTTCAAGAAAATTAGTTGGTCAATCATTCCTGGCTGACAGATTGAACTTAATATGGGAGTCATTTAATTGATATTGCATCTTTGAGCATTAGGGCAAAGGCAAGAGCCTCTGCTCCTTGTCTGCCCTATTGCTCAAAGATGCAATATGAGGATTTGTGTGTGTGTGTGTGTGTGTGTGTGTGTGCATGTGTATATGTGTGGAAGTCTACATTGGATCTTGTCACTGCATTGCAGTGAAGCGGGACACAGTTGATTCCTAACTTGGAGGAAGCTTCCATCACTTCATCCCATTATGCTATATCTTGGGATACTTTCTTGTGTGTTGGGGCATCCTTTTCTCTGATTCTATTTTTGAGCCCTAAAATACTTCCTTAGTGAAATATTTGACTATCCAAAGTTCAAGTATGCTCAGACAGTAAGTCTTGAGATGTAGAGATGAAGAAGGGTTGGGGGAATGTTTCTTGATATAATTTAGACTAAAGGCAGGTATGAACTTTGTTTTGGAGATTTTGGATTGACTGTCTCCATGGTCCTGAATCCCAGGGCCAATCAGAAGCAAAACTGAAAAAGTAAAATTTACCTCTGAAAGTTTCTCACCTCCCTTTCCATCTCCTGGCTGCTTTTCCCCATGGTGATAATCTCTCTAAACAGGTGCTCATTGCACAGATGACCTTCTTCCCCAGCCTCCTGTCAAAATCTGTGTCCAAGTTGCTACAACTTTGGACACTTGAGGTTGCTCCAAGCTCAACTAGAGCCACTGGTGAGGCATAGCTTTAACAACAGGAAGTGCTCTTCCAGAGCACATTACAGAAGTGAATGTTGATTAAAGAGGTGGCAGTCCTAGGGTGTTCGTCATTGGTCAGACCACATTTGTTTAGTTCTGAGGAGCACCCTTTAAGAGGGACGTTGATCAATGAGGGCATATCCAGATGAGGGTGGGGCAACTAGATTGATGAACTATGAAGACAGTGTTCTAGGAGTAATGATGGAAGAATTGAACCTTTGAAGTCTGACAGAAGAGGCCAGGATGGTCCTAGAAGCTGAAGGTTAGGAGGTAAAGGTGACCCAGTTTAAATACTGCTTCTGGTGTTCGATTTTAAGTGCTACACCTTTCTGCCAGATGATCAACTGACTTGGTCTGAATACCTCTTATGGCAGAAAGCTCACTATCCAGAACTCCAGAACATGGCAGCTACCTTTAAATATTTCACATGGAATGGTGTAAAACCTCCAGAAGGCAGAATATCTGCCAGTGGGAAGGAATTAGAAAAAGTCATTCTTCTGGTTCAGAGTCCAATGGACTCTGTCTTCTGCAGTATACATACTTTTTTAAAATTTATATTTATATATACATATGTATTTTGAAAGACAGAACATTCAGAATTCGTTTCCGGCATCATGTTCTATCTTTCAGGATGCATGATGTGCATCTTCTTTCAGCCCAGAGTGAAGAGCATGATGACAAATGAGAAAGAATCATTTCACACATCCTGGTAAAATAAATATTCTTTGTCGGAACAGCAGGTGATTAGATCTTCATTTTGATATATGCTGCAGTGTCTTCAGAAATGAACTAGTAAGACCCAATTTCAAAGAGAATGCAAATTTGCAGCCCAGGAATATATTGAGGAGATTAGAAGCCTATGTAAAATAGTGTAGAGGTGAACCCACTCAAGGCACATGGTCTTGCATCAGTGAATCCCATTAGGGCAGATTCAAGTCTGGGCACGTAGACTAAGGGTGCCTGATTGAATACTCATTTCTACCACCTGTGGTACCATTATTAGCTGTGACTTTTGGTGAAGCATTAATATGCTAGAGCCATCTCCCAGGTGGAGTCAAGGCTTGATTCCTATAAATGATTAATCTTGGGGAAGAAACGCTTGATTCAAAAATTAATTTGAGTAAACTTGCTAGTTTACAGAGTAACTTATATAAGTGGGACATCAGTTGCTATCTGATGTGAATAAGAATTAACATAAAGTGCTTTGCCTGGAAAGCTTTTCTCCTGCCTTTCTCAGCAGAGCGTTCCTTTCTGGGAGGAAAGGCAGAACAGTGTCTGACTGAGAGCATAGCACCTGGAGCCAGGTGTCTTCTGCTTTGATACCAACTTTGCCACTTGTCAGCAGCATGGCTTTGGGCGAAGTACTTCATCACTCTTTACCTTGGCTTCCTAATCTGTAAAGTAGGGATGTTGATAATGAGACCTAACCTGGAGGATCGTTACGGGGCAAAACATACTCTTACTTTTATGGACAAGAAGACCCAGGCTCAGAAAGTCAAGTGTCTTCCAAGTTCACGGAGCTGGTGAGTGGATGGGTCTGGTTTCAAACTTTAGGCTGTCAGCCCCTCATCTGTGCCATTCTTCACTAGCACTGCCTCCCAAACTGGCCCATCATGAGAGTCACCTGGAGGTGCCTGTTAAAAACAGATTCCTGTGAACCAGGAATCTGAGATATTAACAAAGTCCCAGGTGGTAAGATCTGGTGGTGGTGTACCAGAGCTCTCCAGCCCATGAGCTTTTTTAGCTGGATGTGTGGATTTGTATGCAGAGGTGTTTTGTTTCTCCTTTCCCATTCATGTGTTTCCAACTTCCCCTTTAACCAGCCTTTTTGTTTCCCACAACTTTCCCTGTGTTCTCCACTGTGCCTTTGAGAGTGCTGATTACTTAAATCATCTCTCTCTCAGATTTTCCAGGCCCTCCATGTATCTCATCACTTTGTTCAAGCTGCCTGACAACCCAGCCTTCGCCTTTAAATGTCCTCGTATCTTCCTTCCAGCTGACCTTTTGTTCTTCTTTCATTGCTATTTTACCTCCCACTTTTCCTTTCCTTTAAGTTCCTCAGAACCCTTGAGATAACCGCAGATGGCATTTTGTATGCCACATTGTAATGAAAACTGTAGTATAAATTATTTTCAGAGTACAGTATGACATAATAAAGTCTATTATTTATATTAAATGTATATAATTTTAGTAAAGAGAAAATAATGACTGCTATATATTTGACTGAAAGTGATTATATTTTAATCTAAAAGCCAAAATGAGTGCAGTGAGCCCTGCTAATAGCCAGCCATGCCTGTGTAATTTGTAGAGGGTCACCTCTTTGACATGCTGTTTCAAGACCTGTATTGTCTTCTTTTGGCAATGCTTGGATTTGGAACATGGAGTCATAGCTGCAAATCCTAATTTCCTACAAGGCCAAATGATGATTCAAGAAACAATAATCCATGGAGTAACCTTGATTTCTGCAATTGTGTAGGTCAGAGTCAAATGCACTCATCTGATGTGATGACAAATTAGTTCAAGGGCTTTGGCCCACAGGCTACCACTCAAGGAGTCAAGCCTGAATTTGATGCACAAATGGGCAGTTGTGTGTGCTATTGCAGTCTGAATAAATGGTATTCAGAGCACTAAATTGATTGCATACCCAGGAAAGTAGAAATAATTGGGCGAATGAAGTTTGTAGCTGGTTATTTACACACCAGTGTGGATTTTTCAGTTGAGAGGCACGTAATTATTACAGGTCCAGTGGAGGATTTCTTGGAGAATAGGAATTATACATATTCATGAATAATCATGTCAGTCTCTTATATTCCATTATCATTACACATTTCTTGCATTTGTTATACTTCTCAAGGTATGTGTGAGCAAAGCTTGTAAAACAAACTACTTCCCTTAGGGATCTATAATGTTTTGGTATTTTGAGAATGTATTAATTCAATATTTTTATGGGCCATAGGCATTGTAAGGAAAGATTCAGTTCAAAATGGTTTTGTTAGAATGACTGAGGAGGTGTAGTTCAAAAATTGAGGTTAAGTCCCATTAACTGTGTGACCTTGAGCAACTAAGTCACTTCAGCTGTGTAAGCACCATTTTCATCACCTACAAAATAGAATGCTGCCTATCTCATTGGGTTGTTGAGATAATGATGTATCATTGCATCCAAGATTGCCTGGTGAACTTAAAAGCCCAGTTGCACTAGATTATCATTGTTTTATGTTTGGTGGAAAGGGCCAGCCAGTTGTTTAACATTGCTTGATTCCTGTTGACTGTACCTGCACTGGGCTACCTCTGCTAAGGGTGTCTGTTGGGACTTGGGAAATTTTGATGTGATTGAATCGTGAGGTGATATTATCACATGTTGAGAACAGAGAACAGCCCAGTCTTTATCAGTTGGTGGGGACTGATGCCCATGGTTGTGCTGGCTAGTTAGAATGTCAAAGCTAGAGTGGTCTCCTGGGGCTTCAGCCACCTAGCAGATAGCTCATAGCCTAGTCTTTCCCAAATGGTTTTGCAAAGAATTCCAGTCCCTTGGAAGCAGAATTCTATGGCTCAACAAGTTTGGTAAATGCTGTATGTGCTGGCTCCCTCTTAGAGCTAGCATTATAAATGTGTATGTGTGATGTAAGTTTTGCTTTCTGAAATATAGAAACTAGACCCATCTAGCTATTTAACTACAAACTAATTAATAAAACAAAAAATTCAATTTCTCCATCACACTAGCTACATTTCAAATGCTTAATAGCCATATGTGGCTCTTGGCTGCCATATTGGAAAGTACATACATAGAACATTTCCATCATTGCAGAAAGTTATGTTGGACAGTGCAGAAAAGGCTCTGAGACCTCTTGCAGCAAAATTACTTATTTAACTTTGTTCATTTCTCAAGCCTTTTAGTACCCAGCAGGGTTGCCATTCTGTAAGACACTGTTTAGACAATGTAGTTTGGCATCCTTGGAGAGATGATTTTTTCTGCCTGAGTATGGTGTTCTAGGAATCTGCTCTGCAGCTCCTGCATCTTTGCAGCTTTTCAAATCCTGCTTCCGTTACGACCAGAGTCATATTTATTTGTGTTCTTGTCCATGCTGAAAGATAATTCTTTTGCTATTATAAGACATATCCCTCGATTCTTCATATCTCTGTTAAATCTTCCAATAGCCAGTGTTCCCTCGGTTATAGACACAGAACTTCAGGGTTGGGAGAAGTCTTAGAAAGCATATAGTTCAATTTTTTTATTCTTATTTTTGAGACAGGGTCTCACTCTATTGCTCAGGCTGGAATGCAGTGGCATGATCACGGCTCACTGCAGCCTTGACCTCCTGGGCTCAAGTGATCCTCCCTCCCCGGCCTCTCAAGTAGCTGGACCACAAGTATGCATCACCACATCCAGCTAATTATTTTTTAAAAAAATTTTTGTAGAGACAAAGTCTCACTGTTTTATCCAGGCTTGTCTGCTGGGCTCAAGTGATCCTCCTACCTCAGCTTCCCTATGTGATGGGATTACAGGTGTGAGCCACTGCACCTGGCCTAGTTCAATCTTATTTTACTTATGATACAACTGAAGCCCAGAAAGATTATATGACTTTCCTAAGGTCACTCAGTTAATAGGACAGTTCATACTCCAGGTACCTCTTTCTTATTAAGGCTGTTGGTTCATCTCTTCACAATATGAAAAAAAGCAATTATTAATGGACTAGGATTGTGTCAATGGTTATATGAGTTTTATCTCTAGTTAGAAATCTTGCCTATCTTTGTGAGAGTAGGCTCTGAATAAATGTACTCTGTATTTCTTAGCCTAATATGTATTTGCAAGTTCTGACTCCATAGAACCCATCAGTGAATACATCACTCTTCACTCAATTCCTTCCCACTGCTTTGTGAGAAAGTCTTTGATGATTTACTGCAAACAGCCAATAGTATCTGCTTGAGTTTGCATCTACTTTTGTACCCACTTAGTGCTCCTTTGATTACAGATTCTAACTACAGTATCTGCTTTTCACTTTTTGGGACATGGAATATAAAAGTGGGTGAAAATTGCAGTCTGCATAACGGAAGAAAAATTGCACTCCTACTAGTTTATAGAAAGGTTGACATTTGCTGTGAACGGTTCAGTTCCAAGGTTCTGGTCAGATATGCATTTCTGTGCTCACCACTGTGGAGAGGAAGGTACCACATGGGGGTGTCACGTAGGTTGTAAAAGGAAGACGGCTGTCTGTCAGGGTAATGTCCCAAGAGAAACTGCCCTATTACGGCTGTGATCTGGAATGAATATACTTCTGGCACCTTTACTAGGATGTCAGTGGGAAAGTCCCATTAGTCATCTTTGCCAGATGGGGGCTTCCGGACACCTCCGCATGGCTGTACATGTCTGTATTAATAAAAACACTGAAGCCACATGGGTTTTGGCCACACATGTCTCATCCTGTCGACCCTCTGGCCCTGCAAGGATTACAAAGAGGGAAATAAGTCATGGAGCCTGATCTTTGAATGGTTTTACTTTTGAAATGTGGGAGATGTAATGTTCACTATTTCTCTTGGAATAAACCTCCAGAGAATTTTGAGCTTTAAGGGCAGAGCCCACTTTGAGCTACCCTGGGAGCTCTGAAAGAGGTGCCTTTTCAGGTGATTTTGATAAGCTCTGATGTTTGAGAATCACTGCTTTGAAGAAATCACTCATTTTCTCAGGATGTCATCAGCCCAATAAACAGTGATACAACTTAATTGACATCAAAAAGAATAATGCCATTATCTTTGTTTTGACTTCACCGAATTCAAATTTTGCTCTTCTTCATATAGAAGCTGGTATGAACATCCTGGTTAATGACCACATACTATAGAAAGAAGTCCGTTTTGTTTTTCTGCTGCCTGCTTGTGGCATCACTTTCTGTTCTATTACACTTAACCAGAATCAGAGGAAATTCTGGCTCAAGATAGAACCCAGAGAGTAAAGTCCCCTGAACTTTTCTTCCATTGGGTACTCCACTGGCGATGAATGATCAGGTGTTAGGGCAAGCCCTAAAATGCATGCCCAGGACCAGACCCCTTGCTGTGTTCTCTCCTGCTCCGTGGAGGTGATGTGGCTCTTAGTGGTTTGTTGTTGCGGATGGATTTGGTCAGTAGGAGCTGCTGTGGTTTGAATATGTCCCCCAACGTTCATGAGTTAAAAATTGAATGGCTGGCCGGGGGCAGTGGCTCATCTCTGTAATCCCAGCACTTTGGGAGGCTGAGGTGGGTGGATCACCTGAGGTCAGGAGTTCGCGACCAGCCTGGCCAACATGGTGAAACCCCATCTCTACTAAAAATACAAAAAATTAGCCAGGTGTGGTGGCAGACACCTGTAATCCCAGCTACTCGGGAGGCTGAGGCACGAGATTCACTTGAACCCAGGAGGCAGAGGTTGCAGTGAGCCGAGATCATTCCATTGCACTCCAGCCTGGGCAACAAGAGTGAAACTCCGTCTCAAAAAAACAACAAAAAAAATTGAATTGCCATTTTAGCAGTATTAAGAGGTGGAGCCTTTAAGAGGTGATGAGGTCATGAAGGCTGTGTCCTCATTAATAGATTAATGCTGCTATCTGGGTTAATTATCTCGGGAGTGGGCTCCTCATAAAAAGTGAAGTTTAGCCTCCACTATCTCTCTCTGTCTCTTCTGCTCTTACCATATGATGCCCTTCTGTCAGTCATGGCATAGCAGAAGGTCCTCACCAGGTGTGGCCCCTCAATCTTGGACTTTCAGTCTCCAGAACTGTGGTCAAATAAATCTCTTTTCTTTGTAAGTTACTCAACCTGTGGTATTCTGTTATAGCCACAGAAAATGGACTAAGGAAAGAGCCTATCTGATTGCCTGGATCCAGAGCTTCATCTGCAGTGGATGTAAACCTCTTCTAAGAGGAGAAGCTCAGTGTAGAGAAAACAGCCCCAGGAAAAGAGCCAGGAGACCAGAGTCCTGCCTCTGACTCTCCCATCAGCCAACTGGTGGTCCTGGACATGTGTGTTCAAGTCTCTAGGCCTCTCTTTCTTCACCTGTAAAATGAAGTTGGTGGTAGCGGTGCAAGTTAAACTGGATTTACTAAATCCAGTGGCCTCTTTGTCATTTTATTTATATATCAGCTATAACATTTAATATTATTGATCATTTTCTCCTTAAAATATTCACCTTTTTGGCTTTTGGGTCACCATTTTCATGTTGGTTCAACAAACGTTACTGGATTAGGCATTGTCTTAGGGAGTGAGAATACATGTAAGACAGTTTTTGTCTTTGAGATGCCCACAAGATATGTAAACATCATCTAACAGTTTTTTTTCTCTCTTTGCTCCTTCCTTCAAATCTCTATTTACTTCTTTAATTCTGTTTTTCTTCGATAACTGTCTTCAACTTCTCTGTATATCCTCCTTGGAAAATGGTACACATCACCCTGGTTTCAACTACCATTTAGATGTTGATTAAAAACTATTTCTCTTTAACCATGATTCACCCTCACTCATCCTTGAGTTATGAAGTTTTATTTATGTCTGCATCCTGGTCATTTTTACCTGGGAACCCCTCTGGGATCTCCCATTCAAAAAACCATAAACCAAATCCATTTTACTTTATCCACTGCTTTCCTTCTGCTATAAAACCCACTCCTCCTGAGTTTCTGATCCAGGGAATTGCCATCCATTAAGTCACTCAAATTAGAAACCTCAGAGTCATGTACCTCTTCCCTTTCTCTGCATCTAGTTGGGCACACAACTTTTAGAACCCACCTCTGATGGATTCTGATTGGCCTTTGTCCCCTTATTCCTATTACTCCCATTACTGCCCTAGTAGAGGCTCAGGTGAGTGCTCATTGGGATATCATCAATTTTAAAATGTCCTTCACATCCCACACTTTATCATCTGCAAAACCAGGAAGCAACTTACAGGCAGCAGTCATGAGGTGGACGTCATGGTCTGTGCGTGTGCATCCAGACTTGCAGAATGGGCATTGGGCACTTGGAAGAAAATCCCAGAAGCAACAGTGGAGCTTTATAAAAACACAGAATGCTCCCTCCATTCACATTCTAGATAGCTTCTGAGTGGACAGTGCTTCAGAAGAGTCAGATTCTGAATAGAAAATAAATGTTAGAAATACCTTGACCAAATTATTTTGCTTGTATTTTCCCATTTATGTATGTGCAAGGGTGATATATGATAAAAATCTGACAGTATAAGTATAAAGGATCCCTTTTAGTAAGTACAAAATACAAATTCCAAGTGATAAGAAACATTATGTTATTGTTTAATTGGCAGACGTGTTCTTTCTAGAGGTGAATATAATAGTGGTGTGACATCATCAATGTCATCTTAGGCTTGAAAAAATACAGATAAAATGCAAAAATCTCTGATCAATCAATACATTCATTACTCTTTTCAGCCCCTCCCACCTTCAGTGTCTTCTCTTCTGATCCGTTTTTCACGTTGCCATTGGCACACCCAGATCTTATTATATATAATTCCAATACTTAGAAATATTCTGTATGGCAGAGGTGCATCGGAGTCACCTGGAGGGCTTGTGAAAACATAGATGACTGTGCTTTAGCCTCAGCCCCAGAGTTTCTGATTCCATAGGCCCAGGTTAGGGCTGGGCCATTTGCATTTCTAATAAGCTCCCAGGTGACACTGATGCTGCTGACTGCTCAGTGGCCACACTTGGAGAATCACTGCCCTTTGGTATAAAGTCCAAACTCCTTTATGGCATTCAAGGCTCTTTCCCAAGGGTCCCCACTGTACATCTGCAGCATCATTTTTCAGTGTTCTCACACACTTTATTCTCCATCATGCTTAGAATTCTCCATTCAGAGCACGGAGGGCACTTCTTGATTCTGTGATTTTTTTATACACTGCCTGATAACTCCTAAAAATTATTTGACTTTTAAGATACAGTCCAATAAACAAATTCTTCAGCAGAAAATACTTCTTTCAGCAGAAAATATTTCTTTTACTTATCTTTCCCAAAGAGGTAAATTTCAGGATGTTTATCTATTAAGATCAACTTCTAAGACAGCTAAGCTTACTGCTTAGGCTTTTCCAGTAATTAGAAAGATATTCTTTGGGGACCATCAGGTCACAAAGTTTGACGGGGTTTTCCAATTTTCTGGATTATCAATTTGGCAATCATCCCTGCACTAAGCACAGAATTTATTATGAGTCAATGGAGTCATTATTGTGACAATTTTAAATATTTATAAGATGTTGTAAATATATATAGTACTGAAAAGCACTTTAAACTGCACCAAGCCAACAAAATCCTCCCTATTTCAATGTATTTATAGTTCAGGCTCATAAATAATATAAGAAGATAAGAACTGTGGGAAGTGGGAGCATAGGCATAGTGGGAACACAGGAGGGTGATGTTAAGGTGTGCTGTGAAGCAGACGAACCCTGAATTATGGCCTGCATTGTGTGATAGCTTTTCCAGATGTGTGGTCTTTGACAATGGATCTACATTTGAAGTCAAATAAGGGATTAAGCTGTATGTTTTTAGGGGGAGTTGCCACTTTGTTGATTTGTTTAAGTCATGGACTATTTCCTGAGTAGGAGTCTTTACCAGTTTTATATGTTGTGCATGTATGTTCATGTACATACATACACAGACACACCTAGATTCACACACACCCAGAGCCACACACACATCCAGACACACACACACACACACACACACACACACGTACGAATTCCTAATACAGAACAACTTCAGAAATGCAGAGTTAGTGGAATTGTGACGTAAGTATTGTTCTCTGGTCTGCTCAAGTTTCATGAATACAATTTTCATCCTTTCGTTTATTCATTGAATGAATGCTGGAGTACATCGTGTATGCAAACCTTATGTTGACCCTTAACATGCAACAAAGAACAAGTTTACACAATAATAAATGAATAAACAAATGCCTTTATAGAACTCAGAATACAACAGGAACAACTTAGAATGCAATTATTATACCTGTCTACATTTCCAGCATTTCCAGAACCCTTTCCATGTCCCAAGCTCATGCTAGAATTTCCACACATTTTATCAGTTGACACAACTATGTAAAGTTGAGTACAATTATTATTCCTGAGGATATAGATTCCTAGAGAGGCTAAGAACCTCATCCAATATTACATAGCTTAACAGTTGTAGAGCCAAGATTTAAAGCGAGCATAACCTTATGCTATGTAGTTTCTAGTCTACAGTGCTGAAGTCTCATCAGGGAGATAAATTAATAAGAAATTACAATGCTATGTGATAAATGCTATGGTAGGGAAATGCACAGGGTTGTGGGAATACATAACGGGGGGCAAGAAAAATTTTTCAAAGAAAATATGGTCTAGCAGCTAGCCAGAACTGGGGGGAAGGGCATCTACAAAGATCTGGAGGTTTGAGAGAGGTCTGCAATATGGGAGACTGGGGGAAGGTCAGCAAAGTTGGAACAAGAAAGTCCCCTCAGCTAACATCAGCCATTCCTTGTGTGACTTCAGTTGCCAGCTGTGTCAGTCAGGGTTCTCCAGAGAAACAGAACCAATAGGGTGTATACACAGATATATAACAGGAGGTTTATTATGGGAATCAGCTCATGTGATTATGGAGCTCGAGAAGTCCCATGATCTGCCATCTGCTAACCGGAGAACCAGGAAAGCTGTGATGTAATTCAGTCCAAGCCCGAAGGCTTAAGAAACTCAGGGGGCTGCTGGTGTAAGTCCTGGAGTCTGAAGTCCTGAGTGCTTGTAGTTCTGATGACCAGAAGAAGGTGGAGATAGGAGAAGCCTCTGCTTCTCCACAGGAGAAGGAGAGAATTTTGCCCCTCCTTTGCCTTTTTAGAGGATGCCTGCCTACATTGGTAAGGGTGATCTTCTTCACTTAGTTTACCAATTCAAATACGTATCTCCTTCAGGAACACCCTCATAGACACACCCAGAAATATTTTACCAGCTGTTTGGACATTCATTAGTTCAGTCAAGTTGACCCATAGAACTAATTAACACACCACCATACACTGGTGACTCCCAGTCTATATCTCTTGTAGTTTGCTCATAACCTGATTGGATTTTCCATGTAAATGTTTCAGCCTCAACAAGGTTGCAAACATCTTGAGCACTGGGTATATGGCTCATAATGTGTGTACTATTCAATGTAGCCAGCACCTTCTTTGTTTCTGGTAGGCAAATTTCACTGAAATTTGTAGAATAAAGTGCGTATTTTCTATTAAACAGCATGCAAGGTTTAGTGCTCTAAACCTTGTGCTGAGTTATTCTCTGCCTTTCTCCAAACAGAATTAAGTAGGAATGTAACTTCATTTCTGCTTGTCCCTGGAGCAGCTCTGCAGATTCACCTGGGCTCTCTAAGGCAGGAGTGATTTTTGTAAAGAGCTGGCTGCCTGTCTGCATGGTCTTGGATTGCTTGCAGCCTGAAGGAACCATTGGAAATAAAGTACATGAGGAGCTAGGGTGTGCTCATGACAAAAGAAGAGGAAAGGAAATACCTAGAAAAAGCAGAGGCTTCCCCTTTCCCTTTCTTGTCAAGGCCACAGTTACTCTCAAGAAGCTGCGTGATTGATCCTATTGGGTGCTTTAATACCATTCCTAAAAGATGGCCAGGTGCATACTTGCACTTCAAATGTTGGCTTTCAAATATAAATGTCAGAGTACGAAGACTGAATAGCATTCAAGGTCAGTTCCCAGAATTCCAGCCTGGCTTTCTCAAGGTAGTAGTCACTGCCTTAACCATTTCCATCCGTGTCCCCACTCTTTCCATTGGGAAAAATATGACTAAATTTTTTTCATCTACTCCCTGTAGACTTTGAACTGGTTTATGCTTTAAAGACCACCAGTGCCTAAATGTCACCTCATCATTGGCTCTTTTCCCATTTCCCAATGATTTTCATATCAATGAAGTGTATCAAACATTCTCACATCACACACACACACACACATATAAACACACAAAGATGTCATTTTTTTTCAGACTCTTAGCTCTCCATGAAAGAAAAGCAATAGTTGTACACTAACATTTAAATACATGTCTTTCTCCAACTATTTGGTAGTACTTTATATGAGGTTTTGATTCTTTTTCTTCAAATATGTAACAATCTGACAAAATATCCATATTTCCTTCAAATATGTAACCACCTCGTTCAGGTGAGACTTAGGTTTTGGGGGTTTTGAAGCACAAATCATCTGTATAAACAAGAGAGAATGGCTTCAGGTGTTCTAAATATTTTTTCAAAATGCACACACAAAACACACAGTTGAAAGTCCTTTAATAACAATGAAAAATGCAGTTTTGGCCCTAGAAACTCCCTAATGAATCAATACTTTCACTATGAATCAACTAAAAAGAAATTTAAAATTAGTTCTAGGGCCTGCTCAAATTCATTTGAAAAAAACTAAGTTTGTACTCAGAAACCAATGTCTAACAGCTAGGTTTCAGCAGCCTTGATGGTGATTTGTGAATGTCGGTGGCAGCCCCATAGCTCACTTGTGATGCTGTTCCATGTACTTCCCCTGGAATCCACTGAGGTAGATGAGATTCACGAAGGTATCAGTGGCCTTGGCATCAGATTTTTCATGACACTTTTCCTATGGTTGAAAACTGAGGTCACATATGAAAGATAAATGCAATAAAAAAATAGCAAAAATCTACCCAATAAACATGCAGCAAGAAGGCTGTCTTTATTTCTTGAATCTGGTATATATATGACATGCATATTTTGTTTTTCTCCATTTGACTAAGCAATCATCTTAAAGTAAAACATTAACATATTGATGGACTGCTTGTTGTATGGGGAATTAACTGACAATTTTGATAGATGAAAAAATCTTTTGTTGTTGTTGTTGTTGTTGTTGTTGTTGTTGTTGTTGTGGAAGAAACAGATGTCTGAGAAACTTTAAGAAAGTCTTTTCTTCTACTAGCCATTGGATTCCAAGAGCTGTAATAAACTTCCTTAAGGATTTCGGAGTCCTTTGTGATAGCCTGGTACCACTTCTGGAGCCGGGCCCAGCAAACTGGAAATGTTCCCATTCTGTGATCACTGAAGAAACAGCCCTCTTTTTGTATCAGTATTTCTGTAGCTTGCTTTGAATTTATTTTTAAGAATTGAAAGCAGTGCTCCAGCTCTTCAGTCAGTATGGATGAAGAAAGCAGACCTCTTCATGTGTGTTAGCTGGGTTCTTCCACTGAAAATGACCTTTTGGGACTTCATCCAGAGGCCAGGAGGTACCCTGCCTACTGCAGCACTCCAGGCCAGATGAGAGCAGCCCTGCAAAACCGTAACATGAACTTTACAGATACTTCTGCCAAGCTCTCAAAGGCTCATGGCTCTTATGGATCGCAGCCTGGTTTGCATGGCTCTTACTCCTGGGGTCTTTTACGTCCACTTGGATTGTTTCTCTAAAGAGCCACTCTACTCCCCAAGCTGAGGCCACACTCCTGGCCTTAGCTGTAAAGCAAGGTGGTCTAATGTATAGTTGAGAGTACGGCTCTGGGCCACACTATTTAGGTTCACATACCAATTTCACAACTTACTAACTGGGCAAGTCACATAAGTTATCTGTGCTTTAGTTTTGCATCAATAAGAGCCGGGTGGGGAGTTATAATACTACCAACCTCATAAGATTTCCAGAAGATCAAATGACTTTATTAGTCAGGGTTCTCCAGAGGGACAGTGCCAATAGGATATATGTATATATGAAAGGGAGTTTCTTAGAGAGAATCAGCTCACACTATCACAAGGTGAAGTTCCACAATAGGCTGTCTGCAAGCTGGGGAAGAAAGAAGCTGGTAGTGGCTCAGTCGAAGTCTGAAAGCCTCAAAACCATGGAAACCAACAGTGCAGCCTTCAGTATGTGGCCAAAGGCCTGCGAGACCCCCGCAAGCCACTGGTACAAGTCCCAGAGTCCAAAGGCAAAAGAACTTGGAGTCTGATGTCCAAAGGCAGGAGGAGCAAAAGGGAGCATCCAGCAAGGGAAAAAGATGGAAGCCAGAAGTCCCAGCAAGCCAGCTTATCCCTCCTTCCAGCCATGCTGGCAGTTGATTGGATGGTGACCACCCACATTGAGGGTGATTCTTCCTCTCCCAGTCCACTGACTCAAATGTCAGTCTCCTCTGGCAACACCCTTACGGACACACCCAGAAACGATACTTTACCAGCCATCAGGCATCCTTCAATCCAATAGAGTTGACACCTAGTATTAACCGTTACATTGACCTAATACATGTTAAGCACTTAGAATGTTGCCTGATATGCAGTAGATTCTAAGTAAATATTAGCTGTTACTATCATCACATCATTCACTTTATTTCACTCACAGCATTTACTAAAGCAGTGAAAGTGGAGGTGGGAGGATTGTTTCTCATGCAGATGTCAAGCCCTGGGGCAGTACGCACCTCTTGCCCTGTTGAGCTGCTGAGGCTTCACAGGAGGGAGGCACCTGCAGAATGAGCTTGATGGAGCCCATCCTGCCATATCTCTGAGCCGGGATGAGGCCCTTTCCAGTGGCTGAGCCACAGAATTTCTTCCTGGGGGTGGTGTCACCTGGAAATGATGGCGTTGGTCAGGTGAACTTGGACTTGTGGCTATTTCTGCAGCTTTCATGTAAAACAATAGCTTGGGAATAAATTCAGTCAACTAGGCTTTCTCAGACTATGCTATAGATTCATTATTTTAAAAGTATCATGAAATTAAAAATACCACTTTTATATTCATTCGGCTATAATATTTTCTTTAAAATTCCACTTGTGTGTCTTCCCTGAATTAAAGCCATTTGGAAGCATTAGTTCATTGCCCTTTAAACCCGTATTTGTAGAAACCTTTGGGTCAACAACTGTTTTTTGTTTTGACTCCCTGTTCTGGTAGCCAAAATGTGATTGCAGTTCCAAGGCGAATCTCATGTATGTATTCTGATTCTGATGGTGTTCAACTCTTGAATATCCACCACCAAAATGCTGGTGGGCATGTCTCACTGTTTCAGTGTGATTTAGTTCTTCTGCCTGGCTGCAGCCAGGATAAAGAATAATAGAAAATGAGGCTCTGCATTCCGAATGAAATGTAAACAAATCCCTTTGCCTTAGATTGTTTTCTGGTTCCTAGTTACAGTTGCTCCAGCTATACAGTTGTCCCTCAGTATCTGCTGGGTATTGGTTCTAGGACCCCCTTAGGTACCACAATCCCTGGGTGCTTTTAAGTCCCTTATATAAAATGTCATAATATTTGCATGTAATCCACCCAATCGTCCTGTATACTTTAAATCATCTCCAGATTACTTTTAATAACACAATGTAAATGCTAAGTAAATAGTTGTTATACTGTATTTTTATTTGTATTTTTTTATTGTTTCTTAAAAAATATTTTTGATTCTCAGTTGGTTAAATCTGTGGATGTGGAACCCATGGATAGGAAGGACCGGCTGTACTATGAGCCTTTTGGGAATCATGTTTTATCTTTCTTTACATCTACATGGTGCTCAGTACTTACAAAGTATCTCATAAAAACCTCTGACTGCGCTTTGGTAAATAAATGCTTATTGAATGCATGAATAAAAACCAATAATCTTTTTGTACTCCTTTTTTGGGTGGTCACAGGACAGCTTCTCTGTACTCTGCTGTTCTTTTTCCTATCCAAGCTCATATTCAACTTTAAACTGGCCAGAGGTTCATAATAATCGTATCTCAACTTTTGCAATTCATGGATAGTAAAGCTTAAAACAAAACAAAACAAAACCCCTGGGGACTAACATACTGTTTCCAACTTATTCCAAATAAGAAAGTTCATTAAAAATAACCAGCATTGGCCAGTCGCGGTGGCTCACGCCTGTAATCCTAGCACTTTGGGAGGCTGAGGCGGGCGCATCATGAGGTCAGGAGATTAAGCCCATCCTGGCTAAAATGGTGAAACCCCATCTCTACTAAAAATACAAAAAGTTAGCCGGCTGTGGTGGCAGGCGCCTGTAGTCCCAGCTACTCGGGAGGCTGAAGCAGGAGAATGGCATGAACCCGGGGGCAGTGAGCAGAGATCACGCCACTGCACTCCAGCTTGGGTGACAGAGCGAGACTCCATCTCAAAAAAAAACAAAAACAAAAACAAAAAACAAACAAACAAACAAAAAACAAAAAAAAACAACTAGCACTGTGCTATGCTGAATAATGGCCTTCAAAGATGTGTATGTCCTAATCCTTGGAACCTGAGAATATGTTACCCTTATGTAATAAAACTGACTTTGCAGATGTGACTAGGTTCAGGATCTTGAGATGGGGAGATGATCCTTGATTATCCAGGTGGGCCCAGTGTAATCAAAAAATCTTTTTAAGAGGGAAGCAGGAGAGTGACAGTCAGACAGAGGTTGGAAGATGCTAAGCTGTTGGCTTTGAAAATGGAGGAAGGGTCCATGAGCCAAGGATGAAGGCAAACTCTGTAGGCCAGGAAGGGTAAAGAAAGGGGTTCTCCCCAGAGCCTCCTGAAGGGGCACAGTCTTGCCCATCCATTTTGAATTTCTGACCTCCAGAACTGGAAAATAATACATTGTAGTTTTTTGAGCTATCTGTCACATTTGTGGTAATTTGTTACAGTAGCAACAGAAAATGAATACAATCATCTATATGTTCCATCATTCCATTAAATGAAGAAAGTTTTTTGTTTGTTTTGAGACAGGGTCTTTCTCTGTCACTCAGGCTGGAGTGTAGTGGAATCATGGCTTGCTGCAGCCTTGACCTCCAGGGCTCAAGTGATCCTCCCACCTCAGCCTCCTGAGTAGTTGTGACTACAGATGTGTGCCACTATGCCTAGCTGATTTTAAAATATTTTTTGTAGAGACAGGGTTTCACCATGTTGCCCAGGCTGGTCTTGAACTCGTGGCTCAAGCAATCCTTCTCCTTGGCCTCCCAACATGCTGGGATTACAGGCGTGAGCCACTGCATCTGGCCAATAAATCTTTAAGGTCAAAAAAGCAGGGAGATGAGATCTCCTAAAAGCACATTGGTAATTTTGCATGATATACAGATGTACAGAGAGGTACATGTATTTGGGGGCTATCAAGGCATAGTTCTGTTGTTCTTAGCTGTTCCGAAGGCAACAGGGGAAAGTACCATTGTGGGTATGTGAAGGAAACCCAGAGCTACCAAGTGAATGTCAAGCAGTGTAAAGAGCCAGCCCAGCCTCTATCCACAGGCGCAAAGCTGCCTGCCACAGCCTTCTTTCATGTGTGAAGGCATAGCTCTCCTACTTCTGAACACTTTCCATTGACTTCCAGAAACATGCTCGATCCAGCACTGGAGAATATGACTTGCTTTTTCAATGGGAATTGAATTAGGTAAGTTCCATAAGTTTAATTTAAGTCTCCATGAAATCTATTAAGCGTATTCAGATTCTATTCCAATACATTTTAGAGTTCATGAATAACAAGTAAATGTCTAGACTAGCTTTGTAGAAGCCCTCTACTTTCAGAGTCTTTTCAGATTCTTTCTTTAAAATATCTACATTTTTCTCTTGCATAAATCTTTTTAAACAGAGTCTAGTGACAGGGCCTGAGTGCTTTGCTATATTCATTGTGAAATATCTTCATTCTTTATTCTCAAATTGAAGGCTGTAGAGGTGTGATCAATTTAGTGAGCCTAATTTTCCCTGGCAGTTCCTTGCACTGGGTGGAGAAGGGAAAATGAAACTCATTCTTGTGGCAGGAAATAGCCACCCCTTCACCTAGCACTGCATAAGGCTGCTCCATGCTGATTTCCTCACAATGGAGATATGGACAGACAGTCCGAGAAACGTGTTATTTCTCTCATAAGCTTCAAAGTCATGGTAACAATACTGTTCTGATGAGCTTGACCTCTGAAGTCAGACAGACCTGGGTTCAAATCCTAACTCTGCCACTGATTAGCTGTATGATATTGGTTAAGTTGATGATCTCTCTAAGCATCAGTTTCCTTATTTGGGATGGTATTAGCACCATCTACCTCACTGTGATAATTGAATGGACTGGGAGCCATGGTGGCTCAGGCCAGTTGTCCTGGCACGCAAGGAGGCGAGGCTACATGTTCGAGGCCAACCTGGACAATGTTAAAAGCCTCACATCCTTAAAAAAAGAAAATTGAATAGAAAGCACTCAGCACAGAGTACTTAATATTAATGGTACTTAATCATCATTCAATAAACATTGCTTTAATATTGTCTAGGTATCATTTACACAAATTTTGGAGATGTTGGATGACTAATATTCTCTGTATGCTAAAACTCCAAAACTTTTCCCTCCCTTCCTGCGTTAATGTCTGAAGATTCATTTGATAGGAGGCAGTTGTTACTCAAAGGAGTTAGCATCTAATGGATGTTCTCTGGTAACTTGGGTCCCTCTGGAATTGCACATTAGATAGCTTGGGTGATGGGGGCATTGGCTGATAGTTTGATGTTTGCTTTAGAATGCATGTGCTATTTCTGTGGAAATCCCCTTTATATCTGTGAAATATTCACATGTCAAAAGTGATTTTCATCTTCATTCTTTCCCACTTCTCCTCCCATCCTTCTGACCCCCTTACAGGACAAGAGCTTCATTATCCCTTTTTCTCAGGTTTACTTGAGAGACTTCTGTCTTTTCCAGGCTTGGTACCCAGACCATCTGGAGGCTATTGAAAGGGAAGGATCAGTCCATAGTGAGAGTCATTCATTTCTCCCTCCAGCTCATCCCTATCTGGGTATTGGCTGTCAGCACTCTACTAGGCTCACAGTTCTTGTTTTGTTCTTCAAACAGGCAGCTTGATCTCATGGGGCCCCATACACCTTTACCCTCACCTGCTGGCAGATGCTACTTGCCCATTAGTTCACCGTTAGATCAGCATTGCACCATTTAATGAGACTTCTAAAAGTACCTTTTGCAGCAGAAGCCTGTCTGTTGGAAATATATCCCACATTTAGTTCTCTATCTCTCTCACTCTCATACTTTCTGTGTTCCCTGGAGCATGATAGCATGATAGCACCAGCAAGTTGATATCTCGCCATCATCTTTGATCCCCTTCATCCTTACCCTTACAGCCACTCAACCTTCAGATTCTGTTGCATCTGCCTCCACAATCCTCCTTGACTTTACCTTCTTTCCTTCCCCACAGGCATTGTCCTAGTCCAGGCCACCTTATCTTGCCACCCACAGAGCTTCTGGATTGACCTCTCTGCCTCCAGTCTTTTCGCAAATATTGCAGAGAGAGTCATCTTTCTGAAACACACATCTGATCACCAATGATGCCTTGTTGTCCTGTGGATAAACTGCATGCTCTTCAGTGGAACTTACAGCATGGTGCACCATGGCACAGTGGGTCACAGGTTGAACCTCAAAGTCAGGCATATGGGTTCAAAGGATGGCACCATCACTTACTAGCTTTGTGATCTTAAATGAGTTGCTTTACCTTTCTGTGTCTCAAGTTATCTCAAAATAGAGATAATAATAGTACTTCATAAGATTGTTGTGAAGAGTAAATGTGATGATACATGTAGAGTTCTTTGACCAGAGCCTGATATATATATATTAAGCATTCCAAAATGTTAACTACTGCGACTGCAACTGCTGCACGGCTAAGTGCAGATGCCCTAATCTCCCACTGCTGTCCTGGCTGGGGTACTGGCAAAAGGCTTAGGTCGTCTAGAAATCTAACTTTCTTCCTTCAATATCTGCAATGAAAATGGAGCTGAAGGATATTAAAGAACTCCATCATTTCTGATCCCCAATCTGAAAAATACTAAGGAGATGACACTAGCATCTGGAGTGGGTGTGCGTGGGAGGGAAAGGAGGAGATGAAGATGTAATTTGATGTATCACTTCAGCTAGAGATGTAATGCAGTGGAGTGGTTTTTACCACAACTGAAACCAAGAGTGAAAAATGAATTTAACAGGTTCTAGATCAGTCTAAACCAGGCTGACTTTCTCTAAGTCCAGCAGGGCATAGGGGCACCAAGCCTGTAAAAACTGGCATGTCTCTGGGCTATACAGGTACTAATATTTCACACATTTGTAGTCTCCACCTTGTTGCATCAAAACCTCATCATTTGGACTCTGCAGCTGTAAACAGAAATTCTATGACTTTAAAAAATTCAATATACAAACTAAGTATAGGGAAAGTAATTATGTTTCAAAGGATAGCTTTAAAAACTTTGTAATGCTCTCCATCCCTAAATTTTCTTAGGCCTAAATAAATGGCTTTATATTCCTAAAGAGTGCCCATTATCTTAATGATTTTAAATTGAGCTTTCTAGAACTATACCATTTTTGTATAAAAGTTAATTAGATAAGGCAGCATCTGCACTTTTTTCTTATCTATTTATATGAGTGAGCAATCCTTTGAAAACTGTGCATTCTGTAGTGGCCCACTGAAGGGAAATTAGACAAATACAGCCAAGAGAACCCTTGTCACCGACCAGCCAAGGTGATAAGAATGCCAATTAAATGCTCACCTGATTTGTTTCAAGTAGGATGGGAGTGTATCTATTTCATTCAAAGATTTCTTGGATTTACCTTCCAGAAGACTCCTGTGTTTGGGATTGCCCTAGATCAGTGGTTCTTAGCCAAGGAGGATTTCGCCTCTGGAAGACATTTGGCAATATCTGAAGATGTTTTTAGTTTTTACAACTAAAGGGGTGGGTGTTACAGGCATCTACTGGGTAGAGGCCAGGGATGCTGCTGAACATCCTACAATGCATGGGACAGGCCACCACAGCAGAGGACTGTCCAGCTCCAAATGCAGTTGCAAGACCCTGGAATAGATGTTTTTGGCCTGGCGGGATAGTCTGGGTGAGGCTCCTTCTGGTGCTTATCCTGAATCTCCATACAGAATAGCTCTAGATAGGGCTTAGTCCAGAAAGGTATCCAGTGAACTCTCAGGGCCAGGGAAATAAGTTTTCTCATTATTCCCCAAGATCTCCCTCACTTGTTTACTGAGTTCTAAAATTATATCAAAATTTGAAATGAGATTTAAATTGTGACTATATCTGAGAAGGAGGACAGGTTGATTTCAATTAAAAAAAAAATACATGGGCAGTTATAATTTTCTTTTCTTTTTTCTTTTCTTTTTTGAGACAGAATCTGGCTCTGTCAACCAGGCTGGTGCCATCTCACTGCAACCTCTGCCTCCCAGTTCAAGTGATTCTCCTCCTGAGCAGCTGGGATTACAGGCATGTGCCACCATGCCTGGCTAATTTTTGTACTTATAGAAGAGATGGGATTTCATCACGTTGGCCAGGCTGGTCTCGAACTCCTGACCTCAAGTGATCTACCCGCCCTCGGCTTCCCAAAGTGCTGAGATTACTTGTATGAAACACCACGCCCAGCCTATAATTTTCTTAATGAGCAATTTTGATGAGGTAGGGAGAACACAAAGTCCCTAGGCAGGGTTGCCAGATTTAGCAAATAAAAATACAGAACATCCAGTTAATTTGGATTTTAGATAGGCAAGAAATAGTATTTTAGTGTATGTCCCAAATATAAGACATATTTCTACTAAAAAGTTATTTGCTGTTTATTGGAGCTTCACATTTAATTGGACATCCTATATTTTATCTGGTCACTCTGTCTCCGAGTGATTAGAGAAGGTGAAGGTAATTCTTGAAGAAGAGAAAAGAAGACCAAGAGTTGGGGGCCTATAAGATGTATTGCATCTGTGATCAACTTATTTAATCTCTCTGTTCCTGAGTTTTGTCAGGTGTTAAGTGGGGGTAAAAATAATACTCACTTTATAGAGAAGTTATGAGGATTGTTAGTTAATGTATATAAAGTACTCAGAAAAATACCTGACTACGTAAAAACATTGTCCATGTTAGCTATTATTATTATTATTAGGACTATAAGTATAATTCCAAGGCAACTGGGTGCATCTTGGTCTGGCCTTTTCTCTTTTGGACTACTGAAATTAACTTTACTTTTATCATTTGGAAGGGTAGCAAATGAGGAATCCCTTCCCCCCACTTTTCTAAGGGAGTTATACATGTGGCTATTATTTGGTGCTACTATTGGGTAACAGACAACCTCCAAACCAAGGCACCCATTTTGCCTTGAAAAAGATTAATTGCCAAGAAGAACCATCTGCATTTCAGAGTAGCCCCATGTTTGATTTCTGTCAGTTGCCAACCTGACAGTACTTGCATTAATCCTGTGAGATATCAAAGGTGAGTTACAGTCACTCTGGAGAAAGAATCTGTGTCAGTACAAGATAATTTGTCACGCTGATTCCGCAGTGAAGAATGATTAGAGCAATTTTCCTGTGGATATCTGAATCTATATCTATAGCTGAATGTAGCAAAGAGTTTCTTCAATATGGGGTTTAAAAAATCCTTTTCACAGAGATGTCTGAAGTATTCTATTCTTCTTTTCAAAAACCTTTAATAACTTTTTCTTAGCTACAGAAGAATAGAATTGTATGAGATCACCCAACATCTGAAGGGAGACCAGGGTAAAATTAACCCAGAAGAAATCTAAGAAGGAAGACAAGAGAAGAGGGATAGAGTTTTATCTTGAAGCCAATGGAGAAGAGCATTTCAAAATAGAAGGGTTGGTAAACAGTGCCAAATTCTTAGGGTTAGGAACCTGTTGGGAGGGAGTTTAAGAAGACTTTTGATCTAGATGATTACATAAATTGTTACTTTGACACCCTTTTATCTGCTCCTAACACATAGTAATGACAGCTAAAATATAAAAGAATAAAATTGAAATGATACATTTAAGCTAAAAGATACAGTAACTGAAATGAGAAAATGAAAACAAAAGCAAAAATCCTCAATAGGTATAATGAGTTATAGTTTTAACACAGTTAAAAACAGCATTAGAAATTTGGAAGATAGTATAGAATAATTAACCCAGAAAACAGAACAAAAAAAGATATTAAAAAATATGAAAAAGGTGTTAAGAGACACAGCAAGTAGATTTATGATTTTCCATATTTTTAAGAGGAGTTCCAAAGAAAGAGACTGAATAAAATGCTAGATATTTTAAGAGGTATTTGACATTTTTTTCTGAATTAAAGAAAGACATGAATCCTTACAGCAAGTGTGCACTTATGAACTCAAAATTACAAGTAGGACTAGTAAAGATAAATCCACATTGTTGTGGGATTTGTGTTCTGCATGATATGTTGAGGTCATGAACTGTGTTCTGCAAAAGGTATGTTGAGGTCTTAACCCTTGGTACCTGTGAATCTATTTTTGCACATAGGATCTTTGGAGATGTAATCAAATCATACTGGATTAGGATAAGCCCTAATTCTGTGAATGGTGACTTTGTAAGAGGAAGAAGAGGGATATTTGGATACACAGATACAAAGGAAACACAGGGAAGAGGTCCATATTAAGGCAGAGGCAGAGATTGAAGTGATGCAGCTGCAAGTCAACGAACACGAAAAATTGCCAACAACCGTAAGAAGCTAGGAAAGAGGCAAGCAAGGATTCTTTTCCACAGCCTTCAGAGAGAGCATAGCCCTGCTGACAATTTGTGCTATAAAACCCTTTGAGAACAGTTTGACAGTTTCTTAAAAGACTAAATATACACTTACCATACAACTCAGCCATTTTACTCCAAAGTATTTATGCCAGGTAAATGAAAACACATCCACACAGAGACTTGTACATGAATGTTCACAGCAGCTGTTTGTGTAATATCCAAAACCTCCCAAAATGCAAATAGCCATCAACTGGTAAAATAAATAAGTTATGGTATATCTATATAATGAAATACTACTCAGTGATGAAAAGGGATGAACTATTGATATAGACAGTTGTAAGGATCCATCTCAAAGTCGTTATGCTGAGTGAAAGAAGCTAGGTATAACGAAGAATACATACCGAGTGATTCAATGTATTTTATGTAACATTTTAAGAAATGCAAACTAATATATAGTGACAGAAAGATAAGTGGTTGTGTGAGGATGGGGTGGAGGGAGGTATGGATTATTAAAGGGCACCAGGAAATTTTAGGGTGATAGAAATGTTCATTATTTTGATTGTAGTGATGTTTTCAAAGGTGTATGCCTGTGTCAAAATTCATCAAGTTGAAACCTTTCAACATGTACAGTTTATCGTATGTAACTTACACCTCAATAAAAAAGCAAAAAAAGTATACTCATTAAAAGATGTACAAGAAATGAATCAACAAAACCATAGACTGGTGGAAAATATTTGTGATACCTATATCTGACAAAATACTTAGATCTGGACTATATAAAGAACTCTAACAACTCAAAAATAAAATGTTTAATGACACAAAAACAAATGAGTTATGAAAGGCCAGTAAGCTCATGTAAGGCTGCCCAAATCATTAGATGTTAGGGAAATATAATAAAAATCACAAGAAAATACCACTTCATACTAGGTAAAATAGCTAAAATAAAAAAGATGTACAATAATAAACGTAAGCAAGGATGTGGAGCAACTGTGATTCTCATACATTGCTGCTGAGAAAGTAAAATTAGGTAATTTGAAAAACTATTTTGCAATTTCTTCTGAACTTTATTATAAAGTTAAGTATATACCTACCCCATGACTTATAGGTATTTACACAAGAGAAATGAACACATATGTCCATAAGAAGACTTTTATGAGAATATCAATAGTGGCTCTATTCATAATGACCCAAACTTGAAACAACTAAAATGTCCCTCGACTAGCAGAATAAATAAGCAAATTGTGGCATATTTAGGCATTAGAATAATACTCAGCAGTAAAAAGGGAGGAACTACTGATACATGGAACAACATGAACACACTTCTAAGACATTATTTTGAATAAAAGAAGCCAGCTGCAAAAGATTCTATTACTACATTTAAGATGGAAATAAAAACAATGGCTGCCTAGGGGATGCTGGCGGTGCTGGTGTGGGGGTTAGGATTCAGCAAAGGGGCAGGAAGAAACCTTCTGGGGGATAGAATGTCCTATATCTTGCTCTTAGAATCTATGTATTTTATTGTAGGTAAGCTGTACCTCACTGAAAAAATACTTTAAAAAGCAAGGACCAAAGAGCTCATGCAAATGTGATGAAATGTTGGTAATTGTTGAATCTGGGGAATGGGCTTATGGGGGTTTATCAAACCATTCTCTTGACATCCTAATCCCTAGAATCTGTGAATATGTTACCTTACATTGCAAAAGGGAATTTGTATTTGTGACTAAGGTTAAGGACCTTGAGATGGGGGAGATAATCCTGAATGAATCCTTAAAAATGGAGAACCTTTCTTGGCTATGGTCAGATGAGGTATGACTATGGAAGAATGGTCAGAGATGCAACATTGCTGGGTTTTGAAGATGAAGGAAGGAGCTGTGAGCAAGGAACGGGGTGGCCTCTAGAAGGTGGAAGAGGCAAGAAAAGGGATTCTTCCTTCTAAGCTCCATAAATGCACCCCAGTCAGCACTATGATTTTATTTCATTAAGATCCATGTTGAACTTCCAATCTACAGCAACGTAAAACAATAAATATGTGTTGTTCAATCCACTAAGTTTGTGACATTTTGTTACAGTAGGAAACGAAAAGCAATATATGCATATAACTGATAAAATATTGATATCAATAATATATGAATAACTCCCACAAATCAATAAGAAGTGCATTAAAAGAAATACAAAATGAAAACAGGATATAAATAGACAATTAACAAAAAGTAAAATGCATATGGCCATTAAACATATTTAAAAATGCCCAACTTTACTAGTTAACATTGAAATAAAAAATTAGAAAATAGCTGAAAATACTCAATGTTGTGGATGAGTGGATAAACTAGAACTCTCATACAGTGCTAAGTAGAATAACAAATTGGTATTAATACAACCACTTTTCAGAGTAATTTGATAAGCTCTGAAAATACATATACTTATGATCTAGATATTCCACTTTTAGGTATATTCTCCAGAGGAACTTGCACATGGGCTCAAGAAGACATGCTCAAGAATGTTTATTAGGGCGTCATTTGTAACAATAAAAGATTGGAAACAATCTAGATATTCATCAACAAGAGCATATTCACCTAACCTGGGGTATTCTGGTCAAAACTGCAGTTGCTCTTTATTGCACTCAGAGTCAAAGTTAAAGTTCTTACCATAGCCTTCAAGGCTGTCTATAATCTGGCCCTCATTACAATCTTATTGATCTTCCTTTGATTTGCTTCATTCCAGCCACATTGGCCTCTCTGCTGATCCTTAAACATTGTAGACATTCCTCTGCCTCAGGGGCCTTTGCACTGGATGTTTCCTTCTGCCTGAAGCACATTTCTTCCATATTTCTCACCTTCTTTAAGTATTTGATCCAATGTCACAAACTCAATAAGGCCTGCCTTGACCACTCTATTTAAAATTGCCACCTCCTCCACAACTGATACTACCAACCCACCTTACCTGCTTTCATGACCTTTTGTATAGTATTTATCACTTTCTAACATGGCCAGGCACGGTGGCTCACACTTGTAATCCCAGCACTTTGGGAGGCTGAAGCAGATGGCTCACCTGAGGTCAGGAGTTCAAGACCAGCCTGGGCAACATGGTGAAACCCTGTCTCTACTAAAAATACAAAAATTAACCAGGCGTGATGGTGCACACCTGTAATCCCAGCCACTGGGGAGGCTGAGGCACAAGAATTGCTTGAACCCGGGAGGTTGAGGTTGCAGTGAGCCAAGATCTCGCCATTGCACTCCAGCCTAGGTGACAGAGCAAGACTCCGTCTAAAAAAAAAAAAAATGTGTGTGGCACCCCATCTTCACACTCTGTCTCCTGCTGCCATGTGAGACATCCTTGCTTTCCTTTTGCCTTCTGCCATGACTGTAAGTTTCCTGAGGCCTCCCCAGCCATGCATAACTGTGAATCAAAAAATTATATAGTCTCAGGTAGTTCTTTATAGCAGTGTGAAAACAGACTAATACACTCATTGTTTGTGATGATCTAATTCCATAAAAAAAATAAGGTCCAGAAGGGTGAGGGTCTTGATTGTGTTTCACTAATATATTCTAAGATCCCAAAGTTGTGCCTGACATATAGTAAGGAGGCAATACATATATTTTGAATAATTAATAAATGAAATATATTCAGACAGAGGAATATTATTTACAAAAAGTTTCAAAAATTTATAAATATGAATTGTATATGAATATACATGTTGGTATTAGTAATATACAGCAACTTTCATTAGACTGATAGATATTAAAATCGGGGTGCAATTATTGCTGGAGAAAAGGGGAAAGTAAGATTATGGTGGTATATACAGGAACTTTGATTGCACCTGAAATGTTGTATTTCTTAAAAAGTAAGAGTTGAAGCCAATATAAAATTTAAGATTTAAAAATGTGTGATATGTACGTGGAGTGTTATTATTCTGTATGCTTGTCTGTATGTATAAATTTTGTCATAGTAGATTTTTCAAAAATAACAGAATAGGAAATGTGAAAGTAGAGATAACTCTACTTTAAAATTGTGCTTTAAAATTGTCCTGACACAATTTTAAAGAAAGCCTGAAAAGAAGGCAAGAAAGTGGAAGATAGAGAGGATGTAGGGTTTGAAGGAAAACTTTTTTTTTTGAGACAGAGTCTCACTTCTTTGCCCAGACTGGAGTGCAACGGCAGAATCTTGGCTCACTGCAACCTCCACCTCCCCAGTTCAAGCGATTCTCCTGCCTCAGCCTTCCCAGTAGCTGGGATTATAGGCACGTGCCATCACACCCAGCTAATTTTTGTATTTTTAGTAGAGACGGAGTTTCACCATGTTGGCCAGGCTGGTCTCGAACTCCTGACCTCAAGTGATCTGCCCGCCTCGGCCTCACAAAGTGCTGGAATTACAGGCATGAGCCACTGTGCCTGGCCAGGAAAACTTTTTTTTTTTTTTTTTTTTTTTTTTGAGACGGAGTCTTGCTCTGTCGCCCAGGCTGGAGTGCAGTGGCGCGATCTCGGCTCACTGCAAGCTCCGCCTCCCGGGTTCACGCCATTCTCCTGCCTCAGCCTCTCCGAGTAGCTGGGACTACAGGCGCCCGCCACCACGCCCGGCTAATTTTTTGTATTTTTAATAGAGACGGGGTTTCACCGTGGTCTCGATCTCCTGACCTCGTGATCCGCCCGCCTCGGCCTCCCAAAGTGCTGGGATTACAAGCGTGAGCCACTGCGCCCGGCCCAGGAAAACTTTTTTTAAGATGAGAGACTTGGACATGTCTACATATCGAAGGGAAGGAACAAATAAAGGAAGATAAAGGAATGGTGAGAAGTGATTAAGACTTTAACTTCTGAGAATGGTGGGAGATATGGCTTATCAGGGGCCACAAAATATTGCAGAGCCACACTGATGGACTGGCTCTTATTCATTCATTTGTTCATTCATTCACTCATTCAACCAATATTATAGGCCCACTGTTGAGAAAATTTCAGCATCTCTCTAGAGGATTCCCACTAGAAGGGGTATCCTTTAGGGAGAACCAATATTCATTCAACATTCAGGGGGGTGGAGAATGTGTTTCTGGAAGAGTTTGAGAATAGAAACATCAACAGCTAGGAAAAACAAGTTGGAAGAGAAAATAGCAGAGAGAACACAAAAACTTGAAGAGAAATTATGAGTCTCATGAAGACAGGAACAGAATCCAACCCTGACATAATGAAGTAGGAGATTTGCCCATTGATAGAATGAACTGGCTTTGTGGCCCGTGCCATGACTTGGTGGGGCTGGAGACAATGAGTTTGAGTTGTAATCTGGTACTCTCTGTTGCCCAGGGTGCTCTACTGCTCTTGAGGCCATTCCTAAGTGTAGCGTTAACTCTTGTCACCTCTTTTACAGGTCTCACCCACCAAATCATAATGAATATCTATATATTTGGAGATAGAGATGAAAACCATGTGGTTGTATCCAGTTGGAATGAAAAATATGAACTGTAAGTATTTTTTTATTGTGGAAAAAGCACATGTCGTAACTTTCTAGTGTTAAGTGTACAGTTCAGTAGTGTTAAGTATATTCACATTGTTGTGAATCAGATCTCCAGGATTTTTTCTTCTTGCAGAACTAAAACCATACCCATTAAAAAACAATTCTCATTTGTCTCCTATCCCCATTCCCTAGTAACTTTCATTATATGTTTTATAGCTATGAATTTGACTACTTTAGATACCTAACGTAAGTAGAATCACACAGTATTTGTCATTTTGTAACTGACTTATTTCACTTAGCATAATGTTCTCAAGATTCATCCATGTTGTAGCATGTGACAGGGTTTCCTTCCTTTTTAAGGCTGAATAATATTTCATTATGTGGATATACACATTTTATTAATCCATTCATCTGTCCATGGACACTTGGGTTGCTTCCACTTCTTAACTATTGTGGATAATGCTGCTATAAACATGGGTGTGCAAATATCTCTTTGAGACCCTCCTTTCCATTATTTAGGATGCATACCCAGAAGTGGGCTTACTGGATCATATAATAGTTCTATTTTTAATTTTTGGAGTAATTGCCATACTGTTTTCCATTGCAGCTGCACCATTTGCAATTCTACCAACAGTATGCAAGAGTTCCATTTTTTTTTTTACATTCTTGTCAGCACTTGTTACTTTCTGAGTTGTTGATAGTATCCATCCTAATAGGTGTGAAATGATATTTCATTGTGGTTTTGAAGTGCATTTCTTTAATGATAAGTGATGTTGAACATCTTTTCATATGCTTCTTGGCCACTTATCTATCTTCTTCGCAGAAATGTCTATTCAAGTCCTGTACCCATTTAAAAATCAAGTTGTTTGATTTGTTGTTGTTAAGTTGTAGGAATTCTTTGTATATTTTGGACACCAACCCCTTATCAGACATATAATTTGTAAATATTTTTCCCATTCCATAGGTTGTCTTTTCGCTCTGCTGATTGTGTCTATTGATGAACAACAGTTTTTGAGTTTGAAATAGTCTCATTTACCTATTTTGCATCTGTTGCCTATTTTGTGTCATTTCTAAGAAATCATTGCCAAATTCAATATCATAAAGCTTTCCCCCTTTTTCTTCTAACAGTTTTGTAAGTTTGGGTTCTTACCTTTGGGTCATTAGCCCAGGTTAATTTTTGAACATGGTGTAAGATAAGAGTTCAATTTCATTCTTTTGCATGAGGATATCTAGTTTTCCCAATACCTTTTGTTGAAGGGACTGTCAATTTTTGATATTTTCAAAGAACTAACTCTTAGTTTTATGTAGTTTTCTATTGTGTTCCTATTATCTATTTCATTTGTCTCTGCTCTAATCTTTATTTTCTCCCTTCTGCTAGCATTAGGTTTAGTTTGTTTTCTTTTTTGGGTTCCTTGACGTGTAAAGTTAGGTTTTTAATTTGAGATCTTTCTTCTTCTTTTAATTGTATGTTTATAGCTATAAACTCTCCTCTTAGCACTGCTTTTCCTACATCTCATAAGCTTTATTTTTATTTGTCTCAAGATATTTTCTAATTTCTCTTATGACTTCTTCTTTGACCTGTTGGTTATTTAAGATGGTGTTTTTAAATTTCCACTTATTTGTGTATTTCCAGTTTTCCTTCTGCTATTGATTTCTAGTTTATTTTTACCAGTTTTAGAAAAAGATAGTTTCTATAATATTGATCTTTTAAAATTTGTTGAGCTTTGTTTTGTGGCTGTATATTTTTTTTAAGGAAGGACAGCTTAATTGCTTTTACGTCTTGCATATGAAAATTCAAATTATAGTTAGGTGTGAATTCATGGACACAGTCATTGTTGTTATATCTCTAAATGGGGAATCTGGGAAGTATTACATAATCATGAATCACAAACATAAATCCTAAGTTAAGTCATCTATTTTACAACCTTTCACTCAACAAAAATTACGTATGGAACCTACAATCATAGTCTCATAAAGTTATGTACTGGTCAAATTGGCCTTAGTGGTCACTTAATGTGTTCCCTTATGTTGCAGAAGAAGAAAGAAGGAGTTCTGCTTCTTCCAAAGGAGTGACTCCCAAAGGAGCAAGAATTGACCATAGGTTATGGCTTGTGTTACCACACACTGATGTTGTCTTTGAGGCCATCCACTGATGTCCTCACCCATGGCATGAGCAAGTTTTTCTGAAGGTATTATTGGATGTTTACAATGTTTGCATAGTCTAAAATGCAGAACTATTTTTTAACTAGATTTATTCTTTAGAGAAGTTTTAGGTTCACAGCAAAATTGATCAGAAAGTATAGAGAATTCCCATACCTTCTGCCCCTACACAAGCACAGCCTCCCAAACTAGCAACATCCTGTACCAGAATGGTGCATTTGTTACAACCAACTAACCTAAACTGAGAAATCATTATCACCCAAAGTCCATAGTTTAAATTAGGGTTCACTCTTGGTGTTGGTATATTCTGCTTTAAAAAATATGATATTAATACTTATATAAAATTTGCCATGTAGCCATTTATAGCATACAGTTCAGTAGTGTTAAGTATATTCACATTGTTGTGAAATAGATCTCCAGAACTTTTCCATCTTGCGGAATTGAAACTCTATACCCTTTAAATAACAACTCCAGTTTTCCTCTTCTCAGCCCCTTGGTAACCACCGTTCTACTTTCTGTTTCTATGAATTTGACTACTCTAGGTACCTCATATGAGTGGAATCATATAGTATATGTCTTTTTGTGACTAGATGATTTCATTTAGCATGTCTTCAAGGTTCATCCATGTTGTAGCAAGTGACAGGATTTCCTCCCTTTTTAAGGCTGAATCATATTCCATTGTATGTATATAGAACATTTTGTTTATCCATTCATCCTTTGATGAGCACTTGGGTTGCTTCTACCTTTTGGCTATTGTAGGAATAATGCTGCTATGAACATGTCGAGACCCTGCTTTCAATGCTTTTGGATATATACCCAGAAATGGGATTGCTGGATCATATAGTAGTTCTATTTTTAATTTTTGAGGAATTACCACACTATTTTCCATAGCAATTGCACCATTTTACAGTCCTACCAACACTGGTTCCAGTTCCTCCACATCCTTACCAACAGTTATTCTTTTTTTCTTTCTTTTTAAATAACAGACATTCTAACAGGTATGAGGTGTAGAATTTAGAACTTGTTAATCTCTCTCACGGACTTCTTTCTCATGACTGAACTTCCACAGAATTTGGTTTTTCATTGTGTTAGGGTTAACAGCCAACTTCCTATTTAGGACTGGGACAAAAATTCTACAGACAAAATATGGGGGAAATGAAATATTTCCTAAGGAAGAGAAATAGACTTGTGAGATATTATGTATCAATGAATTATTCCTAAAAAGCTTTAAAGTAGGGCAATTATCCTGGATTATCCAGGTGGGCCAGGTATAATCATATGAGCCCTTGAAATCATAAGAGGAAGGTACAGGGGAAGTCAGAGGGCTGTGAAGCATGAGAAGTGCTAAATCCACCATTACTGGCTTCAAGACAGAGGGGAAACATGGGAACCATGAGAAGGAAATGAATTCTGTTGACAACATGAATGGACCAGAGAGTGTATTCTCCCTTAGAACCTCCCGTGAAGAGCTCTGACACCCTGAGTTTGGACTTGTGAGATCCTAAGCAGAATCCCAGCCAAGTCTGCTGGACATCTGACCTATAAAACTGTGAAATAATAAATGAGTGTTGTTTTAAGCTGCCAGGTTTGTGGTAACTTATTGTGGCAGCAATAGAAAACCAAAGCACTAGATATTCATTATATGTGTTGAAAACACTAGAATGTTTTCTCCAAATGAAATATTTGGATCACTGCAGAGCTTCTTTGGTCACATCTAGGGAGTGTGTGTGAGACTCCACTGAACATCTCTTCCAGGCATCCCCTGAAAGCATTTGAATGGATTCAGATATAGACATCCTAGAGTAAACCTGATCTCAATACTTAACTGCAGTGCACTGTGGCTTCTTTTACTTCATCGTTCTGACTGGACTGTATAGTCCATAAGGACAGGAGCCATTTCTTCTTAATTTTCATTCCCCAAGAGCAAAACACAGTGTTGATACAAGGTAGGCACTCAATAGACATTTTTATGAATGAATGTTAAGAGAGTTTGACAACTGATGTCTCCAGAGGACAATGTTGGTTATGGGTAGAGGCAGAGCAAAGAACTAGAAGCACAGCAGTGAACAAGATAGGGAAGGAAAGAATTTCATGGACAAAGGAATGTAGAGTTTAATACATGCATACTTATTGTTTGTTTAAAAAAATTCCGTGATATATTTCTCCTACTGGCACCACGAGCAGAATCAATTTCAGGAAGTAGGCTGACCATTGCATAAGTGGCTTGTGAAACATCACATCGTAGCTCACATTCCCAACAACTTGAATAAATATGTGTGTGTGTGTGTAGTTTACCCCCCAAGGACAATTCTTCTGGCTTCCTTGCAGCTGAAGTCAGATTTGTGTTTAGTAATCTCGTGGTGACTATGTTTTCCCTGCGGGAATAGAATACACCAGGGTTGATGCCCCCCTGTGGAGAGGAGCTGAGACTCCGTGCAGCTTGGTGAGGTGTGGGTACCCAGACAGTCCAGGGAACTGGTTCAAGCTCCAAGAACCTGGAGATGGCCTGTGAGGCTGCAGCAGGAGAACACATACTACTGGTTGTACCCCCAAAGCAAGCCAGAGGCAGGGGCTGTGAAGATGGCAAGCCACAGACGTCTGTGAGGAAGGCAGGCTGTAGGAGCATGCAGCAACTGGGAGGAACCCTAAGCACACACACCCCCAACTCATTTTTATGAAGACTGACTCTGTCTTGAAAACTAATTAAATAAATGCCAGCCCATTCTCTCTTCCCAGTGCACTTCTTACTATTTTAGTCACTGTAATTGAGAGTAGAAATAATCTCCACTGTGCCTGAAAAACAGCTCTTGGATATTCTATTTTATATGATGTAGAAAAACATGAGGTGAATGTGACAACTGGCCTTCAAGGAATGGCAACTGGCTGTATATCCAGTTTCACTGGTTTTGCTCTGCAGTTTGTGATTTGTGCAGTTAGTGAAGTAGATCATCACATGCTTTCAGAGTTTTTGTTGCCCCTGGTACTGGAGCAGAGAACTATTATCAGGAGTGCATTTTATGACTTCAATCTAGGTTGTGAATTTGGGTCAGCCATTTTACCGTTTAAAATCTCCACTTCTTGTTCTTAAACAAAACAAAACAAAACAAAACAAAAAAACAGAATAAGTCAAAGAGGAGATGAGAGGTAGAGGAACTTGAAAGTGCTTGCTTTTAAAGCTAGCTTCTGGACTTTTCTTATTTGATCACTTGATGGTTTTGTCTATTTTCCATGAAGTCTAAATTTTATGGTGGGTTTGGAAGAAACATATCTTCTGTATATGGGCAGATCCAGGTTTTGTGGAGCTTGAGCCTTAAGCAATGTTGGAAACCCTCTTTAAGAAAAAGAATACAGGCCAGGCATGGTGGCTTATGCCTGTAATCCCAGAACTTTAGGAAGCCAAGGAGGGAGGATCCCTTGAGGCCAAGAGTTTGAGACCAGCCTGGGAAACATAGAAAGACCTTATCTCTACAAAAACAAAAAGTAAAAAAATTTAACCAGGTATGGTAGAGCACACCTGTAGTCCCAGCTACTTGGGAAGCTGAGGCAGAAGGATGGCTTGAGCCCAGGAGTTAAAGGCTGCAGTGAGCTGTGATCAGGCCACTACACTCCAGCCTGGGTGAGAGAGAGAGATCCTGTCTCAATAATAATAATAATAATAATAATAATAAAGAAAGAAATAATTTTAAAAAACACACAAAGGTACCTACATTGGCAAATTTTACAAAAATATATGACCCTGTGAACACATCATCACCTCCAGGGCCCGGGAATAGTTTGCGCAGATGAGTGGCCCTGAAACTCATGCTTTATGACTTCCTGGTAAATCCACCTCTGCATCTACACGTGAGAATCATGTTGCTTCCCTGAGAAGAACGGAGTGTGGCAGGAGCAAAATACTGTATTAATCCAATCAGATCTAAAATGAATTCTGCCCTTTTACAGATGAAGAAAGGAGGAAACTGGGGTTCAGAGAGGACAAGTAACACCCGACATCACATATACAATCAGTATTAGAATCTGCTTCCTTTAACTTCCATTTTCAGACTGGTTATTTCTGTGCTATTTCCCAGGAAAGCTTGTAAAACCAAAGAAAACAATAGGAGTAAATATGTTACAGTCTATTTTTCCTTATAGAGGTACTATATACACATAGCCAACAAGGAGGATATAGCCAACCCAGTAGAATCTGAGACAGGATGAATAAGAGATTTTGCATCATCTGATCCCTTCCCTCTTTCCTGTTTTCAGAGGCTTACAAGGTGTGACTGCATACTTTTTTTTTGTCAAGTTCAAAAGGACATTCATATCCAAATGAATGTTATCTTCTTGTTCCTTTCAAAGTAGGTTCTTATTCCAAATTGCTGCCATTTTTAGAAACTTCTTTTTGGACTAACATTTTGTCAGTTTGAGTCACCCAAGAAAATCAGTACTTTGGGCAATTTTCTGTCTTCCTCCTTTCTTCTCTCCCTTCTTTCCTTGTTAATGAAAAAAAACATATTATCTAGTTTATTCACCAGGCTTGGTGCTAAATGATTTTTAGATATTTCCAAAGAATCATGCCCATGATTAAAGGTTTAAAATTTGGTATAATAAAAATATTAAAAATAATTTGATATGGATTCTGAAGAGGACTATAATTTTCACCTAAAACCTATGGGAGGAAGGGAAAAATTTGTTTTAAGTTCAAGGTAGGTAGGATTTATACCTTCTTATATTAAAAAGACCTATGCAAGGTGAAAGAATATCTGCCATGTGCCAGGCATTGTCCTAAATGGTTTCATGTGACACTTCTTACAATAATTTGCACTTATTCCTCCAACCTTAGGGAAACTGAGGCACTGAGAAGTTAGAAAACTTTCAGTGGTAGAGATGAGATTAAAACCTAGTATGCTAGTTCCCAAATCAGTGCTCTTTCCCCTAGTCAACACACTTCACCTTATGCAGTCATCTACATGAATGTCTGCCTTGAATTCACAGTGGGTCTGCCAGATCCTATGTGCTCCCAGCATAGGTTATAATTGGGAAGTGAAGTCACAAAATCAGCCTCAAAGAAGTGCAGGCCAAGGCCACCTGGGTGCCTTCAGGGAGAATTCATGAGCTAGAAATTACCCAAGGACAGCTCTGGGGAAAGATGTAAAGGCCTTGTTGGTTTTTTTCCTGACACAGAATGGCTTGAAGCCTGTTTATCTTTCTGACCTGTTTCTGTCTGTCTTTGCCACCACCACCTCTCAGCCATAGTTCTTTTCACAGTTGTCCACATCCCTTCCACCCCAACAGATCTCTTCTTCCAGAATAATTTTATGTTAACACCTTTAGTCATTGCTTTGAACTTCATTTCAACATTGGCTGTACCCTATTTTCCACCCTGTGCACTCCTGGTATTCGTTATTTCATTGGATTAAGCAATATAAGCAATTATGTATATATAGCAAATATGACTGGAGCCTTCTCTCAATAACCAAGCCCCTCCTCATCATACATTGAAGTGTGGTGATGGTGAAATTTAGAGAAAGACATTTGAAGGTCAGCATAGTATTATTGACAAAGTTTAAACCCCAGACATTTAGGTCAACTTTTATCTTGAGGAGTGGTCCTTGTGCATTTTGTACATATTTTCTGATATTCACCCACATTATTTATCCTGGAATGACCCATCTGCTGAAATAAAGGTCTTTGAGAGGAGGGCATCTCTTCAATTCCTGCCAAGGGTCAACAAGTGGGAACATAAGGGCTTTATACTAAGGTAGACCCGAATTTGAGGAAACTGGGTTCATCACCAATTGGCTCTGTGACAAAGAGCAAATTACTTAACTTTTTTGAGTCTCAGTTTCCTCATCTGAAGAATGGGATTATTATAGCTATCTTAGAGGACTGTGTTAAGGACACAGGTTTTGAAGTTAGATCAAAGTCTGACTCCTACTCTGCAACTGATTAGTTGCATAGTACTACGCAAGTTAACTTCTCTAGCCTTGTTTCTGCCTAGTAAAATGAAAGTTAATAATACTTATTTTATAGGATTGTTAGTAGGATTCAAACAAGTAATATATTTAAAGCTCTTAGTCTAGAATATGGCACAAAGCAAGCACTTAACAAATGATAGCTATTCTTAGAACTAATGAGATGGTGAATATCAAGTTTCCAGCATAATAACTAGCCCACAGTTGAGTTTCAATAAATGTTAATTCCTTTTCTTCCCTCCCAGGAAGAAGCAGCAAAATAAATTGGATACTTAATGATTGTCTTCCCCTTCAAGCTAATATGCATAAGATTAACACTTCTCCATTTTCCACTACTTTGCATCTGGTGACACTTCTTACAAGGATTCATATGCCATGAGGACTGGCATTATGTTCAGGCAGAATAAAGAGCTGGTTACATCCTATAATTTCAGAAGCACTGCAAGCTGTATTTGCCACAAATGCCTATCCTCTAGCAGACTTCTTAGAGTTGGAATAGAGCTTTTTAAGAGGATTTCCTTTGGGTTACAACACTATCTCCAGAAAGTTTTTGTTAAAGTACAGTTGTCTTACCTGAGTAGGGTAACATATACCCTGTCATTCACACATCAGCATGGATTAGTCCAGTAAAGACTATGCAGGACTGGAATATAGGAATGGTGAATTTTAAGAAAGAAGAACTATAAAATATGGAGCTGTCTAGAGAAGCAGTAATAGGCTTAAGCAGACAGGAGTTTCCTAAATGGGCCAAGGGTGGACTTGGTCTACTTCCACAATTTGCCTTGGGAGCTCCCCTGTAAGAAGGAGCAGAGATTGAGAAGACCCAGAGAACCTCTCTCTGGAGGCATCTAAGGACTCTGCAGATGGTGGAGTTCAGCAACATGGACACTGCTCACTAAGCCTAAGGCAGTAGCAAATTATAATGATAGGTTCTGATGTGGCTCTGTCATGTCTTATCAAATGCAAATTGGAGAGTGCCTAACTTTGGTGGATGTTTGTGTGAAATGGGTCACAGAAAGAATAAAGAGCATGACGGAAATACCAAGTATAGCTAGATCAGGTCAAGTACTCACAGAACTAAAAACTCACAGAGACTGGAGTTCACATGTGGGGATTCAGAAAACAAAGGTAATGATGTAACTCCAATGTCACACATAGAAGGGGTGGAAAGTCAGGATGTCTGAGGATAGGTTGATAGCAAATAAGAAATGAAAATACAAAGTTTTTTTTAAGCCTTAAGAAACAGGGTTTGAGGAACAGCAAGCTATGCAGAAAGAGCTCCTTTTGTATTTAAACTCTGATGTTGAGCGTAAAGACTGGTCTTTTGAATTAATCCAGTTGGACAAAAATAAAGAAAAAAGAATTTAAGGAAATGGACAAAGTCTTCAAGAAATATGGGATTATGTAAAGCAACCAAATCTATGAATTATTGATATTCCCAAGAGAGAAGGAGAAAAAGCAAACAACATGGAAAACATATTTGAGGGAATAATTCAATAAAACGTTCTTAATCTCGATAGAAAGGTAGACATCCAAATATGAAAAATCCAGAGAACACCTGTGAGATATTATACAAAATGAGTATCACCAAGGCATATGGTCACCAGAATGTCCAATAAAGAAAAAATTGTAAAAGCAGCTACAGGAAAAGGTCAGATCTCATACAAAGGGAACCCCATCAGTCTAAGAGCAGTCTTCTCTGCAGAAAACTTACAAGCCAGGAGAGACTGAAAACTTATTTTAAAATTCTTTATGGAAAGAAATTCCATCCAGAATTTTTATACCCTGCCAAACTAAGCTTCATAAACAAAGGGGAAATAAAATCTTTTGCAGACAAGCAAGCACTAAGGGAATTTGTTACCACTAGACCAGGCTTACAAGAGATCCTTAATGGCTGGTTCGAGTACACTGGTGTTTACAACTAATTGATCACAAGAGACCCTTAAGAGAGTTCTAAACATAGAAATGAAAGAATGATACCTGCTGATATGGTTTGGCTTTGTGTCTCCACCCAAATCTCATCTTGAATTGTAATCCCCACATGTCAAGGGAGAGACCTGGTGGGACGTGATCATGAGGGTTATTTCTCCCATGCTGTTTCTGTGATAGTGAGCAAGTTCTCACAAGATCTGATGGTTTTATAAGAAGCTTTTCCCTCTTCACTACCCCCCTCTCGTCTGCTGCCATGTAAGATGTGCCTCTTCCCCTTCTAGCATTATTGTAAGTTTCCTGAGGTCTCCCCAGCCATGTGGAACTGTGAGTCAATTAAACCTCTTTTCTTTATAAGTTACCAAGTCTTGGGTAGTATCTTTATAGCAGTGTGAGAATGGACTAGTACAGTTAATTGCTACTGGTAGAGTAGGTTACTGCTATAAAGATACCTGAAAATGTGGATGTGACTTTGAAACTGAGAAATGGGCAGAGATTGGAACAGTTTGGAGGGCTCAGAAGAAGACAAGAAGATGTGGGAAAGTTTGGAACTTCCTAGATACTTGCTGAATGGTTTTGACTAAAATGCTGATAATGATGTCGACAATGATGTTCAGGCTGAAGTGGTCTCAGATGGAGATCAGAAACTTCTTGGGAACTGGAGCAAAGGTCATTCTTGCTATGCTTTATCAAAGAGACTGGTGACATTTTGCCCCTGCCCTAGAGATCTGTGGAACTTTGAACTTGAGAGAGATGATTTAAGGTATCTGGTGGAAGAAATTTCTAAGCAGCAAAGCCTTCAAGATGTGAGCTGGATTATTCTGGAATCATTCAGTTTTATGCATTCACAAAGAGATGGTTTGAAATTGGAACTTATGTTTAAAAGAGAAGCAGAGCATAAAAGTTTGAATAATTTTCAGGCTGATGATGTAATAGAAAAGAAAAAACCCATTTTCTGGGGAAAATTCAAGCCAGCTGCAGAAATTTGCATAAGCAATGAGGAGCCAAATGTTAATCACCAAGACAATGGGGAAAATGTCTCCAGGGCATGTCAGAGACCTTCATGGCAGCCCCTCCCATCACAGGCCTAGAAGCCTAGGAGTAAAAAATGGTTTCGTAGGCTGGGCCCAGTGCCCTTCTGCTGTGTGCAGCCTTGGAGCTTGGTGCCAGCCACCCAGGCATGGCTAAAAGGGGCCAAGGTACAACTCAGGCCATTGCTTCAGAAGGTGCAAGCCCCAAGCCTTGGCAGCTTCCATGTGGTGTTGGTCCTGTGGGTGCACAGAAAGACAAGAATTAAGGTTTGGGAAACTCTGCCTAGATTTCAGAGGATGTATGGAAGTGCCTGGATGTCCAGGCAAAGGTGTGCTGCAGGGGTGGAGCCCTAATGGAGAACCTCTGCTACTGCAGTGTGGAAGGGAAATGTGGGGTTGAAGCCTGCACACTAACTTGCTTTTGAGGACTAACTTGCTTTTGAGGACTAACTTGCTTTTGAGTCCTCACTGGGTGGAGCACTATCTAGTGGAGCTGTGAGAAGAGGGCCACCATCCTCCAGATCCCAGAATGGTAGATCCACTGACAGCTTGCATTGCATGCCTGGAAAAGCTGCAGATGCTCCATGCCAGCCGTGAAAGTGGCTGGGATGGGGGGCTGTATCCTACAAATCTACAGAGGCAGAGCTGCCCAAGACCACGGGAGCCCACCTATTGCATCAGCATGATCCAGATGTGAGATATGGAGTTAAAGGAGATAATTCTGGAGCTTTAAGATTTAATGATTTCCCTGTTTTATTTCAGACTTGCATGGGGCCTGTAGCCCCTTTGTTTTGGTCAATTTCTCCCACTTGGAATGGGAGCATTTATCCAATGCCTGTACCCCCATTGTATAATACAAGGAACTAACTTGCTTGTGATTTTACAGGCTTCCTTTATCCATCCTTTGGAACAGATTGCTTCACAGTCAAATTCCACAAGATGTATGAAGAAGAGCTGGTACCAATTCTACCAAAACTTTCCAAAAAATTGAGAAGGAGGGACTTCTCCTTAACTCATTCAACGAAGCCAGCATCACCCTGATACCAAAACCTGGCAAAGACACAATGACAAAAGGAAACTACAGGCCAATATCCCTGATGAACATAGACACAAAAATTCTCAACAAAATATTAGCAAACTGAATCCAGCAGCACTTTAAAAAAGAATTCACCATGATCCAGTAGGCTTCATTTCTGGGATGCAAGTTTGTTAAACATATGCAGAAGGAACTTCCTTGCTTCAGATGAGACTTTGGACTGGGACTTTTGAATTAATGTTGGAATGCATTAAGACTTTTGGGGACTGCTGGGAAGGCATGATTGGTTCTGAAATGTGAGAACATGAGATTTGAGAGGGCTAGAGATGAAATGATATGGTTAGCTTGTGTCCCCACCCAAATCTCATTTTAAATTGTAATCCTCACATATCAAGGGAGAGACCTAATGAGAGGTGATTGAATCATGGGGGTGGTTTCCTTCATGCTGTTCTCGTGATAGTGAGTGAGTTCTCACAAGATCTGATGGTTTTACAGGGGGCTCTTCCCCCTTCACTCACCCCTTTCTGTCTCCTGCTGCCATGTAAGATGTGCATCTTCCCCTTCTGCCATGATTGTAAGTTTCCTGAGGCCACCCCAGCCATACAGAACTGTGAGTCAATTAAACCTCTTTTCTATATAAATTACCCAGTCTTGGGTAGTATCTTTATAGCAGTGTGAGAATGGACTAATACACTTGCCTCTACAAAACACACTTGAGTACATAGCCCACAGACCCTATAAAATAACCACACAGTAGAAACTACAAAAGCAACCAGCTAACAACTTCATGATAGGTTCAATATCTCATATATCAATATGAACCTTGAATGTAAATGATCTAAACACCCCACTTAAAAGGAACAGAATTGCAAGTTGGATAAGAAAAACAAGAACTATCTTTCTGCTGTTTTCAAGAGACCCACCTCACATGTAACTACACCTATAGGCTCAGCAATAAGGGCTGGGAAAAGATCTATCATGCAGACAGAAAACAAAAAGAGATAAAGATAAAATAGACTTTAAACCATAATAGTAAAAAAGGATAGAGAACAGCATTACATAATGATAAAGAGTTCAATTCAACAAGAAGACTTAACTTCCTAAATATATATGCATCCAATATTGAAGCACACGGTTTCCAAAAGCAAATACTTCTGACCCACAAAAAGGCTTGAACAGCCACACAATAATATTCAGGGGCTGCAACACCCCACTGACAGCATTAGACAGATCATTCAGGCATAAAAGTAACAAAGAAATTTGGGACTTAAACTTGACATGTGACCAACTGGACATAATAGACATCTACAGAATTCTCCACCCATCAACCACAGAATATAAATTCTTCTCATCTGCACACGGAACATGCTCCAAGATTGACTACATGCTCAGCCATAAAAATGTCTGAATAATTTTTTTAAAAATCTAAATTATACCAAGCACACCCTTGGACCACAGTGGAATAAAAATAGAAATATATATCAAGATCTTTCAAAATCACACAATTACATGGAAATTAAACAAACTGCTCCTGAATGACTTTTGAATAAACAAGAAAATTAGGGCAGAAATCAAAAAATTATTGCAAATAAATAAAAACAGTTACACAACATACCAAAACCTCTGGGATGCAGCAAAAGCAGTGTTAAGAGGAAGGTTTACAGTGATAAGTGCTTACCTTAAAAAGTTAGAAAGATCTCAAAGTAATAATCTAACATCACACCTAGAGGAACTAGGGAAACAAGCACAAGCCAACTCCAAAGCTAGCAGAAGAAAAGAAGTAACAAAAATCAGAGCAGAACAGAATGAAACCGAGACCCAAAAATCCATATAAAGAGTCAATGAAAACAAAAGTTAGATTTTAAAAGGATAAACAAAATTGATAGACCACTAGATAGATTAACAAAGAGAGACAATACAAATAAGCACAAACAAGAAAGGTGACATCACAACCAATCACACAGAAATACAAATGATCCACAGTGACTATTATGAGTACTTCCATGCACAAAAACTAGAAAATCTAGAGGAAATAGATAAGTTACTGGAAACATATAACCTCCCAATATTGAATCAGGAAGAAACTGAAACGCTGAACACACCAATGTTGGGTTCTGAAATTGAATCAGTAAAAAAAACTTACCAACCAAAAAGCCCCTGGAACAGATGGATTCACAGTCAAATTCCACAAGATGTACAAAGAAGAGCTGGTACCAATTCTACTGAAATGTTCCAAAAAATCGAGAAGGATGGACTTTTCCCTAACTCATTCAATAAAGCCAGCATCATCCTGATAGCAAAACCTGGCAAAGACACAATGAAAAAGGAAACTACAGACCAACACCCCTGATGAACATAGACACAAAAATTCTCAGCAAAATATTAGCAAACTGAATCCAGTAGCACATAAAAAAGGAATTTGCCATGATTAAGTAGGCTTCATTTCCGGGATGCAAGGTTGGTTAAACATACACAAGTCAATAAATGTGATTCATCACACAAACAGAACTAAAAGCTAAAACCACATCATCATCTCAATAGATGCAGAAAAGGCTTCTGGTAGAATCCAACGTCCTTTCAAGATAAAAACCATTAACAAACTGAGAATTGATGGAACATACCCAAAATAATGAGCCATCTATAATAAATCCACAGCCAACATTATACTGAATGGACAAAAGCTGGAAGTGTTCCCCCTGAGAGCTGGAAAAAGACAAGCATGGCCACTCTCACCACTTCCATTCAATACAGCACTGGAAGTTCTAGCCAGAGCAACCAGACAAAAGAAAGATTAAAAATCATTCAAATAGGAAAAAAGTCATCAAACTATCTGTCTTTACTGATGATATGACTCTATACCTACAGCACCTTGAAGACCCTGCTGAAAGGTTCTTGGAACTGTAAACAACTTCAGTAAAGATTCAGAATACAAAATCAACGTCCAAAAATCAGTAGCATTTCTATACATGAATAACACTCAAGCTAAGAGCCAAATCAAGAATGAAATCCTATTTACAATAGCCATACACAAAAATAAAATACCTAAAGATACCTCTAACTGAGTAGGTGAAAGATTTTTGCAAGGAGAACTATAAAACACTGCAGAAAGAAATCATAAATGACACAAACAAATGGCAAAACATTCCATGCTCATGGATTGGAAGAACCAATATTGTTAAAATGGCCATACTGCCCAAAGCAATCTACATATTCAACACTATTCCAATTGAACTACCAATGTCATTTTTCATAGATGAGAAAAACTGTTTTAAAATTCATGTGGAATCAAAAAGGAGACTGAATAGCCAAAGCAATACTGAGCAAAAGACAAAGCTGAAAGCATTACATTACCCACATCAAACTGTAAGACTACCGTAACCAAAATAGCACAGTACTGGTACAAAAACAGACACATAGACCAATGGAACAGAATAGAGAATCCAGAAATAAAGCCACAAACCTACAACCATCTGATCTTGACAAGGCTGACAAAAGCAAGCAATGGAGAAAGGACTACCTGTTTGATAAGTGGTGCTGGGATAACTGGCTCGCCATAGGCAGAAGAATGAAACTAGACCCCTACCTTTCATCAGGTACAAAAATTAATTCAAGATGGATTAAAGATTTAAATGTAAGACCTCAAACAATAAGAATCCTAGAAGAAAACCTAAGAAACACCATTCTGGACATTGGCTTTGGAAAAGAATTTATGGCAACATCCTCAAAAACAATTGCAACAAAAACAAAAATTGACAAGTAGGATCTATTTAAACTAGAGAGCTTCTACAAGACAAAAGAAATTATCAAAAGAGTAAACAGACAACCTACAGAATGAGAGAAAATATTTATAAACCATGCACTGACAAAGGTCTAATATCCAGAACCAACAAGGAACTTAATTCAAGAAGCAAAAAACAAATAATCTCCTTAAATAATGGACAAAAGGGTTGCTCTTCTCGAGGAGTATGTTTGTGGTTTCTCCGTATTTCCTGCATTTGAATGTTGGCCTGTCTTGCTAGTTTGGAGAAGTTCTCCTGCATAATAGCCTGAAGAGTGTTTTTCAACTTGGTTCCACTCTCCCCTTCGCTTTCAGGTACACCAATCAAACATAGGTTTGGTCTTTCCACATAGTCCCATATTCCTTGGAGGCTTTGTTCATTCCTTTTCATTCTTTTTTCTCTAATCTTGTCTTCACGCTTTATTTCAATATGTTGATCTTCAATCTCTGATATCCTTTCTTCTGCTTGATCGATTCGGCTATTGATACTTGTGTATGCTTCATGCAGTTCTTGTGCTGTGTTTTTCAGTTCCATCAGGTCATTTATGTTCTCCTCTAAACTGGTTATTCTAGTTAACAATTCCTCTAACCTTTTTTCAAGGTTCTTAGCTTCCTTGCATTGGGTTAGAACATGCTCCTTTAGCTCGGAGGAGCTTGTTATTACCCACCTTCTGAAGCCTACTTCTGTCAATTCGTCAAACTAATTCTCCATCCAGTTTTGTTCCCTTGCTGGCTAGGAGTTGTGATCCTTTGGAGGATAAGAGGTGTTCTGGTTTTTGGAATTTTCAGCCTTTTTGCACTGGTTTTTCCTCATCTTCATGGATTTATGTACTTTTGGTCTTTGATGTTGGTGACCTTCAGATGGAGTTTTTGTGTGGATGTCCTTTTTGTTAATGTTGATGCGATTCCTTTCTGTTTCTTAGTTTTCCTTCTAACAGTCAAATCTGTCTGCTGCAGGTCTGCTGGAGTTTGCTGTAGGTCCATTCCAGACCCTTTGTGCCTGGGTATCACAGGCAAAGGCTGCAGAATAGCAAAGATTTTTGCCTGTTCCTTCCTCTGGAAGCTTCATCCCAGAGAGGCACCCACCAGATGCCAGCCAGATCTCTCCTCTATGGGGTGTCTGTTGACCCCTGCTGGGAGGTGTCTCCCAGTCAGGAGGCACGGGGGTCAGGGACCCACTTGAGAAGGCAGTCTGTCTCTTAGCAGAGCTCAAATGCTGTGCTGGGAGATCTGCTGTTTTCTTCAGAGCCGGCAGGCAGGAACATTTCAGTCTGCTGAAGCTGCGCCCACAGCTGCCCCTTCCCCCAGGTGCTCTGTCCCAGGGAAATGGGAGTTTTATCTATAAGCCCCTGACTGGGGCTGCTGGCTTTCTTTCAGATGCGCCTTGTCCATAGAGGAGGAATCTAGAGAGGCAATCTGGCTACAGTGGCTTTGTGGCACTGCAGTGGGCTCTGCCCAGTCTGAGCTTCCAGGTGGTTTTATTTACACTGTGAGGGGAAAACCACCTACTCAAGCCTCAGTAATGGTGGACGCCCCTCCTCCCACCAAACTCCAGCATCCCAGGTTGACTTCAGACTGCTGTGCTAGCTGCGAGAATTTCAAGCCAGTGGATATTAGCTTGCTGGGCTCTGTGGGGGTGGGATCCACTGAGCTAGACCACTTGGCTCCCTGGCATCAGCCCCCTATTCAGGGGAGTAAAGGGTTCTGTCTTGCTGGCATTCCAGGCACCACTGGGGGTATGAAGAAAAAACCACAGCTCACTTGGTGTCTGCCCAAACATGACCGCCTGGTTTTGTGCTTGAAACCCAGGGCCCTGCTAGTGTAGGTGCCTGAGGGAATCTCCTGGTCTGCGGGTTGCAAAGACCATGCAAAAAGCATAGTATCTGGGCCAGAGTGCACTGTTCCTCATGGCACAGTACCTCATGGCTTCCCTTGGAACTCCCTCTCTGACCCCTTGTGCTTCCTGAGTGAGGCGATGCCCCACCCTGGTCCTGCTCGCCTTCCGTGGGGTGCACCCACTGTCTAACCTGTCCCAATCAGATGAACCCAGTACCTCAGTTGGAAATGCAGCAATCACCCGCCTTCCATGTTAATCTCACTTGGAGCTGTAGACTGGAGCTGTTCCTATTTGGCCATCTTGTCAGCCACCGCCCATTGCAGTATTTTTAATTCCAAAGGTGTAAACAATGTAAATAGCCCAAAATAGAGTTGTGATAAATATAACTATTCTGTGGCATCATTAAAAATCATGTAAGGACATGGGTCAGTGCTCACAGTATACTAAGAGGGAAACTGTAAGGTTAAAAACAATATATAAATTATGATCCCACTTACTTTTAAGTACTTATACATTAATTTATTTAAAAAAGAAAAAATATTCCAAAATGTTAAATATGTTATAATTTCTGGATGATTCCAGTCCAAGTAATTTTTATCTGCTTTATATTATTCTGTATTTTTTTTTTTTTTTTTTGAGATGGAGTACCACTCTTGTTGCCTAGGCTAGAGTGCAGTGGTAGATCTCAGCTCACTACAATCTCCACCTCCCAGATTCAAGGGATTCCCTGCCTCGGCCTCCTGAGTAGCTGGGATTATAGGCACTGGCCACCACGCCTGGCTAATTTTTGTATTTTTAGTAGAATGGGGTTTTGCCATGTTGGTCAGGCTGGTCTTGAACTCCTGAACTCAAGTGATTGGCCCGCCTCAGCCTTCCAAAGTGCAGGGATTACAGGCGTGAACCACCATTCCTGGCCTATTTTATTGTATTTTACGAAATGTTTGCAATCACTATATATTACTTTTAGAATTAGGAAAAACAGGATCCTTTTTTTTTTAATTTTTAAAATTTTCAAGTTCAAACCAGCCAAACACCACTAAAGAGCTAGTTGTGTTCTGTAACTCTGCAACAGGCTAATGTGTTACAATGGTCAAGTCAGCCTTCTGTGGGGCTAGGTTTTCCTGTTCGTCATGAAGAGAAGTGAAATGTCTCTGCCTTCCCCATAGTTAATGTAAGAGAGCTTCTACTGAGGCTCCTAGTCTTCCAAGCTATTTGGCTTCTCTAACTCCCCTGGATAAAGGACAATTTTCGCTTCCCAAAGCCTTTGCTCTCCATCTTCTTCCTGGACTAGGCAGACAGAAAACACACATGCCTGCTGCCCATTCACCTCTGACGTCTTCTTAATGCGAGAGGGCACCACCCCCCCAGCCACCTTCACTGCAAGGTAACAGACCAACGTGTTCCAGGCAAGAACCCAAGGTCTAGAGAGATTATGTGATCAAAGTTCTCCTGCTTCTCCAATGCTGCACACTTGCACTTTCCTTTGCTTAAGGAAACCAGGGAACATTTGAGTGAGAAAATGGCATGCTGAGAATTTTCTACGATAGTGAATCCAGGTTTCCTACCTACGTTCTTTCCAAGGTAGTTAGTGGCTAAGTCAATGTTCCAGAACTTGAATTCTAACACACTAGATGTGTTCACCCTCATCAGCAAATTCTCATTGGGTATTTATTGTGCCCTGCACTGGGCAAAGTCATACATATAAAGAAGTGACTGCAATTTTCCTGCCTTTAGGAATTAGAATCAAGGGAAAGTCACATAACACTATGGAAGCATGAGCTTATTGTTGGTAGAATAATATATCTTTGGAATTTCCAGCTTTTTATTTTAAGTGTCCCTGTGCTATAAGTAAAAAAGAACGGCCAGAATAACCTTAGTTTTATCATACAAAATTAACATTTAAAAACATTTGTGTATTCTCCCCCCCAAATCTCAGTGTTTCAAGAGACTGGAATTTAATTAATGTAGCTATTTAGAGATACAATCCAGCCATTACTTTTCTTTTTTTCATAAGGATGTTGAGTTTAATTATATCATTATCTTCACTAGCTTCTAATGCTAGATAGAGAACATAAGATTGATCCATTTTCCCCAAAGCTTTTGTGTAGTAAGTTTTTATGTAAGTGGAAAACTTAATGCTAACAGAAACAAATTCAACCACACTTTTAAAATTACAGGATAATTGCTAATTCTGTGGTCATTCATTCTCAGGCCATACTCCAACACAGGAAACTATGAGAAATGTAACCACTGGTAAAATTAAACCTACAATTATAGCACCAATTTCTAGGATATGTTGATTTTTCTCTATTTTGCAACATGTACACAAATATATAAAATTTTCTCATTTATTTATCATGTTGACCTTTTAAATTCAGAGTCTGTCGTATCATGATTACTTTAATAAACTTAAGACAGGTTTGTTTGGGTTTGTTTGTTTGTTTTGAGATGGAGTCTCGCTCTGTCAGCCGCCACACTGGCCTTAAGACAGGTTTTGATGCTGCTTATAGTCTTCTTTATTAGTTAAATTTTTAAATTGTCATAGAATATCAAGGGCAATAATATACTCAGTGAATTAGCATAAGCTACCTTTGAAAATATGAATCAGAAAAAAAAAGAAACAAGCATGTAGCAAACCCATGCTTTATCTTAATCCACCATCCTTTTAGATAATCATTATCTTGGTCACCTAGCATTTGGATCAGTCTCTCTATTTGCAATAAAGTCTCAATGCACCCCATATCTTTACTAATATCCACCATCGGCTTCCAGAACTTTTTCTAGGTACTCTCTATTTCTCTCATCCACTACCCTCAGCCTTTCCTAGTTCTTGGAACAGTGCATCCAACGCTTCACTGTACCCTAACCTAGAATTATTCACACAACTCCCACATTTTCCTCAATGGTTGAAGCTTTCTCTAACCAGAATCCTTCTTCTAATCATAATTAGATGGATAATTAGTTTTTGATCTTTTTCCTTTTCCATGGCCTTAGTAAACTATTAGTTTGTCATATTTCATCCAATTCTACATATGTGTTGTATGCCTCTCTGGATCAGTGTTTTTGGCCCTAGAGCATCAATACAATTGGAAGAGGCCCTGGCTAATTCCAACGACACAACCACACGTCTGGTATGACACGGCCCCACCCACATATTGGGAGTGGGGACGATGGCAATTCCAGAAGTAGTAAATACTGAGCGCTCAGTGTTTTGCGTATACTATCTGGATTCAAACCCAGACAGTCTGAATGTAGAGCCAGCACTTTTCACACTGCACTATGCTGTTGTGATGAAGAGGAAAGAAAGTAAGATGCAGAAGAGTAGGAGGCAACAGAAGAGGAGGAGGAGGCAGGAGGTGGAATTCCAGTGGTTAAATCTCTGGATCCAGAAAAGTACTGTAATAGAATCCTCATTGTGGCACTTCCTACTATATGGATGCATATATGGCCCAAGGGCCACATGTATTCAACAAATACAAACTCTCATGTACCGGGTCGTGTACTATGTGCTGCACTCTGCCTATTGAGTAAATACCCTGCTCTTCCACGGCTGGCAGCTTAGTAATCCAGAAAGATAAGGGAGCATAGAAGGACATGGAGACAGTGCAGTCTTCTCAGAGGAAGTAATGTCTGATGGGTGGCAGGATGGGTTAGTATTAATCAGATGGGTTTAGGATGGGCTAGTGTGCATCAGAAAGGGGCAGGGAAGGGCATTCCAAGCAAAGGAACTAGCCTGTGCAAAGGCCCCCACCTAATAGGGAAGTGAGGTTTATTAAGGCAGTGTAAATAAAGCACTGAACATAGTTCCTGGCAGATGGTAATAGCTGATAATGTTTCCAATGATGGCAATGATAACAATGATGGTTGTGGTGGTGACCAAAGTTGTGATAGAGGAACATATCCTTCTCAAATTATTGCCATCATGGTTTTTGTTTTGCTTTGTTTTGTTTTTTACTGACAAGGTCTTGCTCTGTTGCCCAGGCTGGAGTAATCACTGCATAGTGAAGTAATCAAAGCTCACTGCAGCCTCGACCTCCTGGGCTCAAGCGATTCTCCCACATCAGCCTCCCAGGTAGCTAACATTATAGGCCTGAGCCACAATGCCTGGCTAATAATTTTTTAAAAAAATTTTGGTAGAGATGGAGTCTTGCTTTGTTGTCCAGGTTGGTCTCAAACACTTAGGCTCAAGTGATGCTTCTGCTTTGGCCTCTAAAGGTTCTGAGATTACAGGCATGAGACACCATGCCCGTAATCACCACAGCTGATTAACTGAGATTTATTTTTCCCAGCTTCCATCTCACCTTTAATGAGGGCATTCTTTTTTTTTTTTCTTTTTTTGAGACAGAGTCTTACTCTGTCGCCCAGGCTGGAGTGCAGTGGCGCAGTCTCGGCTCACTGCAAGCTCCACCTCCCGGGTTCACGCCATTCTCCTGCCTCAGCCTCTCTGAGTAGCTGGGACTACAGGCGCCCGCCACCACGCTCGGCTAATTTTTTGTATTTTTAGTAGGGACGGGGTTTCACTGTGGTCTCGATCTCCTGACTTCGTGATCCGCCTACCTCGGCCTCCCAAAGTGCTAGGATTACAAGCATGAGCCACCGCGCCCGGCATGAGGGCATTTTTTAAGGTACATTTCCCTAAGGATAGGCAAGAAAGGGAAAAAGAAGGAGAACTGGAAGCCCAAATCATGGATGTGTGACTAATCTTGCTCTTATTTGTAAATTTGTTTAAATGCAGTGTTTTAGGGCTAGTTGGTTTAATCTTTACAAATGGATAAAAGTATAGAGATAATGTGTTGTGTTCATTATAGTATAGGTGATCAGTTTCTCCAGAGAAAAACCTAACTAGAACAATTAGATGAGACATTTACCTAATGATTCAAGTTTCTCAGTAGTAGCAGAACAACAACAACAACAAAAAACAATTTTTTTCCAAAGTAAACAACATCTTCCAGACCACATCTTTTTCAGACCACTTCTAAGGGATGAATGTCAGTGGCAGTAGGGATTTTCAAAGTCTTGCAGAGCGTATGGAAATCATGGTCCATGTAGTTTCCTTGTTCATCTTCATATTTACCAGGCAATTCAAATACATAGATACTTCTTACAAAAACTTCTGAAATGCTATGGTAATATATGCCATGAAATACAATTTGCCCATTGGATGATTAAGTTCCTATTTACAGCCTTCACCTCTTTTTACAGCTGCTGTACAAATGACAAAGTTCAAAGGATGGAAAATCTAACAGTTATAAACACTGAATTCCCACACCCAAAATATTTTCATAAAAGCCAAATAGAAACATACAGAAAGGTGCAGTTGCTCACTCTCACTTTCTTTTAAGTTGAGTGATTGTTTCCTATTAGACTTCACCTGGTTTGTTTATTTGATGATTCTTTCCAGTAGGCTGTTATTACCTGAAGGAGCATAAAATAGAAACTACAAGCATTAGTTAGAGAAAACTACAATCTTCCTACCAGAGTGTGGGAAATAATTAAGACTCTAGGAACATTTTTCCACCCAAATCCTGAAATTATGCTCAGAACTGTGGTCCGTATGCATAGGTGCACTGTTCCTCCTTTAGGAGAGGAGCCATAGCTTTTTTGGGGGTCTTCAATAAAGTCCATAGCTTCAAAGAATTATTAAAACACATCGTTCAACAGTGTTTTCCTTTTGCTATACTTTCACTCAGTAACATTTCCACACCTAGAAAGATACTTTAAAAAGGAAACACCTTTGCTTAAGTGCTCATAAATTAAGCCTGAGCAACATAATGTACAATAAGTATAAAAATAACATGGACGTTAAACAGTGTGGCGAAGTGGTCACCAGTCCAATCATCAGAAAATATCAAGAGGCATCACAGAGGAATTGGAATACATGAGCCTATTTATTTTTTTCAATTGCTGTTTTGAAAGTTTCAAAACCTCAGGGTGTGAGTAGATTATTGTGTGATGTCCTTCGGACAAAATTCTTTTAAGTTGACATGCAGGACAGGAATTTGAGTGCTGTAGAAAAATCACCACATTTGCTGATACCATCTTTTTTTGCAATTGTCACGGTCTGTGAATTTTTGGAGTCATAGTTTCTTTTCCCCCACTTGGTCCTTCTATGCCTTGCTCATTTTTTCCGATGATCCTCATCCTTCAATGGTTATAATCCTAAATATCCTCAAAGGTGGGATGCTATAGATGATACCTGAGTTCATGTCTACCAATAACCAATAATTTATACTGGGGAGTTAAACTATCAGTTCTGCAACAACACGAAATGCTGGGACGCAGGGTGGGCAGTTTGGATGAAGTGATACTGTTCACTCATCATCCAGGACATAATAAATACCTTGAATTCTTTTCCTATAAAAGTAAGAGTCCACTGAGCTTGCATTACTTATGTGATGTTCTTTTTAAGATACCTTTTCAGGCACATTATCATTAATGATGTATGTTTATAAAATAATTTTTAAAAAGTTGGTTTTTAAATGAAGAAGAAGGAGGTGGAGCAGGAGAAATAGAAGCAGCAGCAGTAGTTGAGGTGAATCAGAGGCAGAGGAGGAAGAGGAGAAGTAGATTGGGAATAGAAGTGAATGTCCAGAGAATTGCTGGTGCAATATAGCCTTTAAAGAATAAGCTGGGCCAATAAACACTAGTGTCTTGGAGCTAAATTTCTGTCTTTCTGTCTGTGGAGAGGAGAAGACCAAAAATGAAGAAAGAGGCAGGAAGACCCAGCCCTTTCTGTCAAACTCCAGATGGAGGCATCCTGGTGAAGGTTCTGAGGAAACATGGACAGTGCCCCCAGAGTTCCAGGCACTATTTGTCTGAAGCAGAGGTTTTGGGAGGAACATTCTCCATCCACATCCTAAAATTATATTCGAAATGATGCATTCATATGCAGAGATGCATTTTTTCTCCTAAGGGGAGGAGACATAGCTTTCTTTAGATACTCAACATAGTCTATAACCTCAAAAAACATGATGAAACAGGTTGTTCAGGGTTAGAGATTCCCAGAACCTCTCTTTCCAAAAGCATCCAAGTTGTCCTGCATCTATCGCCTAAGCCTTCTTCCTTAGGGGGAATAACTAACCCCTAAGGGTATTGGAACAACATTTCCCCAGGATAAAACCTAAGTAGCTTGAACCATTGAGTAACTTCAGCCTCCTTAAGCTTATGTGCTCAATTGGTTAACAGCCAAGATTTCAGATGATCTGCCACGGCTATCTGTGGGCAGTATTTTGCAGTATTTCATCATCCTTTCCCATTTGCTATGTCATTTGTTACTCACAACACCTTTAGAGTTAAGTAGGACACCCTCCCTTTAGTTCCCATTTACAGAACAAGAAATTGAGAGTCAGAGAAGTAAAGTGACTTGCCCAAGTTCCCAAGTAGCAGCCTGCCAGGCTGAGAATCTAGGCAGGGACTCCAGGGAGGGTAAGGCATGTCTGTCTGCAAGGAAGTTAGTCTAAATACAGTTATGTTGTTGTTGTTTTCCTCCAGTGGCAAATTTTTTTATATCTATATATATTTTTATTATACTTTAAGTTCTAGGGTACATGTGCACAACGTGCAGGTTTGTTACATATATATATACATGTGCCATGTTGGTGTGCTGCACCCATTAACTCGTCATTTACCTAATCGAAATGTTTTAATTCCCCTAACCCAACCCTACACACATTCGTTCACCACACCCTGGCCTTTCTCAGAGAGAAACTGAATCAAAATCACTCAAAGAGAGTCAGCGCTTTTCTCAGACAACAAAGAAATAGCCAGAGCATATCATGCTGCCAGCAAACTCCAGACACATCAGAAAAACAAACAAACAAACAAACAATGTTCCTCATTATTTTTGAAGATATATTTTGTTTGGAAGTACAGAGCCAGAAACTGCCTCATAGGGAAAAGCATATCCCTTTTGTAAACATGTATTGTGCACATTAATTTTTTAAGAAATATTTTTGTTTACTAGAATCTTCAATAGATAGTGTTATTGGCTCTAATATTTTCCTCCTCCCTGTATCTGCATTGTTCTCCACATAACTCTGCAATGTACCCGCAGTGTGGGAAAGATGTACTTCTGAGATTCTTGGCTTGGGTTTGGACATAGGACTTACTTTTGCCAACAGAATTAGGCCAGAGTCATACTGTGCTCATTCTGCGCAAAACCACAGAAACCTTGTGTTTCCTTTCCCCTCTTGTACTTCTGCTGTCTCCTTGAGAAGACTATGCCAGGCTAACCCATTGGTACCAGGAAGGGAAGAACAGACATTTAGGACAAACCTGCATCAACCAAGTCACCCCTACTCGTCATAGGCTGCATTAGCCAATGCCCCAAAATATACCTCTCTGAAGGCGGCATGAAGACCAAACTATCAGCTATGTTTGTTACAAAGTGAAGTTTTCTTCACAATAAGCCATGTATTTTTTTTGTCCAAATGCAGCAGATAAGGCAGTATTACTTGATCTCTGCTGTTGAGTTTTCATAAAGAATTTTTAGGACTCCTTGGTTCCCTTCCATGAGTTCTCTTTATGTAGGAAAGACCAGATGTACCTAAGGAGTTTGGCCTAATTGCTAACCAGACTGTTCACAGGTATCTCATCCTCCACACCAACCCATTGTTCTTGTTTACATGAAAGTTTGTGGTTGGAAAGACAGAAACATAAAGAGAATAAATTACTGAATTGATAAATAGCCTGTGATAAAAATTTAGATTCCATCGCAATGTCTTGAAAATTCTAAGGGAAAATGATTTGTAACATGAAATTCTATACCCAGCTAAAATATTATGCAAGTATATGGGTCGACAAAGACATTTTTTCTTTTTTTTTGATTATACTTTAAGTTTTAGGGTACATGTGCACAATGTGCAGGTTAGTTACTTATGTATACACGTGCCATGTTGGTGTGCTGCACCCATTAACTCGTCATCTGGACAAAGACATTTTCAGATACATAAGAACTACCTGAGAGAATCACTGGGACACAGCTTAAGAAGTGTTTAGAGAGAAATTTATAGCACTAAATGCCCACAGGAGAAAGTAAGAAAGATCTAAAATCAACACCCTACCACCACAATTAAAAGAAGTAGAGAAGCAAAACCAAACAAATTCAAAAGCTAACAGAAGACAAGAAATAACTAAGATCAGAGCAGAATTGAAGGAGATAGAGACACAAAAAACCCTTCAAAACATCAGTGAATCCAGGATCTGGTTTTTCAAAAAGATTAACAAAATAGATAGACTGCTAGCCAGATTAATAAAGAAGAAAAGAGAGAAGAATCAAATAGACACAATAAAAAATGATAAAGGGGATATCACCACTGATCCCACACAAATACAAACTACCATCAGAGAATGCTATAAACACCTCGATGCAAATAAACTAGAAAATCTAGAAGAAATGGATAAATTCCTGGACACATACACCCTCCCAAGACTAAACCAGGAAGTCGAATCCCTGAATAGACCAGGAACAAGTTCTGAAATTGAGGCACTAATTAATAGGCTACCAACCAAAAAAAAGCCCAGGACCAGACAGATTCCCAGCCGACTTCTACCAGAGGTACAAAGAGGAGCTGGTACCATTCCTTCTGAAACTATTCCAATCAACAGAAAAAGAGGGAATCCTCCCTAACTCATTTTATGAGGCCAGCATCTTCCTGATACCAAAACCTGGCAGAGACACAACAAAAAAAGAAAATTTTATGCCTATATCCCTGATGTACATCAAGGTGAAAATCCTCAGTAAAATACTGGCAAACTGAATCCAGCAGCACATCAAAAAGCTGATCCACGATGATCGAGTTTGCTTCATCCCTGGGATGCAAGGCTGGTTCAACATACATAAATCAATAAACATAATCCATCACATAAACAGAACCAATGACAAAAACCACATGATTATTTCAATAGATGCAGAAAAGACCTATGATAAAATTCAACACCCCTTCATGCTAAAAACTCTCAATAAACTAGGTATTGATGGAACATATCTCAAAATAATAAGTGCTATTTGTGACAAACCCACAGCTAATATCATACTGAATGGGCAAAAGCTAGACACATCCCCTTTGAAAACAGGCACAAGACAAGGATACCCTCTTTCACCACTCCTATTCAACATAGTATTGGAAGCTCTGGCCAGGGCAATCAGGCAAGAGAAAGAAATAAAGCATATTCAAATAGGAAGAGAAGAAGTCAAGTTGTCTCTGTTTGCAGATGACATGATTGTATATGTAGAAAACCCCATCATCTCAGCCCAAAATCTCCTTAAGCTGATAAGCAACCTCAGAAAAATCTCCGGATACCAAATCAATGTGCAAAAATCACAAGCATTCCTAGACACCAATAACAGGCAAACAGAGAGCCAAATCATGAATGAACTCCCATTCACAATTGCTACAAAGAGAATAAAATACCTAGGAATACAACTTACAAGGGATGTGAAGGACCTCTTCAAGGAGAACTACAAACCATTGCTCAATGAAATCAGAGAGGACACAAACAAATGGAAAAACATTCCATGCTCATGGATAGGAAGAATCAATATCGTGAAAATGGCTGTACTACCCGGAGTAATTTATACATGCAATGCTATCCCCATCAAGCTACCACTGACTTTCTTCACAGAATTAGAAAAACTACTTAAATTTCATATGGAACCAAAAAAGAGCCCATATAGCCAAGACAATCCTAAGCAAATGAACAAAGCTGGAGACATCACGCTACCTGACCTAAAACTATACTATGAGGCTACAGTAACGAAAACAGCATGGTACTGGTACCAAAACAGATATATAGACCAATGGAACAGAACAGAGGCCTCAGAAATAGCACTACACATCTACAAGTCAGGAAAGAACAGATGCTGGAGAGGATGTGGAGAAATAGGAATGCTTTTACACTGTTGGTGGGAGTATAATTTAGTTCAACCATTGTGGAAGACAGTGTGGCAATTCCTCAAGGATCTAGAACCAGAAATACCATTTGTCCCAGCAATTCCATTACTGTGTATATACCCTAAGGATTATAAATTATTCTACTATAAAGACACATGTGCACATATGTTTATTGCAGCACTGTTCACAATAGCAAAGACTTGGAACCAACCCAAATGCCCGTCAATGATAGACTGGATAAAGAAAATGTGACACATATACATCATGGAATACTATGCAGCCATAAACAAGGATGAGTTTTTGTCCTTTGCAGGGACATGGATGAAGCTGTAAGCCATCATTCTCCACAAACTAACACAGGAAGAGAAAACCAAACACCTCATGTTCTCACTCATAAGTGGGAGTTGAGCAACGAGAACATGTGGACACAGGGAGGGGAACATCACACACTGGGGCCTGTTGGGGGGTGGGATGCTAGGTGAGGGAGAGCATTAGGAGAAATACCTAATGTAGATGATGGGTTGATGGTGCAGTAAACCACCATGGCACGTGTATACCTATGTAAGAAACCTGCACGTTCTGCACATGTATCCCAGAACTTAGAGTATAATAAAAAAATGGGCAAAAGACGTAAACAGACACTTCTCAAAATAAGACATATGAGTGGTCAAGAAACGTGAAACAATGCTCAATGTCACTAATCATTAGAGAAATGCAAATAAAAACCACAGTGAGATACCATCTTACACCAGTCAGAATGACTACTATTAAAAAGTAAAAAAAAAAAAAAAAAAAACAGATGCTGGCAAAGATGTAGAGAAAAGGTAACACACACTGTTGGTGGGAATGTTTTTAGCTCAGCCATGTAGAAAGCAGTTTGAAGATTTCTCAAATAACTTAAAGCAGAACTATTATTTGACCCAGCAATGCCATTACTGGGTATATATACAAAAGAAAATAAATCATTCTACCAAAAAGACACACTCATATGTTATCAAAAAGATTCGCTCATATGTTTATCACAACACTATTCACAATAGACGTGGAAGCAACCTAGGTGTCCATCAATGGAGGCTTGGATAAAAAAATTGGTACATATGCATTATATAATACTATGCAGTATTATATAATACTATGCAATATTATATAATACTATGCAGTATTATATAATACTATGCAATATTATATAATACTGTGCAGTTTTCTTTTTTAGAATCATTCTACTATAAAGAATAAAATCATGTTCTTTGCAGCAACATGGATGCATCTGGAGGCCATTATCCAAGTGAATTAACACAAGAACAGAGAACCAAATATTGCATGTTCTCATTTTTAAGTGGGAGCTAAACATTAGATACTCATGGGCATAAGGATGACAGTAATAGCCACTGGGGACTACTAGAGTGGAGAGAGAGGAAGAGGGGCATGGGTTGAGAAACTAACTACCTGGGTGACAGGATCATCCGTATGTCAAACCTCAGCGTTATGCAATATACTCATGTAACAAGCCTACACATGTACTCCCTGAATCTAAAATGAAATTTGAAATTATTTTAAAAAACCCTCTGGTGTCTAAATACCACAGTAGCAAAACCAACACTACTTTAATAGGTGAGTTTACATACTTCAGCACTTCTTTCTGAAAGCTTTTTATTCATCAGAGCTTAATTATTGTCATTTAAATATTTTCATATTTGTTACATAATTAGGAATGTTGCAAATACTTTGTCATTTCCAGTTCACAAATGGGATGATGAAGGAACAGCTAGATTATGACTTGTGTAACAGATACACATATTCCTTTTGTGTCTGTCTGTCCGAAATCCAATTTTCTGTTCAGATGTGTAAATATACATACATATCATTATGATTAATGTTCTATAGAAGGGGTCTGGTGGAGCAGAAGAAAGGTTGCCTCTGAAGTATAATTATAGCTGCTGGGGAGGGCTATTGTGAGAATGAGAAATATAGAGAAAGTAGATAACACTACACAATGGAGAGGTTAAATTCTTTCAGGAACTACACAGATTAGAAATTGATCCTGTCTTGCCAAAAGCTAAGGGAGGCTTCAAAACCCTTCCTCCTCCCACAGTGAGACATTTGACAGCAGTCTTTCTCTAGACTCATAGGAGAGTTGTATTTACAGCATTCATATAGATAATAGTAACCAACAACTCTTATTGAGTAATTGGAGTAATTGCTATGTGCCACACTGAGTCCTTCATATACTTTGTCTCATTATATAATTAGAATCTATAAAGTAGCAAATGACAGACATGCTTAGAACCAAGGAAATAGTGTGGTTAGAACCAAGGAAGTAGCAAATAAAATTAGAAGTGGTTAGAACTAAGGAAATGAAGATTCTGCACTTAAAAAAGCAACTTTTGAGTAATTGCAGAAAGGCCTGGGATTTTCTACAATTTGTAGATAAATCCTGATACTATCTAATGATATTTACTGTGGTTTCTGGGCCCAGGTAGAGTGTAATAAGGACCAGCAAATAACCTCTTAAATAGGTCCGGGTCAATAACCAGAACAGAAAACTTGCTTTTGGCCACACCTCTTAAGTAGGGGCCATTACTAGTTAAGAAGAGAGTTCCATATTAAATAAATAAATAAATATTCTGGTTGTGGGTTGTTTAATGCAAATTCCTATTCAGTTCATCTGATAATAAGCTATATTTAATTCATGATGTAATTCTATGTTCTGTAATGGTTTTTACAAAGCCCCAACTTGAAAAAACTTTTTTGGGTATTGCTTAGTAGTGGATGCAGCTGTTGAGAAGGGGCAAGGTTTTGACTTTATGTTGTAGTTCATGTTCACTGATGCAGAGAGGTGTCTGTAACGTATTGTGAGTGACTTAAGCAGAGTATAAAACACCAATTATCCCATTTTGTAAAACAAAACAAACAGGCAAATGAAACACTAAACAACATTGTTTATTAATATTAGAAAATTTGAAACATGAAAACATACTTCAGAGCAAAGAAAATGGGGAACACCTAAATGTTTAACTATAAAGCACTGGCTTAATAAATGAGGTAGATATATATGTAGCCTTGAAATATGGCTGTATAAAGGAGTACTAAGAGGGAATTTTGTAGCTATAAGTGCCTACATTAAAAAAGAAGAAACACTTCATAAAAAAGAATGATGCATCTCAAATAATTAGAAAAGCAAGAGCAAACCAAAGCCAAAATTAGTAGAAGAAACAAAGATCAGACAAAAATGAAATTGAAATAAAGAAAATAATACAAAAGATCAATGAAACAAAAAGTTGGTTTTTGAAAAGTTAAATGTAATTGGTAAACTTTTAGCCAGACTGAGAAAAAATAAGCAGATTCAAATAAATAAACTCAAAGTTGAAAAAGGAGATATTACAACTGATACTGCAGAAACTCAAAGGACCATTATTGGTTACTATGAGCAACTACATGCCAATAGATTGGGAAATTTAGAAGAATGAACAAATTCCTACACACATACAATCTACTAAGACTGAACCATGAAGAAATCTAAAACCTGAACAGACCAATAGCAAGTAATGAGATCAAAGCTGTAATAAAAAGTCTCCCAGTAAAGTCCAGGACCTGATGACTTCACTGCTGAATTCTACCAGACATTTTAAAAAGAACTAATATGAATTCTACTCAAATTATTCCAAAAAATGGAGGAGGAGGGAATACTTCCAAACTTATTCTGTGAGGCCAGTATTATCCTGATGCCAAAACCAGACAAAGACACATCAAAAAAAAAAAAAAGAAAATTACAGGCCAATATCTCTGATGAATATTGATGCAAAAATCCTCAACAAAATACTAGCAAAACAACAATACATTAAAAAAGGCGATTTCTCATGACCAAGTGAAATTTATCCTTGGGATGCAAGGATGGTTCAACATATGCAAATCAATCAGTGTGATACATCATATTAACAGAATGAAGGACAAAAACCATGTGATCATTTCAACTGATGCTGAAAAAGCATTTGATAAAATTAACCCCTTCAGGATGAAAACCCTCAAAAAACTGGGTATAGAAGAAACATAACTCAACATTATAAAAGCCATATATGACAGACCCACAGGTAATATAATGCTGAATGGGGAAAAACTGAAAGCCTTTCCTCTAAGATTTGGAACATGACAAGGATGCCCACTTTCACCACTGTTATTCAGCATAGTACTGGAAGTCCTAGCTAGAGCAATCAGACAAGAGAAAGAAGAAATAAAGGGCATCCAAATTGGAAAGGAAGAAGTCAAATTATCCTTGTTTGCAGATAATATGATCTTACATTTGGGAAAACCTAAAGACTCCACCAAAAAACTATTAGAACTGATAAGCAAATTCAGTAAGCTTGCAGGATACAAAATCAACACACAAAAATTTGGCATTTCTACATGCCAGTAGTGAACAACCTGAAAAATAAATTAAAAAGTAATCCCATTTACAATAGTCACACATAAAATTAAATACCTAGGAATTAATTTAACCAAAGAAGTGAAAGATCTCTATAATGAAAACTATAAAACACCCATGAAAGAAATGCAACACTGAAAAAAGGGAAGATATTCCATGTTCATGAATTGTAAGAATCAATGTTGTAAAAATGTCCACACTACCCAAAGCAATCTACAGATTCAATGCAATCCTTATCAAAGTACAAATGACATTTTTCACAGATATAGAAAAAACAATCCTAAAATTTATATGGAACCACAAAAGACCCATAATAACAAAAGCTATCCTAAGTGAAAAGAACAAAACTGGAGGAATCACGTTACCTGGCTTCAAATTATACTACAGAGCCATAGTAACCACAATAGCATGGTATTGGCATAAAAACATACATGTAGACCAATGAAACAGAATAGGGAACCCAGAAACAAATCCACACACCTACAGTGAACTCATTTTTGAGAAAGGTGTCAAAAATGTACACTGGGGAAAAGACAGTCTCTTCAATAAATGATACTGGGAAAACTGGGTATCCATATGCAGAAGAATGAAACTAGATCTCTATCTCTTGCCATATACAAAAATCAAGTCAAAATGGATTAAAGGTCCAGCATGGTGGCTTATGCCTGTTATCTCAGCACTTTGGGAGGCCAAGGTGCGTGGATCACCTGAGGTCAGGAGTTCAAGACTAGCCTGGCCAACATGGTGAAACCCCGTCTCTACTAAAAATAACAAAAATTAGCTGGACGTGGTGGTGGAAACCTGTAATCCCAGCTACTTGGAAGGCTGAGGCAGGAGAATCGCTTGAACCCAGGAGGGAAAGGTTGCAGTGAGCCAACATCGTGCCATTGAACTCCAGCCTGGGTGACAGAGAGAGACTCCGTCTTAAAAAAAAAAAAAAAAAAAAAAAGGATTGAAGACTGAAATGTAAGACCTCAAACTTTGAAACTACTACAAGAAAACATCAAGGAAACTCTCCAAGACATTGGTCTAGGCAAAGATTTCTTGAGTAATACCCCACAAGTACAGGCAACCAAGGCAAAAATGGACAAATGGGGTCACATCAAGTTAAAAAGCTTCTGCACAGCAAAGGAAACTATCAACAAAGTGAAGAGACAACCTACAGAATGGGAGAAAATATTTGCAAGCTACCCATCTGACAAGGGATTAATAACCAGAATATATAAGCAGCCCAAACAACTCTATAGAAAAAAATACAATAATCTGATTAAAAACAGCAAAATGTTTGAATAGACATTTATCAAAAGAAGACATATATAAGGCAAACAGATATATGAAAAGATGATCAACATTATTGATCGTCAGAGAAATGCAAATCAAAACTACAGTGAGATATTATTTCATCCCAGTTAAAATGGCTTATATCCAAAAGACAGCAATAACAAAGGCTGCTGAGGATGTGGAGAAAAGGGAACACATGTACACTGTTGGTGGGAATTTAAATGAGCACAACCACTATGGAGAACAGTTTGGAAGTTCCTCAAAAAACTAAAAATAGAACTACCATATAATCCAACAATCTCACTGCTGGGCATATACCTGAAAGAAAGGATGTCAGTATATTGATGAGATATCTGCACTCCTATGTTTGTTTCAGCACTGTTTGCAATAGTCAAAATTTGGAGGCAACCTGTTATCAACCATTTATCAACAGATGAACGGATAAAGAAAATGTCCCGTATACACATAATGGAGTACTTATTCAGCCATGAAAAAGAATGAGATCCTGTCATTTGCACACGATGGATGGAACTGGAGGTCATTATGCTAAGTGAAATAAGCCAGGCACATAAAGACAAACATAGCATATTCTCATTTATTTGTGGGATCTGAAAATCAAAACAATTGAACTCATGGAGCTAAAGAGCAGAAGGATGGTTAACAGAGGCTGGGAAGGGTAATGGGAGGGTTAGGATGGGGGCACGGTGGGGATGGTTAATGGGTACAAAAAATTAGAAAGAATGAATAATTCCTAGCATTTGATAGCATAACAGGGTGACTACAGTCAATAAGAATTTAATAGTACATTTAAAAATAACTAAAAGAATATAATGGGATTGTTTGTAACACAAAGGATAAATAATTGAGGGGATGAAAGCCCCATTTTACATGATGTGATGTAAACACATTGGATGCCTGTATCAAAACATCTCATGTACCTTATAAATATATATACCTACTATGAACTCACAGAAATATAAAATAAAAAATTAAAAAAACAAATAAACAAAAGTAAACATGGACAATATATAAACAAATGGATTTCATGTGTTCCGATAAAACTTTATTCAGAAAAAATATAGCTGTAGAAAAATTTATTGACACTGACAATATTCATAACTTATTGTTAAAAGCAATAAAACATAATCCAAAATATTTCAATTTATTTTTATAAAAGAAAATATATACATAGATAAAACATTTAGAAATATAGATACTAATATATTAACATGTTTACTTTGAATGGTGAGATTACAATTGATTTTTTTTATGTAATTTAAATAGACTATTTTTTTAGAACGGTTGTAGATTTACAGAAAGTTGAGAAGATAGTAGAGAGAGTTACCATATATCCCATATCCAGTTTCCCCTATTATTACCATCTTATATCAGTAGCATACGTTTGTTACATTAATAAACCAATACTGAAATATCATTAACTAAAATTCATACTTTGTTGGAATTTCTTTAGTTTCTATTTAGTGTCTTTTTCCCCATTCCAGGATCCCATCTAGGATACCACATTACATTTAGCATCATGTCTCCTTAGAAACCTCTTGGTTGTGACAGTTTCTCAGACATTTGTTTTTGTTAACCATGACAGTTTTGAGGAGTATTGGTCAGGTATTTTGTAGGATGCCCCACTAACAGAATCTGTCTATGTTTTTGTTATGATTAGGCTGGGGTTATGGGTTTGGGGGAGGAACAGTTGATTTTTGTATTCTTTTAATTAATTTATCTATTTACTAAAATGAACATGTTTTACTTTTGTACTAAAACAGTTATGATGAAATCATGCATACACACACGAACACACACACGCACACACGTATACTCATTCATCATTGCTAGCCATCAGATAACAAGGATGGTTGCCTGGTTCAGCACTAGGTGAAACTGCGGTTAGCAAATTTTCTCCTCAGTAAGATTCAGCTGCTCTTTTCAGCATCCTCTCATTCCCGTTTCAATGTGTCTGACAGTTGGTAAAGGTTTAAGATACAGCTTCTTTATGAAGATTCTTGCATTTTAATATGAGATTCTAAAAATCTGATTAAGTTTTCAAGACCCAAAGGAATTAGACTCTAACGGCAGAGTTGCAGGGACCTGGTGGAGGAGAAGTTGCAAGTGGATAGAGGAGGAACTGTTCCCCTCACCTCTATTCCTGATTTTGCAAAGTGATTATTGTCTATGTGAGATGCTCTGCTCATACAAAGACTCATCAGAGACAAACAACGTACAGGTTAGCAAAGGAATCAAATAAACTATCTGTCAGAAACTGAATTAGGACCTTAGAATAGTTTTCTCCCTGATCCTAGGAATCTGTCGTTTTTGTCTTCAAAACCCTATTTCTTCCTTCCTTTTATGATAGCAGCCTCATTTTCCTTTAGCGACTCCCTTTCTCCCACTCTCTCCTACTATTTCAGAAATGACTATCTGACCAGACCTAGAGTCCAATAGCTCCCTCCCTTCCCACAGTGATTGGTGGATCTGGAATAAACATGTGACTCTAAGTGAGCCAATGGGAGCTTGTCCTGAGGCTTTTGCCAAAGCTGTTAGGAAAGAGGAGCTTTGTTTCTGCGATGGATGTTAAGCTGATAGGATGTAAGACTAGAGTTGCTAAGGATTATCCAGACTACCACAGAGAAAAAAATCTGTCTGAGAAGGAAGCCAACACAAGAGGAATAGATTCTTGAAGATAATGTGTGATTTTTCTGACAAACTAGATTTATCTCCTAGACTTTCCAGTTACATGAGCCAGTAAAGTTTTTTTTTTGTGTGTGTTAAGTCAGTTCAGGTTGTGTTTTTGGGACTGCAACTAAAAGACCCTCCATCAAAAGACTCTCTTAGATCCTATTCTTTTAAATAAATTAACTATCTTTTTACTCAAGTGTCTGACCTCAGCATACTTTCCATTTCTCAATGTTATTTTTAAAAAAATCTTTGGACTCTTATATCTTGTTCTTATTTTAAAAAAATTCAGTCAGGTTGATTATTTAGTTTCATGTAGTCTATTTATTTCCACTGGTGATGAAATCAAATTCAGAACACACTAAAATATCGAACATATTGAAAATACCTCTGTGATTAGGATATAGCTACAACTTTGTGACTTTAAAAGATTTTGGGCTAGGCACGGTGCTCACGCCAGTAATCCCAGCACTTTGGGAGGCTGAAGCAGGTGGATCGCTTGAGCCCAGGAGTTGGAGACCAGCCTGGGCCACATAACGAAAGCCCGTCTCTACTAAAAATACAAACATTAGCCAGGTGTGGTGGTGCACACCTATAATTCCAGTTATTCAGGGAGCTGAGGCAGGAGAATTGCTTGAAAACCTGGGAGGCAGGGGTTGCAACGAGTCAGGATTGGGCCACTGCACTCCAGCCTGGGCATGTGAGATTCTGTCTCAACAACAACAACAACAACAACAACAACAACAGCCGTAAAAGATTTTAATTTTTTTTTTTTTGAGACAGTCTCACTCTGTTGCCCAGGCTGGAGTGCAGTGGCATAATCTCGGCTCATTGCAACCTCTGCCTCCCGGATTCAAGCAATTGTCCTGCCTCAGCCTCCTGAGTAGCTGGGATTACAGGTGCGTGCCACCACACCTGGCTATTTTTTTTTTTTTTTTTGTATTTGTAGTAGACATGGGGTTTCATCATGTTGGTCAGGCTGGTCTCGAACTCCTGACCTCGTGATCCGCCCACCTCAGCCTCCCAAAGTGCTGGGATTACAGGCATGAGCCACTGCACCCAGCCGATTTTGTTTAATTTTAAGCAAGCCTGTTAACCAGTGGGGACCTCTCTCTTGCCCCAGTAGTTTCTAAACTATCAGAACATTCTTCTGGTCAGTTTCCATGGCAGCAACACCACCTCAGTTTTCCCAATTTTAAAGTGTCATTTGGCAAATGATCAATCAGCCTTTTTCTACCACACTTCAATCACTGGCCGATGTGAAATGAGTTAAATGGTATTCCTTGCACTGGAAGAAATGTGAAGGTGATACAATTGCTCTCAAGAATTCATTCATACAAGGTAAGGGTTAAATGCTTGGACCTTTCACAGCCTCTAAAAACTGGATCTCAACCCCAACTCTGCTGTTTACTTGCTATCTGACTGCAGAGGGGTAACGAAAATCTCTGTGATTCAGTCTCATCATCTAAGAAACAGGAATAATAATAGAAAAATAAACTAAAATAATATACAGTACAATATCATATAAAACAATAGGGCTGGTGGGAGATTAAGAGAACTGGTCCATAAAGCACTAAACACGGTGGCTGACACAGAGGAAATGCTCAGTCAGCATCAGGTGTCTCTTTAGGTATGCAGTTGTGATCACATCTGGAATTCACTGTGTGCTTAAAATGGATACTTTATATGAAGTCTGTCTATTTAAGATATCCCAAAAAATTAAAAATCAAGCTGACTGGTCTTTTGAGAATGAAAGATGTGGGGAAAAATGCAATGAAGATCTAATTTGGGTCAATTACTCACTGTCTTGCTTGTTCGGGAATTATGACTGGAAGTGTTAATAAAAGAATTAAGCCATGAGTTACTCTCAGAAGTATTGCTATAAACATTTGACCTCTGCTACCATCCCTGTTGTAAGGACTCATTGAACACTTACCTGTTGCATGGTGCATGCTCATTAATTTTTCTATTGCACTAAAGTTAACATTTTACATAAATATCAAAATTATTCCTACTTCACGAGTCTGTATCAGGAAAAGATTTTCAAGACAAGTGCCATTGCTTATGACTTTTCCGAACATAGGTCACGAGAAATCTAATCGGCATCAAAACTATGCTAGTATTTCTCATATTTTATTTTGAAAGCACAGCAAATGATCTCAGGATGGTACTGGCCCATCTCTCCAAACACTCTCTGTAGTTGCATGATAGAAGAGTGAGTGAGAATTCAAATGATAATTCATAATGGATTTGAAGGATGTCTTCTTTCTTGGTGATGAGGGGCTAGCATAAAGGGAACTTGGTTGACTTCCAATCCTTGAAGCTATTGCTTCTGATTCACTTCTGTTAAGCAGATATTTTTGGATAATGATACTATAGGATAAATGCTGATTAGGTCCATTGTTAGCAGAAGGGAGCTGAGCTGAAGCAATTTGCAAGTTGTGACTGTAGTTGCTTGATGAACTATTGAACTAATTGCCTACATTGCTGAACTAACTGAAGAATTTCTTTAAGTTAGAGGATGATGACAGGGAAGAGACTATTTACAAATAGTGTTTCTTGTACAGCTGGGTAGAATTTAGGGTCATTCATTTATGTTCAGCATTTCCAAAGGTTAACAATATGAATCATACAACTGAAATTGGCATCACATGGCTTTAGAATGTCACCACATCAAACACGCAGCTGGCGTCAGAGAAGAAGGCCTGATGTCATTGTATGTTTGGCCTATATGTTTTCTTAACCCAACAGCTAGCTTCCTGTGAAACAGTACATCCACATGGAATGTCTCCATGGACTACACGTAGAGTTCAGGATACTTCTGACATCTTAGTTGTGTGAGTGAGCCAAATCACACAGCCAAATGCCCATTTGGAAAACAGGTTCTGAATTTATACACATGAACAACCAAGGGAAAAAGATTTGCCTATAGAGAGATCACACCAAAGATACTGAGCTGGGGATAATTAAAATAAAAGTGACATTGACCAGGTTAAATTCCATTTTAGGTGACCATCACTGTCACACAGACAGTTCTAGTGATACATTTGCAGCAACCAACTTTGCAAGCTACAAAGGATCAGCCTTATGATCCAGATTTGGCCTTTGATTTGGGGGATGCTGTTTGCATTATGGCACTCTTCCTGTGATGAGCTTTATGGCTTCTTATTACCCAGTACAGAAAACTCTACTATTGCATTGTGATGGCTATCCATTTTAATCTTCAAGAATTTATAACCTGACTCGAGGTGAGTGATTTAAAATAGAAGAACAACCAAAGACGTATTTTACAAATACCAGTGCTTCCCCTGAGTTTTCTGAGGCTAGTGTGGGGCTGTCTTGAGGCCAGCATGGTCATGGCTTCTGCTCTACCACCTCCACGCATCATCAACCTGGAGCGTCTATACCTTCCCCACGTTTAGAATGGACAGATTTGATGCATGAAGAGTCTCCAGCTAAACTCTTAAGTTTCCTGAGGGAAGGTTCTGTCTCTTATGCAGCATTATATAAATCTAGTGTCTGGCATGGTGCCTAATGTATAGTGGGAATTTAAGTATTTTGATTGAATAAATAAACAAATTTAGATGTGCCCATGTGAAGTAGACCACACAGGAAAAGTTAGTGTGTATTGATTCATTGGCTGACTAGCAAATAGGATGCTTTGGAAATAAATTGGTCATAATGCTATTACCCTCCAAATAATCACATTATTTCTACAGATTGCAATATAGGCATAAGCATCATGTGAAGTAGGTATCCACTCTGATTCTAAAAATAAGGTGGTACATTGAATGGCAAAGTGATTAGGAATCCCTTTGGACAGTTCATTGGTAAGGAATTTGATTCTGAACTTTAAATTCCTTCTGGTAAGGTGAGCTAACTTGCTTTAGCTAACACTTGCTCTGCCTGATTCTTGCATATCTTGATGGCTCTGTTATAAAGCAGAGTAGTGACTAAATCAGTAGGAAACACTGCAGCCACTCCATGAGTCAGGGGGCTGGAGGGGATGATATTTAAGGACCCTTCTGTCCCTGAATTGTTCTAAGCCTATTAAAAAACCAACAAAGTAAGACAACAAAAAAGGAAAAAGCCCACTTCCAGAAGCAGTCTTTTCTGTGAAAAAAAAAAAAAAACAAAAAACAAAAAAAAAAACTTCATCAAGCTGTTATTTGGCATCTTGTTGAACAAGCACAGTTAAAAAAAAAGATTACGAGATAAGTTTTTTAATTTGCATTTCTACAAGTTGCTTTGCTGTCATCTAGAAATGGCTCAAGCCTTATGTTTACGATCTTAGCATGAGTCAGGAGGGGCTTAGCTTCTGCCCCCAACCCTTATCCACCTGCTGATGGTGATGCGGAGGCTTTTGCATTTGTTTCCATGTCAGCTGATCCTTGGGCTTGGGTTCTGGAGCTTGCAATGTCCCTCACAGGGACAGGGACTGATCCTGGAAATGGCCTGGCAGTTTACTCACCCAGCGGGGTGAACTCAGGCAACCAACAACTTGGTGACTTCGACAGATGTTTTTGTCTCAGAGCCTCGGGCACCTTGCCCTGCTGTCTCGCATGCAGAGGGTGATGCCTGGCACCCTGCCTGGTGCCACCAGGAATGAGTGTAGCCCCAGGGAGTACTGCCAAGTCATGTCGGTGAGCTGCTTTCTGGGGGCCAACTGGCCACTGGATAAATGTGTTGGTCGGCGTGTTCAGAACAGTCAGGGGTCACACTAGCTTAAGTATCTCACTGCTTTATGTGGCTGTAACTTCTAAGTCTATGTTCTGTGTTTCAAGCCATTTTGTTTATACATTGCTTTTGCCTCATTGTGCAATTGTGGTGACTGAGGGGGTTCATTGGACAGAAGCCATAGGTTTCACGGTTGTGTCTGTAGCAAAATATTAGTGGGAAAACATGCTGCCCCAAGTGTATTCTGGTTCAACCCTGAAGACTGAAGTCACCTAAACAATAAATAAGAGATAAACCCTGCCAGTCAACAACAGATTACATAGACCCACTTTTGGTAAAGCATGGTGCAGTTGAAAAGCACTGAGCTTGTAGTCAGGAAGCCTCTGCATATTCTGCTTCACCATTTATAAGCTGGGCCCTTGAAATGTTTTCAATGTATTTTAAATTTGGTCCTGTTCCTATTTTAATAACTTTATTTTGTATTGAAGTATCTCTCAAATTAAAAAGAAAATGAGTGAAGAGATTGCAAATTTATCAGGTTACTTAAGTCTTTGTGCCTCAATTTCCTTACCTGTATAATCGAGTTCATTTATTCATTCAATACACAGCAGTTGAATATTTTCTCTCTGCTGGGCACTGGCCTGGGTCCTAGGGGTACAGTGGGGAAGAAGACTGGGTCCTGCTCCTGTTCCAGGGAACAGAGTCATTATTCAGGGACAAATCCCAGAGCAAAGAACAAAGTGCTCTTGCAGAGAAAAGAACCCAGAGTCATTGGAATATGGAGGCCAAAGAAAGTTATTCTGCTGGGACCTTAAGCTCCATCTAGAGGTGATGTTTTGAGCTGAGCTAAAAAGTTGAGCTGGGATCCTGCCAAGACTTGGAGCAGGAGCAGGGTGAGTGCATTCTGAACAAAGGAGGAAGTGTGTTTGGTCACACGAAGCAGTGAAAGAGTATCTGGAACAGGGAGATGCTGCTTCTGGAGAAAAACAGAGTGGCAGAAGTGCGAAGCGCAGCAGCAGTGAGGTGTTGTGCCTGTACTACCTTACTTCACGGAGGTGCTGGGACCATCAACTATGACAACACTCTGCAGGCTAGGAAAATGATTAACAGAGGTTTGTTTTTTTTCTGATTGTGAAAACAACCTAGTTTTATTGTAGTTAATTTAGGAAATATATGTCAGTATTAAAAAAATAAAAACCCTCCAGAATCTCTCCCCAGAGAAAGAACTGTAACATTTTGATGTGTTTCTTAACACCTAGGTGTGATTCCATGTTAATCTCTGTGATGTTTAAACTGAGACCTAAAGATTAAGAAGGGAGTGGTGGCAGAGACATGGGAGGTACCTCCAGGCAGAGATGAGTTTGTGGAAGGCCCTGAGAGGGGAGAGACTGGCCTGTGGAAGGACCTGGAAGAAGATCAGGGGGCTGGAGTCGAGGGTGAGAGCAGGAGCAATGGGATGAAGTTGCAGGTCGGCAGCCAGATCACATGGGACCTTTCGGGGCATGCCCAGCATTTGCGCAACTGGGAAGTTTGATGAGTTTTGACTGGGAAACTGATACGGCATGGTCTTTGTTTTCCCAAAGACCACCTAGCAGCCAGAGAGGAACTGATTGTGGGAGGCAGGTGTGGAAGCAGGGAGACCAGATAAATTTTCGTGAAAGATTATGGTGGCAGTGGAGATAGAAAGCATTACATTTAAGGCCGACTTAGGGGATGTGATCGACAGGGTTTGGTGATAGAGTGCCATGGGAGCTGAGGAAGGAGAAACTGAGGATGAGTAGTCATGGATTCACAGACATTAAAGTGCAGATAGTTATATTATACTCAGATAATAGAAGTGAACTGTAGTTAAGATGTTTCTGATTTCCCCATATTTTATCAGTGCTCTGTCATCACTTATCACTGATCCTTGTGTTTTTCCACTTTCGGCCTTGAAGAAATGCATGTTGGTCGAGAAGATTGCTTTACTTATCCCCTTTGTTTTCTGCCTTTCCTTCTCTCTACCCCTAATTCCAGGAGTTTCCATCCCTTTCTGGGTGCTGGTCAGAACTCATAACTCGGAGCCACACCCATGATGTGGCCTAAAGGGGAGGCAGAGGAGACTTGGATGAGCAGACACAAGCATCCCAAAATGTGCTCGACAGGCAGGGGGAGGGAAGTGCTGCCCTTCCTTCCGATGTGGAACCTGCCCTCCCCACTCCCACACTCTGGACAAATCTCTTGCCTCTCTTGATCTTCTAGGTTAAACCAATATCTGGAGGTAAAGCTGAGTTACTGAAGGTCTCATGAGTAGATGAGAAAACCAGTCTTAGTGAGTGAGAATGAACTCCAGCTTTAGAACACTGACAAAAGTCAAAGCTGATGGTTTGACATGGAGTTAATGTTAACTGGTTAGGATGACTGGCTGGTGGTGAACTAGAATGTTAGCAGTGGGTATCTCTAACTTGTGAGGTTACAGGTGGCATTAATTTTCTTCTTTGTATGTCTGTGTATTTTACAAGTTTTCTGCAATGAGCACGTGCTCTTTAAAAAACCTGGTGAAAAATCAGTTTTATTATTGCCATTGCTGTAAAATTATATATACTTCTCAAATTCACCAGTTTTAATAGCTATGTGAAATGCGTTTAATTTTAGGGAAAAGATGGCTTAGTTTTTATTGAAAGGAATTACCGTTCTGTTTCTTTTGAATGACAGAGCTGAGAGCCCCTAAAAATAGATTGCCTATTTGTAAATCTGCCTTGTATACTTGGAAGTTTCTAAGAAAATGCAAATTGAGATTTTACTCAAAATGTTTAAAAATATAAGTAGTAGGCCGGGCGCGGTGGCTCATGCCTGTAATCCCAGCACTTTGGGAGGCCGAGGTGGGCGGATCACGAGGTCAGGAGATCGAGACCATCCTGGCTAACACTGTGAAACCCCGTCTGTACTAAAAATACAAAAAATTAGCCGGGCGTGGTGGCGGGCACCTGTAGTCCCAGCTACTCAGGAGGCTGAGGCAGGAGAATGGCATGAACCTGGGAGGCGGAGCTTGCAGTGAGCCGAGGTCGTGCCACTGCACTCCAGCTGGGTGACCAGCGAGACTCTGTCTCAAAAAAAAAAAAAAAAGAAAGAAAAAAAAGTAGTATATCTAAGAACTTTAACCATATGATTATCATATATAAGCTGTGGCATATGTGTGTATGTGTATACACACATATATATACACACACACACATCATATACATTTACATACATAAAATTTACATATATAATATACATTTACACATATATGAAATCTTTGTATCACCCACAGAATTTAACTTAGTACCAGAATATTAGTTTTAGTATTTCAATAATTGGTAAATAATTGTTGGAAGTATGTGCTATTCTGGATTTTACTTATTAAAAATGGTTGGAAATGCAAATGACAGGAGGGGCAGCTCTCCTTTGTAAGGAGCTTACTTTAAGTTTTTTTTTTTTTTTTTTTTTTGAGACGGGAGTCTCGCTCTGTCGCCAAGGCTGGAGTGCAGTGGCGTGATCTTGGCTCACTGCAAGCTCCGCCTCCCGGCTTCACGCCATTCTCCTGCCTCAGCCTCCTGAGTAGCTGGGATTACAAGCACCCGCCACAACACCTGGCTAATTTTTTTTTGTATTTTTAGTAGAGACGGAGTTTCACCATGTTAGCCAGGATGGTATCGATCTCCTGACCTCGTGATCCACCCGCCTCGGCCTCCCAAAGTGCTAGGATTACAGGAGTGAGCCACCGCTCCCGGCCAAAAGTTTTTAAGCTTTTTAAAAACAGATGTATATTTGGATGAAAAAAATCAAGTAAGTACAAATAAAAGGACTTGATATAAGAGCAGTACATCCAGAAAGGAGATAGAGGCTTAGATAGTTTGCTAAGATCTCAATATGATGTAATGATTAAAAATAAAGAAATATAATTTTAGGCTGCATTAATATAAATACAGTATCTTCAACGAGAGATATAGTACTTTTCACTTAAAAACAAGCCCTGTGTAGGCTGGGCATGGTGGCTCACGCCTTTAATCCCAGCACTTCGGGAGGCCGAGGTGGGCAGATAGATCACTTGAGGTCAGGAGTTTAAGACCAGCTTGGCCAACATAGTGAAACTCTCTCTACTAAAAATACAAAAATTGGTCAGGTGTGGTGGAGCATTCTTGTAGTTTCAGCTACTCAGGAGGCTGAGGCAGGAAAGTCACTTGAGCCTGGGAGGTGGAGGTTGCAGTGAGCTGAGATAACACCACTGCACTCCAGCCTGGGCAACAGAGCGAGAATCCAGCTCAAACACAAAAAAAGACAACCAAAAAATCCACCAAACCCTGTGTAATTTTCTTTGAAGAGAAAATGTCTTCACATGGTTCAAATATAAAAAAGTATAAAAATATGCTTATTGAAAAATTTACACTCCTTTTCTATCCTGTGTCAGCCTGGTTCCCATCTCCACCAAGAGGTAAGCACTGATGTCAACTCGTTTATTCTTCTAACAATTTTGTGTAGTTTCAAACATTCTCTTCCTTTTAAACAAATGACAGCATTATGCACAGTGTTCTATACCTCTATGCCTTTTTAAATTGAAAGAGTATTTCAGAAATTATTTAAAATAGGTTCTTCTTTGTAGCTATATAATATTCCATTGTGTGGATGTACTATGATTAACAAATCCCCTACTAATAAACAGTTAGGTTTTTCCCTCTTTTCCCTTGGCCAAACAATGCTTCGGAAAATAATCTTAAAGCATTATGTGTATAAATATATTAGTAAGATAAATTTCTAGAAATGGAATTATTAACGCAAAGGGTATATACTTTTTTTTTTTTTGAGGTGGAGTCTCGCTCTGTCGCCCAGGCTGGAGTGCAGTGGCGCAATCTCGGCTCACTGCAACCTCTGCCTCCCGGGTTCACGCCATTCTCCTGCCTCAGCCTCCGGAGTAGCTGGGACTACAGGCACCCGCCACCATGTCCGGCTAATTTTTTGTATATTTTAGTAGAGATGGGGTTTCACTGTGTTAGCTAGGATGGTCTCGATCTCCTGACCTCGTGATCCACCCGCCTCTGCCTCCCAAAGTGCTGGGATTACAGATGTGAGCCACCATGCCCGGCCTCTCAAAGGGCATATACATTTTTAAAATTATACAGTTCCTGATAATTTTTCTCTAGGATTGAACAATTTATAGTCCTATTAGCAATGAATGAGAGTAACTGCATTCTCACCAACAATGTGTTATCAAACATAATTCTATAAGTGAAAAGTGGTATTTCAGTGTAGTTTTTGATTTCTATTTCTTTAATGGAGGGAGGACACACATGTTTCTAGGTTTATAGGTCATTCATATTTCCTTTTGTTTACTCTCATTCACACATTTTGTCTAGTTTTCTATTACATTGGTTATATTACCCTGTTAAAACCAAACCCTTACCAGGGTCCACAAGGACTTATGATCTGGTACCCAGGTGTGTAAAATTTTCTGTGGATTAGAAAATACAGGAGAAAATTTGTGAGAGATGATAAAAATGGAAAAACGATGCTAAAGCATTCCAAAGGCTATGGCCTGGGTGCTCACTTTTGCTTTAAAAACTTCCACATACTGGGAATATTTCCTTGGGAAAATAATTGGATTTCATAGTGGAAATTAGAAGAAAATATTTGTGTTAAGAAAATTCATGTTATCTTCTACTTTGATGGAAATCAACTTTTTCCCCATTAAAAAATATAAATTGCATTAGAGATTCAAGTGCAAGTGATTTTTAAAGTGACATGGCAAAGTGAAATGGAGGATTGAAGCAGTTTTCTGGATAGCCCAGGCTACCACCTGACCACCTCATCTGATTATGTACATGTAATTAACAATTTTTCATGAGAAGTTTAAATCACTATAGCAGTCAACTGTTTTCCAAAATTCATTCTTCTTTTCTTCTACTCTACTAGATTGTTTTCCTGAGCGCAAAGAATTTTGCCACAGCTAAAGTCAGTATTTCTCAGCTTCTTCTTGCAGCTAGATGTGGCCACGTGATTATGTTTTGGCAATGGGATATGAACAAAAATGATATGTGGCGCATTCAAGTCCTGACCTCAACGGATTGTTATGTGAACATCCATTGTGTCTTCTCCCTTTCTGCTGACTGAGATGTAGTTGTGATAGCAGGAACTGGAGGAGCCACTTTGGACTCAGAGATGGAAAACCTGTGTTGAGGAGTCCCGGACTTTTATGTAAAAATTTCTTAAACTATTGTATGTCTGAGCCCTTTGATCACAGCATCTTAGGATGTATTCCCATAAGTACAATATCTTTGCTTCATAATAAACTGCCTCCAAATGCAGTGACTTAAAAAAACAATCATTTATTAGCTCCTGATACTGTTGTTTGTCAGTGTTGGCTATGCTCATCTGGGCAGTTGCCTGGGTTCACTTACATGGCTACAGGTAGCTGGTGGGTGTGCTAAGGGATAATTGGCTCTGGATGGCCTAATTCATGTGATTGACAGGGGCAATGGGAGCAACTGAGTTCCATGTCTCTAGCATTTAACAAGTGCAGGCTTCTTCTCATGGTGGCTGGATTCCAAATGTAACCAGAGATAGCAAGCCCCCGTGAGCAATCACTTTTTACACCCCTGCTTGTGTTATACTTGGTAATGCCACACTGGCCAAAAAAAATAACATGGCCAAACCAAGCGTGAATGTGGGAAGGTGTATACTTACAGCAGGGTTTCTGAACAGCGACACTACTGATATTGGGGCTGGAAAATTCTTTGTCTTGTGGGCCGTCTTGTGCATTGTAGGACATTCAACAGCATCCCTGGCTTCTACCCCTCAGATAACAGTAAAAATTCAGACCATGAGCTTCACACACCCCAGACCATAACACACAAACATGTCTCTAACATTGCCAGTGAGCTTTGAATGGAAAAATTGCCTTCAGTTGAAAATAACTGGTTTACAGGGAGATGTGAATCTGGTGTGAAACTTTGAGGACTATTAGTGCAACAATCTGCCACATACTACAATTGATATGGTCAGCGTATTTTTCTTTGCTGTGTTGTTACTCTTAAATTCGGACACTGTTGCTAATTATCTCCACTGATGTGTATGTTTCTGAAAGGCTGTTGTTTAGTTCAAGGACTCAGCCCTTGTGTTTAGAGCTTGATGTTGTTTGTGATTCTGCCTTTTATACTTGGACTACTAGCACAAAACTGGCCTTAGTTACTAGAAAATATTAGTATTGTGATATATTGGATTATTATACTCAAATCTTTGCTTCTTCTCTGTAATAATACATTTCTTCTTGTTGTCAGTTGACTTACCATGCCTCACAGGAGGCAAAATATACACCCTTACTCCATTGTCCTTGGGCTTGGCCATGTGTCTTGTTTTGACCGATAGAGGGTGGGCGTACGTAAATGCCAATTCTGTCGGAGGTTTTAAAAGGCTTTGCATGTTTCTGCAGGTCTCGCTTGTGCTCCTGCCTCCTACCATGAGAATAGCAAGTCCCAGGTAAGGACTAATCCTTCTGCCTAACTCTCCATAGGAGAAAACCTGAATCTGACCTACAGTCTGGAACAGAGCCACCCAGATGACCCACAGACACTGGGCGAGACATGAAGACTTACTGTTTTAGACTCTGATATTCTGGTATTGATTGCAGCATCATTACAGCAAAAGCTGACTGATACAATTCCATTTTTTATTCTATTAAGTTCTTTTTATTAAAAAAGTATATAACCATTGTTGAAAAATTAGAAAATACAGAAAATCAAAATGAAGAAACAAATTGGGTAGGAAGACAGGCTCAAACAACTATGATGCAATTACATGTTTATTTACAATTGTGATAAGTGCTATAAAGGGAAAGTCTGTATTCTAGGATAATATTAATATTTAAAAAGAAGGCATAGGCTAGGCATGGTGGCTCATGCCTGTAATCCCAGCACTTTGGGAGGCCAAGGCGGACTGATCACCTGAGGTCAGGAGTTTGAGACCAGCCTGGCCAACATGGTGAAATCCCATCTCCACTAAAAATACAACAATTAGCTGGGCGTGGTGGCACATACTTGTAATCCCAGCTAGTTGGGAGGCTGAGGTAGGAGAACCACTTTAACCCAGGAGGCGGAGGTTGCAATGAGCCAAGAGTGCACCACTGTACTCCAGCCTGGGTGACAGAGCGACATTCTGTCTCAAAAAAAAAAAAAAAAAGGAAGGCATGATATAAACTGGAATCAGGAAAGACTTTCCAAAAGAAATAATGTTACACATATCTTGTATTAAATACATAATAATATTGCATCTATTATAATACACACATAGTTTTATATTACAAATAGGTTAGTACTCATATATATATTTCTTATACATATTTCTCTCATATATAATGTAACATATGTATAAGAGAACATATTACTGAATATATTCTCTTCAGTGGACAATATAAAATTAACATCTTTCCACATTAACAAATATGTTCTCACATCATCATTTATTTTAATGCCTGTCTCATATTCCAGTGATATGTATGGGCCATGGTTTATTCAACCCATCCTCTGATGTTGGACGTTTGAGTTGATTTTCATTTTTTGTCACTCTGAGCAATCTTGTAATGAGCATTCTAGCAAGGACTCTAACCTGTTTGCTGAAGAGAAATAATTGTGGTAAAAATGAGAAAATTATGTGCTGTGAAGCAAAATTCTGTGACATATCCTGACCTTATGTATCCCCTCAGGAAGCATAATGGAAATATTTATGTTTGAAATAAAATTTCTCATGTACTTCCAGCTATACTCAGTGAGTCATTCCTGAAGATCCGTGGGGAAAATTTAGACTATGTTTCTTGGATGAGGATTGATTGGTGGCAGACAGGGGCAGAACATCAAGGGAGATGATATATATGTATAAAGTGGAGAAAACTAGACAATTAGTTCTGCTTTTTCAAGTCAAGATGTGATCTGCTGTCATAATATTATATTGCTGGCTTGGCTTTTTTTGTTTTTTTCCGTCAGTGTGGTTATTGTTACTTCATCTGTGGCCTGTTTCCAAAAGCAATGAGTGAGCCCCGCAAGATAATCACTAGATTATCTGGTTCTTTCATGACTAATAGGCTGGGGGAATGTACTAAACAAACAGTTCAGCTCAAACGTGTTGCAGGGGATTGAAACTGTCTGAATGAAAATAAAATATGATAAAATAATATAATTCACATGATTCATCTTCTGCAGGACAACCAAGTCTGACATTCTTATTTCATTTAAGAAGTGGTAATTTTGGAGTGTACATTCAGTAAGGGTATAAAATGTAATTTTGGCAGGTTTCATGGTGTAAAGTTATAATATGGTTTTGGGGGTTTATAATATGGATGACTCTGTTTACCTTGTGGCTGGCTATGAGGTAAACTTGCAAATACGTGTCCATATTACATTCATCTACTATGAGCAAATACTTTTGGGTTGTGAACCCAAGGGAAGAAAGTGGTAAAATGGCTTATTTTGCCTCATGAATTTCAGTTTACTCGGGTAATACGAACGTGGCAGGGGCACATTTGTAATTTAGGGAGTTATAACATCAGTGGTTACATTTAATTAAATGACCATCAAAATGTGATTATTTAGGAAGCATTTCTTCTTCTTTTTGGTTAAACCTGGATTGACTCACATTTTAAAGCGTTTTTGTCCAGAAGAGTAATGGAATCCAACAACTTGCTATTTTAAGTCAATGACTTTGAATCAGTGGGTGGTACTCATGAGAAAAAATACAAGCTAGCTTTTCAGGGGAAATTATTTCTTTCCTTTACTCAGCTATTAGGGTCTCACTCTCAGATGACACATAGGGGTTCATTTCTTATCTTCCAATTTTCTTTGGAAAGGATCAGATCAGACGATGAGAAAACAAATGTTCAGCGTCCACAGAGATCCTGCTCCTTTTAAACAGTGAAATTACGGCTATAATGCTTTATTCTGTGTTCAGTGCAAGTTTAACCTAGCTTTCTAAATGGCGATTTGGTGACATTCAAACCGACAGCCATGACAGGGGCTCAGAGAGGTGAATGACCTCTCGGTCCTCTAAAAGGAAGCCTTTATGTACCCAAGTTTACTGTGCTCTCAGAAAACCGTCAACCAAACGCACTTTATTCTTTCAACAAATGTGTACTGAGTGTCCCCCAAGTGTCTTTGTAGTCTCTGACTTTTTGAAGCTTAAGGTCTGATGAGAGAGACAGAAACTATGCAGGTTTTTTAAAAAAATGAAGAGTAAGTCTATGAAAGCAGTAAAAGTAGAATATAGGAGTGGAGAATGGGGCGGGGGGTGGCATAAGAGGAAGAACAAATTTAGACAGGGTGAGGAGGAAGGCCCCTCAGCTAAAGGCTGAGAAGGCATCAGCCATGAGCATCAATTGCTCTATCCATAGTACCTATAACAGGACCCAACACAGAGTAGGAGCTCAATAAATACATGTAGAATGCACGAATGGACAGATGTGTGAGTGAACAGCACTCGGGCAGAGGAACTGGGCTGGAGAGCAGACAGGCGGCCAGTGGCACTGGAGCACTGTGGACAATGCTGAGAGGGGAGGGCAGACAGGCAGGTCACACACAGCTTACGCAGTAGGTTGTGGATCCTCTTGGTAAGAAGTTTGAGTTGTACATGTCACAGGAAGATATTGGAGACTTTTAAGATGAGAGAAATCTGAATTTTGGTTTAAAAGGTTGTCTAATATTATCCCAAATAGCCAAAAAATATTCAAAAAGAAGAACAAAGCTGGAGGCCTCATATTTCTTGATTTATCTTATTACACAATTGCAGTAACCAAGACAGGGCAGTGCTGGCATAAAGACAGACATGTAGGCCGGGCGCGGTGGCTCACGCTTGTAATCCCAGCACTTTGGGAGGCCGCGGCGGGCGGATCACGAGGTCAGGAGATCGAGACCACGGTGAAACCCCATCTCTACTAAAAATACAAAAAATTAGCCGGGCGTAGTGGCGGGCGCCTGTAGTCCCAGCTACTCGGGAGGCTGAGGCAGGAGAATGGCGTGAACCCGGGAGGCGGAGCTTGCAGTGAGCCGAGATTGCGCCACTGCACTCCAGCCTGGGCGACAGAGCGAGACTCCGTCTCAAAAAAAAAAAAAAAAAAAAGACAGACATGTAGAACAGTGGAATGAAATACAGCCCAGAAATAAATCCTCCTGTGTACGATCAAATGATTTTCATAAGGGTGCCAAGACAATGGGGTAAAGAATAGTCTTTTCAACAAATGTTGGGAAAACTAGATCTCCCTGCAGAAGAATAAATTTAGACCTGTCTTACACTATATTCAAAAATTGACTCGAAATGAATCAAAGACCTAAGCATAAAACCTAAAGCTGTAAAACTCTTAGAAGAAAACATAGGGGAAAAGGTTCTTTGGATTTTGCAATGATTTCTTGGATATTACCCAAATGTACAGGCAACAAGAGTAAATTGGACTACATCAACATAAAGAAAAAAAAACTTCTGTGTATCAAAGGACACGCTCAACAGAGTGAAAAGGCAACCTACGGAATGGGAGAAAATATTTGTAAGTCATATATTTGATATGGGGTTACTGTATAGAATATGTAAAGAACTCTTACAATTCATCCAGATGTGGTGGTATGCACCTGTAATCCCAGCTACTTGGGAGGTTGAGGCAGAGGATCCTTTGAGCCCAGGAGTTCAAGCCTTAAGTGAACTATGATCATGTCACTGCACTCTAGCCTGGGTGACAGAGTGAGACCCTGTCTCTAAACCCGCCCCTCCCTCCAAAAAATTATACACACGCACACACACACACTTCTTGCTCCTTCTTGCTATCCTCATTTCCTCTGCCTTAGTTTAAAAAATTAAGAGAGAGAAATCTGAATTTTGGTTTAAAAGATTGCCTAATATTATCCCAAAAACAATCTTCAAAAAGAAGAACAAAGCTGGAGGTCTCATATTTCTTGATTTATCTTATTCCAAAATTACAGTAATCAAGACAGGGTAGTGCTGGTATAAAGACAAGCATGCAGAACAATGGAATGAAATAGAGCCCAGAAATAAACCCTCCTCTATACGATCAAATGATCTTCAATAAAGGTGCCAAAACTAACTCCTACAACATAATAACAAAAAAATACATAACAACATAATAACGTAATAACAAAAAGACCCAAACAAACTATTTAAAAGTGGGCAAAGGACTTGAATAGACATTACTCCAAAAAAGACATACAAATGGCCAGCAAATAAGCATATGAAAATAAAATGCTGAACATCACTAATCATTAGGAAAATGCAAATCAAAACCACAATGAGATCTCACCTCATACCCATTAGGACGGCTACTATCAAAACACAAGAAAATACCAAGTGTTGACAAGGATGTGGAGAAATTAGAAAACTTGTGCACTGTTGGGAAAGGAAAATGGTGCAGCTGCCTTGGAAAACAGAATGACAGATCCTCAAAAAATTACAAATAGCATTACCATATCATCGAAACAATTCACTTCTGGGTATATATCTATTGAAAGCAGGGTTTCAAAGAGATATTTGTACATCCATGTTCATGGCAGCATTATTCACAATAGCCAAAATGTGGAAGCAACACAAGTATTCATCAAACTGTTGAACTGATAAACAAAATGTGATATGTACGTACAATGGAATATCATTCAGCTTTAAAGGAAGGAAATTCTGACATATGCTGTAACATCGATAACTCTTGATGACATTATGCTAAGTGAAATAAGTCAGCCGTGAAAAGACAATTACTGTATTATTTTACTTATATGAGGTAGGTGCCAAAGTGTAGCCCAATTCATGGAAGCAGAAACTTGAATTGTGGTTGCCAGAGGCTGTGGGGAGGGAGAAGTAGGGAGGTGTTGTTTATTGGATATTCACATAGAGTTTCAGTTTTGTGACATTAAAAAGTTCTTGAGTTTGATTGCATAAAAATTTAAATACATGTAACACTACTGAACTATATGCTTAAAAATGATTAAGATGGCAAATTTTATGTTATATGTATCTTGCCACAAGTAAAAGAAAGATGGCCTAATATTAATGCTCTGAGGCAAAAGGTATCCTTCCTTCTCCTAGGAGTAGGCCCGCGTTGCTCTCTTCTGTGTAAATAGCATGCCAAGTGACCTGAACACTGAGCCAGGTGTTTGCATTAGGCTTGCAGAGTCATTCATTTCTGTGTGCTGGGCTCAGCCTCCCACTGGACTGGAACATCCCTTAGCAGAAGCTGCTTTGCCTCCTCAATCCCCTGGCAGCCCGGCCACAGTCTGCTCTCCATGAATATCTGTCACCTGCACAAAGTTAGGTGCGATGCCCACAGGGAGCCTCTTCCTCAGATGTGAAGGCCAGTGAGATTCAAGCATACAGGGCCTGACAGCCTCGGGGATCAAGGGCTATAAAAAACACAGGTGAAGATCTAGCTCTACAGACTTTGAGAACATCACCCCGGAGGCGTTAGTGGGGGCTTAAAGACAGTGGCACCATGTCAGCCTGGGCTTGGGAAGGTTCTGATTGAGTAGATCTACGCAGTACTGTCAAAAGCACTAGATGGTGACTGGCAGAAGCATATACTAGAACAATTTCCATTTGGTATCCTTCCAAATATGTAGTAGGACGTTATTGGCTTTAAGGTGTAACCAACGGATTTACAACATTTTGGTGCATCCAGTTCACTCTAGTTTGGGGTACACAGTCCCTAAGTGGATTACCTTTCTTAGTCCATTTGTACTGCTATAACAGAATAGCACAGACTGGGTAATTTATAAAAATCAGAAAATTTTTTTTCTTACTATTTGGGAGGTAGGGAAGTGTAAGATCAGTAGATTTGGTGTCTGATGAGGGCCTGGTCCCTGCTTCTAAGGCGATGTCTTGAAGATTTCACCCTCTGGAGAGGAGAAATGCTGTGTCTTCAGATGGCAGCAGAGCAGAAGACAGGTCAAACTCAATCCCCTAAGCCCCTTTTAAAGCAGCATTAATCCACTCATGAGGGCACCACCCTTGTGACCTAAACACCTCCCATTAAGTCCCACCTCCCAATATTCTTGCATTTGGGGATTAAGATTCCAACAAATGAATTTTGGGAGGGAATACATTCAAACCATAGCAGTGATCAACTGTCAATTATCAAGATGACCCAAATATTTGCATATTTGGCATAAATTGAATTGCTTTCTCTACACCCATCCCCAAACTCTTAGCTTTTTATCATCATATTTTAGCATAGCCTTACTGTTCTAAACAGTTTGCAAACATTGGGTTGAGGGATTCATAGGGAGGAGAAGGACGGAGGTAAGAAGAGGGGGAAAGGGACCAAGAGGGATAGGAAGAGAAGTGGAAAATATATTGTGTGAGCCTCTAAACCAGTGGTTCTCAAACTTGAATGTGCATCAAAATCACATGGAGGTTTGTTAACATGGAAGCCAGGTGCCCCTGAGTTTCTAATTCAGGTCTGGGTTGGGGCCCAAGAATTGGCATTTCTAACTCATTCCCGGGAGATGCAAGTGCTGATGGTCCAGGCCCACACATTTGAGGGTCACTGCTTTAAACAAAAGTAGTGAGTCTTAATCATGACTGAGCAGCAGACTCACCTGAGGAACTTTGAAAAATCCTACTTCCCCGGCCATACTCCAGGCCAATTACAAAGAATCTCTGAAGGCAGAACCCAGGCAATAGTATTTCTCAAGGAGTCCCAGGTGTTTCCAATGGGGCAGCCAAGCTTGAGAATCACAGCTGTAGGCCCTTCCTTCGGAATTTTGCAGGGCAGACCAGCAGCAACGGCATTGCTTGGGAGCATCTTAGAATGCAGAATCTCAGGCCCCAGCCCAAGCTGCTGAGTCAGCACCTGCATCTAAACAACAAACATCTCAAGCCTCCATGTGCATTGGGAGCTCTGCAGAGAAATCAAGCAGTGAGAAGCAAGTCCAGCAGAGAGAGATTTTGAGATGCTCACTACAGGATAAGAACCAAATATCTGCAGAAACTGGAAAATTGCTGCTGGTACTGACTCACTGGAGAGTGTGTGAAAGGAACAGATACTCAGACCAGGCAATAGAATATGCTCGTGACTGAATCCACATATCAACATTGATTCTTAATGTGTCCAAACATGGTTTCTTGCAATGAGGCTTTCACTTAATAAATCAAATTGAGGCCGGGCACAGTGGCTCACAACTGTGGTTCCAGCACTTTGGGAGGCCGAGGTGGGTGCATCACCTGAGGTCAGGAGTTCGAGACCAGCCTGGCTAACATGGTGAAACTCTGTCTCTAATAAAAATACAAAAATTAGCCAGGTGTGGTGGTGGGCACCTGTAATCCCAGCTACTAGGGACTACTGGGGAGGCTGAGGCAGGGGAATCGCTTGAACCCAGGAGGTGGAGGTTGCAGTGAGCTGAGATCGTGCCACTGTACTCCAGCCTGGGAGACAGAGCGAGACTCCACCTCAAAAAAAAAAAAAAAAAAATTAGCCAGGTGTGGTGACACATGCCTCTAGTCCCAGCTGCTTGGAACGCTTAGGTGGGGAGGATCACTTGAGCCCAGGATTTCGAGGCTGTGATTGTGCCACTGTACTCGAGCCTGGTGGCAGAGTAAAACTCTGTCTCTAAAAAAGAAAAATCATAATAAAATCATATTGAGAAGAAATGCATTTTAAATCTTCATATGGATGAATTCCTTAGGGTATTAAAAAAGTCAATTTTATATTGAATGTGCTTAAAATACCAATAGCTACAATCGTTATACCTTGTAGCACCAAGAATAGCAGCTGCCTTCGTGCAGGGAAGGCCGCCGGAGCAATTTCATCTGTGTGACCCTTCATGTGGCCTCCCTGGCTCATGGCATCACCATTTTTCAGATGCTGTTTGGTTAACTTTAAGGGTGATCTGAAAGTGCCGGATACGAGGTTCTGATCTTACCAAAAACAAAAACATCAGCAAACAACGACAACAACACAAAAGCCAGAAGTGGCTCACATGGTGGAAAGCTACTAAAAGAGGCAAAGGGTATAGCAAAGCTCTAGAGCCCAGCCTTGTGGGTTCAAACTGAGGCTGTGCCACTACTAGCTGTGTGTCCTTAGCAAGTGACTTAATCTTTCTGTACTTCATTTTCATTTCTAAAGTGAGGATGACAATGATAGTCCCTCCCTCACAGGGATTTTGAGAGGATAAAATGAGTTATTATGTGTCAAGCTTTTAATTCTGGCCAACTATAGTTGCTATATGATAATTATTAAATGTACAGGTTAAGAAACATAAGGATTTATATTGTTTTTTACATTTTTATTTGTTTTTATTTTTTAGAGACAGGGATCTTGCTCTGTTGTCCAGGCTGGTCTTGACCATCTGGCCTCAAGTGATCCTCCCACTTCAGCTTACGAGTAGCTGAGGATTTATATTCTTTTGCCTAGCTCAACCCCAGGAAAAACCTGAAAGATAATATCTCAAGCTCTGATGCTGTGGTTGAGTCAATTTGGTGAATAAATTTCTCTAAAGAGGATGGGGACATAACTCTCAGTTGTGTAGCTGAGTAACAGGAAGTAAGACGTCATTTGGAACAATGATAAAAAGGACATAAATTAATGAAGAGGACTATTTTCAAAAAAGGAAAAAAAAAAACACTAACAGTCAACAAGTCAGTAATAACCCTGATAGTTAACAATAATCAATAAGGAGTCTAGAAAAGCCCCCGTCCTAAAGAAAAGGATTGGATACATTAAATTCAGAAAAATAGGCTTTTGTCGACTATTTACACACAACAGAATTCATATTAGAATATTATTTTTTAAATGCTATCAGCAGACAAAATGAAAAATAAAACTTCCCCCGCCCCCCTCTTTGGTAAACGGAAGGAAATGTCCTCAGCAGCCTTATTCAGAGGGTGTCCCTGGTCTCAAGGTTCTATCTCTTGGGGCATGTGGGTCCACCTAGCCACACAATCCAAACATACTGGAAACATACACAGGAAAATATAACCCTGGCTGTTTTCTCCAAACCTAGAGCTTCCATGAAACCACTGTGAGCCATACACAAGGATCACATCACATACCCAAATCACACATTTCAAATTATGAAAACAGCCTGGAGAGAAGTTTCTCCCTCCTGATTTGAAAGAGAGTTGCCTCTGGTCAATCCTTATCCACTTCTTTTGTTGGTTCCTTCTTTTCTTGGCTATCTTTTAAAATAGAAGTCTCCTGTCCTTGACTTTCTTCTCTGTCACCAACCCCTCCCTTGAAAACCTCATTCTCATTTGCTTTTGTATCTCCAGCGTAGACCTCTCTCCTGAACTCCAGAGTCATTGTATACAAGTGTCTACCCTTCCTCCAGCATACTTCTCAGATATCTGAAACCTATCACATCCAAAGGTGAACTTCTGACTTCTCTCCTAACCTCCTCCTTCTAAATCTCAGTTGATAGCAACTTGAAGCTTCCAGATATCCATGCCAAAAACCTCAGAGTTCTTCCTAAGTCTCCTCTGTCACATCTAGCATTGGTTCTACCAGGAAATCCTGATTCAAAAATTATCCAGAATGTGACCATGTCTCACCACCTCTGCTGCTGAACCACCCTGATCTGTATCTTTCCTGGATTATTGCAACAGCCTCCCAATCTTTTGAAAACATTACTCAGATCATGTCACTCCTCTGTTGAAAACCCCGCATGGTTCTGGTTCCATATTTCTTTTTTTTGTTTTTTTTTTGAGATAGAGTTTCACTCTTGTTGCCCAGGCTGGAGTGCAATGGCGCTATCTTAGCTCACTGCAACCTCCACCTCCCGGGTTCAGGCAATTCTCCTGCCTCAGCCTTCCAAGTAGCTGGGATTACAGGCACCCCCCACCATGTCCGGCTAATTTCTTGTAGTTTTAGTAGAGATGGAGTTTCACCATGTTGGCCAGGCTGGTCTCAAACTCCTGACCCCAGGTGATCCACCTGCCTCGGCCCCCCAAAGTGCTGGGATTACAGGTGTGAGCCACTGTACCCAGCAGGTCCACATTTCACTCAGTAAAAATGAAAGTTCTCAGAACCTTCCATGGTCTGGTCACCCTCCTTGTTACCTCTCTGATGTCATTTCCTACAGCTCTCCCCCTCTCCTCCAGCTCTCCACCCATACTAGCCTCCTTGGGTGTGTTCCATCCTAGGGCCTTTGCACCACAAATAGTCCTTTCCATTCTGGTCACCTGCATGCTCTTGACTCAGGTGACCACGTGGCTTACTTCCTTACTCCCTTACAGTCTTTGCTCAAAAGTCATCTCCTCAATGAGACCTACTCTGACCACTGTTTTTAAAACTGTAGGCCGGGCGCGGTGGCTCACGCCTGTAACCCCAGCACTTTGGGAGGCCGAGGCAGGTGGATCACAAGGTCAGGAGTTCAAGACCAGCCTGGCCAACATGGTGAAACCCCATCTCTACTAAAGCAATACAAAAATTAGCAGGGCATGGTGGCATGTGACTGTAATCCCAGCTACTCGGGAGGCTGAGGCGGGAGAATTGCTTTAACCAGGGAGAGGGTGGTTACAGTGAGCCAAGATTGTGCCACTGCACTCCAGCCTGGGTGGCAGAGCAAGACTCAGTCTCAAAAAAAGATTTTAAAAAATTATAAAATGCCTATCCCTCAAAGCTGTAAGATTTGGTTGAGAAAGCTACAGATTCATTTCAGAATGAGTAGTCAGGGTGAGCCCCCCACAGATTACTGAGAAAATCATCAATGCCTGTCATCTCAGAACTGCTGATCATCCTCTCATCTTTCCCTTTGCTCCAATTAACTCTTACTTTTTGGTTAAAACAACTAAGTTACGGGGGAATTAAAGGAAATTCTGTATTGACAAATACATGGGGCTGAAAGGTGAATATATGGCTACATAAGAAAACGTATGTCTATTGGAAATTTAGGACTCTTTCCAGATGTTTACATAATTTATTTTTTCTTTCACTATACGTGTAATGATTTAAAATGTTTTTTTCCATGAAAGAATAAATTATGTTTAAATAGTAAAATGCCTATTGGCCTTGAATTCTTCCAGGGAAGGCTACCAGTTCCCTGGGAGGTAAAAGCTAAGAGTGACTAGAGGAGCAACATTGCTTTTGAGAGCCCACACTGTGCCAGCCACTGTCATATACATATGTCAATTTGTTAGATCTTCACAAGCACTATGAATATTAGATGTTATACCTGTTTTACAGATATGGAAATGATGGTTTAGAGGGTGAAATAACTCATCCAAGGTCACACAGCTAGTAAGTGGTGGAGTCAGGTTTTAAATCTGGGCAAGGCTACACTAAGTACCTGGATCATACTACACTTCTCCCCACTTGAGTCATGGGCTACTGCATTTGGGGAAATGACTCAGACTTAGAGATAGTGCATATGTACATTCTCTGGAATAGTTCCTGGTATTGAGTAGAGGCTCAGTGCATGTTAGTTTCTCACATCCTTTTCTCTAGGATGATTTCTGACAGCACATTAAGTCATGAAGGGGACACACATGAAGTGTGGCCTTAGATTAAAAATGCGCAGTGTAATAATAATAATACCAAATAGTCCCTACTATTTGCCAGGTGCTGTACTATGTCATTTATGTGTATTAATTCATTTCATCATTTCAACAATCCCATGAAATACGTTCTACTTTTGTCACCCCATTTAACACTTGCCAAGGTTTCACATTAGAGCTGGTAAATGAGAGAAATGGGACTTGAACTCAGAGAAATGGGACTTGAACTCAGAAATGGGACTTGAACTGTCTCGAGTCCAAGCCTTTAACCACTATGCGATACTGCCCACTAAGTTATTAGCCTGCTGTAGTCTAGATACTGTGTACATATATATATGTGTGTGTGTGTGTATGTGTGTGTTTGTGTGTGTGTGTGTGTGTATGTGTGTACTCCACCCTTGAGAATTGCGTTGATATGATTCTCTGGGTCCATCTTACAATGCCATATCATGATTCCACAATATGAGATTGCCCATTATCCTATTACAATGGCTTAATCAGACACATGCTATGAGCCAAGTGGTGGAGATGCCTTCAAAACACCCAAAGGAGTTGGCCAAAGCCAAAGAGATTGACGTATGGCCCCACCACTCTTCAGCTCCAGGCACTGCACTGGAAACATGCACAATGAGGGAAAATTGACATTGCAATTTGAGATGCAGATTGTACTGATGGTGTGGTTTGAATAAATACCATACCCTTTGAAAGTCTTATATTATTACACTAGACACACGATGGTTTTCCTATTCCTATTGCAGGCAATAGGCAAAAATCTATCTTCATAGCTGAAATCTGTTTTGGAATTCATTGCTGCCTTTCTGGAATGACACTGTTTAATTCTGTCTCCTGGATGTGTGACCCTATGGTCTCCATCTTCTTTGTAGATCTGTGAATAAAGCTCTTTGTAATGAGGCCACTTTTTGTGCAACAACAACAAAATGTTTCTGAGAAGGATGTTAGTGCCAGACTTTCTTTAAGTAGTGGTGTCTGGTGTTGTTTACTTTTAAAATAGTTTCTAGTGCAAGGGAGAATTGTGTCCTAGAAGAACTGTCCCAAGGAGGTCATGAACAGGAATAATGGTTTGTACCACTACTTTCTGGAAAGCAAACGGGGATTTTGATGTGAACCCAGAAAGGGGTCAGACCACATTGACATATATTTTCTGGTTTCTAATCTTACCTCCACTGCCATTATGCACTGCATTACACAACCCTCTACCCTAAGGCCCAGCCACCCTACAGCCTTTTATCAACTCACAGAATGGTCTCAGCACAGCATGAATCTAGATGAGGGCTTAGAGACCCGTGGGTGGCCAGACCTCAGGCTCTGGGCATCAACACGCAGACCTCCAGTTCTGCCCTGAAATAGAAATATGATATCATTGTGAGCCAATCAAATTGCCTGTCTGAGTTCAGACCTGGATGCTCTGGGGTGGTAATTCCCAGATGATTTGATCTATGGTATTTTCTAGTAGTCTAATTTGATAATGTCATTTAACTGAAAAATATTTCTCTCATTATTTTTTTTTTTTTGCCAGTGTAGAAGGAAGTTAGGAAAGGGGGATTAACTTTAATTTTTTCAGTTTAACAGAACATATACGAAGAAAAAAATGTCTCAGTAAGTGATGCTCACCATCCACTCAATTGTCCAATCCAAAATTTTAACCAGGAGTTGTTTATGTGTCCTCTCTTTCACTCGCTGTTGATGTCCAATCCATCAGTAAGTCTTGTCCTGTCAATTTCTGAATTTGGCTATTTTCATCATATCCACTGTTAAGATTCTCATTCAAGGCATATCAACCATCCCTTGTCTGGATCAACGCAACAGCCCCAATCCTGATGTCCTGCTCCCCGTCTTGCCTCTCAGTCTCCACACAGAGGCCAGAGAGGTCTTTGTAAAGAACAAGTCATATTATATCACTTGCCTGCTTCAAGCTCTTCAGTGCTTTCCCTTCCCAACCAGATGAAAATTCTGATTCCTTATAATGGATGGCCTGAAAGATATCGCATAGTGCCTGATCCCTGCTTCTCTCATTGACCCCCTCTCTCCCCACTCACCACTGCATTCACAATATTCAGGCACATTAACCTTGTTCTTGTTTCAAAGCTTTTGCATTGATGGTCACTCTGCCTGGAATGCTCTTCTTCTAGATCTTTGCACAGCTGCCTCTTCCTTATCACTCAGGTCTAACTCAAATGGCACCTCCTCAAGGAGGAAAAATGCATATCATGGCAACTTGCACACTTGTAGAATTCCTGCTCCTGTGCTCCAAGTATAAACGCCATGAGGGTCAGAACAGTGCCAGTGTTGTTCCTTCCTTTATCTGCAGTGCATAGCACCATGTCTTGTTCAAAAGAGGTATTTAGTAAATGAATGAATTAATTTATGGATCCCAGCTAGTTCGGTTGTTTACTGCTGGGGAAGTTCTCTAGCATGATATGTAACAGGCACTTATAAACTGCATTGCACTGTAGTCCTATGATGATAATAAAAAGCACGCTGATCTTTAGTTGGTTTTATTACAGTTTTAAAAATTTCTACAGAAAATGCACCTTCTTATTTCCTCCATGGCATGGGCCATTCCCACTGCCTTGCCTTTGGTATGGTTCTGGGAAAAAATAATAGCCTTCCTCGTAGCATTGAGGGTAGAAGACAGAGTCAGCTGGCCCATAGAACATAAAATATTCACAAAAATATTCCCATGAAAGGGAGTCACAAAGCAGGGTCACTAAAATGTACAGAAATAAATCACTCCTGGTACATATGCAATTAAGGATAGAAATTTTGCAGAGCATTTTGGAAAAGCATCTGTATTAGACAGGATAGGTAGGCTTGTGCTGCAGTAACAAATGACACAAAAATCTCAGTGGATAAGCACAACTTTCTTTGGTTTGTTGTTTTTCACACCATGGTACCTGTTCAATGTGGAATGCTAAGAGACTCCCTGTTCACTGTAGTGACTCTGGGACAGAGGCTTTATCTGAACATGGGGTTCATGTTTGTTGAAGTGGGAAAAGGGAACATGGTAAAGTATGTACTAGCTCTTAAAGATTCTGCTTAGAAATGACACCTTTCCTTTACAAAGAATTCAAACAAATTTTCAAGAAGAAAACAAATAACCCCATCAACAAGTGGGCAAAGGATATGAACAGACACTTCTCAAAAGAAGACATTTATGCAGCCAACAGACACATGAAAAAATGCTCATCATCACTGGCCATCAGAGAAATGCAAATCAAAACCATAATGAGATACCATCTCACACCAGTTAGAATGGCTGTCATTAAAAAGTCAGGAAATAACAGGTGCTGGAGAGGATATGGAGGAATAGGAACACTTTTACACTGTTGGTGGGACTGTAAACTAGTTCAACCGTTGTGGAAGTCAGTGTGGCGATTCCTCAGGGGTCTAGAACTAGAAATACCATTTGACCCAGCCATCCCATTACTGGGTATATATCCAAAGAATTATAAATCATGCTGCTATAAAGACACATGCACACGTATGTTTACTGTGGTACTATTCACAATAGCAAAGACATGGAGCCAACCCAAATGTCCATCAATGATAGACTGGATTAAGAAAATGTGGCACATATACACCATGGAATACTATGCAGCCATAAAAAAGGATGAGTTCATGTCCTTTGTAGGGACATGGATGAAGCTGGAAACCATCATTCTCAGCAAACTATCGCAAGGACAAAAAACCAACCACATGTTCTCACTCATAGGTGGGAATTGAACAATGAGAACTCATGGACACAGGAAGGGGAACATCACACACTGGGGCCTGTTGTGGGGTTGGGGGAGCAGGGAGGGATAGCATTAGGAGATATACCTAATGTAAATGACGAGTTCATAGGTGCAGCACACCAACATGGCACATGTATATATATGTAACAAACCTGCACGTTGTGCACATGTACCCTAAAACTTAAAGTATAATAAAAAAAGAAAAAATAAAAGAAATGACGCCTTTCACTTTTATTCATACTTTAGTGATCAAAGGAAATTGCATGATCACCCATAACTTCAAGGGATCAGGAATATATAATCATACCATGCAACTGGAAGGAGACCTGGAACTATCTGGGGAACTGCTCTAATAATCTCACTATCCTGGCAATCCAACTGATTAAAAAGCTGTACTTAGGGAACTTTGAGCAGCTGCAAATCTACAAATGTATACAGTGGATGCATACACTGGTATGGGTCATACAGATATGGCCCAACAGCATGTGAAATATGGAACCACAGAAGAACTATCAATTGGGCATTAAAAGAAGAAAAATATGGATTGAATCAGACCAGAAACAATCCTTGTTACCAGCCCATATCAACCAGGATTTTAGGGGAGTATTAATCCCTGATGTTATATGCATCTACAATGGTACTCTCCTATGTATCCTTAGGAGAATTGAAAAAAAAAAAAGTTTTCAGTAATTTTCTCTAACAGCTTAATTCTCACATGGAACCCTGGTTGGAGAAAGGCTGTTTGTCATACCTATGTAAGTGTTTCCACCAAATCCCTAAGTAGGAGGGTGTGGTAATTTACCAGTGAAAATGATTTGAAATTACTTTTGTATAACAAGGCTAAAGTTATCTAGAATGAGCTATACATAATTTTGTCCCCATCGTGTGGATTCCATTATCTTCCATTTTTGTGCAACTTTTTATATGCTATCAATTGCCATAACCTATCAGTCTTGCTTTCTAAATTTCACTCTTCTATCAAATCCTTTCTGTTTCTACCAAACTATCCAAGGTACCTCTATATCCTATCTTAGTTATAACGATAGCTTTCTAACTGGCTACCTCTCATGTGCTGTTGTAACCCTCCAAACCAATTCACACATTGAAGCCAGAGTGCTTTTCAAAATTATTTCATGACACACACACAGCCAAAGAATTTTCAGTGGCTTTCCATTGAAGATCAGGATCCTCAGCCTCCTCTGCCAGAGCCCGGACTGTCTGACTCCAAACCTCTCCAGCCTCATCTCACACCACTCTGTCTCTTCCTCTCTGTTTGCCACGCACACTGCCGCTGCCCTGCTGCTGCTGCCGCCACCTTCTCCTCTTTTGATCAGAGTAATAATGTATACTAATACATGATTAAACAAAATCGAACAACACTGAAAAGCTTATAAATGTAAAGACAACAGACAAGACCTCTATCTATCTACCATTCCTCCCCACCTAAGAAGCAACTTAACTTTAACTACTTCATATCATACTTATGGTCATATGTATATAGAATATGCCTATACTGCTACTTCACATATCTATTTTATACTTTACTTATTTCCTGTTATTTGATGAGGATTTGACTATTCCTCCACCATTCCCTTACCTCCTATCCTTCAAATACTACTAATCACTAGTTTATATTAAACTAAAACTTGAGTCAGGTGTGGTGGTTTATGCCTATAATCTTAGCTATTTGGGAGGCTGAGGCGGGAGGACTGCTTGAGCCCGGAAGTTTGAGGCTGCAGTAAGCCATGACTGTGCCACTGCACCCAAGCCTGGGCCACAGAGTGAGACCCTATCTCAAAACAATAAAAAAATAAACTATCACTTGAGATTTATTGTATTGTGATTACATAAGTAAAATCCACTGCAGAACCAAGTAAAGTATTATGATTGTCTTTCTTGTATAGATTTTTCCTAGGGGATATAATTGCTTCATTATATTTCTTTCTGCTTATTTATTTTTTATTTTTTCTAAAACTCCATCATATTGACTTCTAAGATTCTTGATAGACTTTCTTCCTAGGACTCCCACCTTTCCATTCCAATCCTATCTGATAGTTCTTAAGGTCTGCTGCATAGGTGTCATCCTAGGTTTTTCCTTCACTTATCTCCTGGAGTAGGTTCACTTATAGCTTGCTATTTCTTTATTTACTTTGTTATTTTGCTGAATCATATTCTCAGGTAGTTCTTTTTTTGTATTTTTTTATTATTATACTTTAAGTTCTGGGATACATGTGCAGAACATGCAGGTTTGTTACACAGGTACACCCATGCCATAGTGGTTTGCTGCACCCATCAACCCGTCATTTACATTAGGTATTTCTCCTAATGCTATCCCTTCCCTTGCCCCCCACCCCAAGACAGACCCCAGTGTGTGATATTCCCCTCCCTGTGCCCATATCTTCTCATTGTTCAACTCCCACTTACGAGTGAGAACATGTGGTGTTTGGTTTTCTCTTCTTGTGTTAGTTTGCTGAGAATGATGGTTTCTAGCTACATCCATGTCCCTGCAAAGGACATGAATTCATTCTTTTTTATGGCTGCATAGTATTCCATGGTGTATATGTGCTACATTTTCTTTATCCAGTCTATCATTGATGGGCATTAGGGTTGGTTCCAAGTCGTTGCCATTGTGAATAGTGCTGCAATAAACATACATATGCATGTTTCTTTATAGTAGAATGATTTGTAATCCTTGGGTATATAACCAGTAATGGGATTGCTGGGTCAAATGGTATTTCTAGTTCTAGATCCTTTAGGAATTGCCACACTGTCTTCCATAATGGTTGAACTAATTTACACCCCCACCAACAGTGTAAAAGCGTTCCTATTTCTCCACATCCTCTCCAGCATTTATTGTTTCCTGATTTTTTAATGATTGCCATTCTAGCTGGTGTCAGATGGTATCTCATTGTGGTTTTGATTTGCATTTCTCTAATGACCAGTGATGATGAGCTTCTTTTCACATGTGTGTTGGCCCATACATGTCTTCTTTTGAAAAGTGTCTGTTCATATACCTTGCCCACTTTCAATGGGGTTGTTTGTTTTTTCTTGTAAATTTGTCTAAGTTCCTTGTAGATTCTGGATATTAGCCCTTTGTCAGATGGATAGATTGCAAAAATTTTCTCCCATTCAGTAGGTTGCCTGTTCACTCTGATGTTAGTTTCTTTTGCTGTGCTGAAGCTCTTTGGTTTAATTAGATCCCATTTGTCTACTTTGGCTATTGTTGCAGTTGCTTTTGGTGTATTAGTCATGAAGTCTTTGCCCATGCCTATGTCCTGAATGGTATTGCCGAGATTTTGTTCTAGGGTTTTTTTGTTTGTTTTGTTTTTTTAATGGAGTCTCACTCTGTCGCCCAGGGTGGAGTGCAGTGGCGCGATCTTGGCTCACTGTAAGCTCTGCCTCCTGGGTTCATGCTATTCTCCTGCCTCAATCTCCCGAGTAGCTGGGACTACAGTCACCCGCAGCCATGCCTGGCTAATTTTTTGTATTTTTAGTAGAGATGGGGTTTCACCATGTTAGCCTGGATGGTCTCAATCTCCTGACCTTGTGATCCTCCCGCCTCAGCCTCCCAAAGTGCTGGGATTACAGGCGTGAGCCATCATGCCTGGACTCTTCTAGGGTTTTTATGGTTTTAGGTCTTATGTTTAAGTCTTTAATCCATCTTGAGTTAATTTTTGTATAAGGTGTAAGGAAGGGGTCCAGTTTCAGTTTTCTGCACAGGGCTAGCCAGTTTTGCCAACACCATTTACTAAACAGGGAATTCTTCCCCATTGCTTGTTTTTGTTAGGTTAGTCAAAGATCAGATGGTTGTAGACATGCAGCGTTATTTCTGAGGCCTCTGTTCCATTCCGTTGGTCTGTATATCTGTTTTGGTACCAGTACCATGCTGTTTTGATTACTGTAGCCTCATAGTATAGTTTGAAGTCAGGTAGTGTGATGCCTCCAGCTTTCCTCTTTTTGCTTCGTATTGTATTTGCTATATGAGCTCTTTTTTGGTTCCATATGAAATTTAAAGTAGTTTTTCTAATTCTGTGAAGAAAGTCAGTGGTAGCATGATGGGGATAGCTACTTGGAGAAGCATGGCCATTTTCGTGATATTGATTCTTCCTATCCATGAGCATACAATGTTTTCCCATTTGTTTGTGTCCTCTCTGATTTCCTTGAGCAGTGGTTTGTAGTTCTCCTTGAAGAGGTCCTTCACGTTCCTTGTAAGTTGTATTCCTAGGTATTTTATTCTCTTTGTAGCAATTGTGAATGGGAGTTCACTCATGATTTGGCTCTCTGTTTGTCTATTATTGGTGTCTAGGAATGCTTGTGATTTTTGTACATTAATTTTGTATTCTGAGAATTTTCTGAAGTTGCTTATCAGCTTATGGAGTTTTTGGGCTGAGATGATGGGGTTTTCTAAATATACAATCATGTCATCTGCAAACAGAGATAATTTGACTTCCTCTCTTCCTATTTGAATATGCTTTATTTCTTTCTTTTGCCTGATTACCCTGGCCAGAACTTCCAATACTATGTTGAATAGGAGTGGTGAGAGAGGGTATCACTGTCTTGTGCCAGTTTTCAAAGGGAATGTGTCCAGCTTTTGCCCATTCAGTATGATATTGGCTGTGGGTTTCTCATAAATAGCTCTTAGTATTTTGAGATATATTTCATCAATGTCTAGTTTATTGAGAATTTTTAGCGTGAAGAGGTGTTGAAGAGGTGTTGGATTTTATCAAAGGCCTTTTCTGCATCTATTGAGATAATCATGTGGTTTTTGTCATTGGCTCTGTTTATGTGATGGATTACGTTTATTGATTTGCATATGTTGAACCAGGCTTGCATCCCAGGGATGAAGCCAACTTGATCATGGTGGATACACTTTTTGATGTGCTCTTGGATTTGGTTTGCCAATATTTTATTGAGGATTTTCACATCAATGTTCATCAAGGATATTGGCCTGAAATTTTCTTTTTTTGTCGTGTCTTTGCCAGGTTTTGGTATTAGGATGATGCTGGCCTCATAAAATAAGTTAGGGAAGCATCCCTCTTTTTCTATTGATTGGAATAGTTTCAGAAGGAATGGTACCAGCTCCTCTTTGTACCTCTGGTAGAATTCGCTGTGAATCTGTCTGGTCCTGTGCTTTTTTTTTTTTTTTTTTTTCTGGGTAGGCTGTTAGTTTCTGCCTCAATTTCAGAACTTGTTATTGGTCTATTCAGGGATTCGACTTCTTCCTGATCTTGTCTTGGAAGGGTATATGTGTCCAGGAATTTATCTATTTCTTCTAGATTTTCTATTTGATTTACGTAGAGGTGTTTATTGTATTCTCTGATGGTAGTTTGTATTTCTGTGGGATCACTGGTGATATCCTTTTTATCATTTTTTGTTGTGTCTATTTGATTCTTCTCTCTTTTCTTCTTTATTAGTCTGGCTAGCAGTCTATCTATTTTGTTAATCTTTTCAAAAACCCAGCTCCTGGATTCATTTATTTTTTGAAGGTTTTCGTGTCTCTATCTCTTTCAGTTTTGCTCTGATCTTAGTTCTTCTGCTAGCTTTTGAATTTGTTTTGCATTTTCTCTGATCTTCTTGTCTTCTATTAGTTTTTGAATTTGTTTACTCTTGCTTCTCCAGTTCTTTTAATTGTGATGTTATGGTGTCGATGTTAGATCTTTCCCACTTCCTCCTGTGGGGATTTAGTGCTATAAATTTTCCTCTAAACACTGCTTTAGCTGTGTCCCAGAGGTTCTCTCAGGTAGTTCTTATGTATATGAAAATGTTTACATCTACCCATATACTTGCATGATAGTTTAGCTGGGTATAGAACTTTTGGTTACAAATAATTTTCCCTTGGAATTTTCAAGACATTGTGATGGAATCTAAATTTTTATCACAGGCTATTTATCAACTCAGTAATTTATTCTCCTTCTGCTTCTGTCTTTCCAACCACAAACTTTCATGTAGACAAGAACAATGTGTTGGTGTGGAAGATGAGATACTTGTGAACTGTCTAGTTAGCAACTGGGCCAAACTCCTTAGGTACATCTGGTCATTCCTACATAAAGAGAACTCATGGAAGGCAACCAAGGAGTCCTAAAAATTCTTTATGAAAACTCAACAGCAGAGATCAAGTAACACTGCCTTATCTGCTGCATTTGGACAAAAAAATACATGGTTTATTGCGAAGAGAACTTCGCTTTGTAACAAACACAGCTGATAGTTTGGTCTTCATGCCATCTTCAGAGAGGTATCTTTTGGGGCATTGGCTAATGCAGCCTACGATGAGTGGGGGTGACTTGGTTGATGTAGGTTTATCCTAAATGTCTGTTCTTCCCTTCCTGGTACCAATGGGTTAGTCTGACATAGTCTTCTCAAGGTGACAGCAGAAGTACAAGAGGGGAAAGGAAACACAAGGTTTCTGTGGTTTTGCCCAGAATGAGCACAGTATGACTTTGGCCTAATTATGTTGGCAAAAGCAAGTCCTATGTCCAAACCCAAAGCCAAGAATCTCAGAAGTACATCTTTCCCACATTGCAGGTGCGTTGCAGCATTACGTGTAGTACAATGCAGATACAGAGAGGAGGAAAATATTGGAGCCAATAACACTATCTATTGAATATTCTAGTAAATAAACATATTTCTTAAAAAATTAATGTGCACAATACATGTTTACTAAAGGAAGATGATTTTCCCTATGAAGCAGTTTCTGGCTCTGTATTTCTAAACAAAATATTTCTTCAAAAATGTGATGAGGAACATTGTTTGCTTGTTTGTTTTTCTGATGTGTCTGGAGTTTGCTGGCAGCATGATATGCTCTGGCTATTTCTTTGTTGTCTGAGAAAAGCACTGACTCTCTTTGAGTGATTTTGATTCAGTTTCTCTCTGAGAAAGGCCAGGGTGTGGTGGAAGAATGTATGTAGGGTTGGGTTAGGGGAATTAAAACATTTTGCCACTGGAGGAAAACAATAACAACAACAATAACAACTGTATTTAGACTAACTTCCTTGCAGACAGACATGCCTTACCCTCCTTGGAATCCCTGCCTAGATTCTCAGCCTGGCAGGCTGCTACTTGGGAACTTGGGCAAGTCACTTTACTTCTCTGACTCTCAATTTCTTGTTCTGTAAATGGGAAGTAATGGGACGGTGTCCTACTTAACTCCAAAGGTGTTGTGAGTAACAAATGATATAGCAAATGGGAAAGGATGATGAAATACTGCAAAATACTGCCCACAAATAGCCGTGGCAGATCATCTGAAATCTAGCCTGTTAACCAATTTAGCACATAAGCGTAAGGAGGCTGAAGTCACTCAATAGTTCAAGCTACTTAGGTTTTATCCTCAGGAAAAAGCTGTTTCAACACCCCCAGGGGTTACTTATTCCCCCTATGGAAGAAGGCTTAGGAGATAGATGCAGGACAACTTGGATGCTTTTGGAAAGAGGTTCTGGGAATCCCTAACCTTGAACAACCGGTTTCATCATGTTTTTTAAGGTTGTAGACTATGTTGAGTATCTAAAGAAAGCTATGTCTCCTCCCTTAGGGCAAAAAATGCATCTCTGCATATGAATGCATCATTTTGAATATGATTTCAGGATTTGTATGGGGAATTTTCCTCCCTGAACCACTGCTTTAGAGAAATAGTGCCTGGCACTATGGGGGCACTGTCCATATTTCCTCAGAACCCTTCACCATGATGATTCCGTCTGGAGTTTGGCTGAAAGGGCTGGGTCTTCTTGCCACTTTGCTCATTTTTGGTCTTCTCCTTCCCACAGACAGAAATACAGAAATTTAGCTCCAAGACTCTAGTGTTTATTGGCCCAGTTTATTCTTTGAAGGCTATATTGCGCCAGCAATTCTCTGGACATTCACTTGTCTTCTCAACCTCTTTCTCCTTCTCCTCTTCCTCCTCTGCCTCTGATTCACCTCAACTGCTGCTGCTTCTATCTCTCCTGCTTCACCTCCTCCTTCTTCTTTCAAAAACTACCTTTTTAAAAATCATTTTACAAAATTGCATCATTAATGATAATATGCCTTACAACGCATCTTAAAAAGGACATCACATAAGTAATGCAAGCTCTGTGGAATCTTTTACTTTTATAGGAAAAGAATTCAGGTATTTATTACGTCCCTGCTGATGAGCAAATAGTATCACTTCTTCCAAACTGCCCACCCCCGACTCAGCATTTCGTGTTGTTGCAGAACTGCTAGTTTAGTTCCCCAGTATAAATAAATTATTGGTTATAGGTAGACGTAAACTCAATTATCATCTGTAGCATCCCACCTTTGAGGTTATTTAGGATTGTAACCATTGAAGGATGAGGATCATTGGAAAAAATGAGCAAGGCATAGAAGGACCAAGTGGGGGAAAAGAAACGATGACTCCAAAAATTCACAGACCGTGACAATTGCAAAAAAGATGGTATCAGCAAATGTGGTGATTTTTCTACAGCACTCAAATTCCTGTCCTGCATGTCAACTTAAAAGAATTTTGTCCGAAGGACATCACACAATAACCTACTCACACCCTGAGGTTTTCAAACTTTTAAAACAGCAATTAAAAAAATAGGGTTATATATTCCAATTAATCTGGGATCCCTCTTGATATTTTCTGATGATTGGACTGGTGACCACTTTGCCACGCTGTTTAACATCCATATTATTTTTATACTTATTGTACATTATGTTGCTCAGGCTTAATTTATGAGCACTTAAGCAAAGGTGTTTCCTTTTTAAAGTATCTTTCTAGGTGTGGAAATGTTACTGAGTGAAAGTATAGCAAAAGGAAAACACTGTTGAACGATGTGTTTTAATAATTCTTTGAAGCTATGGACTTTATTGAAGACCCCCAAAAAAGCTATGGCTCCTCTCCTAAAGGGGGAACAGTGCACCTATGCATATGAACCACAGTTCTGAGCATAATTTCAGGATTTGGGTGGAAAAATGTTCCTAGAGTCTTAATTATTTCCCACGCTTTGGTAGGAAGATTGTAGTTTTCTCTAACTCATGCTTGTAGTTTCTATTTTATGCTCCTTCAGGTAATAACAGCCTACTGGAAAGAATCATTAAATAAACAAACCAGGTGAAGTCTAATAGGAAACAGTCACTCAACTTAAAAGAAAATGAGAGAGAGCAACCGCTCCTTTCTGTGTGTTTCTATTTGGCTTTTATGAAAATCTTTTGAGTGTGGGAATTCAGTGTTTATAACTGTTAGATTTTCCATCCTTTGAACTTTGTTATTTGTACAGCAGCTGTAAAAAGAGGTGAAGGCCATAAAAGGAACTAAATCATCCATGCAAATTGTATTTCATGGCATATATTACCATAGCATTTCAGAAGTTTTTGTAGGAACTATCTATGTATTTGAATTGCCTGGTAAATATGAAGATGAACAAGGAAACTATATGGACCATGATTTCCATACGCTTTGCAAGACTGTTCGAAAATCCCTATTGCCATTGACATTCATCTCTTAGAAGTGGTCTGAAAAAGGTGTGGTCTGGAAGATGTTGTTTACTTTGGAAAAAAAAGATTTTTTTTTTTGTTCTGCTACTACTGAGAAACTTGCATCACTAGGTAAATGTCTCATCTAATTGTTCTAGTTAGGTTTTTCTCTGGAGAAACTGATCACCTATATGATAATGATCACCTCACATTACCTCCACATTTTTTTCCATTTGTAAGGATTAAACCAACTAGCCTTATAATACTGCAATTAAACGAATTTACAAATAAGAGAAAGATTAGTCACAGGTCCATGATTTGGGCTTCTAGTTCTCTTTCTTTTTTCCTTTTCTCGACTATCCTTAGGGAAATGCACCTTTAAAAAGTGCCCTCATTAAAGAGTGAGACGAAAGCTGGGAAAAATAAATCTCACTTAACCATCTGTGCTGATTATGGGCATGGTGTCTCATGCCTGTAATCCCAGCACTTTGGGAGGCCAAGGCAGAAGAATCACTTGAGTCTAGGTGTTTGAGACCAACCTGGACAACAAAGCAAGACTCCATCTCTACCAAAATTGTTTTAAAAAACATTATTAGCCGGGCACTGTGGCTCAGGCCTATAATACCAGCTGCCTGGGAGGCCTATGTGGGAGAATCGCTTGAGCCCAGGAGTTCGAGGCTGCAGTGAGCTTTGATTACTTCATTGTACTCAAGCCTGGGCAACAGTGCAAGACCTTGTCACTAAAAAACAAAATAAAACAAAAGAAATAAAAAACCATAATGGCAATAATTTAAGAAGGATATGTTCCTCTATCACAAAGTCAATCACCACCACAATCATCATTGTTATTATTGTCATCATTGGAAACATTATCAGCTTTTACCATGTGCCAGGAACTATGTTCAGTGCTTTCTTTACACTGCCTTAATAAACCTCACTTTCATATGAAGTGGGGGCCTTGCACAGGCTATTTCCTTTGCTTGGAATGCCCTTCCCTGCCCCTTTCTGATGCACACTAGCCCATCCTTAACCCATCTGATTAATACTAGCCCATCCTGCCACCCATCAGACATTACTTCCTCTGAGAAGACTGCACTGTCTCCATGTCCTTCTATGCCCCCGTATCTTTCTGGATTACTAAGCTGCCAGCCGTGGAAGAGCAGGGACCATAGGACTTTTTGCTTAATAGGCAGTATGCAGCACATAGCACATGACCTAGTACATGAGACTTTGTATTTGTTGAATACATGAGGCCCTTGGGCCATATATGCAGCCATATAGTAGGAAGTGCCACAACGAGGATTCTATTACAGTACTTTTCTGGATCCAGAGATTTAACCACTGGAATTCCACCTCCTGCCTCCTCCTCCTCTTCTGTTGCCTCCTCCTCTTCTGCATCTTACTTTCTTTCCTCTTCATCACAACAGCATAGTGCAGTGTGAAAAGTACTGGCTCTACATTCAGATTGTCTGGGTTTGAATCCAGATAGTACGTGCAAAACACTGAGCGCTCAGTATTTACTATTTCTAGAAGTGCCCTCGTCCTCACTCCCAATATGTGGGTGGGGCTGTGTCAGACCAGATGTGCTGTTGTGTCATTGGAATTAGCTAGGGCCCCTTCCAATAGAATTGATGCGCTAGAGCCAAAAACTCTGATCCAGAGAGGCATACAACACATATGTAGAATTGGATGAAATATGACAAACTAATAGTTTACTAAGGCCATGGAAAAGGAAAAAGATCAAAAACTAATGATGTAGCTAATGGTGATGGAAGAAGGATTCTGGTTAGAGAAAGCTTCAACCAATGAGGAAAATGTGGGAGCATGTAAATGGTTCTAGGTTAGGGTATGGTGAAGCCTTGGATACTTTGTTCCAATAACTGGGAAATGCTGAGGGTAGTGGATGAGAGAAATAGAGAGTACCTAGAAAAAGTTCTGGAAGCCGATGGTGGATATTAGTAAAGATATGGAGTGCATTGAGACTTTATTGCAAATAGAGAGACTGATCCAAATGCTAGGTGACAAAGATAATTATTAGCTAAAAGGATGGTGGATTAGGATAAACCATGGGTTTGCTACATGCTTCTTTCTTATTTTTCTGATTAGTATTTTCAAAGGTAGATTGTGCTAATTCACCGAGTATATTATTACCCTTGACATTCGATAAGAATTTAAAAATTTAAGCAATAAAGAAGACTATAACCAGCATCAAAACCTTTCTTAAGGCCAGTGTGGCGGCTGACAGAGCGAGACTCCATCTCAAAACAAACAAACAAACCCAAACAAACCTGTCTTAAGTTTATTAAAGTAATCATGATACGACAGACTCTGAATTTAAAAGGTCAACATGATAAATAAATGAGAAAATTTTATATATTTGTGCACATGTTGCAAAATAGAGAAAAATCAACATATCCTAGAAATTGGTGCTATAATTGCAGGTTTAATTTTACCAGTGGTTACATTTCTCATAGTTTCCTGTGTTGGAGTATGGCCTGGGAATGAATGACCACAGAATTAGCAATTATCCTGTAATTTTAAAAGTGTGGTTGAATTTGTTTCTGTTAGCATTAAGTTTTCCACTTACATAAAAACTTACTACACAAAAGCTTTGGGGAAAATGGATCAATCTTATGTTCTCTATCTAGCATTAGAAGCTAGTGAAGATAATGACATAATTAAACTCAATATCCTTATGAAAAAAAGAAAAGTAATGGCTGGTTTGTATCTCTAAATAGCTACATTAATTAAATTCCAGTCTCTTGAAACACTGTGATTTGGGGGGAGAATACACAAATGTTTTTAAATGTTAATTTTGTACAATAAAACTAAGGTTATTCTGGCCATTCTTTTTATTTATAGCACAGGGAGACTTAAAATAAAAAGCTGGAAATTCCAAAGATATATTATTCTACCAACAATAAGCTCATGCTTCCATAGTGTTATGTGACTTTCCCTTGATTCTAATTCCTAAGGGCAGGAAAATTGCAGTCACTTCTTTATATGTGCGACTTTGCCCAGTGCAGGGCACAATAGTACCCAATGAGAATTTGCTGATGAGGGTGAATACATCTAGTGTGTTAGAATTCAAGTTCTGGAACATTGACTTAGCCACTAACTACCTTGGAAAGAACGTAGGTAGGAAACCTGGATTCACTATCGTAGAAAATTGTCAGCACGCCATTTTCTCACCAAATGTTCCCTGGTTTCCTTAAGCAAAGGAAAGTGCGAGTATGCAGCATTGGAGAAGCAGGAGAACTTTGATCACATAATCTCTCTAGACCTCGCGTTCTTGCCTGGAACACGTTGGTCTGTTACCTTGCAGTGAAGGTGGCTGGGTGGTGGTGCCCTCTCGCATTAAGAAGACCTCAGAGATGAATGGGCAACAGGCATATGTGTTTTCTTTCTGTCTTCCTGGTCCAGGAAGAAGATGGAGAGCAAAGGCTTTGGGAGGGAAAAAATGTCTCTTATCCAGGGGAGTTAGAGAAGCCAAACAGCTTGGAAGACTAGGAGCCTCAGTAGAAGCTCTCTTACATTAACTATGGGGGAGGCAGGGACATTTCACTTCTCTTCCTGAGGAACAGGAAGACCCAGCCCCACAGAAGGCTGACTTGACCATTGTAACCCATTATCCTGTTGCAGAGTTCAGAACACAAGTAGCTCTTTAAGTACTGGGGTATTTGGCTGGTTTGAACTTAAAAATTGAAAAAAAAAAAGAATCTTCTTTTTCCTAATTCTAAAGGTAATGTATAGTGATTGCAGACATTTTGTAAAATACAGAAAAATAGGCCAGGCATGGAGGCTCACACCTGTAATCCTAGCACTTTGGGAGGCTGAGGCAGGTTGATCACTTGAGGTCAGGAGTTCGAGACCAGCCTGGCCCATATGGTGGAACCCCTTCTCTGCTAACAATACCAAAATTAGCTGGGAGTAGTGGCAGGAGCCTGTGATCCCAACTACATGGGAGGCTGATGCAGGAGAATCGTTTGAATCTGGGAGGTGGAGGTTGCAGTGAGCTTAGATCACATCACTGCACTCTAGCCTGGGCAACAAGAGCAAAACTCCATCTCAAAAAAAAAAAAAAAAATACAGAAGAATATAAATCAGGTAAGAATTACTTGATATGGAATCATCCAGAAATTATAACATATTTAATTTTGGAATATTTTCTTCTTTTTTAAATAAAGTAATGAATAAGTACTTAAAATGGATGGGGTCATAATATATATATATATTGTTTGTAAACTTATAGTTTCCCTCTTAGTATATTGTGAGCACTGACCCATATCCTTACATGATTTTTAATAATTCCACAAAATAGGTATATAAATCACAACTCTATTTTGGGTTATTTACATTGTTTATAGCTTTGGAATTAAAAATAATGCAATGGGCAGTGGCTGGCAAGATGGCCAAATAGGAACAGCTCCGGTCTGCAGCTCCCAGTGAGATCAACACAGAAGGTGGGTGATTTCTGCATTTCCAACTGAGGTACCTGGCTCATCTCTTTAGGATGGGTTAGACAGTGGGTGCAGCCCATGGAGGGTGAGCAGAAGCAGGGTGAGGCATCCCCTCACCCAGGAAGCAAAAGGGGTTCAGGAACTCCCTCGCCTAGCCAAGGGAAGCCATGAGGCACTGTGCCATGAGAAACCGTACATTCTGACCCAGATACTATGCTTTTCTCGTGGTCTGTGCAACCTGCAGACCAGGAGATTCCCTTGGGTCCCTGTATGACTAGGGCCTAGGGTTTCAGCACAAAATTGGGTGGCCATGTGGGCACACACTGAGCTAGCTGCAGGAGGTTTTTTTTTTTTTTTTTTTTTTCATACCCAGTGGTGCCTGGAATGCCAGCAAGACAGAACTGTTCACTCCCCTGGAAAGAGGGTTGAAGCCTGGGAGCCAAGTGGTCTAGCTCAGTGGATCCCACCCCCATGGAGCACAGCAAGCTAAGATCAACTGGCTTGAGATTCTTCGTGCTAGCACAGCAGTCTGAGGTTGACCTGGGATGCTGGAGCTTGGTTGGAGGAGGGGCGTCTACCATTACTGAGGCTTGAGTAGGTAGGTGGTTTTCTCCTCATGGTGTAAACAAAGCCACTGGGAAGTTTGAACTGGGCAGAGCCCACCACAACTCAGCAAAGCCACTATAGACAGACTGCCTCTCTAGATTCCTCCTCTCTGGGCAGGGCATCTCTTAAAGAAAGGCAGCAGCCCTAGTCAGGGGCTTATAGATAAAACTCTTATCTCTCTGGTACAGAAAGCCTCGGGGAAGGGGCAGCTGTGGGTGCAGCTTCAGCAGACTGAAACATTCCTGCCTGCTGGCTCTGAAGACAGCAGTGGATCTCCCCGCACAGCGCTCAAGCTCTGCTAAGGGACAGACTGCCTCCTGAAGTGGGTCCCAAACCCCCATGCCTCCTGACTGAGAGACATTTCCCAGCAGAGGTCGACAGACACCTCATACAGGAGAGCTCTGGCTGGCATCTGGCAGGTGCCTCTCTGGGATGAGTCTTCCAGAGGAAGACAGGCAGCAATCTTTGCTGTTCTGCAGGCTCTGCTGGTGATACCCAGGCAAAGAGGGTCTGGAGTGGCCCTCCAGTAAACTCCAGCAGACCTGCAGAAGAGGGGCCTGAATGTTAGAAGGAAAAGTAACATACAGAAAAGAATAGCATCAACATGAACTAAAAGGACATCCACACAAAAACCCCATCTGAAGGTAAGCAACGTCAAAGACCAAAGGTAGATAAATCCACAAAGATGAGGAAAAACCATTGCAAAAAGACTGAAAATTCCAAAAACCAGAACACCTCTTCTCCTCCAAAGGATCACAACTTCTCGCCAGCAAGGGAACAAAACTGGATGGAGAATGAGTGTGACAAATTGACAGAAGTAGGCTTCAGAAGGTGGGTAATAACAAACTCATCCGAGCTAAAGGAGCATGTTCTAACCCAATGCAAGAAAGGTAAGAACATTGAAAAAAGGTTAGAGGAATTGCTGACTAGAATAACCAGTTTGGAGAACATAAGTGACCTGATGGAGCTGAAAAACACAGCATGAGAACTTCATGAAGCATACACATATATCAGTAGCCAAATCGATCATGCAGAAGAAAGGATATCAGAGATGGTAGATCAACACAGTGAAATAAAGCATGATGACAAGACTAGAGAAAAAAGAATGAAAAGGAATGAACAAAGCCTCCAAGAAATATGGGACTATGTGGAAAGACCAAACCTACATTTGATTGGTGTACCTGAAACTGATGGGGAGAATGAAACCAAGTTGGAAAACACTCTTCAGGATATTGTCCAGGAGAAATTCCTCAACCTAGCAAGACAGGTCAACATTCAAATTCAGGAAATACAGAGAACACCACAAAGAGAAGAGCAACCCCAAGACACATAATTGTCATATTCACCAAGGTTGAAATGAAGGAAAAAATGTTAAGGGCACCCAGAGAGAAAGGTTGGGTTACCCACAAAGGGAAGCCCATCAGACTAACAGCTGATCTCTCGGCAGAAACTCTGCAAGCCAGAAGAGAGTGGGGGCCGATATTCAACATTCTTAAAGAAAAGAATTTTCAACCCAGAATTTCATATCCAGCCAAACTAAGCTCATAAGCGAAGGAGAAATAAAATCCTTTACAGACAAGCAAATGCTGAGAGATTTTGTCACCATCAGGCCTGCCTTACAAGAGCTCCTGAAGGAAGCACTAAATATGGAAAGGAAAAACTGGTACCAGCCACAGCAAAAACATACCAAATTGTAAAGACTATCAACACTATGAAGAAACTGCATCAACTAATGAGCAAAATAACCAGTTAGCATAATAATGACAGGATCAAATTCACACATAATATTAACCTTAAATGTAAATGGGCTCAATGCCCCAATTAAAAGGCACAGACTGGCAAATTGGATAAAGGGTAAAGACCCATTGGTGTGCTGTATTCAGGAGACCCATCTCATGTGCAAAGACACACATAAGCTCAAAATAAAGGGATGGAGGAATATTTACCAAGCAAATGGAAAGCAAAACAAAAAGCAGGTGTTGCAATCCTGGTCTCTGATAAAACAGATTTTAAACCAGCAAAGATCAAAAAAAGACAAAGATGGGCATTACATAATGGTAAAGGGATCAATGGAACAAGAAAAGCTAACTATCTTAAAGTGGGTGCATATAATTAAATATATATGCACCCAATACAAGAGCACTCAGATTCGTAAAGCTAGTTCTTAGAGACCTACAAAGAGACTTAGACTCGCACACAGTAACAGTGGGAGACTTTAACACCCCACTCTCTATGTTAGACAGATCAATGAGACAGAAAATTAACAAAGATATTCAGGACTTGAACTCAGCTCTGGACCAAGTGGACCTAATAGACATCTACAGAACTCTGCACCCCAAATCAACAGAATATACATTCTTCTCAGCACCACATCACACTAATTCTAAAATTGACCACATAATTAGAAGTAAAACACTCCTCAGCAAATGCAAAAGAATGGAAATCATAACAAACAGTCTCTCAGACCACAGTGCCATCAAATTAGAACTCAGGATTAAGAAACTCACTCAAAACAGCAAAACTACATGGAAACTGAACAACCTGCTCCTGAATGACTACTGGGTAAATAACAAAATTAGGCAGAAATAAATAAGTTCTTTGAAACCAATGAGAACAAAGACACATTGTACCAGAATCTCTGGGACACAGCTAAAGCAGTGTATAGAGGGAAATTTATAGCACTAAATGCTCACAGGAGAAAGCAGATAAGATAAAAATTAACCATAATATCACAATTAAAAGAACTAGAGAAGCAAAAGCCAACAAATTCAAAAGCTACCAGAAGACAAGAAACAACTAAGATCAGAGCAGAACTAAAGGCGATAGAGACATGAAAAAACACTTCAAAAAATCAAAGAATCCAGGGGGTGGTTTTTTGAAAAGATTAACAAAATAGATAGACTGCTAGCCAGACTAATAAAGAAGAAAAGAAAGAAGAATCAAATAGACACGATAAAAATGATAAAGGAGATATCACCACTGATACCAGAGAAATACAAACTACCATCAGAGAATACTATAAACACCTCTATGCAAATAAACTAGAAAATTTAGAAGAAATGGATAAATTCCTGGACACATACATGCTCCCAAAACTAAATCAGGAAGAAGTCGAATCCCTGAATAGACCAATAACAAGTTCTGAAATTGAGGCAGAAATTAATAGCCTACCAATCAAAAAAAAGCCCAGGACCAGACGGATTCCCAGCCGAATTCTACCAGAGGTACAAAGAGGAGCTGATACCATTCCTTCTGAAACTATTCCAGACAGTTCAAAAAGAGGGAATTCTCCCTAACTCATTTTATGAGGCCAGCATCATCCTGATACCAAAACCTGGCAGAGACACAACAAAAAAAGAAAATTTCAGGCCAATATCCCTGATGTACATTGAGGTGAAAAGCCTCAATAAAATACTGGCAAACTGAATCCAGCAGCACATCAAAAAGCTCATCCACCACGATCAAGTTGGCTTCATCCCTGAGATGCAAGGCTGTTTCAACATATGCAAATCAATAAATGTAATCCATCACATAAACAGAACCAATAACAAAAACCACATGATTATCTCAATAGATGCACAAAAGGCCTTTGATAAAATTCAACACTCCCTTAAGCCAAAAAATATCAATAAACTAAGGATTGATGGAACATATCTCAAAATAATAAGAGCAATTTATGACAAACCCACAGCCAATATCATACTGAAAATGGGCAAAAGCTGGAAACATCCCCTTTGAAAACTGGCACAAGACAATGATACCCTCTCTCACCACTCCTATTCAACATAGTATTGGAAGTCTGGCCAGAGCAATCAGGCAAGAGAAAGAAATAAAAGGTATTCAGATAGGAAGAGAGGAAGTCAAATTGTCTCTGTCTGCAGATGACATGATTGTATATTTAGAAAACCCCATCGTCTCAGCCCAAAAACTCCATAAGCTGATAAGCAACTTCAGAAAACTCTCAGGATACAAAATCAATGTGCAAAAAAATCACAAGCATTCCTAGACACCAATAATAGACAAACAGAGAGCCAAATCATGAGTGAACTCCCATTCACAATTGCTACAAAGAGAATAAAATACCTAGGAACAGAGCTTACAAGGGATGTAAAGGACCTCTTCAAGGAGAACTACAAACCACTGCTCAAGGTAATAAAAGAGGACACAAACAAATGAAAAAATATTCTATGCTCATGGATAGGAAGAATCAATATCGTGAAAATGGCCATGCTGCCCAAAGTAATTTATAGATTTAATGCTATCCCCCTCACGCTACCACTGACTTTCTTCACAGAATTAGAAAAAACTACTTTAAATTTCATATGGAACCAAAAAAGGAGCTCATATAGCCAAGACAATCCTAAGCAAAAACAGCAAACCTGGAGGCATTGTGCTACCTGACTTCAAACTATACTACAATGCTTCAATAACCAAAACAGCATGGTACTGGTACCAAAGCAGATATATAGACTAATGGAACAGAACAGAGGCCTCAGAAATAACACCACACATCTACAACCATGTGATCTTTGACAAACCTGACAAGCAATAGGAAAAGGATTCTCTATTTAATAAATAGTGTTGGGAAAACTGATTAGCCATATGCAGAAAACTGAAACTGGACCCCTTCCTTACACCTTATATAAAAACTAACTCAAGATGGATTAAAGGCTTAAATGTAAGAACTGAAACCATAAAAACCCTAGAAGAAAACCTAGGCAATACCATTCAGAATATAGGCATGGGCAAAGACTTCATGACTAATACACCAAAAGCAATGGCAACAATAGCCAAAATTGACAAAGGGGATCTAATTAAATAAAGAGCTTCTGCACAGCAAAAGAAACTCATCAGAGTGAACAGGTAACCTACAGAATGGGAGAAATTTTTGCAATCTATCCATCTGACAAAGGGCTAATTTCCAAAATCTACAAATAACTTAAACAAATTTACAAGAAAAAAACAAACAACCCCATCAAAAAGTGGGCAAAGGATATTAACAGACATTTTTCAAAAGAAGACATGTATGTGGCCAACAAACATATAAAGAGAAGCTCAACATCACTGGTCATTACAGAAATGCAAATCAAAACCACAATGAGATACCATCTCATGCCAGTTAGAATGCTGATCATTAAAAAGTCAGGAAACAACAGATGCTGGAGAGGATGTGGAGAAATAGGAATGCTTTTACACTGTTGGTGGGAGTGTAGATTATGGAACCATTATGTTCAACCATTGTTGAACCATATTTTCAACCAATGTTGAACCATATGTTCAACCATTATGAAAGACAGTGTGGCGATTCCTCAATGATCTAGAACTAGAAATACCAGTTGACCCAGCAATCCCATTACTGGGCATATACCCAATGGATTATAAATCATTCTACTGTAAAGACACATGCACACGTATATTTATTGCAGCACTGATCACAATAGCACAGACTTGGAACCAATCCAAATGCTCATCAATGATAGACTGAATAAAGAAAATTAGCACATACACACCATGGAATACTATGCAGCCATAGAAAAGGGAGTTCATATCCTTTGCAGGGATATGGATGAAGGTAGAAACCATCATTCTCAGCAAACTAACACAAGAACAGAAAACCAAACACTGCATGTTCTCACTCATAAGTGGGAGTTGAACAGTGAGAACATATGGACACAGGGAGGGGAACATCACACACTGCAGCCTGTCGTGGGGTGGGGGGCTAGGGGAGGGATAGCATTAGGAGAAATACCTAATGTAGATGACGAGTTGATGGGTGCAGCAAACCACTATGGCACGTGTATACCTATGTAACAAACCTGCACATTCTGCATATGTATCCCAGAACTTAAAGTATATATTTAAAAAATGCGATGATAAACCTCTTTGTCCCTAAACTTTTGTGCATATTTCTGAATATTTCCTTTTGATACCTTTTCTACAGTAATCACATTTTTTAAAATTTATAGACACGACAAAAATGCTCTTAAAAGATCTTTAAAAAATTATTTTTTAAAATGCCACCAACTACACAATCACAGACACAGACACACAATAGCAAAGATTCAATAAATTTCAGAATACCCCAGGCCTACCTCAAATCTTTAATGGCAGAATCTCCCACTTTTAACCTTCTTGTGCAGTCACCAGTGAATTGTGACTAGACATGTCTGAGAAAGACACCTCATTTAAAAAAGCATCACTCCGGGTGAGGTTACCCTGGAGTGGGGAATTCATGATTTAGTGAGAATAATGAAGTAAAGTCCAATGTGATAAAACCTCTCACTCTTTCCTTCACTTTCTCTGCCTTAGGGGAAGAAAAAAGAAAGCCAATTTCCAGACCTGATTTACTGACATTTTCCACAGGCTGGCTTTATGCTCATTTCCTCTCAGCCTGGTTGGCACTACTGGAGTCCTTCATTTTAAACTTCCCGGTCCTGCCTTTCACTCGGGTTGGAAAAAAGATCTCAACAGCTGTCTTTGCATTGTCTCAGTAAAGGTTTTGCAGATTTTAAGAGAAGTGAAGAATTTAGCAAATTGTCAGGTTTTAAATTCCACTCATGTCATTAGGCACATGAAGTACTGAACAGGCTTTGAAATGAAAAGAAAACAGATTTTATTTTGGTAACCAGTAAGCCTTCCACAAGCCTTGAATGAACTCCACGGACAGAACCTGTCTCATGTGACTGCTTCCCAAGCTGCCCTGATGTGACCACACTGAGGCAGCAGCATGGGGACCCAGAATGGTGGCAAGCGGGAGAAAAGAACGAACAGGAACTGAACAGTATTAACACTCCAAAGGAATCTCAGTGCTGAGCCCTTTGGCTCATCCATGCTCTGCTGGGATCAGGTCTGTAGCTAAGGCTGAGGTGGAGCAAAACCAAGATGGTGGAGATGCTGGCAAAATGGAATAAAACCAAGATGGTGGAGATGCTGATAAATGGAGCAAAATCAAAATGGTGGAGATGTTGATCTTCTAGCCGTTCTCCACATTTATCCTACTTTAGTAGCTTTATTTTTCTCATATGCTCATGGATTTTTAAAATATACCTGCATTATCAAGATTTTCTTTCCAGAAGGAATCTGATAGATTCATTATCTCCACACTTTAGCCTTTAGCAGAAGTCAGGGCTTGATAAACTGGCAGGGCAGGTGAGGATGGCTTGCCTCCAAAACGCTGCCAGTCAAAGGGGGCTCCCTTTCTTCTTGTAAGGAGAGTAACAATGGCTCTTCCTATTCCACCATTCTTGGAGAACAGTAATTTGTTGGAGAAAATGAAATGGAGTCTGTAGGTGAATGTGCATTTCAAGTTATAAATTAAAAAATAAAACTCTAGTACCACATAAGAGTTTTCTATGTATGTCTGTTTAAAGTCAAGAATAGTGGTGATATAATAACAAGAATCCAAATTGATCAGCAGATATAATTTTCCTCTTCTTTTGCTCTCCTCTACTGGGTGTCCTTGAACTCTACTTCTTTGAACAATGTTGTTCACTCATCTGGATTAGCATAGACTCATTTTGGAAATTATATTCCACTATTGCTATTTGTTTTCACAGTTTTCAATTCAGCTCCTACTTAAGTTATTCAACGTCACTACCATGGTTGATCTGTAATACTGAGAGCGTGCACTCTCCATCAGTTAAAAAACAATGTCCTTGAAACATATGTTAATCCATAGGTAGTAGAACATTAAAACATTTCTAATCCATTTCACTGAAGTTGCTGTGAACAGCGGCTCAATAAGCAAGGAGGTTAGAACACCATAACTGATGGAGAAAACTCATTTATTAAACATCTTCAACCCTGCCATTCCAGGTTGGTTGCAAGAATGCTGGGAAGGGAAGCTCAGGGAAAGGAATCCAGAAGTTCAGCATGCAACATTGGTGTGGGTCAGGCACAGCCAACTGATGAAGGTGTGTTTTGTGCCCAAGCTGCCAGTTTACTAGGGTATGCCTCTTGAAGATGGTGGGTAGCCTGATTGGAGCCTAGAGTCGAGAATGTCAATGGGTTGGCCTTTTTGATGAGTTGTAGTATCATGTCCCAAGAGAGCTAGATTTTCACAAACTCATTTCCTCAAATTCAAGGTTTTAGATAGTTTCTCTCCATGGCTATGAGGAAATGAAAAGAATTAACTATGAAATAGTGACTTTGTCAGTCTTCGGGTTACTGCTATAAAACTTTCTGGCCATGTGGGAGGAATTTGTTTCTCTGGTCTGATGTGGCCTGGTGTCAGCTGGAGGGGATCCATCTCAGCATTGATGTCACTCCTGGCCAGGTGTGCACTGTGTGCTTGGGTATCGAGTCATGGTCTGAAGTTCATCTTCATTGATCATCTCACAGTGAAGTTAATTATTTCTGAGACTCTGAAGTCGTGGTCTGTTGTGAGTTCAATTGGGATGAACCTAGAATCATTAAAGAACGAGAGGGTTACTTTCTTCCTGCTGACTGGAGAGTGATTTTCAAACACTCCTTAGCAGTAGACTCTTTTGGTCAAACACAACTTTCTGCAGAATTCCAGTATAGAAAATAGGTAAATGTAGATGTTCTCTGGTATCCCTGGTGTCCAACCACAGACTTTACCCCCAGAAACAGCGTGAAGCCTGCTCAGGAAGAGATACCACTAACCAAAGTGGAAAATTCCTCTGCAAATTTGTACGGGAACAGAACCTGCTTGCACTGTGGTAGCACATGGAAAGAACCTGGCGACACTGAGGAATGTCATAGGAGGCAATTCTATGAAGCTTATTTCTGTGTTTACTGCAGGGATGTTGTCAAGGATGTGGTTGATGACATTCCACAGTGTTTCCTTTATGATGATCTGCTGAGGAAATTTTTCTCTCCCCTCAGGATGATGATTAACCACATTTCTCCTGAGCAGCTGGGCAGCTGACATCTTGTAGGTACTGTAAATTGTGGCCTGTCCCTATGTGTACCTATAACGTAGGGTTCTCAAACCTTACTGCACACTGGAGTCATCTAGGGAGGTATTTAAATGCCAATTTCCAGGCTTACTCCAGACTAATTGCATCAGAATCTCAAGAGCGGGATCGGCATTTTTAAAAAGTTTTCTGGGTGACCCAATGTGTAGCCAGTTTTGAAAAAAACAAAAAAAGGTTTATTTAATCAGGGAGCCTCTGAAGACACCTGGTTTCTGTTGAATATATCTTTTTTTTTTTAAAAAAATGAGAGGATATCCATGCATATGTATATATACATACTAGCTTATGATTATTAAATAAATGGTTAAAAATAGTCATCTTCTTTTAGAGTAAAATTCAATTATTCTTACAGCTTCCTCCTGTAGTAATGTGCTACTCTGGATTTTCCAAGAAGCAGACACCAAGTTGGAATTAGATGTGCAAGAAATTTACCAACAAGATGCCTGGGAGGGAAAATAGGAAGCTAGGAAGGGCTGTGACAGCTGATAGTGCCAGCTGTGCCAGCGACCTTTGGGAGGGAGAGAGTGAAGGAATAAGGGGTGGGTGAAGAGTCCTAACTTGAGTGCTGTTGCAGGTAAGCCTGGCAAGGCTGATGGGGAGCCTTGGGTCAAAGTCACCAGTCAGAGAAGCTTGAGGCTCCCAGGGACGGGCCAGACTTAAGACCCTGCCATTGTCTTAGCTATTGATGGGGAGCAACCGAGTAGGGTGATGTGGGGGTGTGAGGAGCTGGCCTTGTGCTAAGGCAATGGTGGATTTCAGAGCATAGCACTCAGGGCCAGCAATCCATGTGCTTGCTGTAGTTGTAGATCTGAGAAGCATGTTTTTCTGGCAGCCACAGTACATCACCTGAATTCCTTTCCCACCCTGATTCTTCCCGTCATTTGTGTTTAGAAATAGCAAAGGATTGGCCGGGCGCGGTGGCTCATGCTTGTAATCCCAGCACTTTGGGAGGCCGAGGCGGGCGGATCACGAGGTCAGGAGATCGAGACCACGGTGAAACCCCGTCTCTACTAAAAATACAAAAAATTAGCCGGGCGTGGTGGCGGGCGCCTGTAGTTCCAGCTACTTGGAGAGGCTGAGGCAGGAAAATAGCGTGAACCCGAGAGGCGGAGCTTGCAGCGAGCCGAGATTGCACCACTGCACTCCAGCCTGGGCGATAGAGCGAGACTCCGTCTCAAAAAAAAAAAAAAAAAAAAAAAAAGAGAAATAGCAAAGGATTGTGAGGAGTGAGGATGTGTGGCAGGAGGATGAAAGAAAGCAGCAGGGTCAGGAGAGTGGCAAATGGGGCTGTGTGAAGGTGGCTGCAGGGCATTAGATGGAGAATTAGTCCTGGTTCAGCAACAGATCTAAGAGAAAGAGGCAGGGTGGGGGCAGGAACAACAACTGGGAGAGGAGTGAGTAAAAAATTTGGAGCAGGAGTGAAAAGACTGCTGGTTAGACCTTAGCAGAGACAGATTAAAGTGTGGGTGTTACTTGCTCATAAGAAATAGACGCATATTTTCACCTAGGAGTGGCTACCTCACCCCATCCAGCAAGGTACATTTCAGCTTTAATATGAAGAAACACACGTGATTTCTTTAGCATAGTGGTTTTCTTTCCTGGTCTTATGTTAGAATCATTTGGAGATCTTAAATATGCAAATATCTGAAACGTTAACAGAATAATTAAATGAGAATTGTTGAGGGCAAGTGCAGATATCAGCATTTTATAAAAGCACCTCTGGTGGTGCCAATGTGCAGCCCAAGTTTAGGTGCTTTACCAAATGGGTCTAAAAACTATTAACAGAGCCTGTGAAGGACCCGTGAATAAAATGTGTATTTATTCACATAAATCTCTGAGAATAATTCGAGGGTACATGCGTTGCATAAGATGCTTCAAAGTGCTAAGATTTGTAAACATTTAAATCATCCATGAAAATTGTGTTTTCAGCCTGACTCTCCCTGTTTGCATCAAAGACCATGATAAAAACATTATCTGCTCTGCCACATCAAAATTATGGATAGAACCGCTTCCCATTCCCTCTCACACACTTCTTTTGGAGGTAGAGTGAAAACGGGTTTCCATTCTTAACAGGCCAAAACAGATCTGAAGCAAGAATATGTAGGCCCACTGCACACAGAGCAGAAGGCAATTCCTGGCTGAGGGTTCACTTTAACAATCATTCATTAAATACTTACCCTGTGCTTGAGGGACACTGAAGCAGATATGTCGTAGGACAGGATGACTACTGGTACTTCTAGGACACCCAGACCCAGCCCTGCTCGAGAATGGGGAGGTCTGAAGATACAGATCCTAAAAAGGTGGGGCCTTCATGGTGGAAAGAGGAACGCCATTTGGATAGACATGAACCACCCAGGAGGCAGTCGTACATCGACTGAAGGACTAGTGGCAACGGTGTGATCATTTCGTTTTCAGTATAAATCAGCAGTCATTAATTAATGAAGAACCTCTTATGTGCAAGACACTGCAGGATGCTATGGAAATTTGTCTCACCTACTTTTTGAGGATTCCCTGGTGCTGGCTTCTTCTTTTCCCTGACATGTTTCTGTGGTAGGCAGAATAATGGCTCCTACCTCACAAATGTCCCAACCCTCTAAGCCTATGACTGAGTTTCATTACATGGCAAAAGGAACTTTGCAGATGGGATTCAGTTAAAAACTTTGAGATGGGCTTGTTCAGGTGGGCTCAATCTAATCACCCGTGTCCTTAAAAACGAAAACCCGGCTGGGCACGGTGGCTTATGCCTGTAATCCCAGCACTTTGGGAGGCTGAGGCAGGCGGATAACTTGAGTTCAGGAGTTCAAGACCAGCCAGACCAACATTGAGAAACCCTGTCTCTGCTAAAAATACAAAATTAGCCGGGTGTGGTGGCACATACCTATAATTCCAGCTACTTGGGAGGCTGAGGCAGGAGAATCATTTGAACTCGGGAGGCGGAGGTTGCAGTGAGCCGAGATCGTGCCATTGCCCACCAGCCTGGGCAACAGGAGAGAAACTCCTTTCAAAAAAAAAAAAAAGGGAAAACCCTTCCTGGTTATAGTCAGAGAGGGGAATGTGACCAGGGAGGCAGATCAGAGAGATGGCAGTGTGACCAACCACGGCCGGCTTTGAAGGAAGGAGTCAAGAGCCAAGAAGTGTAGGCAGTTCCTAGAAGCTGAAAAAAGTCAGGAAAATCCTTCCATGGTGTTCCCAGAAAGGAACGCAGTCCTGCTGACACCTTGTCTTTAGTCCTGTGAGACCTATCTCAAATCTGACCTACAAAACCATAAGGTAACAAGTTTGTGTTGTGATAGGCCACTAAGTTTCTGGTAATTTGTTACAGCAGCAACAGGAAACACATATAGTCCCTGAAGGATCTCAAATCCATTTGTAGCAAGAAGAGACATGCTGCTTAATTTTTTCGGTTTTTATTTTTAAAACTTTTGATTTTGATATAATATTAGAATTACAGAAGAGTTGCAAAATCAGAACAGAGTTTCCATATACCCCTCATGCAGTTTTCCATAACGTTAACATCATACATACTAGTAAATTGATCAGTATTAAGAAATTAACACTGATTCAATACACTTAACTACACTATAGACTTTATTCATATTTTACCAGATTTTCCACCAAAGGTCTTTTCTTTTTTTCTGTCCCAGGATCCCCCTTTGCATTTAATTGTCTATCTCCTTAGTTTCCGTCAATCTGTAATAGTCTCTCAGACTTTCCTTGTCTTTCAGAGCCTTTGCACTCCTGAAGACTACTGCTGTTTGGTAAAATGTTCCTCAGTTTGGGTTTGTCTGGAATTTTCTTTTTTTTTTTTTTTTTTGTGACAGAACCTCCCTCTGTCGCCCAGGCTGGAGTGCAGTGGTGCGATCTCAGCTCACTGCAAGCTCCGCCTCCCAGGTTCACTCCATTCTCCTGCCTCAGCCTCCCGAGTAGCTGGGACTACAGGCTCCCACCACCACACCCGGCTAATTTTTTGTATTTTTAGTAGAGACGGGGTTTCACTGTGTTAGCCAGGATGGTCTCGATCTCCTGACCTTGTGATCCGCCTGCCTCAGCCTCCCAAAGTGCTGGGATTACAGGCGTGAGCCACCATGCCCGGCCTGGAATTTTCTCATGATTAGATTGAGGTCATGTATTATTGGGGAGGTATCACAGAGGACATGTATCTTTCTCAATGCATCACCAGAGGTACCTGATGTTGACTTGCCTTGTTACTGATCATGTTAAGCTTGATCACGTGACTACAGGTTTTTCCAATGTAAAATTTCCATCTCTCCCTTTAAAATTACTATGTGCATATTTTGGAAGATGTGCTTTGAGACTATACAAATATCCTGTTTCTCCTTAAACATTTGCTCACTGATTTTATCATCCATTAACAAATCTTGCCCTCACCAATTTCCACTGTGCTGTAATTGTGGAGTTCCCTTATGCCTTCTGCATTTACTAGCGGGAGTCTGTAAAGAAAAGTTATTTCTTCTCTGCCTTTTATTTATTCAGTTATTATTTATATCAGTATAGACTCAAGGATATTTGTGTTATCCTTTGGGTTATGATCTAATGCTATCATTTTTCTGTGGCTCTGTTTTGCATTTGGCCATTGGGAGTTCTTTCAGGTAGGTTTCTGTGCCCTTTCAAAATGTCCTTGTCCCCCCTCCCTCCATGCCTTTTTTTTTTTTTTTTTGAGTACTGCTCATTTTGTATTTTCCCTGTCCCAGCCCTGAAATCAACCACTTTTCCAAGGAGCACCCTGTTTCTTTTTATTGGAGAATAACATTTAGAAACCAAGATCTGAGCATCAGATGCTCTCATTGCTACTGGAGTGTCACTGCTTTCAGGCCCTCCCAGCAGACAAAACTCGAGATACATGTATGTTTACTAACCCAATCCCCCTCACACACATTATATATGTGTATGTATGTATCTGCATCTATCTATGCATATATATGTATTTTAAAAATCAGCTCACACTGATTTTTCCAACTTCAATCCCACACCACAAGGTTCATTTTAACCTTCTTTTTATTTATTTCAAATTTTTGTCTCCAATTTTGAGAAGGCTGGCTCTCATTATCTATAGTATGTTTACTTATTAGCTCATCTCTATTATGCTTACAAAATTGTTTCAGAATTGTGAAACCACCTCACTGTAAGGAACAAATTTACCAACTAGACTGTAGTGTTTGTATGCAGTTCTTTTCATATTTAGCCTAACAGACTCCAGTCAAAATACTTTTAAAAAGATACTTAGGTTAATTGCTTTCTTCCCCATTGCTTGTTTTTAAAATCTTCATTCTTGCAACTTTTCTAGTGTTTTAAAATGTGAGATGAATTGTAATTCATTCACTTTCAAGTGCTGAACTCGAAAGCATCTTTTTGGAGTAGGAATAGTGCTTTTGCATCTACTCTAACTTCATCTCAGAGAACGGAGTTGGAAAGCTGTGGCTTTAACACTTTGACATTCAATCCCTTTGGCCTTGTTGGGGGGCTTTCATTCTGTAATACAAATTTGATAAATCACTGTGCAGCACTTACCAATCCTGGATAGCGCTGGCAATTCCAACCTTATATGGTTATTTGCCACATGTGTGTTTCTCACTCTTCCAGCTAGCTTACAAGCTTCCTGAAGGTCCTGAAAGAACTACTTCAGTCTTTCCATCCTTTTAGCAGACTACTTTGGCCACAACAGATGCTCAAATAGCTCCTTCATCTTTATCTATGGTCAATCTAAGTACAAGAGTATTATAGACACTGTGTGTGTCGAATTTTCTATTACAAAAAAAGAGACAATCTCTTCCACCCAGAACACTCTTTCCCATGTCTCTTCCTGTTCCCCTCTTGCCTAGCTAACATTTCTGGTAGGTCTAGATTGAGCTGGAGTATTATTGGACCTCTCTCTCCCCTCCACTGTCATTAGGAGCTCTTTTTCTCTTCCTTCAAATGTGGGCAGATCTAGAAAAAATCTGGATAAACCTTCTAGAGAGAACGTAGGACTCTGTGGGGTAATTGTTGGTTTTCTGACCCATCTTCTTAAGGAGGTAATTGACTCTTTGAGTGCTGGCCCTGGGGGTTCTTCACCTTAGTAAGTAGACGCTCAGCAGGTGCCCACTGAACAAGTGAGTATATATGAGTGGTAAGAGGAGTCCCATTGCAGATGCACTAACATGTGTAGTCATCTGGTTTTGGGAGGACTCTCAAAGACTGGTGGGCACTTGCAGACAAAACCTAAGTGCACAGCTGTCTAACTTACGGGCACAGGACTCATTGGAACCAAAAAATAATTGAGAAGAGAAATAGTATTTATCAAGTAGCTGTTATGTGCCAAAAATTAATAGATACTTTTCATGTATCACCTCATTTTAACCTTCAACAATCTAAGTCAAGTGACTCTCTGTAATCATGTAGAAGAGAAACATTTAGTGTTGGGAGATAGGTGGTTAATAACTTGTCTACTCTTTTCCCAGCTCTTACATGATGACACCACATTTCAGCCCATCTCCCTCTTCTTCTAAAGTCAATATGCTTCCTACCATAGCATGTTATTTAGAAGGAGACAAATGCATTGAATTAATCTGTTAAAATACTAGAAATGAAAATCAAAGAGCTTTATTTTATAAAATATAATAATGATTGTTGAAAATGAACACAAATCCTTACATTGAGATCAAGCTGCTTTTCATTACAAAGTATTCAGAGGCAAAATCTATCATTGCCAATACCACCCTTGACAAGTCTGCTAAATGATGATTGAAATCCTTGAACTAGGCTTACAGGATAAAACTTGGAAAACTCAAAACTGGCAGGCACTTAGACATCCTGTATAATCACCAGAAGTTTTTTGTTTTGAATATATGTCCTGTCATTCTTTTTCCTGAAGGTTCAAACAGCCAAGAGGTCATGGTATTGTTGATTTCCATACAAGAATCCAACGGAGCAAAGGCTTTCCTTTTATTTCAGTCGTCTCACGCATTGGATTGGAAAGCTGGATATCAACTCATTAAAATGTCATGCAATGTTTATGGGTCTAAACTCGGCTCCATGAGACTTGGCAGAGAGTGATGAGGAGTTATTTTTATTTATTTATATATATTTTTATCGATATGTAATAGGTGTACATATTTTCAGGATACATGTGATAAATTGACACATTCATATAATCAAATCAGGGTAATTGGGATATCCATCAACTTAAATATTTATCTTTTCTTTATGCTAGGAGCATTTTAATTGTTCTCTTCTAGCTATTCTGAAATGTATGATAGCTTAATGTTAACTATAGTCACTCTATGGATCTATTCAAATACCAAGTCTTATTTCTTCTATTTACCTCTGTATTTGTAGCCATTAATCAAGAGAAGTTTTTTTAAATACCCCAATTTTTTCAAATAGACTCTTCATAGACCACAGTTTTTGTTTTACAAATTATTATGATTAGAGTGGGGAAATTTGTTACAGTTCAAAATTTTCTCCAAAATATTGTGTTGCAACTAGTTTTGCTTTCTAGCCAATTTTATGCTCTTGGGAAGCAAGTTATCAGCAAACACATCGTCAAATGAAACACGAACTTTCACTTCCCCATGGAAGATCACTCTTCCACTTCAGAGGACACTCATTGCCCCCAAAGTTAGACATGTGAGGGGTCAAGTCAATACTTTCCAAGTATGGCATTCCATTCAACAATGTGTAATTCTACTTTACACAGCTTTAATAAATAAAGCTGATTAAAATGTTTGACAGTATTACATCCTTGTGACAAACAACTTTCTTACTCAGAGCAAACAATAATTGATAGTAGAAGAGGAAGTGGAAAATGATTTAAATCATTTATTGGATGAGGAATGTAAACAAATAAAAAAATTAGACAGAAAAGTGGTTAGCTGTTATTTGAAAGCCATCTTTACTGCAGCCAGTCTACCTAAAGAATCATGTCTGAAGTGATACATTTAGTAGTTTTTCTTTAAAGAAAGAAAAAAAAAACCCTTGGCTTTCTTTCCCCTTTACTCATGCTTATACAAAATGAAAGATTGAAAATCTACAAAATAATTTAAATATGAGAGAAAATTATGAGGCTACCTTTTTGTAAAAGACATGCACATGAAAAATAAAAATCCACCCTTTGAACTGAGAAGTAATTTTAATAGCTTGTTGAAACTAAAGTCTTACAGCTGTGCTTGGTAAGCCTTTTTTTTCTATTCTTTTTTTTTTTCTCCTGCAAATAAAACCAAGAAAAACATACAGCCATGCAAACCCTACCTCAGACAAGTCTGAGAATGTATTATTTCTCAGAACTCAGTTGGATTTATGGTTATTTAGTGTGGATTCTGCTCTTAGAAGATAAATATAGGAAATAATTTCAAAAGGATAACACTTTTGCTTAAAACAAACCATTTTCTGGCTCTCCCCTTCTCGTACCATGCTGTGGCCCTAGAGTTTGCTATTCTCATTTCTAATTCTTTTTTCTTCTTCTGTACTTCAGCTCTAGGCCGTAACTGGTGCTAAGTATGCCATACGTCCTCAGTACACTTTTCAGTATGAATCCATGAGTTCTGGGGCTCCGTATAGGGATGTGTAATAAAAGCCTCCTTTTTGCATCAGACGAAAGTTCCTCCGCCATTACTTAGATTTTCTCCTGGCATAAGCCAGGCCTCCATTGCAAGGCATTAGCTCTATTCAAGTCACCAGTATATCATGATATATCACTTAAACACCAGAGCAGTACATTAGAGTAGCCACTCAGGGACAGTGATGGACACACTAGAACTAAGTCAGATCCCAGCAAAACAAACTCAGAACCACCTTCCACTTTATCATTAGAGGCGGCAGGAGATTACACTGGAGGGCTTAATTATTCATATGGAACTAGAAAAAAGAGTTTCAGGAAGCACTTTTTCCCCAAGCCCTCTTCCATACTCCCATATACATCGCATGCATACATGTAAATGTCAAGTATTTGCACACTATAAACAGGCTTGCAGTCAACTGTTATTGGAAAGAGCTTTAGTTAAATGGAATGCTGTTTTCTTGTGGCTGTCACCTGATTATCTTCCTTCTTCCCCTGGGGTGCAGCAGCCCTAAAGAAATATCTTCCATTATCCAAAGCCAGGTATCTGTTTGGTTAGCATGTTTGCAGATTTGTCTCTCGTGGACTGAGTCACAGAAATATCAGGTTCAGCCTACTTTCCATATGATCAGTAGCAGGCAGAGTCAGGAAGATCAGGTTGGAGACACCATATAGCAGGCTTCAGCTGGACTTGGCACATGGGCTCAGTCAGGCTTCAGTGGAACTGGGGTTCAATGGGCAGAGACTGCCCAAGGCAGACCCACTGGCAGGGCCAGCAGCATCAGATGGATTGTGGGCTGCTCAGAAACAAGAGTTAAGATCTGATAAGAGAATGAGGCACACTGGAGCTAAGCCTAGAGTGGGAACACAGAAGCAACTGTGGCAGAAACCAAGGCCTGTTTCTAAGGAGGCCCTGCAAATCTTGGGTTGTCTTTTGCTGTTTTTCCCACCCAGCATCCACTCTCTCTTCTTGTGATTACAGCACTCTGATTCTATTAGGCCCACTCCTCCCTCACTATTCTACGTGTGGTTCCAGAGAAGCCGACTTTTGACTAGGGTCCAGGGTGAAGCTGGGCTAAGCCAATCATTGCTTTCCATCCCCAGCCCCTGGGATTGGTTCAGGGATGGGTACAAGACCCAAATAAGGCCAACCAGGGGCCAATGACACTGAATTCCAGGATGACTGTTTGAGTAGATGAGAAAGTGGACCCAATATCTTTGGCTGGACCCAAAACCCAAAAAGATGTAAGGGCTGAATCTGCTGCCACTATCTTATTACCATGTGTACTCTGTCTAAAGTCAACACAGAGAAAGATAGCCTTGTGAAATGGAGGGAGAGAGAAAAACTAAACCTTAATGGCATTGTTTGGCCCCTGAGTTCAGCTGAACCTGAAGCCATCAAGTACTATCCTTAGTCTTTGCCATTATGTGGTTCAATAAATTCCATTTTAATTTAAGCACCTGTATTAGTCTGTTCTCATGCTGCTAATAAAGACATACCTGAGACTGGGTGATTTATAAAGCAAAAAGGTTTAATTGACTCACAGTTCCACATGGCTGGGGAGGTCTAACAATCATGGTGGAAGTTGAATGAGGAGCAAAGTCACGTCTTACCTGGTATCAGGCAAGAGAGCTTGTGCAGGGGAACTCCCATTTATAAAACTATCAAATCTTGTGAGACTTATTCACTACCACGAGAAAAGTATAGAGGAAACCACCCCCATGATTCAATTATCTCCACTTGGCCCTGCCCTTGACACATGGGGATTATTACAATTCAAGATGAGATATGGGTGGGGACACAGCCAAACCATATCAGTTTTTTGGGTTGGGTCTCCTGTCATCTGCAATGTGGTGGGTCATTTTCTGATATAAGACTCCATAGAATCTCTCTCATTACCAATTTTGAGCCAGGGTGGCTCAGGCTCCATAAAAATGCCATAGGTGTACATTTTTTTTTCTCAAGTACCCAACGGTTATACTCTCTGGATAAGAGAACAGGGAGAAGGTATAGGTGAACCTATGACTAGGCTGATGGGTACGATCATAAGGATGATGCAGGAAGCCTTCACCCTCTCCTAATCACAGCACTTCTTGGGTAAAGGTGGTCCAAGTGATACTTTCACATGGACAGTTCTGGTGTGGGTGGGCCCAGCAGTCCTTCAGGATGGCCCAACATTCAAACTCGGAGGTAGGACCATGAGATATCCAAGCAGTGAGTAGTTCCTGAACTTGATAGTTTGAAGTCTTGAAGGAGTAGTCAATCAGTCATTGAAAACATTGGTTTCCAGTGGTCACTTAAGACCTCTGAGACTTCTGCATCTCAAGTATTCTTTAGTCCACCGCAAGTACCACCACGTGGCTGGATTTTTATTGTCTAGACTGTGTGTGGTTTGTGAAGTATAACCTAGTGAATTTCTCTGGATTTTCCAGATTGTCCCATAACCTTTGTCGTAGTGTTTTCTGACCTGGTGTTTTCTGTTGTTTCCTACTCTTACTGGTTCAGAGCACATAGGCATGTGCCCCTTTGGCAGCAGTTTCATATAAAATCTTACCCAGTATTAAGGAAACAGGTGCCCTCTCTGCAGGTCCATGTACACTTCATCCCAGTCTAGGAAATAGCTGAGCACTGCTGAGTCCCATCACACTTGACTCAGGTACTTGCAGAAAGAAACCAGGGCTGGGACCCTAAGGCCTCAGTGTGGTGGTTCTGACAATGGGGTATTAGGTGATAGATCAGATTTGTGTCCATGATCTTTTTTCCTGTACATGGACAGTGTGGGAACTGCCATCCCACTATGCAGGGCTGGGAGAAGGGCAGTGTTTTTGCTGTGGTATCAGTGGGTCAAGTCACAGTGGGCTGGAGCTGAGATAAGGTAGAATGTTGGCCAAAAAAGTCAGGGAGGCAGTAGTGAGGGTGGACAGATTTATTGGCAGAAGTGAGGCCATGGTCTTGCTATCAGATTGAGGCCCTGACAGGACATGGAGGCTCTTTACACAAAAATCAAGTCTAGGGAGTGGATAGCACAGATCAGGCTTGAATAGCAAGGGAAATTAGGGTTGGAGAAGCAGCAGAAACAGGAGCAAGATCAGAAGCAGAACTGGGATCAGCCCCCATGAGTGGATTTATTACTTTGCCAGGACACTGAAGACAACTGCAAATATGTATTTTCCCTTGGCCTACTTCTGGCATTGTTCTAGCTTTTGAGGGGTAAGACTCTACATCTTTCTGTATCTCTTTTTCCCCTGAAAAAAAAAAAAAAAAAAAAAACTGTGGGTGCTGGTTAGTATTCTCTAACTAGACCCCTACAGAGCTAATATGGGAAGTCCGGCTCCTCTAGGTGCTGGAGAGGGAGCAAGTTCTTCCAAAGCCTGGAATTCCCAGTGGATTCTTCCTGTCTACATCTACTTCATCTTGGAATGTGAGTTCTTGAAAGCTTGGTGGGTTTTATTTAAGCCTCAAGTGTTGCTGTCAGAGAAATCACTTTTATTACTTTGTTTTCTTGGATAACAGGACCTTTTTTTTTTAAGAACATGAAATTTCTCACTGGCCATTGCTATTTGAGTGTTTTAAGCAATAATATAATGTATATAATGCTACACATATTTTAGAATTTGTATACTTCCTACTCACAATAGAGTTTGAGGTAACCTGAAAAATAAATGTTCATAAACTGAGACTATTGAAATTGAAAAAGAAAATTACAAACTATGCAGAAGGAGAAAACCAAACAGGTTGCATTATCTGATATTTCTAAATAAACCAGGTCCTTGGGAGATACAATCTTTTTCCTGGTACTAAGAGGAACATATTGTGTGTGTATGTCCTAACACAAGGAACACAGAACAGCCTAGATAATATCTTCAATAGCAGTTTCAGAGATGATGGAATAGTGTTCATGAGTACAAGCTTTGATGGCTGGTTGTACAGGTTTAAATCCCAGCTATGCTAATTTCCAGTTGTATGTCTAGAGAAGTTGCTTAATTTCCCTAGGTGTCAGTTCTTGCATTTGTAAAATGGAGACAATGGTAGAACCACTTTCATTTCATCTTGGGAAGATTAAATATATAAAGATATTAAAGTAGTTTGTGGCACATGGTGTTTGCCAATCAATAAATTTTACTGTTCTTGCTGTTTCTTGTTGGAATCCTCAACAGAGATGAGGGTTCAACAAAGATCTAGTTCGAGAATTGCCCAAGGTCCTCTACAGATGAGTTTAGAGGCTCTAGGCTAACTATGTTTCATATTCCTCCTCATCCTTCAACTTTTGGGGGAACTTCCTTTAGAATCCCTGGCCTCCCCTTTCCCACAGACAAATTATCTGCATCTCGTGTCCTCCCTGCCACCCTCCTGGTCTTGGACTCCCTGTAGCAGTGTTTGACTTATGCTTCCTGATGTCAGGGATTCCTGTTCTGTTGTTCTTTTTACCCTTCCCTTCTTTTATACCTTGTGAAAATTAGCCTTTCCCAAGTACTGACCTCTCAGAAAGCTGAAAAATAAACATAATAAACTAATTAAAGCCAAGGTGTTTGTGATAGTTAATCTTGTGTGTCAACTTGGCTAGGTTACGGTTTCCAGTTGTTTAGTGAAACACAAGTTTAAGATGTTGCTGTGAAAGTATTTTTCAGATAGGATTAACAGTTAAATCAGTATACTTTGAGTAAAGCAGATCACCCTCCATAATGTGGATGGGCCTCATTCAATCAGTTGAAGGCCTTGAGAGAAAAGACTGAGATTCTCCCACAGAAGGGGAGGAAGGAGGAAGGAAATTCTGCCTCCAGACTGTGTTTGGACTCAAGACTACACCACCAACTTCTGCTGGAATTCCCAGCCTGCCTGTGTGCCCTGTGAATTTCTGACTTGCCAGTCCCCACAATTACATAAGCCAATTTTATAAATGAACCTTCCTACATATATATATGTATATCTCCTATTGGTTCTGTTTCTCTGGAGCCCCCTGACTAATACGGTGTTAATACTTATCATGGCTAAATGTCTTATTTTCCTTTGTTGACATTTGCATTTTAATAAGGTCTCAGCTTTAAAAAGTGAGTGATGTGGCCGGGCGCAGTGGCTCACGCTTGTAATCCCAGCACTTTGGGAGGCCGAGGCGGGCGGATCACGAGGTTAGGAGATCGAGACCACGATGAAACCCCGTCTCTACTAAAAATACAAAAAAAATTAGCCGGGCGTGGTGGCGGGCGCCTGTAGTCCCAGCTACTCGGAGAGGCTGAGGCAGGAGAATGGCGTGAACCCGGGAGGCGGAGCTTGCAGTGAGCCGAGATTGCGCCACTGCACTCAGCCTGGGCAACAGAGCGAGACTCCGTCTCAAAAAAAAAAAAAAAAAAAAAAAAAAAGTGAGTGATGTGAAGATTTCTGAACACCATCAGAGAGCCAGTTAAGAGTGGAGGGGTACTTACTACTGACTTTGAAATCACTTCATATAAGCAGTGGTCTGTTCATGAGACAGCCCTGGGCTAGTTCATATTTGGATTTATTTCCTCCTCACTTGAAGCTGTGCATGGCACACATAGAAACGACTTTAGCTATTGGTGCATACCACACACATTTCTTTTAGTCTGGGTTAATGTTTGAGAATCACATATAAATAAAAATAGCCTTTGTGTTGCTGTGTGCATCTGCTTTGAGTGTTGGTGTAATTCACCTATTCATCACAAACATCATAATAGCAAGGTTAACATGAATCATTGTTTCCTTAAGAGTCTGAAAGGAAACAAAATCAAATTTTTCTCTGAAACTTCCTGGAAGAAAGCCAGTCTTCTACCCATCACATTAGGGCAGAAAAATCAATCAGTCTAAAGTCAAAGTCTTTTTCTTTTTTAGCTATTCATGTGAAAGACTGTCATCAATAAATCCTCCAGAGTCATCATGGTTCTTACAAGGGTAATAATACTGCATCCTTTCAGAAATGGGAGGACAATGATAATGTAAGGGCAAGGTGGACTTTGGAAAAGAAATGAGCTCCACCTGAAATGTGATAAAATACCAAATGGTTTCGGTTTCTACAATGGAGACCATTATTAGGGGGATTTTTTTTTCTCTGCATGAAAATCTTGAAAATTTATATTCATTGATAGAACATAGTTACTATATTTCTTTTTTATTGTCAATGTTTTGACAATCACTTATTCTCATCCATTCTCACTCACTTGCCTGCTCTTTTTTCTGATTTTTGGTCTGCCTCACGAGATCATGTGTATCATAAATTGCAAGAAGCAGAGGCTGTGATTCCATATCTTGCAATAGAAACAGAGTATCCAGGCAGTATTCTCTATGACAATGAGGAAGGAAGTCTGCAACAGAAGAACAATGGCAGAAATTTTAAGAAAAGTTTACCGCCTGGGACTGTGACTCACCTTTTGGGAGGAAATGTGACTAACCCTTTGTGAGAGCTTGTTGAGAGCTCACTTTCCTGGGAGGAGTTGGGAGAAGGGGAGCATCAGCTGACGAAGAGGTGAAGGAGGTACCCAACAAGAAATGCATAGAAGGACCAGGGATTTGGGGTCGGGTCTTCCTCCTGATTCCAAGGGATGGCATAAGATATTGCCAAGTAATGGAAGCGAAGTACAGCCAGCAAAGGAAGGTGAACTGTTGTTTCATTAGAAATAATATGTTGTGATAATTATACAAAGTACTAATTAGTAAATTTCTCTCCAACCTGGACACTCCAAAAATCCCTGTACTTATATCCTGAAGGCCTCTTCTTCCCCAAGCTGGAAGACATGGTCACTCATTAGTCACCCACTGTCACAGGAGTAACAGAGACTGCAAATATCAGACAGGACATAAGTGAGGGTCAAGCATCTGGATGCAGACGCATGAGAGGATGCAAGTCTTCCCAGCTCTAATGGACTTTGAGACAGATGCACGGAGTGAGGTAGGGGAGGAGACGAGGGAGTTCAGTGCAGAATGCCACCATCTGTAGCAAGGCACTTCCTTGGCAAGAGCTGAGAGCTTGGCAGATGATGAGTAGCCACTGACTGGACATTCTTGCCACTGTCTTGTGGACAATTTCCATTCTGTGACTCAATTACTCCTAAGGGTGATGTAAAGGTGGAGATCTGTGCAGTGACAAGATGGGTCTAGACTAGGGTTGCTAGACCCTGGCAATATTGATATTTTCAGCTAGATAATTGTTTGTGGGGGGCTGACCTGCGCATTGTAGTGTGTTTAGTAACATCTCTGAACTCTATCTACTAGATACTCTATCAGCAGCACCATCACCCTAGTTATAACAACCCCAAATGTTTCCAGACATCACCAAATGTCCCCTGGGAGGCTAAATTGCCCCAGTTGGGAACCACTAGTCTAGACTGAACTAGTTTAAAATCTCCCACTGAGCCAAGATAACAGTGAATAGACTGGTCCATTACAATAATCACTATATCTCGTAATTATATATGTATATACAAAATCTCCTAAACACCTCTCAAGTCTGTCCTCTGTGCTCTGTCTCCAACACTGAGTTTGGAGCAGGCTAAGTTTTAAGCCTCTTTAGCCTGGACCACTGCTGCCTCCTAATGGGTCTCCTATATTCCCTCTTACCCTCTGCTATAGTCTGGATGTTTGTCCCCCTAAACCTCCTCATGTTGAAAGTTGATCCCCATTGTTGGAGGTGGGGCCTAATGGGAGGTGTTTGGGCTGTGGAAGTGAACCCCTCATGAGTAGATTAATGCCTTCTGTGGGGTGGGTATGAGTGAGCTCTCATTCTTCTTAGTTCCCATGAAAACTGGTTATTTAAAAAAAGCCCGGAATTTCCCCCCACCCTCAACTCTTGCTTCCTCTCTTCCAATGTGATCTCTGCACACGCTGGCTCCCTGTAACTTTCTGTCATGAGTGGAAGCATCTGCATCCAGACGCTTGACTCAAACTTATGCCCTGTCCATGAGTGATCCTCCAGGTGCAGATGCCAAATCTTGAACTTTTCTAGACAGCAGAATCTTGAGCCAAAGAAACCTTTTTTCTTTATAAATTCCCTAGTCTCAGATATTCCTTTATAGCAACACTAAATGCATTAAGGCACCCTCTGAAAACCTATTCTCCACACTGAAGCCATGGTGATCTTTTAAAACACTTAAGGGCTTAAAGCCCTTTGGGCCTTCCTATTTCCTTAAGATGAAGACAAAGTCCTTTGCTGCCTGGCATGGCCCTGTGTGGTCAAGCTGTCCTGCGTCCTCCTCTCCTCCCATTACTCCCTTGTCTTTTGGGCCCCAACAACCTTGCTCCACTTTCATTCTTCCAGTGTGCTGTGATCCATCCAGCCACATGGCCTGCGCACATGCCATTCCTCTGCCTGAGACATTGTCCCACTTATAGTGATATGTGCTTCTGGTGTTCATCTGTCAGCTCAGGCATCACTTCCTAGGGAGAGAGTTCTCTGACCACACAGAAAGAATCAGGCTCCCCCTGCCAAATGCACTGGTATCATCATGGAGAGCTCCTTTGTAGCACTTGTCACAGTCATGGTTTTACACTAGTGGGTAATTATGTAATTAACATCTATCTCCTCTGGGTTGTAAGATGTAGAAGGCTAGTATTAACTGACTTCCTCCCTCCTTCTCTTTATCTTCTTTTCTTCTTTCCTCTTCCCTTCAGTTTTTGAGGATACATGGCCACCCAGGGCTCTCTAAAATACAACATCCATTTTTTCAGTTATTGATCTTCCAACCAGCCTTTCCTTCTCTACCAAGTATAAGCTGTTCCCTAGCCCCTCCACTTTTCTGTGAAGAAATCTTTTGAAGGACTTTTCTTTCTTTCTTTCTTTCTTTCTTTCTTTCTTTCTTTCTTTCTTTCTTTCTTTCTTTCTTTCTTTCTTTCTTTCTTTCCTTCCTTCCTCTTTCTGTCTGTCTGTCTGTCTGTCTTTCTTTTAGATGACCTCTCGCTCTGTTGCCCAGGCTGGAGTGTAGTGGCACAATCTCGGCTCACTACAACCTCCGCTTCCCAGGTTCAAGAGATTCTCCTGCCTCAACCTCCCAAGTAGCTGGGATTACAGGTGTCTGTCACCATGCCTGGCTAATTTTTGCATTCTTAGTAGAGACAGGGTTTCACCATGTTGGTCAGGCTGGTCTCAAACTCCTGACCTTGTGATCTGCCCGCCTCGGCCTCCCAAAGTGCTGGGATTACAGGCATGAGCCACTGCGCCCGGCTGAAGGACTTTTCATTACAGTCTTTTGAATTAAAACTGCTGGCAAGATGTGCTGGAAGCTCTCTTTGTGGGACCCCTCCAAGGTGAGAAAAAAAGTCCCAGTCTTTAGTTCAAAGGAAAGGTAGTCCTAAGCCTTCCAATCACATCTCAGCCACAGCAGTGCTGCCCAGGGCTCTAGCATGCATGATTGGTGATTTTTTATAAAATCAGATGGTGGCAATTAAGTAAAATCTAATTCATGGTTTTTTTTTTTTTCAGACAAACTGTACTTCAGCAGAGCTTTTCACAGTAGGCAAGAAAAAAAATAGTTAATGGTAATGGCTGATAGTGGTGTTTCTGATGGGTCGTGAACTTGTCTGGCTCCTCAGTTTCTGGTTTGTGGTTCTATCCCAAGTCTGTAATGACATATAAAATAATAGACCACTTCTCCTGGTCATTCCTCCTCATTGCAAATCACATTTCTCGAGACAACACATGGAATTTACAGGATGTAAACGTGTCAGTAAAAATGCGCCTCATTCAATAGATTGCTACTGATTTAAGAACTCACACCTCATGTTCAACTGAAGCTTATTTCCGCCAACAGCTCCACTTTAAACAAACTCTCCTTGTTTCCATTTTGTCTACCCTCCATCTCAGCCCCTGCAGGCTATTGAAATTCACTATTTATTTCCATATAAATGCTTCAGAACATGTTATACACCAAGGAGTAATGAAGCCTTGAGTTTTCCAGTCTTGACAAGACAGTGATGGGAATATAGAGCTCATAATCATAATGCAGAAACAATAATGGCAATTTATTACAGATTTCTATAGGTTACATGACACTTTTCACATCCATTATTGCATCCCAATGACATTTGTGGGATGCAAAGAGAAAGTTCAAGGCCCCAGGCATAAATGGAAGAGGTGTTCTTCTCCACTGGAAATTCCCTTTTACTTGGATTTCTAGTGTTAGCTCCTGGGGCCACATTCTTGTTTGCTTTGCAAACTCAAGGAGAAATACTCACTGAGAAATTCACAGAGGAGCTAGATGGGGGATTTAGCTGCTGTCCTGGTAACTGGCTTAAACCCCATGATTGCAGAGACTGCATCTGTTTTGTTCAACACCATATTCCTAGAGCCCAGCAGAGTGCTTAGCATTTAATGTTCCCAGAAAATATGTTTATCTTCTGTATGTGTGGAAAGTAAACACAACGTGGAGATGGATGGGAAACCTCCCATGTAGACGGGAAGTAAGAGAAAATGTGGAAAATGAGGGAGAGTGGCAACAGGTGAGCTTACATTATTTTCTTTCATAATATTCCTTATTCAATTACATTACCTTTCCCAGGCTGTCTTTAAGACACCTTCTTAAAGGGATTGCTTCTTAAGGGATTGCTATTATTTCCATTGTGGTGGAGAAGAAAGAACGTAAAGTCTGAGTTTCCTTGAGTGATACAGTGAGTCTATTCAATCCTTTCTCTGTTTCAAAATATTTTTGCTACTTTTTTGACCTTACATAGGCACACATCTGTCTAACATCGTTGGAAAGTTCTGTTAGGGACAAAATTGTGATATTGAAAACATTGTATTCTAGACTAGTGTAACATACAGGAGTGATCAGTTCCCAATTTGTATGAACAAATTAAATTTCTCTTTTGAACTTCCATGACACTGGAAGCCTTAGTTCTGTTGGAATAATTTTCCTGGCACTTGGAGATGGAAGTTTACCATCTTTGTTTTTTCTTCTCCACTAATGTATAGTAGACATCATCAAAGGAATATGTTATAAACACTTTCTTAAGAAAGGGAGATGTCCATTAAGCACTGATTGGATGCCTTGCTCTTTAAGATGTGAGGAACTGAAAATGCATGGTCTACTTTTTGCAGCTCAAATGTGGTGATAAAGCTAACAAGCTAGGTAAGGACAGTATATTGCACAATAAAAAGACTGGCTTCTGATTCTTCTCTGAGGTTCAGGGCCTCAACAATTGCCTGCCACTCAGGCTTCTTATATTTGCCACTCCCTGCTTCTATCTCTTTTCTAATTCCCAGGCTATGTCATGGTGCTAAAGCTACAAAGTCACATCACGAAACACACATACACAAGCAATTCCGTGGCTACTCATGATCTAATAGAACCACTCCACCGATTTTTTGAGTCTGAATCACTTGCTGCTGATTTGCAGTCTGACATCAATTAGAACACTAACCTTGTCTTTTTTTTTTTTTTTTTTTTTACATTTGCCACTTGAAGATGTTCTTACTCTTGCCACGGTATAGGTCTAGGAGTTTTAGGGAGATGTAAAGAAGAAGAAACAAGTCATGTTTTCTATTCCCAGAGGAAATTCAAATGCACTTAGGGTTGCTCCCATATTTCATTGAATCTGCATCACTATTGTTTGTTAACTGCAGAATTACTTTATACTCCATGAAAAAACAAAAACACGCAGCCAATTAAACTATGACACAATGCTTCTTCTTTTTTTTGAAAAAAATGAAATTCTACAGGACATATTGTTGTATTTATTTTTATTTTTTAGAAATGGGAGTGTCATTATGTCGCCAAGGCTGGCTTCAAACTCCTGGCTCGAGGGATTCTTCTCACTTACAGGCATGAGTCACCATGCCAGGCCACAATGCTGCTTCTCACAATAATTTTAATACATATTTTGATTTCAGAGATGTTAAAATGTGAAAAAAACTCAACAAAACATACATGTTCATTTCACCTATTGTTAGAGCCAGTAATATGGGCATTCCCAATGAAAGCTACATTTCATGCTTTATAAAGTAGGCATTGTCAATGATATGAACTAGTATTTCAGAAACATACTGTTTTATCACAATTATCACGTGAATTCTGAAAGAGCTGAAAGCTTGGACCTTCTGACGGCTGTTTTCCTGAGTGTGGATGGACACGGTCTAATGCTCAGCATTTCACTTACATTACAGTTTCATTCTGCTTCCATGAGCCCATTTATTTGTTTTAAATCCAACATTCTTTCTATGAGAATTTCTTTTAAAATAATAGCCACTCTTTGGTGCCGTCCACAAATAACCAGCCTTGCACGCTTGCTGCTGACTCGGCACTGCCAGTTAAACAGCCTGTTTCCCAGGGCTGTCGGGGTTCCTTCCGTCCTGCTTGAGGGATGCTAGGGCTGAGTGAGCCAGGACATTGCAACCCTAACTGGCTTTGGAGGTACAAGCTTGTCAATCAGGCTGCTGTCAGTCTCTGTTTAAAGGTGCAGTGAGGTTGATATTTTCCAAGGGAAAAATAGAAAAGTGTGGCTTGCTTCCTTTTTTCGTTTTATGATAGGAAACTTTGCTTGGTGAAGAATAGTTACATTCAAAACTGTGAGAGGTGGGTAAGAGCCACTGTGATCGCTTTCATCAGGAATGGTGACAGAATTTTGATGGTTTGCTTACTTGTCAACCTGCCTGGCTTTTGCCTCGGAGCAAGGCATAGGAGCTGTCAGGACAGAGGGGCGGGATGGAGAACACTCTACATTCCTCTGTCAATTTGTGTAACAGTAGCTATTATTTGCTGCAGGCTTACTGTGTCCCAAGGACTGTTCTAAGCAATTCACAAGCTTGAGCCACTTATTTCTGATAACACATACAATAAGTGGGTAATAGTACTAGCCCATCTCACCAATAAGGAAACAGAGTGTTATGTGTTGCGTTGTGTCTCCTTAAAACTCATGTGTTGGAGTCCTAACCCCTAGCACCTAAAGATATGACTATATTTGAAGATAGGGTTTCTACAGAGACAATCAAATTAAAATGGAGTCATTAGGGTAGGCCTTAATCGTGTCCTTATAAGAAGGGAAAATTTGGACACAGACAGGCATGCAGGGAGAATTAACATTAAGATGGTCATCTATAAGCCAAGAAGAGAGGCCTGGAACAACTTTCTCTCACAGCTCTCAGACGAAACTTCCCTGCTGACAGGGGGCTTTCTTCTAGCTTCTGGACTAACTTGGAAGGAACTCTCAGACTTGTAGCTTCCAGAACTGTGAGACAATAAATTTATGTTTAAGCCACCTAGGTTGTAGCACTTTGTTATAGCAGCCTAAGTAAACTAATGTACTAAAGTTATGAACTGACACAAAAACCTAGGTGTCTGAGTCTGGAGCCTGTGCTCAATTTGACACCACTCTCTGCAGTCCTTACTGAGTTGGAATGAAATCTCTTCCTAGGCTTCATGCTCCATGAAAATGGATGAGTCCATCTATGTGGTGTGCGTGGTTCCTATACATTTTCAATATCACACGGTAACCACTTGTCTACCATGTTACATTGTTGGTGAAATATCAGTTACATTATTATTCCCCAGGGAGAAGCCAGGGCCAATTGACCCTGTACATTTGTCCTATAATCTGAAGACCCACGCTGGGTCAGCACCAGAAACAGACTTCAGGGATGCTGTTGTCCAGGTCAGCCTCTGGATCTGATGATTAGGGTCACTATAGCCTATGACTAGGGTACACTTTTTAAGGCATTTAAAGTCTCCTTAAATTATATCCCTGATCATGTCATTCAATGCTCAAAGGCTTGGATGGCCATCCATCTCCTTGACATGCAGAATAAAATTGTTAGTCCTTTATCCAGTATTCAAGACCTTATACAGCATTGGCTAGGCCTTTGTTTTCAGTCTTTGCTAAAATATCCATGCCTTTTCTCCCCACATGTGCACAAGGGGAGGCATGCACACACTCAGACCCATTCTGGGCTCACAGCCATGCTGGCCTACCCCTGTTAGTCCAAGATTCACCATGTATTTCTCACACCTCTCCTCTGGCTCTAGATATTTTCTTGAACTTAAACTTCTTCCTTTTCTCTTTTTCACCTAAAGACATTCTACTCACTTACACAGTCCAGTTCAAACCTCACAATCCCCAGACATTTCTCCCATCTCTTCATTTATTTCCCCTCTAACTCAAAGTCTCAGGACTTGTTTCCCAGCCAGACTTCCAATGCAGGCAGTTATGACTCTTAGCCCCATGAGCTCTTGGAAGGCTCAGCCTTTGCTTTTCAATTTTTGTGTCCTGCACAGTATTTAGCATGGCCTTCTTCATACAGTGGATACTCCATAAACTGTTGTTGGACTTAATGCAGTATCTAGGTCACCCCAATGCAGGCTTCAAAGCAGTCCCCAGAAAGTTCACCAGCCTTCAGAGACAAAAAGTGGAGACCGGGAGCCTCACCCTTCACTTTCATTTTAAGCACAGCCAGCTCATAAAGACAGAATCACTCTTTCTCATGTTTTTCCTGGAAGACAAAGTGTGGGCATATGATCACCAAGTGTGCTTTGTGGTCTCAATTTCACTGTCTACTAGCTTATAAGGTTTTATTTTGTTTCTAGACTTAACTACTTTGAACTCCAGGAGGAATATTACAGCATGCCCTGGCAATAACTCCTTTATCTTTGGTCAGGTAACAAAATGACAGCTCAGATAGCATGGTGGCCCCAAACAGAAACAACATTCGAGATCAAATTGGAAACTTAGTATGGTCAAAGTTTACTGCATTTCTCTAGATTGCTTTCTTCATAAGAAATGTGAAGGTAGCGCCAAAGCAATATACTTCCCAGCTTATGGGCCTGAGCCTCAGCGTCCAGTTTAAAACTGCTGTTGATCCTTGTGTCTTGATCTTGGTAACAACAACTTCATTAGCAGCATGATCCAAATCCTATGTCCCTTTGCCATGGGATAATTCATTTTGAATTTGATAGAAATTATTCAGCCCTTTTAGCAGGGTGTAATTTTTTAGTGTTAACCTGGAGTCATTTGCCTGGGAACAAATCCTGGCTCCAGTACTTACTAGATCTTAGGGATCCTATATATGACTTAACTTTCTGGACTTCAGTTTCATTATCCATAAGATGGGAGCATTTATTTATTTTAAATAAAGGACTGGTGTATAAAACTGTTATGATAAATTAATTAGTCAATACATGTAAAATGCGTTGACTAGGACCCTGGACATAGTAATTGTTGGATTTGTTAGATGTTATTATTTTAAAGTGATCTCTTCACTGAAAAAAGGAAATGGCAGAGAATTCTATTGGCTTTATTGTGAACTCTACCTCTAATTCCTTTCCCTCTGCTTCCTTTCTTTTTCTTTTCAGAACATGTTGGAAATTATAAGCAAACACATAAGTGATGTATGTATATTTAGTTTCATAGACAACCTCAGTGTTACTTTCTGGCATTCTTCCAAAGTATCTTACAAGTTATCAATGTTGCCAGGACAGAATGTGTTTTCTGACCACTTCCCCTTTGCAATTAAGGACTGTGACCACTCGCTTACGCACAGACTGAGACCAGCAGCCTTAACCCCAAAGGAGGTCAGAAACTCCCAGCTCTCCCCGCCAAGGGGGCTAGCTGAGAACCCGATACTGTGTGTTTCAAGGCTGTGGCTAAGGCTGTGACCATAGGAACTGGGAACACCCACCAACACCCTGTTTCCCCCAGCCCCACTTCCTTCGCTTCAATGCCATTAAGCATGGTTGCAGCGCCTCTGTGAATGTTTTGAGTAGAGTTAGGTTTCTGGTGTTTATTGTTGAATTGCTAAAGATTTGGAGAGAAGACAAACAGACAGACATACAATGAAGCAGATGACAAACACCCCTGGACAGACTAGCACTATGAGCAGACATGCTCAGGACGACCCAGGGTCCTGCGGAGAGGTCCGGGAAGGTCTGGGCTCTCATCAGAGCCCCAGGATTTGGTCAGTTGCTCTGCAAATAAAACCTGCCTTAGACATCCAGCAAAGAGGTTTATTTGCATAGGAAATTTGCCAGTCTGGCCTCCAAGATAGTAGGTCACAGTGAGGGTGGTGGTGAGTTTTCCTGTTTACTGTCTACCTTTGTGGACACATCTAATGTGGGGGCTGAAAGGGGTCAGCAAGGGCTGTCTCCTCTCCTGTTTTCAGATTTGGTGTCTCAGTGAAATCCAGTGCTTTGCCTCTTTGATTGTGCTCTGTCTCAGTGCTTCTCAATAGCATGTGAAGTGTAGAGAAGTAAAAGAAATGCACAAAGATTTCTCTTCTGAAGGTGTGGGAGGGCATGGGATTGGGGCTGTTTGGGCTGATGATGGAAAGGTCAGATTGCATTGTGTCGTCCACAGGCTTTCCAGCTGGGCAGGAAGGCTTCCCCCTCTGACTGCATCATGGCACTTCTTGTACATACTCACTTACCCACAGAAACTAAACTCCACATGGATAGAGGCTGTGCATATGTTCTTGGCTCCTGCACACCCAGCATCACCACAGTGCCTGGCACTATCAGACTCTTTGTGCCTATTTGTTGAAATGTCTACAAAGAGACTAAATACATGTCAGTTGGGATGGCCTTGATTTAAAATATATTAAGCCCCATTGCCTTTGTATCTTCATTTGTGTTTGCCAGAACAATCATGCTGGCTTGGGGTTTTATCAATATGGTCACTGCATCTGTTTTCCCTTTTCTATGGTGGAAGCAGGGATAGTGGCCCTTCAAGAGCTGGGAAGAATATACATTTGAGAACAGCATGTCCAAGCAGCCTGAGATTTCCTGGGAAAATGGACTCCAAACGCTCTTCCATCCTATTTGTGGAGTCTTGTCGTATGCAGGCTTCTCCATCCGGGATTGACTGTAATTCCTTGAGATCCTGGAATCCCATCTCTCCTTGGAGAGAAGTTAAAAGTTTAAAGAAACTGAAGTTACTGGATCTGGTGAGGAGGAAGTTGAATGGCCCATTTTAAGATGATAAAAGGTTATATTCTTTTGAAGATTGTGTTGGCTGCAAGACTATAAATTATAGTTTAACACAGGAATCAAGAGCCTTACAATTTTACCTTTTCATCTAGTAATTCTTCTAGGAATATAGCCTAAGGATAACATATGGAAATCAGCAAAAGATCCATACCCAGTAAAATTCATCGCATTGTTACATATGCGAGCCAAAAGTGGGAAACAAGTTTAATGTCCAACAATGGGCAATGGCTGAGAAAATTATGGGGTGCAGCTATTAAAGTGGGAAGTAGGACATTTTGTTGTGGCTCTTTTGATACCATGGATGTTTTCTGTCCCTAAAGAACAAACCACTGAATTTCTAAGTCAAAAAAAAAAAGTGATATGTTTAATTCTTACCAATCTCTGGAACCCTAATTCTTTCTATTTTTGACTCTAACCCCCCAGGAGCATTGGGGATTGGGTGGGTTTTAGAGATAGGATTAGGCCATCTACCATTCTCATAATTTGGGATTTAGAATAAAAAGTTTAGTGATTTATTCTTAGTGCCACCAAATAACTGTGGGTGTTAAAAGAAACATAACAACCAAAAACAGAGTCAAACTTACTTACGAAGATTCTATTTATTGATGATAAAACGTATTTATTGATGATATTGAGATAACTTATTGAGAAATACTTATAAGGATAACTTATTGAGAAATTCTTATAACATCAAATAAAAGCAAGACACACATGTGCATACGTTTATATACATATATACAGATATCATATACTCAATTATTAACATTGATTTTCACCAGTAAGTGATTATGAATAACTATTACTTTCTTCTTAACATTTTTATTTTTTTATAGATACACATTGATTCATAGTAAAGTAAAATTTTATATTAAATTAAACTTACATTAAATATAACATGATATTAAATTAAAATTATAAAAACATTTAAGATTATAGCATGATGGAGCTTCATTAACTATAAAGAAAAACTTACTGAAGGAAAATCAAAAAGTATTTAATATTGTACTTGAAATGAGCTCCTCAGGTAAAATATGTGGCTGCTTCCTCCTTGAGAGTTATGGGGAGAGAAAGCCAATTTCTCTCCCTGAAAGATTAATGAATGTGAGGGCTGGGCAACCCTGGACCACAGGACACCTCTTGTGTTCTAAACACCTGTTGAATGATGGTGACACAGGAAGGACGGTTTAGTGCTGCAGCCAGAAATGGGTCACTGTCTTGCTGGGCCATGTTTTTCTTTTCTTTTTTTTTTTTTGACAAATGCTTTGCCAGTGAGGAGGCTCAAACACCTGCCTCAGGGTATTTATAATAATGCCCTCTCTTACTAAGTTTCCTATTTTTCACCTTCCTTAATAAGTTCCCTCCTTGTTATCACCTTCCTCCATTCAGGTCCCCTTTCAGTATAACCCCCATTACAGATGGTAGAACCCTGAGTGGTGGGGTTGATTTACTTCTCCCACTGTTTCCTATATGTTGTATTGTACTGGTGTATGAGTCATGCTGATGAAGTAAATGATAGTTTTAGTTAACAAAACCAGAAGCAGCCTAAGCTTTCTTGCCTTGTGCTTGGCTCTGACCCTTGCTCTTGACCCGTGAGGTCCAATTTTCTCAGGGATGTAGATCCAGACCAGGGTAGGCATCAGAACAGGGCAGAAAAGTCCTCTGTGGTCTTCAGTAGCCTTTGGGGTTCTCCAAATATGGCTAACTGTCTAATAGAATGGCTATAATATGACCATCCCGAATGGTAAAAGGAATCAACTACTTGTGATGGGCAATAAAGACATCTCATCTTTCAAGTAAAATGAAAGGCAATATACCTTTCAATTCATCAATAAATTTGATTATTTGGGGGCAGTACACAGAAGAAAATATTTTATGGAGCAGGTAGTTTGTTCCTAGAGATCTTGACAAAATACTACTGGGACAAGAAGAATCTGATAAGAGTTACTATTCATGGCAGCCTGGGTTTTCTTAGGGCCAACCTTGAAAGCATTGACTTGGACTTGGGGAATCCTTCAGAGCTTCCCTGGCCTCCCTGGGGAAAGACTGGATTCTGGAGCTGTTTCCTGGGAAGACTAATTCACTCTGGGAAATGGGAGAGGAGAAAGAAAAGGGAGAGGGGTATCAAGTAAATTGACACAACTTATTTGTTACATTTAGGACAAAAGAGTCCAGGAAGGAAAAATAGCTCCAACCTAGGTCAGAGAAGTTCCCTGTGTTCCTCCTGGCTCTTTATTCAAGACAGTAAAAGAGGATCCCAAGCAAAGAAGTCGTATCCCTACTAAGAAGTCTGTGGCTTTACAGAGATGGAATGAGAAAAAGTCTGTATTTGTTTGCAAGGGCTGCTATAACAAAGTACCAGGGACTGGGTGGCTTAAAGAGCAGAAACTTACGTTCTCACAGTCTTGGAGACCACAAGTCAAAAGTCAAGGTGTTTGCAGAGTTGACTTATTCCTAAAGCCATGGGGGGAATGATCTGTTCCAGGGGCTCCTCTTGACTTGTGAATGGCTGTCATTTCCCTGTGTCTTCATATTGTCTTCCCTCTGTATGTGGCTGTATTCAGATTTTCTCTTTGTATCAGGACAGTCATCAGATTAGATCCCAACCTAACTACCTCATTTTAACTTAAATACCTCTATAATGACCCTGTCTCCAAATATGGTCACATTCTGGGGTACTGAGGGCTAGGACTTCAACACAGGAGGATTTTTTGTGGGGGTTAGGGGGAAGAGGTGCAAAATTCAGCCCATTGACAAAGCCCATTTATTTTAGACTATGGTAAACTCTGACATAGGAGTATCTCCTAATCTTTAGTGCCTATAGGTCTGAGGTCCTCAGTCCTTTTCACCAGTAGGACAGCAGTGGTAAAACTCAGCCAGCAAACATTGCATGCAAGACTTCACTCTTACAGCAAGTACTGAATGAACCGTGTACTCAATGCCAGCCTAGTTGGACCTGCTGTCCTTCTAAAGGGAGCAATTGCAGAAAAAGCAAAGTTCTATGGTGAATCCAAACAGTCTGAAACCATGAAGCTGGGCAGTCTGGCTGTGTGGTGGAGCCCATTCATTATGGTGTGTCCTGATCATGTTTATTTGTCTAAACTCTTCTTGGTGTTTCCAAACTGCCCTCCTTGGACATTAAACAACAGAAAAGTGAGAAGCCATGCAGTTGTAGTCATCTGTGGCTGAAGGTCTATGGTGAGGAGGCCCAGCCAGACTAATAGGAAGATCTGGGACACAGGGAACCATGCTGTGTCTCACTGGGATGGGGCCCTACAAGCCCCAGGTTCCATGGGGCACAGTTTTGGTGTGACTGGTGGGGTCCCTAGAGCCAACTCCTTTATCATCAGCCAAAAGTAGTGCAGGTTAAACTGATAGATTGGGGGGAGGGGGATGGGTGATGAGGAGAGGGATACACTCTCAAGTCCTTTCCTAAATGCCTTTTTCCTGCCCCAGACTGTGGTAAAATAGAGCAGAGACCAGCTGGCCAGCCTTGTTTGTTTAAGTTGTTGACTAATCTCTGAGTTCATGTGCTGAGCTGGTTCATGAAGTTCTTGAACTTTTATTATCCTTGGACTTCTGACACAATGAGAATGAAATAAGAAACTGCTACTATATTTAAAGCAGCCTATAAGATTGGGTGAATTAAATGTTTGACTTTGAATCCAAAGATTCAAGGAATTAAACAAAACTATATAATATTCACTGAGAGCTACTCTGTGCCAGGCCCTTATTTGAAAAATAATGTTTTAAATGCAAAATGCTAATAAGCAAATGTAAATAAGAGATTCTAAAAAGTGGATATAGATCTGTGCTCTCCATTGTGGCAGCCACATTTCAGGTGTCCATAGCCACACATGGCTAATGGCTGCCGTATTGGACAGTACAGATAGAGAACATTCTCATCATTGCAGAATGTTCTAGTGGATACAGATAATGAACAATAAATATGGACTCATATAGAATATTTTTATTTCAAAACATTTTGCAAACTGCAGTTTATGACACCTGGAAGGGACAGTTAAGACCGCTAGTTTATATGTCAGGACTGGAAATAACCTTAAAGATTACGAGATTAATGACCCACCCAGTGATTAATCCACTCTACAGCTTCCCCACCAAGCCTCTGTCCATGTTGGGCTTGAAAATTCCAGCAATAGACATTTGCCTTCAAAGGCAGTAAATTTTAGCTGAACTTTCTGTAGTCCAAGATGGTTAATATAATTCAGTATATGGCTCTTAGAAATGCTAATTTTTCTTTGAAAATATTAAGAAATTTTATATTCTTATAAATGCCTTTAGAGATGAGTCACACAATTTCCATAAAAATTGTGTATAGAAAGGGTAAATGTCAAATGTAAGTGTAAATGTCCAAAATAAACTGAGGTGATGCAGTCTGCCCACTTGTCCTGCAGTGTCCTTAAATATGTTAATAATAATAACAAAAAAGAGTTTAGGCATATTAACATGCTAACAGATGACTTGGTATGAACAATGATCTTGTGTATTTCTCAATAATTTTTTTCTCAAAAAAATTTTACAATTGAAAAATAAGTAAATGTTTTAGATAAAAAATTAATCTTACCTTTTATAACACACCTCTTGAATTATAACCAATCACAGTAGAAATACTTAAATATTTTCTTTTCTTTCTTTCTTTTTTTCTTTTTTGAGACAGTGTCTCTCTCTGTCACCCAGGCTGGAGTGCAAGGGTACATCTCGGCTCACTGCAACCTCTGCCTCCTGGGTTCAAGTGATTCTCCTGCCTCAGCCTCCCAAGTAGCTGGGATTATAGGCACACACCACCACACCTGGCTACTTTTTGTATTTTTAGTACAGACGGGGTTTCACCATGTTAGCAAGGCTGGTCTTGAACTCCTGACCTCAAGTGATCCACCTACCTCGGCCTCTCAAAGTGCTGGGATTACAGGAGTGAGCCACCACGCCCAGCCATATTTTCATAGAATGCCTCTGCTTGAGTAAACAGGGTATGCTGATGTACTCCGACTTTTCCTCAAGCTCTTGCCATGGTCGGCACCATAGGCCTGAATGGGACCATTGCACTGCTGAGGGGCACCTGCTGGGCGAGCCTGCAGCTGTCCTATTGCGTGTTCCTTGTTTCCTGTGGGATTCTTCTGGCTCCTCCCCAGCTTTCACCTATCATTTCTAACGGCCAGTGGCTGTCCTTTACTATAGGGGATGTCTAGCCAATGCTTCGATTTTTCTTTCTTTTCATATACACTGGATTTATTTTCAAAGATAAGAGCCAGAATGATTACTCAAGATTCATTATGCTGCCACCAAGGAAAGTGCATGGACTTTGTGACAACGCTTTTCCTTGGTGCCTTTCCTCCTACTTACAGGGCTGACTGATGTTGATGGAAATCTGATTGGCTGAATAATGATGCTGTGTAGTAGTCATTGTAACAACAACAACAAAACTGTAATAATCAAAAGAAGAATGGTGAGAACAACAACATGCATATATTAAGCACTGTTCTAAGGATTTGGTATAGATTGATTCATATTATACTTAAAACAACTCCATAAGTACTGAATCAGATCACTGCACCACTTAGGCGTACCAGCAGTGGGACCCTGTAACCACTCCCATTGAGTGTTTTGTCTTTCAAATGATGAAACTAAGGCATAGAAATATCACCCAGCCATTAAGTGGCAGATCCTGGAATGAATCACAGGACATGTGGGCTCAGAGTCCTTCTTTTTAGCCACTTTGTTTTAGGATAGATTTCTAAAGCTTTCATTCTGTAATGGAGCATGAATATATTCATGTGTAAGACAATCACTTATTTCTATCCTCTTATTTTGCAGGGGGTAACTTTGGTAAAACCTGTGTACAGTTTCATGAGAGGGAGCTTGTTATAACAGAGATACATAAGATCCCCAGTCAGACAGAGCTGATATGACATGGGTTCAGGCATTCGATCCTTCTTAACAAAGCTCCATCTGGATATCTCAGTTTTTACTCTTTTTCTTCTACCTTTCCTAGAAGGCTGGCAGTACCTTGTTTGCATGTGATACATGTGTATTGTTGTAATGATGATGTCTGCCCCAGTGGGTATGTCTGATATATGTTTGTCAGAAACATCTTACCATATACATGTTTGCATCTGTATTACTGCTTCAATATTTTCGGATTGAGGAGGATCCACTGTATTCAACAACACTAATAAAGAGCCTACTATGTGCAGGAATTTTGCTAGGCGATGAGAGTACAAATGATGAATAATACAGATTCTGTATCTTTAAGGCTTTTATAATCTGTTAGAGAAGACCCTCATATAGTTAAAGTCACTGTAATGAGGAAAGTGATAGGATAAGGTGAATGACAGGCCGGATGCGGCGGCTCACATCTATAATTCCAACAATTTGGGAGGCCAAGTTGGGTAGGTTGCTTGAGGCCAGGAGTTCAAGACCAGCCTGGCCAACATGCTGAAACTCCATCTCTACTAAAAATACAAAAATTAGCCGGGCATGGTGGCACACACCTGTAGTCTCAGCTACTCAGGAGGCTGAGGCACAAGATTGAGCCTGGGAGGTGGATGTTGAAGTGAGCCAAGATTGCACCACTGCATTCCAGCCTGGGTAATGTCTCAAAAAAGTAAAATAAAACAAATAAAAAATAAAGGTGAGTGAGGAGCAAGAGACGAAGGGCTCTTAGAAAATTCTGGGAATTTGGGAACAGCAAGAAGGGGATATCCTCTGGGCTGAGGTTTGAAGGTTGAAGAAGGTTGTCAATGAAACAAACAGAAGCAGGAAAGGCTTCACCAGCATCTCAGACCTATGAGTGTGAAGTGGAGCTTGGCCAACCTGCTCTTCCTCCAGAGCATTTCATTTCAGCTAGTGGCACCAATTCAGTTGCCAAAGACAGAAACCTGTGTGGCATCTTTGACTCCTTCCTCTTCCTCACCATGTCATGGCCAGTCAGTCACCAAACCCAATAGACTCCACTCCTAAGTGCCTCCGAGACTCATTGCTTCTCTCCATCCCTTCTGCCACCACCATGCTCGGTCCTGGCCTGGATGTGGCCCGTGGTCTAGTGACCAGCTCTCTGAGTCCAGACTTGCTCTGCCCATCTCTTTCTACCACCATCCCTCAAACCTATTCTCCACATTGCAGTCAAAGCACATTCTAAATTACACAACAGACATGTCATTTTCCTGAGAAAAAAACTTTCAATGACTCTCCATTGCTCCCGAATAAAATTCAAATTTTTATTGTGAGTGACAAAAGCTTTGTGACTCAATCCCTGCTCATTTTCTAGTCTCATTTTTCACTATTCTTCCTTCCACTCTGATCAAGCTACACTAAACTTCTTTCAGTTCCTTGAATACATCCTGTTTTGCTTCTTGGCTTTTATATGTGTGTCTTCCCACTTTGCTTGGATAACTGACTCATCCCACAAGCCTCATCTTAAATATGGCTTCCTCCAAAAACTCTTTTCTGGACTCCCAAGTCTAGGTTAAGAACTTCTCTCATGTGCTCCCAGGACACATTTTACTAATTACACTTTATGGTGACTGTGTTTGCTTGTGTATCAGCATGTTAAAGTGGAAACTAAATCCTAGGTGGCAAAAACTCCCATATTTCGAAGAAAGATACTTGTAGAGAAGGAATCTGGAAACTAAGTTAAGGATATACATAATTGAGGTTGAAGTAATCAAGCCATAGTTTGTTTAGAGAATCTGTGAGAGGGGCTTTGAGATAAGCAGTTGGAGAGGTTGATATTTGTTGTGAAGTTTCAGGTAACTAAGAGCCTGGGATTTGTCTCACATCTAAGAAGATTGAAAGCAAATGGTGTCTGAAGCTGCCTCTCTGGTGGCAGAGCTAAGACCAAGCTGCAAGCAGTGAAAACAAACTGTGTTTTCACTGACAACAAGGCAGAATGTGTACGAGAGATGTGACGTGGGCAACCAGGAAGGGGACAGTCTGAGGATCATTTTTAAAGGGACTCCATCCAAGAAGGTTTCCAGCCAGAGGCAGGCTGTAGCCAGAAGAAAAGAATGAGAGGTACTATTAGTTGCAGAAATTGAGGGGAGAATTGTAAACAGTCAGCTAGGGAGAGGGAGTTTCAGTCAGATGTTTCCAGTGGGAAAATCTTTAAGAAAACACGAAAGAGTACCATGAATGAAAGAGTTCACGCTGAACATTTTACCAAGCTCAGAGAGCACCAACCTAGGTTATAACTTTACTAGTCAAATAAGTCCCCTCCAGTTCCATCCCACCCATAGCAGGCTCCCCTTCCCATGGTAAAGTTTCCAGACTGAAAGTTCTGAATTGAGGGAGGAAAGAAGATTTAACTTGAAATTCAATCAAAGCTTTTATTATTAACTTGGACCTCTTCTTTTAATTTTTGAAATGAGTGTGTTCACAGGACTCAAAGTGACCAGAGGACTTTTTATCATTTATGTAAGAACAAAGAAATTAGGCTGGACAGGGTGGCTCACACTTGTAATCCCAGCACTTTAGGAGGCCAAGGCAGGTGGATTACTTGAGGTCAAGAGTTCAAGACCAGCCTTGCCAACATGGTAAAACCTTGTCTCTACCAAAAATACAAAAATTAGCTGGGTGTGGTGGCAGACCCCTGTCATCCCAGCTACTCGGGAGACTGAAGCAGGAGAATCACTTGAACCCAGGAGGCGAAGGCTGCAGTGAGCCGAGATTGCACCATTGCACTCCAGCCTGGGAAACAGAGCAAAAACTCCATCTCAAAAAAAAAAAAAAAAAAACAAAGAAATTATGAAACCTACCTGAGATTTCCAGCTAGAGGGAAAAAATATGGACTACTTGTTGGTTTTAAGGTTTTTTTCTTTGTCTTTGGGTTTCAGCAGTTTGATTATGGTGTGGCTAGGTGTAGATTTCTTTGTACCTACCCACTTTGTGATTTTCTGACATTTTAAATCAATGAGTTAATGTCTTTAATCAGTTTGGAAAGTTCTCACCATAATATACTTCTATATTCCTTCTGTTGCATTTTTTTCCTGTCCTTTTGGAACTCCAATTACACATATATCAGACCTTCTGATAATGTCTCATGTATTTCTCATGTCCTCTTCTGTTAAATTTTCTAATTATTGTTCCTCTATTTTAGAAGTTTTCTATTGAATTGGCTTTGAATTCATTAATTTTTTTGTTATCCAGTCTGTTATTAAGTTAATCTAGTTAATTCTTAATTTTAGATATTTTATTTTTTTGTTCTAGAACATCCACATGCTTATTTTTAAAAACATTCCATTTCTTTGTTGCAATTTTCTGTCTCTTCATCCATTTTGTTTACCTTTGCCTCTGTTTTCTTTACTATATGTAAAAGAATTATTTACAAATTATTGTAGGCTGGGCATGGTGGCTCACACCTATAATCCCAGCACTTTGGGAGGCCAAGGCAGGCGGACCACCTGAGGTCAGGAGTTCGAGACCAGCCTGACCAATATGGAGAAACCTCGTCTCTACTAAAAATACAAAATTAGCTGGGCATGGTGGCACATACCTGCAATCCCACCTATTTGGGAGGCTGAGGCAGGAGAATTGCTTGAACCCAAAAGGTGAAGGTTGCGGTGAGCCGAGATTGCACCATTGCACTTCAGCCTGGGCAACAAGAATGAAACTCCGTTTCAAAAAAAAAAAAAATTATTGTCTACTATTTCCAATATTTGGGTCATCTGTTGGTCTGTTTTTAATTGGATATTTTTTCCCTCTTCATTATGAACCATGCATTTCAGCTTCTTGTCACATCATATGATTTTAAAAATTGTATACCAAGTATTGTATATAAAAGAACTAATGTAGATATTATTTTGCAGCTAAGGTGAGGACTTCAATCCAATTAGAAACTGAGCTGGATTGTAGCTTTAAGTAGTTTCAGTGCAACTCTTATTTCAAATATCTTGAAGGATATATTTTTTTATATTCTTATTTTGTTCTCTTTCTCTGACAAGCTTCTCTCATACACTAGAAGATTTCTCTCTCTACCTTCCCAGCCCAGTTCCCCACCCACTTTGCCCAGTACTCAACAAAATCTGTCGGGGAAGAAGACCAGTAATTGGAGAAAATAGTTGGGCATTTGTAGATTTTAATCTGTTACATCAGCTCCAGTAAAATATCTCTGCCTACAGCAAACTCAACACTACACCTATCTGTGTTTATGCTTGACAAATGTTCCAAGGGAGGAAAGGGACTGTTAATCTTTCTTATCTAGAAAAGAATGTTCATGTGGAATTCCCTTTAGATTTTTTTTTTGCATTATCAGCTCATCAATAACTTTAAAAATATATATATATATATTTTTATTTAGTTTATCTGGTGGCTTTGTTTAGTTGTTATGGTTATGGTAATGCCATGGTCTACTGAGATCTTCCATGTAATAAATAAAGCAGTTTACTGAATGGTTTTAAACTCTGGTTGCAGGGAAGAAATAATATGCTTTATTTTCTCTTTGCATCTATTAGGTTCTATTCTTTCAATGTTACTACAACATTTGCCTTAGAGTATAAGCTTTGTGGGCACAACAATTATCTATTTTATTCAGCATTATATCTCTTATGCCTACCATAGTACCAGACTCATGGTTGGTATGCAGTACGTGTTTGTTGAATGACTAAATTATCAGCATGAACAAAGAAATAGAGGTTTGAAATAAATAGTATGATGTTCAAGAAAATTACAAGTTATTCTTTATGTTCTAAAACTAGAACTTTAAGTGCAAGGCAGTGATGGATGTTGAGGCTAAAGACAGAGATGGGAAAAAATTAAGGAAGAGTTTGTAAAGAGCCTGGACTTTATCTTAAGTGTTGGTAGGCTGCTGAGTGGTTTCAAGAGGGGAAGTTATACATCCAGTTGTTCGTGATAAATGAATCAATCTGGAAGATGGATTTAAGTGAGAGGAGACTGCTGGAAGGAGGATGAAAGGGAAGACATTTTAGTACTTAGGCAGGAAATGATGAGAGGCTCATTTACAGACAAGAAGGAGGGAACAAGCACTCTGGGAATATGGCAGCATAGCCTTATTCCTTGACACCCTCCCACTCCCATCTCAATAACACAGAGAGTATATGGGGATGGGAAGTCTACCTGAGGCTTTAGGACCTAAGGAGACAGTATAGGAATAGAAGAGCACAAGCCAACTTCTGGACAAAATTATTTACAGCAATGAGCAGACCTAAGTATTAGTAGATTTGGGGAAGTCTGAAGACAGAATCAATCCCATAGCTTATTGGGAGATTATAATCATTTGGCCAGGTAATCCCATGCATCCTCACAGACATATGGAATCTACTTGAAATTTCCAGCCCTGAGAGATCCCCAGTCCTTCTTATGCTGCCATCCTGGTGAGGAAGCATCTTCCTTACCCCTCACTTCATGGATGTCTACCATTGCCCAAGACCCTTCTAATAATCTGACATATCCAGAAGCAATGGGGACCAACACCAATGGACATTGGTAGGAAAAGAAGGGTCAGGTATCACCCAAAGGGTCTCAGGAGCTTGAAAGAGGGACTTGAATCAAATAAACTCAGCAGCTTGTTTACAGAGAAGGTTTGGTAAAGAAACAGAGGTGAATTTTATAAATGATTGTAAGGAGAATTATTGAGGGGGTATAAGAAGCTATTGTGAAAGATCAATTGAAGAGAAAAAAGGATTTCTTGAAATAAAATTTAATTTTGGACTTTAAAGTCCAACAGATCACCTGAATAATAGAACAGAAACTGCTGAAATATTGAACATAGATCTAGATCAAATGAAGGAACATATTCAGGATGAAAACATAAATAAAGGCCAGGTGTGGCAGCTCATGCCTGGAATCTCAGCACTTTGGGAGGCCGAGGTAAGCAGATACTTGAGGTAAGGAGTTCAAGACCAGCCTGGGCAACATAGCAAAACTCCATCTCTACTAAAAATACAAAAATTAGTCGGGCATGGTGGTACATGCTTGTAATCCCAGCTGCTCAGGTGGCTGAGGCAGGGGAATTGCTTGAACCCGGGAGGCAGAGGTTGCAGTGAGCCGAGATCGCACCACTGCACTCTAGCCTTGGTGACAGAAGATCTCAAAAATAAATAAATAAATAAATAAAAAATAAATAAAATGAAACTGCAAGTTAAACAATGTACTATAGAAGACCTAATATGGCTAAAATAAGAGTTTCAAAGAAGAAACAATAAAAAATTATTTTCTGAGGAAAACTGAAGTGGAGACAGATTCAGGAAACATTTAGGAAATGAATACAATAAGACCCTTTGATATTATTTAATTACATTTTCAGAAACAGCTACAATCTCTCTAATTAATTTTTGTATTTCCCAAAAGTTTATTTAAAAGCTCTAATACTTTAGATTAATTTTATTTTAGGAATAAGTCTGAGATAATATTAATGAATTAAAAACCTATCAAACAGAGTTGCTTTCTAGAAAGTAAGAGATAAAATTACTCTAAATATTTCTAGCATTGTGCACAGAAGATATAAACAGTTATATATCTTCGTACATGACCCAGATGTTTTTCCTCTTCCACCTCCCATCCAGTTTTCCATAATGTCTGATAATTTGCCATTAGAAATGCACTCCTTTAGGGGTGAGAGCTAAACCAAACCAACCAAATAGGCCATGTTTGGCCAAGAGGACCTCAGAGAAACCTTAAAATAATAATAAAAAAAATCCACCTGAGTTCCCAACCATGATGGGTTGGTAAGTCAGATGCCTCATTATATCCCCTTCCTTTTGCTGTTTAGACACAACAGCTGATAGCATTAATGTTAAAACAGAGATCATAAGACTGACAGAATAGACTGTTTATGGCAATAAGATTCCAAATTGTAAACAAGAGCTATGGCCATGCCAAGTAAGGGTTAAGTCGCACACTTTACACTTAACAAACAAACCATGTTCTCATTCCCACAGGGTTTCTTCTTCCTCTTTCTCCAGCAGCTAAACAACACTAGCTTTGAGATAAGTGATGTTGAAGCAGTTGCAGCTCCCTAGCCATCAGACACTGAATAACTGAGCCCCACCTGTTACACAAGCCACAGTGCCAGCTTTGACTGGACAAGAGACTGATTTCTGTAACTTTCTCCTGATAAGAGACCACCAACCATGGACTAGTTCTGGCTGGTTTTACAGAGGATGCACATTTGAGTGCCTTCCTGTCCCTTCTTCACCTAATTGTATACATTTAAATGTTAAATCTCCATCCCAACGGACCTGTGGGACGCATGTAACATGCATGTTTGCCTATTATGCATGCTTACGCCCTTTCATGAATATTCATAGCTCTTCCTATGTCCTGTTGAATATGTATGCTTTGCCAACCCCTTCAGCTTAAATTCTTGTGTTACTCTTCCCTCTGTTGAAGGGCTTGCTTTAGGTTTTTTCCGGTGGCAGGGTGCCCTTCCTGCCTGCAGGTTGTAATTCCATTCTTAAGAAATAAAACTCACCTTTGGCCGGGCGCAGTGGCTCACGCTTGTAATCTCAGCACTTTGGGAGGCCGAGGCGGGCGGATCACGAGGTCAGGAGATCGAGACCACGGTGAAACCCCGTCTCCACTAAAAATGCAAAAAAATTGGCCAGGCGTGGTGGCGGGCGCCTGTAGTCCCAGCTACTTGGAGAGGCTGAGGCAGGAGAATGGCGTGAACCCGGGAGGCGGAGCTTGCAGTGAGCCGAGATTGCGCCACTGCACTCCAGCCTGGGCGACAGAGCGAGACTCTGTCTCAAAAAAATAAAAAGAAATAAAACTCACCTTTCTAAATTTATAAATTGTGTGATTTAAGTTAAGAGGGGTAAGGCAGTATATTTCCAGAAGACTGCCAACATAAAATTTTAATTCAATTGCCCATTGACATAGTCAATGTTAATTTGTTATCACTTATTAGTTAATTTGTTAGCTGAAGGGAATGTAATAAGACCAAGTTGCTTGTAAAGGGTAACGGGTAAGCTGGATTAGATTATTAGGGAGGCCAGTCCTAGGTGAGAGGTTTCATTAGGTTTTCAGTGAGCAGCATATGAGCCTGGACCTGAGATCAGAAGAGGTGGGAACAGACAGAAAAAGAAGAGTGATCAAAGGAGAGGTGGTAAGTACAAAAGACAAAGCCCACCAGTTTCATAAAGTTGCTCGGGCTGACTCCATTTCCAGGGTGAGATATTTTCACAGACTTATTACTTATGATTATACACATTTTAAAAATTGTTGTTAGCATGAGGGGCTGCATATATATTTTATAATACCCACACTTATAAATTAGTTGCAACTGGCTTCAGATTTAGCAAGTATATCATACGGGGTCCTGGCAGGAAATAGGTGGCAAATCCAAGGGATTTAACTGAAAAGACTTTAATTTGAAGAGTTGCGGTCAGGGTTAAGCAAACTAAGAACGGATGGTAAGGAACCCAGGGGCCAGCAAAAGTGGGATGGCTTTCCCACACTGCAGTAGGTTGATTAATGCCCTCCACCATCAAGGAATCCATATCCTAAGCCCCAGACTCTGTGAATATGTTACCTTACATGGCAAAACGGACTTTCCATATGTAATCAAGTTAAGGATCTGGAGATGCAGAGATGATCCTGGATAGTCTGGGTGGGCCCAATGTAATCACAAGGGTTCTTATCATAAGAGGGAGATATTAGCTGGGCACGGTGGCTCACGCCTGTAATCCCAGCACTTTGTGAGGCCAAGGCGGGCGGATCATGAGGTCGGGAGATCGAGACCATCCTGGCTAACACAGTGAAACCCCATCTCTACTAAAAATACAAAAAATTAGCCGGGCGTAGTGGCGGGCACCTGTAGTCCCAGCTACTCGGGAGGCTGAGGCAGGAGAATGGTGTGAACCTGGGAGGAGGAGCTTGCAGTGAGCCAAGATTGTGCCACTGCACTCCAGCCTGGGCTACAGAGCAAGACTCTGTCTCAAAAAAAAAAAAAAAAGAAAAGAAAAGAAAAGAAAAAGAAAAAAAGAGATATTAGAGTTAGAGTCAGAAAGAAGCTGTGAGGACAGAATCAGAGGTCAGAGACTGGAGTGATGAGGTTTGGAGATGAAGGAACCAAGGAATTTAGGTGACCTCTAGAAGATGGATCCTCTCTGGAGTTCAGCAAAGTGAAACGTCTGTCATAATAATAACGAATGACTTCCTTTTTCATTTTCATTCATGTAGTGAAGTTTTCTAAAGGCTGCATCATGTGCAATATTGTAACAGAGTAAGTGCAGGACTGAATGTGACTCTATCAGGCCAATAGTAGAGATGTGAAAAAATGTAAAACAGTGGCACTTTTCTCCCTACTTTTTTTTTGAAAATCTGTTTTTTAACAAAATAATTTTATAAAAGTATTATGAATTATTTATAAAATTATATTAACATTATGTTAACATGCTAATATGGTAAAATTTTCTGCTTGGATTTTGAATACACCAAATATTTATAAATATAACTCACACAAATAAAGCCTCTTTGGTAGTCTCAATAATTTTGAAGAATGTAAAAAGTTTGAAAATTGCTGATCTAGCAAATGACTGAACATGAACAGCTATAGTATTTGTACGTGCCCAGCAGTGCAGCAATTCCTTATCCTTCTCATATCTGCACTTTAATTTTCCTTTGACAAATATCTCTCCCTCCTCTCAGCCCATGACATGAGGTTCACATGGGGTTAACTTAATTCCCTGGTTCAAAGGAAAGGCATTCAATTCAGACTTGTATCCAACAATTCCTGAAGCTAGACTTAGCCCTATTTTTCAATAACATGAACCAATCAATTTTCACATGAGTCCAAAAGAATTCTATGTTAATACACTAAGGTACTAGGAAATATAGTTTGAGAAATGTTGATCTAAACATTGTGTTATTTATAGTGGTGTATTGACATAAACTTTGAATCTTCAATTATGTTCTGGGGTCTTGGCATCTCTTAATACCTATTAGCTTACAAGGCTTTCACTCAACTATTTTATAATTTTGATAATGAATTAATTGACTAGCCGATTTATTGTTAAAATAAATATATTAATGAATTTATGATAAATAAGGCAGATAAATAAGACATGCAATTGGGAAGACATGTTAAACAAATCGTTATAATAATACAATCACTCTCAGCTTAGGATAGCTCCTGGCCACTTTCTCTCTGGGTGGTTTTTACTCTGGGAGTAGTTTAAATCATTATCTAGTAGTAGTTTAAATCATTATCTTTGCCTAAGAGCTTTCTCTGACTCCCCACATTTGCATTGTACTAAGAGCTTTCTCTGACTCCCCACATAGGTCTAGACCCTAGTATTATTATAAGATTCTCATTGTACTTGCACTTTGCCTTCAAAGTACTAATCACAATTTTATTAGTGATTTGTGTGATGATTTGTTGAATCTTTTTTTTTCCCACTAGGGTGTAAGCCCCATGTTCTATCTTGATCACCATGTTTCTAACCCAGTGCTAGCATATAGTGGGTTCTCACTAATATATCTGTAGAGTAAATGAAGAAATGCATGAGTGACATGACAGGAGAATTTAAGGATGCCACGGGAGCATAAAACAGAGGGAGCCACCTGGGTGAGTAGAGCTGAGAAAGACTTCTGGAGAAGCGACATTTGAGCTGAGAAAGGAAAGACAAGTGGGAGAGTCCTCCAGGTGTAGACGTTGGAGAGATGAGCACTCCAGTTAGGTAGCATTTGAAGCTGATGTAGAAAAGGAGTCTTGAGCCAGCTTGTGAAAGACTATTGGAGAGTTTTTTTTATTTGTATCTTTTTTTAAAATTTTTGAGACAGAATCTTGCTCTGTCTCCCAGGCTGGAGTGCAGTGGCATGATCGTGGCTTACTGCAGCTTCGACCTCCTGGGCTCAAACAATCCACCTATCTCAGCCTTCTGAGTAACTGGGACCAGAGATGTGCACCAAAATGCCTGGCTAATTTGTTCATTTTTTGTAAAGATAGGGTCTCCCTATGTTCCCCAGGCTATTCTCCATCTCCTGGGCTCCAATGATCCTCACGCCTCGGCCACCCAAAGCACTGGGATTATAGAAGTGAGCCACTGTGCCTGGCCTATTGAAGGTTTTTAGTCTTCAGGGTTTCAACTTTATACCAACAACACTTAGAAGCCATCAAAGAATTGCAGGTATGGAAATGACATATGCTTTTGCTTTTAAAGGAAAATCCTGATCAGTATGCACAGAATCCTTCAGGGGGCAAGTGTGATGCATTCTGATGAGATATAGCATGGCTTAGACTGGGAGACTGGCAGAAGCTTTGAAGATTCCTTTGCTCAAATTTTATTCAGCAAGTATTTACCATGCACCTACTATAGCAGAAAACATTTTTAGGAAATGGTGAATGTTACAGAGGTGAATAATACAGCAGGAGTCTTTAAACATATGGAATTTATCTATTAATTGGGGAGTGAATGTTGACAAAGGAATAAGTAAATACACAGGCAAGAAAGATACATTACCTGTGAAAGAGCAGCAGGTAGACTGACAGTGGAGTATCTAATACAGGCTATGGAAGCCAGAATACAGTGGGATGACATTTTTGGAGTACTAGTAGAAATGTCATATGAAGAACTCTGTAGGAATGTAACATATGGTCCCACATAGGAAGCTCCTGGGTCAAGTATATCTGAACATAATTCAGGGATTTGAGGGACTTTCTTGTAACCTGAGGATCAAGATGTCAAGGAATTAAAAACATGTGTAAAATATTGTTGTATAAAATCCCATTAAGAAGGATGGAAGACACTATAGTAAAATCATCGTGGGTTTAGTTGTTATAACACATTTTAAAAATCTTTGATCCCAATAAATATTTATAAGAAAGAAGAAATATGGAATTATTTCCTGAGTCAAGGAGCAGGGAGAGAATGAGGAAGAAGAGGAGGAGGAGGAGGAGGAGGAGGGGGAGGAGGAGACAATAAACCTACTTCCCAAAGTTAACAAACAAAAAGTAGGAAGAGGCCAAAGACTACAAGGAGTAGAATTAATGTCAATTGTTTCTATGTTTGAGTTTGAAAATTTTTTGTCCCTTCTCCACCAACCTATATATTGATACACATATAAATGCTAAAGGCATTTTTGAATTTGAACACATTATTTTCTTTGTATGGGTGCCTTTAAAAAAAATCCAACCTGGTCACTCTTCTTCAACATTTACTGAGTTCTAAGTGTTCAATTTAGAACACATGCTTTAATAACTCAGAGACCTGTCATTTGTCACAAATCTTGCCTAGAGAAGTACTCATTAGCGAATTAGGCAGAAAGAGGATGCAAAATAAAAAGGCACAGTAGTCCCTTGATATCCATGGAAGACTGGTTCCAGGACACCACCAAACCCCTCCCTGCAAATACCAAAATCCATGGATGTTCAAGTTTCTTAACATATCATGGCATAGTATTTGCATTTAACCTACACACATCCTCCTGTATACTTGAAATTATCTCTAGATTATTTATAATACTTAATACAATGTAAATGCTATGTAACTAGTTGTGTATCACTTAGGAAATGATCACAAGAAAAAAAGTCTACAGATGTTTAGTCCAGACACAGCCATCCATTTTTTTTCAAATATTTTTGATCCGTGGTTCATTGCATCCACAGATGTGGAACCCATGGATACTGTGGGCTGACTGTATTAATAAAAATGTGGAAACATCCTAAGTTTCATGGGTGTTTAAATTGGTCAGCAACTTCCTTCTGAAGAAGTATCAGAATTTGTGAGCAATGTTAATATTTTTGTTATCTCACTAAGGGCCACAGTTCTGAATAGAGGTTTTTAAAAAACCCTAGCAAGGTTTCTTTAGCAATGAAACTAACATTTAACTATATCATCAGCTTCATGTTACATCTCTTTCCTGATGGTTGGGTGAGCCCTCCTCGGATGCTTGCTTCTGGCTACACGCCCCTTTACCCTTTTCTCTGCACTGTTTTCATCTTTATAAAGTCAGAGTTGGTGTCTATAGGCTCTCTACTGCCACATCCATGACCTGCCTCACTCAATGTCACCTTCAAGATGCAGAAATAGGGATTTGGGAAGGGGATTCTGAAATTTTCGAAGTCTTCCAAAATACTTTGAGAAACTATATTTGGAAGCACTTTGGGGGGAGAGGTTGGACAGAAAGGGTCTTCAGAGATCATCAAATTCAACTTTCTAAATCCTAAGGAGGAAACCGAGACTCCAGGATGTGAAGTCCCTTCTCTACCAAACTAGAATCGATGCAGGAGGAATGTCTGAGGTGCAATCCTTATCCTTTAGCAAAGGTCTCCTCTGCATCTTCCTTAGCCCATCTCTTGGACCTCCAGAAAGACAGCTGAGGATGGTAAGGGGAGTCTGGAACCACTGGAGTCGCCCACAGCCTCCTCCTGGGAGGGCCCCCATGAAGGAGGCCCTTCAGTGAGAGACTGAGAGAGAGGGAGGGCGAAAGGAAGGAAGGGGAGCCAGAGGTGGGAGTGGAAGAGGCAGCCTCGCCTGGGGCTGATTGGCTCCCGAGGCCAGGGCTCTCCAAGCGGTTTATAAGAGTTGGGGCTGCCGGGCGCCCTGCCCGCTCGCCCGCGCGCCCCAGGAGCCAAAGCCGGGCTCCAAGTCGGCGCCCCACGTCGAGGCTCCGCCGCAGCCTCCGGAGTTGGCCGCAGACAAGAAGGGGAGGGAGCGGGAGAGGGAGGAGAGCGCCGGAGCGAGAGGGCCCAGCGCCATGCGCCGGGCCAGCAGAGACTACACCAAGTACCTGCGTGGCTCGGAGGAGATGGGCGGCGGCCCCGGAGCCCCGCACGAGGGCCCCCTGCACGCCCCGCCGCCGCCTGCGCCGCACCAGCCCCCCGCCGCCTCCCGCTCCATGTTCGTGGCCCTCCTGGGGCTGGGGCTGGGCCAGGTCGTCTGCAGCGTCGCCCTGTTCCTCTATTTCAGAGCGCAGGTGAGTGGCCACCTTCCCAGGGGCGCGCGGCGGGGAGCGCCCATCTCCTTCCCCCGCACTTGGAAACTGAGTCTGGCCGCAGGGCTGGGCCCCCCAGAGCTTGCATATTCCGGAAGGGAAAGTGACTCTGAGAGAGGAAGTGTCGAGTTTGGGGACAACCTGGCGCGGGGCTGTCGGGCGCACCCTGCTCTCTCTCCGCGCACGCACCCCAGCTCCTCGGTGCGCCGGGGGCGGACTCCCCTGGCTGGACGATGGGTTTGAATCTCACCCCGTCCCTACGCTGGGAAACAGCACTGGACTCTCACCTCTTCTGGTAGTGATTGCATACTTTTTCTCCCTGTCATTTCTCACTTGAAGTTAAGAATCAACTTCTGTTCACATAGGAAAAAAGTTGAGCGCCTTCACTTGGGCATCTACCTTTCCCTTCCCGCCCACCACCCGGCGGGTTTCGGTTCCTGCGCCTGGCTGCTCTGCAGGTGTGCTGGGGCCACAGTGCTTGAGGCTGCGCGGAGCGGGAGGTCGCGGTGCTTGTGCCCAGGTCGCCCAGTGGGTGGGCAGAATGACACGGCGCGACCAGAGAGGCGCGGGCTCGGGTTGGGGGCTCTGCGGCTGTGGCGCTGTCCTGTGGGGGTGAAGGAAGAGGGACAGCCCCACGTGCCTGCTAGGGATGTGGGCGGAGGAAGGAAGCGAGGTGTGTGTGATGGCACAGTGTTACTACAGTCTAGCAAATAACCAACCTTCGAAAAGATGAAGAGGTTCTTTGCACGACGGCTAGGAACTGCAGAGAGATAGTAGGAAGGAAGGGGTAAATTTGTAATATTATGCTTTCTGGTGGTTTATGCTCTTGTGTTTTCTTGGAAATTGCAGTGCAGTTGGTTGGATTCATTCAAATATTCTTGTCTGGTGCTGTGAACTCTTTCTCAGAGGAAGTGGGGGGCTGACTGTGCATTTTTTTTTTATGGGAAAAGAAAGTTGGGTTTGGACTACATTCGTTTTCAGATTCAAAGGTGATTACTAAACCAAACGGGATGCATCAAAACATGGCATTGCTTGGATTGTATGGTTTTTTGACATGTGCCAATGTCTCGAACTCCATTACTTTTGATCATAGGCTTTTTGTTAAGTATTCATTATCCGCTAGTTTGCATTTTCTAGAACTAGTGTGATTACCTACTTAGAGTGGAAATGCAATGAGCCACACTTCAGAAAATCTGCATTAAATATAATCTACCCATTGAGAGTTTTGTTTTTTCTAAAAAGACAACTTTTGAGTGGTTTGCTTGCAACACAGATAACAAATCTATATGAAAGTGACTAAACGTCTTTCTTTCATTGGAGTGTGTTGCAATAAGAATGGCTTACCCATTTTCTCATCCAGCATTTTGTTAATAACCCCCATTTAGTGCTTGTGCATGGAGTGCCAGCATTGTGCATGGCACCATCACCTGCGATGGAATGAGTTAAGAATTATTTATTCAACACACAGTGTCCACTTACTATGGGCATGGAGCCAGATAACAGAGTGGCCTAATAAAACCATTAAAATTCTTAGTCAAACAAAAGAGCAACAGTCAGAAAAGGGATCAAAGATGCAGTAGTTCTCCACTGTTCATCTTTTCTGACACCTTCGGGATATGGCATTTTCATTGCCATAATAGTGAAGAGAGTGTCCAATGTTGAAAGAGCAGTAGGCAATGAAGGAGTTCTAGGAACCGTGAACAGCTTGGCTTGGCAGGAGCTGTGGAAATCGGTGGCATGGCTGTGTAGGAAAGAGTGACCTGCTGGGCTCTTGTTAGAGTTGTTCAGCTTTTCCCTAGGAATTCTCAGTGGTCCCCGTGGGCGAGGAGTCAGGGCTTTCGGTGATCTCCCATCATTCTTTAGTAGTGTTGATGCTGTATGGATAATAGTGAAACACTCAGAACCCCTTTTCAAAGTAAACATGTGAGTTAGTAAGTCTAGCCAGAAAATATTCCTTTGGAGAAGTTAATGTCATCAGACTTCTGGGTACGGTTTTCTTAAATACCATGAAAATTCGGTTCCTTTGACTTGTGCAAAATAATTTAGCTATTACTCCGAACCCAATTTTGTACTGCATTTTAAAAAGGCTATCTCCTTCAGTAAAGAAAAAATATTAGGAACAATGTGTTCATATGAATATACCACTGGATCGGGATACATTTTACTGGATATTGTGTCTACAATTGTTACCCAAAGGAGTCCTAATCATTTTGAGATACATTCTGAAATATTTACAAATAAAACTGCTTTGGTGTCTGGAATTTGTTTCAAAATAATTTCTGGTTGCTTACAGATGAAAAAAGATTTGCCATACATTGGTAATAGCTGAAGGGCTGATGCGTGCCAGGTGGTTCACTCTGTAATTCTTTCCCCTTTTATGTGTGTTAGAGACCTTCTTTCAAAGTCTTAGCTAAGAGAATAGTCTCCATTTGACCTGCCGCTGATTTAACATTTTCACTTTTATCAGCTCTTTTGGATTGGAACTTGGTACCAAATAAATCACAGTAGTTTTTTGATTTCCACTAAGGTTGTGAATCAACTATTTGAGGTTTCTAAATGCATTTGAATGAGAACAAAGTATCTAGTAACATGTTTGTAGTTTACAGTTAAAAATGACGAATTAGTTTTATTGTTTTTGTTTAAAGGTGGAGAAAAGAAGGTATGCAAGTCCTCAAGGAAAAGCAGTTTGAGGTTTTAAATGCATTTAGAAGAATGCCCAGAATAGTGTAAAAATTATGGTGACTATTAAAAAATTTTGTTTTCTTAAATGTCTGAATAGATAAAATTGAATCAGCCTCCTAAATGTTTGCAGATTGCATGTGCCTGGATGTAAAAAATACATATCTACTAGATCCAGTGTAGCTTGGCTTTTCCCCCACCACCCTGCCAAAGAGAAAATAGTGTGTGGCTTCTGCTATATATTTACCACATAGTATTCATACTTTGGTTTACAAAGAAAAAAAAATAACCCTTTCAAAAAGTTGCTCTGTGTGTGTGTGTGTGTGTGTGTCTTTAACATCCATATAACCATATTCAAAGCTTAGGGTTTAGCTATAAAGATAAGCTTTTCAGAAAACTCAAGATGTTTTGCCCTTTTAACTTCTTCCCTCAGTCCCCCAATATGCACAAACCAACCTCACTGGTTGTTTGTTTCCCAGGACAGCAGTCACTACTGAAAATCTGATGTAGAGGTGTGCACTGCCTGTTTGAAAACACAGATAATGAAACACAAACGTCAAGCATCCTGCCTCATTTAACCCTACAAATGATTAAGTTTCAAGGAAGTTAAAAAAAATGAGACAGTGTATTTCATAGGCACCACATTATCTGACAAATGCATTTTAACAGTCTATTTGAAGTCAGATATTCAAGATTTACATAATGTTTTCAGACATGTCTAAGTACAACGAATTCATTTGTTATTCAATTTACTGTGACTTTTGGTTGAATTTCTGTGTTCCTCAATGAAGTGTAAGTTCCATGAAGACAGGGACTGCTTGCTTTGCACACCACCTTATTCATAGCATCTGGCCCAGTGCCTGGCATGTCTAATTTACTGAAAAGCCTTTTCTAATGATTTGCAACACTACAGATATGTCCATTTCTGATTGTAATATGCAAATTATCAGATTAGTGGCTAAAATAGTATCATTTTTCAGTCATGCAATCCTCCAACCAGACTAACGTGTGCTAGTGGGTAGGTTGTTGGGTAGGTGAAACATTCATTCAGTCAGTTCGTGGGCATTTGCTGAGGGTCCAGCATCAGTCTGGCTCCCTTCCTGCTCTGCAGTTCCTTCAGCTTAGAGACCCTTATTTACCTGTGTGTGTGGCTGGCCTTGCACCCTGAACCTCTCCTCCTCCCTTTTCTCCTAGTCTCCATTTTCAGGAAAGGAGAGCTGCAAGGGCATTGGAATGAGAAAGACATGTGGTTGTAGGTTAAAAATAAATTTCTAATGTGTGATCCTTGAGAAAACAAAATAAATGAGTATATTAAAAGCAATTATGCCATGCATTCTTGATTTCTTTTGGGGAAAAAACAGTGGATGGGGTTTTATACATATTTTAGCTCTAATGCTGCCTTCCAAAACAGTGGTTCTCAACTGCACATTCAAAGTATTCGGGAAGAGGTTCAATGATTGGACCCTTCCCTTAGGGATGTTGATGAAATTGGCCAGTGAGGGGTGGGGTAGGAATGAGATGGGATCTGGGTGTGGGCATTTTTTTAAGAGAAAGGGGACAAAATCTTTGCATTGTACTTATTTGCTTCAAATCAGTAACCATTATTAACTGTTGCAGTATCTTTGTACTAATTGATGTTACTTGTGAAACAATTTTAAAATTGGTGTCAGGGAACTTTGGAATCGTTTTAATAGTAGAAAATCAATATTTTAAAGCATGACTTCTCAAACTTTAATGTGTGTAAGAATCACCTGGGATCTAGTTAAAATGCATATTCTTAGGCAGTATGCCAGGGTGAAGCCTGAAATTCTACATTTCTAGCAATCCCTCAGTGAGCCCACGATGCTACTCATTGGACTACCCTGAGTATCAAGAATATAGGGTTCAGGTGCGGTGGCTCATGCCTGTAATCCCAGCACTTTGGGAGCCAAGGAGGGAGGACCGCTTAAGCCCAAGGGTTCAAGACAAGCCTGGGCAACACAGCGAGACCCCATCTCTACCAAGAGAAAAAAAGAAAGAAAGAAATTAGCCAATTAGCCAAGCATGGTAGCCTGCACCTATAGTCCCAGCTACATGGAAGGCTGAGGAAGAAGGATTGCTTGAGCCCGGGGATTTTGAGGCTGAAGTGAGCTATGATTATGCCACTGCACTCTAGCCTGGGTAGGGGTGACAGAGCAAGACCCTGTCTTCAAAAAAAAAAAAAAAAAGGAAAGAAAAGGAGAAAGAAAAATAATAAAGGGGACTGCTGCTTCTCTTAGACAGCTCTTAGCTTGTCAGCAGGACTCCAGCTTAACCTAGGGTCCCCAGGCATTTCCCCACTAAGGCCACATTATTCCTTTGGCTCAACAGTTTTCTAATGATGCGTCATTTCAGGCCTTTGCATGATTCTTCTTTCCTGAGGTCTAAACCCAGTGACCCTTCCTATCCCTTCCTATCAGTTGCTTAGACTTTTCTGGTCTTGTGGGATACACACTGGCCTAAGTAAGCCTTTTTTTTTTTTTTTTTTTTGCTAAGTGTCTGATTGAAAACTTTCCTTGTATAAAAATTCACATATTATGACTTGTATTAATTATTCTAAAGAATATAGGAAAAATACAGATTGTACACAGTTTTGCTTCACGGTGGTATCTCTTCCATAATGATTATAGATAGTCCTTATATGTGCAAGACTGGAATAATAAAATTTGTATTAGTGAGTGTACATTTGTTAAAAGGCTGTCATTTCATTTTGAGAATCTCAGATATGGATAGGCTCTTTTTAGTTTATTTCTAATGGTTGGTTAATAAACTAACACATCATTCTGATTAATTTTTGAAAGAGAGAAAGAGAGACTTGTCATTAATTTGACTGAGCTTCGTAAACTTACATAGCTTTTCTTTTTCGCCTAGTTTGTACCTGCTAATAAGAAAATGCAGATGAAGTACCTTGAATATTTAACAAAGAGGACAAGTTAAATTCTCATTATTAAAACAGGTGATAGCTAATTATTGCTACCCTTTACTTCGCAGTTGAAACCACCACAAAGGCTTGGAAGGAACAGGCAGACAATTTTAAAGAGTAGTGATTAAAGATACTCTAATGCTGAACACCTATTCTTAACAGGCAATCAGCTAATTACTCAGTGGATATATTTTGGGTGGGAAAATTCCTTACATTACAGGAATCTTAGCATCCCTCCAGCACATGTCTGTAATATCTGTTCATGCAGCCTCTCCACCCTAATGTGATGACACCAAATATCACCTACACCCATTCCCAAACACCCGCTGACAGGTATACCATTCCAGCTTGAGAAACACTGATGAGAGAGTCAACAAAAAAGATACATGACACGTCTGACTTCAAGTTTTGTTTGGATGTAAAAAGTGGATTTTTCTCTCCCTTCTTTGGCTGATTAAGGAAAAAAGGCCAGGCAAACATGGTGGTTAAAGATGATGTTGATTTCGCCTGTTTTATGTAGGTTTCATGCTTTGAATTTCAAAGTGGGCTTCATAATCCCATCTAGCATGTTGCATATAGTTGATTTAAAGACAAAAAGCTTCCTCTGTCTTCAGTGACCACATGTGATTTCCTTGGTGCCCCTCCCCTCTATGAACACTTTCATGTTGTTAGACAATTTTGACAATTTCCCCTATGAATCATGCACATACGCTTCCGTCATTGTTAAAAGCCCATCGCAGTACTGACTGTGCCTTGTCCTGTGGATGATAGTCAGATATTCATTCAAATGAATTAGAAGTCAACGTTTTCACCATCTTGAGGTTCATTGTATTAACTATTAATTGTTGGGGACATAAAGACTCTTGCAAGTATGAATTTTTTGTTCTTAAGTCACACTATATTAAATAGCAGGATGATTAGTGATAAGCACTCTAATGTCCTTACTGTTTCTCCTCCTCAGATGGATCCTAATAGAATATCAGAAGATGGCACTCACTGCATTTATAGAATTTTGAGACTCCATGAAAATGCAGATTTTCAAGACACAACTCTGGAGAGTCAAGATGCAAAATTAATACCTGATTCATGTAGGAGAATTAAACAGGCCTTTCAAGGAGCTGTGCAAAAGGTAAGTCCACAATGAGCCTGATAAGTCAAGGGCCCTTGCTGACTCTACCAATACTGAAAATTAAAACTGGCTAAGTGCTGTTGACTCTGTTCTTTTTATTCTAATAATTTGTAAAAGAGCTACAGGGAATGCTTTAAAGAGATTAGCAGAATTCTTTTGAAGTTGGTAGTGATTGATTATGGCAACCAGGGACGTTCATGCAAATATTTTTTTCTTTATTTTCCTTTTTCTTTTAAAGAGGAGGGATTTAAATTCACACTTCTAAGAAAGACTAAGGTGGCTGTGGCCTGTCTATGAGTCAGTATGCTAGTTTGAATTCCCTGACCTAGAAACCATCTGCTCGGTTCACAGGACTTTCTGGTAGCTGTTTCCTTTCTGTTTGGCTTCGTAATGGCAGGGCCCCCTATTCCACATCTGTTGATCCAGGGCTCTGATGAGAAGCAGTTGTAACTCTTGGTCCTTTGCTGTCATCTGTGGTGAAGTAGGCAGAGCAGGAAACAATGTGAGACGGAGATTCTGTGTCCGTGTTCTCATTTTCTGGGAGAGCTGAGTGACGAGAAGAATTAGAGACCAATGACTTCTCCTACACCGACAGCCCCAGTTGGGAAACACTGTAATAACTGACAGTTTTACTTTCCTGGACAAAGCCACCTGAGAATTCTGCAGCCCAAGAGTTATTTTACTCACTGACTCCACCAAAACCCAGGTAGAACACAAACAGTGACCCCAGTGCAAAACCTGTGTGTGCGTTACATAACTGCATGCATGCATCCACTTATACATCCCAGCCTCTGTCTTGCAACTCCCTGGGTCTCTGGTCATTCCAGAGTAACTCTTGAAGTTCTCAAAGCCCTTACCTCTAAATTTAATTCTAATGTAGTTTATTTTTTAAAAATCCACATATAGTTATATAATTATTTAAAAAGAGGACATGTGTCAGAGGTAGAGGAAGGAAGATGTAGCTGTTTTGTAAAGCCAGCTAACAAAGGTAAACGTCTGTAATACCATCAGAGGTAGAGGAAGGAAGATGTAGCTGTTTTATAAAGCCAGCTAATGAAGGTAAACGTCTGTAACACCCTGATAGTTGAGATTTGCTGTATTTTATAGAATCTAAGATATCAATTTTCAGCCTACTTTGTTATTTCATGCATCACTAAGAAAGAAGAAACTGTTGATTAAAAAAATTAACATCGTCATCATAGGTTCAAGTTGCATCTTAATTCCAGAGATATCAAAACGTTAAAAATTGTGCATTATAGAATGCTTGAAGTGCCTATTAGTTTAATGTGTCTATAAGAAAACACATTGCTTATGAAAATTACTTTTTCATTATAATTAGTGTGTAGGTGTTTGGCTTCATGCAGAATAGATGTATATGTTTAAATTCAGTGATCTTTAATCTTACAGTGTAATTTTTGAGCTATAGCAACAGCAATTCTGTTAATGTATTCATTTTTATTGTTCTGTTTTATATTTCATTTTCATTTGTTTGCTTATTATCCCATTTGTGAAGCTTATCTCTTAAATATTGAGTAATCTGTCTATAAACAACCTATTCACATACACTAGGGGCAATCTACTAGTTCAAAATGGCATTTCATATTAAGGTAATTCTGGTTGGGCAAAAGATTGTGCCCTAATGTTCTATTTAGATTGACTCATGTTGTAACTCCTCAAAATGATGAGATAAACTTTTTATTTCATTGGTGTGCTGGTTCTTAAAATTTACCCTTTGAGTTTCTTATGGAAGAATAAGTATGGAAAATCAGCCAAGTTAATTCTGAAAATAAATAATATTACGAACAAGGGCAGGCACGGTGGCTCACATTTGTAATCCCAGCACTTTGGGAGGCCGAGATGGGAGGATCACGTGAGTCCAGGAGTTTGAGAACATGCTGGTCAACATAGTGAGACCTCTATCTCTACAAAAAGTAAAAAAAAATTAGCTGGGCATGGCAACCTGTGCCTGTAGTTGCAACTGCTCAGGAGACTGACGTGGGAGGACTGTTTGGGCCTGGGAGGTGGATGCTGCAGTGAGCTGCGATTGCACCAATGCACTCCAGCCTGGCAGCCTGGGTGACATAGCAAGACCCTGCAAAAAAAAAAAGGAAGGAAAGAAGGAAGGAAGGAAAAAGATTATTAACATTATTTATGAGACTGCAAGAGTGGTTCAATACCAACGGGTTAAAGAAAAAAATATATTATCATCTTATAGCTCCTGAAAAGTGATTGACAAAATTTTGCACTACTTCTGATGTTTAAAATCCATTAGAGGCCGGGCGCGGTGGCTCACGCCTGTGGTCCAGCACTTTGGGAGGCTGAGGCAGGTGGATCACGAGGTCAGGAGATCGAGACCATCCTGGCTAACACGGTGAAACTCCGTCTCTACTAAAAATACAAAAAAAAAAAAAAATTAGCCTGGCGAGGTGGTGGGCACCTGTAGTCCCAGCTACTCGGGAGGCTGAGGCAGGAGAATGGCGTGAACCCCAGGGGGCAGAGCCTGCAGTGAGCCGAGATTGCGCCACCGCACTCCAGCCTGGGCGACAGTGAGACTCTGTCTCAAAAAAAAAAAAAAAAAACCATTAGAAAACAGAACTGGATGGATTCTTGATGTTATTACAAATGTAATAACTTTTTACGTTTTTACATAAATGTAAAATTTTAAAATAACTTTTTACATTTAGTTTTAACTAAAAGTTACCTAATGATTAAACATAAGAGCATGTTTCTTAAAGTCAGGAACCTGACCAAGATGCCCACTGTCCCTACGTTATTTAACGTTGTTCTGAAGGTGCCAGCTAATGTAATTACACAAGAGAATGAAATAAGAAAATATATATAGAGAAAATACAGCAAAATTTGCATGTGATATGATTATATACTTAGGAAAATTCAAAAGAAGCTGAAATGCTACAAGCAGGATAAAATAAATCAGTTTGTAAAAATTAATAAGTAATAATCACTAGCTGTCCTTATTTCAAATAACTAGAAAACATGAGTGAAAGATTTCATTCATAATTTTTAAATGCTCTAAAAATAAATGTAACAAGAAATGTACAAGGCTTATAGGAATAAAACTAGAAACCTCTACAGAGGCATTTAAAATATGATTGGATAATGTAAAGACATACCTATGCACAGTCATCATAATTTTTGCAGTATAACTTGGGCCAAGGACAGCAGACAAATCCATGGAAGAGAACAAGCGGCTTACTGTGTGTCTCTCTGTGTGTGAATGTATGCGTGTATATAATTTAATATAATACATTACTTTAAATAAGTGAACATACATTATTATATGTATGTATTTAATATAATACATTACTTTAAATAAGTGAACATACTCTGAATTCTTAAAAAACATATTGTTAAAAAATATGTTTAAAAAAACTTTTTTTAGTAATTTCTCTTGTCCTAAGTAAAAATAAATCCCAGATTGAGAGAGTACTTGGTAGCCCATCGTTGCTCACTGGCAACGTGTCCCTTAACACTTAGTGTGGCTTCAGTGAACTTTTCTACCACCTCCTGCCTCATCAGAACATTATCCCACTTCCTTTGAGGTTTCTAAGTGACTCCTTAGGTAGTATGGAAAAGCAATTTGTATGTAAAGGTGTTAATGAGCAGTAACAGCAGAATTTTCACTATTTTAGGATCCTTTTGGAGACATGATGCCTCATTCCAAATGAATAACACTAATAATGAGAGACTGACTACTTGGCAAACCGTAAGGAGAAAGTTGGTGGTCAGGCAAGAATAATCAACCGTGCTTATTAAGGGCACATAGTCAATTATACTGATAGGTTATTGTGACTCACAGGATGAGTAGAACTTTATTTCATCAATTTCACATTCGCTTTTGTTTTGTTATAGGATCTTAGCCTTTTTGCATAGATAATAATATCAGACACAAGTAATCCTTTTTAAAGAATTGTAAATTAAAGCTGTTATACCAATGTGTGTTTGGAGGTAGAAGATGCCATTTCTTCCCCTTAGACAGGATCTTTAGGAAAGAGACAAGTTTTATTTATACCTTATCATTAGAATCAACCAGTGTTCATTAAGTACATATAATGTGCTAGGCACCTTGCCATGTCTTTCCCTATACCCAAGGATTTACCCTTCTCTTACTCTATTCAGATAATGATTTGCCAAATGTGTTATCCTTTGATGAGGATTATCAGTTAATGTGACATTCTACACATCTTGCCAAAATAATCAGATTTTTCATTTCTCTTGCCAATGCTAAAAATAGGATGGATGCATTAGGCATTCTTAAGTAAGTAGGTATCTTAGTTTTATTTCTAATATAGATATTGAGTGAACCCTTAAAACAAAATTACATGTGTGGCTGCAATCATTATTGGGAGATCAGCCCCTCCAGCGGTAACAGATACCAGACATAAGCACAATATCACATTATATGTGTGCGAAAAGTGGTGTTTACCCAACATGTCTTTGGTCAGACATGTAATGCTGTTTTTTTCCCCATTTTTGTTTGTGGCTGGGTTTTCTTGGCTTCCCCCACCTCCTTTAGCACAGAACTCTGAAAGCCTCTAAGTGATCCAACCCTACCAACCACAATTTATAAAGTCTATCATAACAGTCTATGACAATAAAAAAAACACTAGTACAAATATGGTGTCTGATTTATAAAGTGATTCTTGTTTCCAGTTTTGGCAGCCTCCCTGCTTCTGCCAGCTGGTGGGTGAGGAAGGAGTGAGCTCAGATCCAAATGAGGACTCCCAAAATGGCAGACAGGACACTCAGCCCATAGACTCCCTGGCCAGACTGGGTGGAAAGCCATCTGTTTATGCACTTACTATACATTCTGAGCACTTGAGCTGTGACTGCAGTTGACTTTAGTGTGCTGGCTTGTTAGTTTTACATTGGGTACCTGTTTGCAGATACGTTCCTGAAACTTACTTGCAAAGGTAATTTGAAAGAATAATGTGCAGGAGAAAAGTCAATAAACAAATTGCACAAACCACTTTCTTCGCCAAAATGGGATATTCAGTGCATTCAAGATGATCCCCTGGGATGTGGGAAAGCAGCATAGGGATTTTCTGTATATGTATTTTTTAATATTAGCTTTTAAAAGCTGTGCTTTAGTAAATATTTTGGAATGTACAAATATATGGGAGTGATTTTATTTAATATTTAAATAAATAAATATGTACGTTTGAGAGCATGAAAAATTTTTTCCCTGATGGAGCTGCACAGGCAGCCATTTTTAAAGATCATGGAGTGAAGCTGCAAGCTCCATCGGGACAAGGGCCGCAGCCATTTTGTGCACATCTGAATATATCACACTTAATTTATTCTCAGGAATGAATGGAGAAAAGCAGGAACAAATGATCAATGACTTATTGAACTCTGTAAACTAATATTTTACATCAACCAACTCATAAAGCCATTCAGAATGTTATAAGCCTTGTTCTTATTTATACTATGCTGTCTTACCAGTCCTACAATTGATAATTAGGAATATTATAGCCTGAGGCAGTAATGCTTCAGTACAATAATAACACAGGTTTATTTTTGTTAGAAGTTACCCCCAGCTGGCCCTCTCACATCAGTCACATTTTCATCAGGCTTCTTTGCCCTGCATAACCTGACTGCTATGTAGAGGTGGGCTTATAATGTGAACTAAAAACATGATTCTAGCTCCATATATGAGTTAAATTTTATAAAACTCTCTAACTTCCCTCCAGAATATGAAAAGCCAATGGTATTGTAATGACTGCCCATAAGTTATGTTGTTGTCATATCCTTGACAAACCATTCCCTGGAGTATAAGCTTTTGAGTCTCTAAAGACTTAACTGGAGGACAGGAAGTAAGACCAGGGAGCCGTAATTATTAAACAATTCATTCTTACCTGAAATTCTTTTTTATTCCCTTGGGATCAGGTACCTATTTGGCCTCATCTTCAGAATTCATAATGTAGAATTCAGAATTCACAATATCCTCTGATATTAAGATTAATATATCCAAAGATTTGTAGCACTTTGATCCTCAATGAAGTATTTGCTGTTATTTGGTATAGTCTGAGCTGGGTAACAAAGAGACCCATCCATTCAGTGAACTAACTAGGAAACTTTTTCCCTCTCACATAACAATCTAGACATGAGTCATCCAGGACCAGTAGGGATGCTCCTCTGTCCTCAGCATGAACCTTCCATCTCTGTTTCTAAGTTGGCTTCTCCATTTGCTGTTATTTCTAGATAGGGGAAGGGTAAAATAAAACTGAAGACAGTACCTGGGAGTGGAGACATCACTTCCAATAGCATCATATCGGCGGGAAGTTACTCATAAACCACATCTTGCTGCAAGGGAGGCCAGACAAGGTAGTCTCTAACTGAGCAGCCATTTTTCCACAAAGCTTGAGGAAGGGAGTTGACTATAACTAATAGGCAAAAAGGAGTGGAAGGAGATGAGGAGACAATGAGCAGTCTCTGACATTCACTAAACCCCGTTTAGGTAGGAAGGAGGACTCACCATATATGAGCAAGAGTTAACTCTGAGAATACATAAGTCTATTAAAAATTTTAATGGTCAAGATTGTATTTTCAAAAGGTTAAAATACTTTGGGATTATTTAGATTGCAAGAGAGAATGAGAGAAATTTGAAAGTAGATTCAATAGCACTCATCTTTTTGAGGAAGTTTCAAAGGTCTGTTTAGAGATTGCATCTGTGATTGTTGAATAAACCTTGATTGTCACCTGCACAGCTTTTGCTAGGTTTTGTAGATTAAAAAGAGCATTAATTAAAAACTAGAAAGTTCATCAGATTAAGTGATTGTGTTTTCTATATATGGGAAACAGATCCCCTTGAATTGCAATCTCCATTATTATAAGGAGCCCATTCCTATTTTTAAACTAATGTAAATAAGAAATCAATTGAAGTTTAAATAGATTGTAACTGCTTGTGAAATTGTAATCATTGAAGTTGTTATATGCCATTATTTCTCATTTGCCTATTAGTTAAAAAAAGGAGAGGAGGGATTAAACCCCATTCATTGCCTCTTTGCCTTTGTATACAAGAGTATGTGTCTGAAGAAAGTTTCTCATAAACCCACAAGGGTACTTGGGTTTTGGAGCACTCATGTTCCCAAGTCAAGATGTTAGTCATGTAGTGGTTTTCCAATAGGATTTCATCTCTGTTTGCCATAATAGTTTTGGAAACTGCAATTCAACCCCAATCACATTTAGCGTTTATAAAAGCTGTCTTTATGGGAAAGCTGAAGTAAGACCCACAGAGTTTTCCTACAAAACCAAGGCCATCTATTGCCTTTAGCTCAACAATAAGTTATTGGCTTTGTACTCAATTTCAGGGGAGACCCAGGGAAGAAGGTAGGAAGCAGGAGGGTTTGCAAGAGGAAAATAACCGTGAGTTATGTCAGAGGTGGGCTTTTTTTTTTGTGCTACAAGTACCCCAGGATGGAAGAAAAGATATTCTGCATGACATCTTTAAAGAAACAGAGAGCTGGAAGGACATGCTTGAAAGAGGAGCCTTCATTATGTGGCCTGGGATCTTGGGCTAACCTTCCAGAAGTGGATGAAACTGAGGGTCCTTAGTTGGCGAGCATGACAGCAAGGGATAGATTGGATTGTTCTACCAGCAGCGGCAGGAGAGGTACAGCCTGTGTAATTGAAGAGCGGGATGTGCCTTAGAGCAGTGTTTCCAAACCTGCTGGATCTTAAGACTCAGTTGGGGCACTTGTTTTAAAAAGAGAAGGGAAAAGTCCTCCAGATCTATCAGTGGTGACTCTGATTTGGTAGTTCAGGGGTGGACTCTGTGATTTCTTCAAAGCATCCTAGGAAGAGGTGAGAGCCACTGGTGAACAGGGAAGCCATGGTGAATGAAGTGACTATATTTGAGAAGGAGGGTGAAGCCTGTGCGGTATGAAAGAGGTGGGTCCCGGAAATTGTCAAGAGCTGTCTGTTTCTGAGATGACCAGACAACATATGCTTGCTCGAACTTTTGGAAGTTCAGGGTGTGGGGGAGTTCCATCCTCACTTAGCTTGTGCATCACTAGGCTGCTGCCCCTGTCCTCAGTCTTTGCCCTTCAAGAACACTAGGTAGTGGTGGTGGTGGTACCAGTAAAAATAATCATCATAATGATAAACCCTAAGGCTCATATTCATCAAAAAGTTTGAAAGCACTCAGAACTCTTCTCTTCAGTGCCTGTGGCTGCTTCTCATTTGATCTAGTTTTTCATGGTGAATGAAAATACCACTATCTCCACCACCCCAAACTGGAAGTCAGAAGATGGTCTTATCCTTTTACTCACCCACTCTTCACCTCTCCCCCATCCTGTGAATTCCTTACAAAACCTTCAACTATTGTCTCTACTCTGCTCACTGTGGTGGTCACACGAACAGAGGTCATCATCCTCTCTTGCCTGCATCCTTGTATCTGGCCACCCCCTCCTGGTGTCACTACCACTGGCCCATCCTTTCCATAGCTGAGGGACTTCGAAAATGCACGTCTGAACAGGTCATTTCTTTTCCTGCTTAAAGCATCCCTCAGTAGATCGCTGTGGTTGTCAGGATGAAGTCTGAGCTACTGAACATGTAACAAAAAGTCCTCTGTATTCTGGAAAGCCTCGTTCCAGCCCCTGCCTCTTCAGGCTCGTTACCTTGAATGCTCCATGTCATCGCCTCCATTGCAACTTGTACTCCACGGCCTCACCACACTATGGTGCTGAACTCTCCTGACCTAGCCATACCCTTTCGCCTCTCTGCCTCTCTGCTATAATCAGCAAGTGCAGAGAGGGCAAAGGACATGTCTGTCATGCAAACAGTGTCCTCAGAAACCCACAGGACGCCTGACACCTAGCCTCCATCAGTAAACTTTGCTGAATGGATGAATGAATGAATGAATGAATGATGAGTCTTTGTGCACAGTCCTTTGTATGCCACTCCACACCCTTCTTTGTGTAGTCGGTTTTCTAATTGTCTTTTAAAATCCAACTCAGGCATTACTTCCTGGAGGAGGAACCCACAGATGCCTGTCCACCCACCTGTGGGGTTAGGTGCCCCTCCTGGGCCCACACGGGGCTTCCTATAACAGCAGTAACCACACGGACCTGGGGTGAACTGGCTCACTTGAATGTGAGCTTCCCAAGGACAGGGTCTGTGGGATGTTTCCTTTCTACATTTCCAGCCCCAGTGGCAAGCACATAGTTGGTGCTCAGTGAAAGTTTAAAGAACAAGTTTAATGAACACGCGAGTGACCTGTGCCCTATGTGCACTTGGTGTGCTCGGGTGGCGAGTTGTGTAATATTGCCAGAAGCTAGCCAGCCATGTGATCAATCCATAGGATTCTTAAGGGGCTGGAGGTCACTCGCAAGCTCAGTGTTTTCCTGCTTCTTTGAGAGGAGAGCTCTCTTCCTCTTTGGAGCGTGAACACGTTAGGGACCTTGGGGTTGGGGGTGCTCCTTCACTGGTAGCCTTGGCCCTTTTCTTCCTAGCCTCATGGATCTAAAGCAGCTGGCTTGGTACCTCTGACCCCCTTTGTGTCTCATTCTTAGGGAAAAGTCTGTGAGAGCAAAGTCTTTTCCAGAAGAGATGAGGCTTTGTCAATGTAGAAAGCACTGCCAATGGAAGGTGGCATTATTTTTCAAGTGGCAGAGGAAAACAGAGACGTGGTAAATAGCACAATTAGCCCAAGATGCCACACTGCAGTTACTCTGCCAGACTTTTAGATGACACTTTTTAAACGAGTAGTATAGTATAAGACATTTGAAAATTGGGCTCTTTATGAAGACTAATATTGCTGTCATAAGACTACTTTATGAAAACCCAAGGGGACCTTTATCTGTAGCAGAAGCTTCCTCATTTAAACCATGAAGGTTAAACAATAAAAACTAATTTTCTATTCCCAGCATACCCGTCGCACTCCCAGGAAAAGCATCAGTCTGCTTTATGAAAACAAGGACATGCTATTCTTTAGCCCTTTGGTAGGTAGAGGACATGAGCTGTTTGCAAAAATGAGTCTCTTCTAATTAGCAGACTTCTTTTGGAAGAAATGATCCACCAGTGACTGTATTTGGGTTTGGGGAGGAGGCCACCTCACATCATGGAAAAGTTTTTCACTGAGAATTTTCATAGATGGGCATGGGATGGTGGCCGCTGATTCAGTAGGAGCTGGAGCAATTAGGAGGCTGAGTGTAGTGGTAGTGGTGGTGCAGGGTGTGTAGAATTCATGTTGAGAAGAGTTTGGCTTTGGGAGAATTTGATTAGTCAGTACTTTTATATTAAAAATAAAGAATTATAGGGATCAGAATGTGAAGTTACAAATTTAAGGTGAAAATGGCTTTTACCTTTGGGATGAGTGGGGTCTGTACCCTACCTGCCTTCTCTCCTCCTGTCTGCCTGCTGGGCCACTGGACCCCTCGCCCACCTTATCATTTTTCCCCTCTCCTCTGGGGAGGGTGAGGACCTGCCCTCTCACCTCCCCCAGTGCTCCTGTCCTCTCCCTTCTTAGTGTCTTATAGGGCTCTGCTCTAAGGAACCTAGGCTGAGAAGGACAATCCACCATGATCTTTTATAATATGTATTTAGGCAACAGAGAACCCAATGAATCCTGCTCTTAAAGTTCTTCACTTTGGGTGTTTTTGCACTATGGGCTCTTCATAAGGAACAGGGGGTCACCAGCTCCATCCAGGTGCATATATGTGTTCCCCCAGATCCTGTGGATTACAAGGTCAGTGTGAGCTTTAGGGGAGGGAGGAAAGCAAGAGGCTGGGGCAGCGATACTAAAGCCTATCTCATTAGCTATTGCACAACACCTGGTGGCCATTCTTTCTGTGCCTTGTTAGCCAAGAATGCCGTGGAAATAAGAGCCTTGCAATTAAGGATGAGCTATTGATGTAACACTGGCTAAGGCATCTTTCCAAGGGAACAGTGTGTGCAAAAGTCTGCATGTACAGGAGGGCGGGGTTCTTGCAGGTAGAACTAACTGTAATTTCATGTGGCTGGAACCTATGGCATCCCAGAGCATCCTTCCAGGTGATAAGGTTTGGGGGTACAGGGGAAGAATATTAGGGGATTTCGGAGTGGTAACCAGACTAAGTGAAAAATTAATGTTTTTCTCTATACTCTCATAACCTGTCTGACACCAAATATGTGGCGTTTGCCCTCACACAAAGCAGTTCTCCAACTCTTCAGACACTAATTGGGTGTTCTGCAATTCAATTATGGCACTAACTATTGGGAGGTAACACAGCTCCAATAGGTTAAAGGCTCAGCCCCACAAGACTGTCCCACTTCAGATGCCAGTCACAAGTGCCAGGTTGTTGCCTGTATTTCTGACCAACCAGCTACAAATTGGGGGTTCCCATGACCTCCTACTCAGGTTTGGTAATATTCTTGAACAGCTCACAGAACTCAGGAAAACACTTGACTTACTATGACCAGGTTATTATAAACGATACAATCAGGATCCACCCAGTGGAAGAGATGCTTAGGGACAGCTATGGGGATGGGGAGGGTCGTGGAGCTTCCATGCCTCTCAGGGCATGCCGCTCCCTCAGCATCTGGACATGTTCACCCGTTAGGAAGGCAGTGGTACCCTGGCTGAAGCCCACTGTTGAGAGTTTTTATGGAGGCTTCATTACATAGACATAGTTTATTAAATCATTGGCCGTTGGTGGTTGATGTCAACCGGGAGGTCAGGAAGTCAAGGGGTGTGATATGGTTTGGCTCTTTGTCTCCACCCAAATCTTACCTCCAATTGTAATTCCCATAATCCCCACGTGTCAAGGGTGGGACCAGGTAGAGGTAATTGGATCATGGGGGGTGGTTCCCTCATGCTGTTCTCATGGTAGTGAGTCTCATGAGGTCTGATGGTTTTATAAGCATCTGGCATTTCCCCTGCTTGCACTCACTCCGTCCTGCCACCCTGTGATGAAGGTGTCTGCTTCTCCTTTGCCTTCCACCATGACTGTAGGTCTCCTGAGGCTTCCCCAGCCATGCGGAACTGTAAGTCAATTAAACCTCTTTCTTTTATAAATTACCCAGTCTTGGCCAATTCTTTATAGCAGTGTGAAAACAGACGAATACAGGCTGGGACTGAAAGGTCCAATCTTCTAATCACATGACTGGTCCCTCTGGAAACCAGACCCCACTCTCCAAGGGTCACATCATTAGCATAAACTCAGGTAAGGTTGGAAGGGGCTGATTATGAATAACAAAGGATGCTTCTATGACACCTGTCATGCGGGAAATTCCAAAGGCTTTAGGAGCTCGGTGCCAGGAACCTGGGATGAAGACGAATTGCATGTTTCTTATTATATTACAATATTACACAGGCCCATTTATGCAGGGCCTTCTAAGCCCTGGTAAGGAATGTGGACTTGTACCTGAAGTCTGGAAGCAGCCCCTGGAGGATTTTAAGAAGGGACATGTACTTTAGGATGCACTCTCTAGCCGCAGTGGATTACTTTGAGGAGGGCAGGAGACAGGAAGAGGAGGTAGGAAGCTATTATGGTAGTCCTGATGAGAAATAATGAAAACTTGAAGGAAGGCAGTGGTACCCAGGTTGCAGAGGAGGGAATGGATTTCCCAGCTATTTACAAGGTGGAAATCTGCAGGACTTCTCTGCAGGAATTGGAAACTGGCTATTCATTTTCAGAAATAACCCATGTGTGGCATTCATGTGCTAACTCGGCTGATGAATGCACTATTCTTGTAACTAGGTTGGAGAAGAATTACATGAAGGGTATCATTAAGATGTTAAAATGAATGCATTACATATGTTAACAAGTGTATGAACCCTGTATTATATCTGGCAAACGGGGTGTTAAATCCTTGTTCAATCAGCCAGATGTCTCTGCAGCTGCTGCTGGTATTGCAGAGGGAGGCAGCCACCTGAGACCCCAGCTATGAGCTGGTGCCAGTGATTTCCAAAGCATCTGGCTGTACAAATTCCTTCTTCTGTGCTCTGATTGACAGGTACCACACGGATCACACAATTCACATCACAATGCACAGGTGAGATTTTCAGTCTGATAAGCCCAGACTCCAGCAACTTGACCTTTTCAGAATATCTTTGCAGCTGAGAATGTTCTCAGTTGGAGCTGAAATCTATTTATATTATTATTATTATTAATTTACATTTTTTTGAGTTGGAGTCTCACTCTGTTGCCCAGGCTGGAGTGCAGTGGTGTGATCTCAGCTCACTGCAACCTCTGCCTCCCAGGCTCAAGCGATCTCTTGCCTCAGCCTCCCGAGTACCTGGGATTACTGGCACCTGCCACCATGCCCAGCTAATTTTAAAAATATTTTTAGTAGAGACGAGGTTTTGCTGTATTGGCCAGGCTGGTCTTGAACTCCTGGCCTGAGGTTGATCCACTTGCCTCAGCCTCCCAAAGTGCTCGGATTACAGGTGTGAGCCACTGCGCCAGGCCAATTTATATTATTTTGTAAGTTGAAAAAAAAAAAACCACTGTAGTCAAATAATCTTAAAAACAATTTAATGACATTCTCTCCTGAATTGGAATGTTATCAAAGTCTTGTTTGGGGCAGTTACTCAGCTGAATTTACAAAGAGGGGTGTATCCTTTGCTGTAAATGTTTAAATTGCCTGGAGCAAAATTCCCATAACTACTTAAAGGAGTTGAAAATACTCGTAAGTGTTTATATTTATTCTTACACAGTACCATCTCTCCTAAGTGGCCCTAGTTTATTGAGATTGAACCAGCTCTGAGACATCTCCCTCCTCCTTAAGTTTGGCAAATATCCTAAAACGTTTGAAAAGATGTTTAGAAGATCTGAAGGAAGCTGGTCTCAATGGACCAGAGACAAAGTCTGCACAGCCAGGCTCCTGGGAATTGCACTTCTTGGATGCTGAGTTCAGGAGAGGCACTACTAGAGACCACAGTTACACAATCACATTGATCTTTTGTGTACTTTGTTTCCTGGAGAAGAAATTGTGTAATCCCAGCATTTTTTTATGAGTTAAATAGAAGTTGAAATTAAAAAAAAAAAATCACATTGGTTGTTTTCCTGTCTGTTTAAATGTACTCTGACAGCAAAGATGAAAAGTTAATGCAGTCTAAATAGAAAAATACCACAATGAGAAGATTTTAAAAAAATATTGTGAAATGTCCTCATCTCTATTGTTTTTAGACATTGGGGTTTCAAATCGGCAAAGGCTCACTGCGGCGGTGTCCCAGGCTTGTCAATGTTGGACAGCGTCCACTAGGTGGCAGTATGTCAGAAGGTTTCTTTTATTCTTGACTAGGCAGAGATTCCTTTGGTTGCTCTCTTTGGTAGTTCGGTTTCCTTTTTTTTGTCTTGTTTTGAAGGGTTAAATGAAGCTATCATAATTTACTTATTTAAAATTGCTCTTATCTAAAAATGCATAAATTCATTGCAAGGTCTACTTGTTACAGTGTGACCATAAATGAGTTTATTCATTCATGTGAATTTTCTTGGTAACTTATTATTAATGATCCTAGCATGTAACAGATGATGAATATGCTGTATCCTGAGAAGGTAGATCACAAATCCTCCTGGGAAGTTGGACATGGGTGCTCATTAGCCAAGAGAAGAACATAGGGGTGCCCTTTGCCCAGCTTCCTCAGCCTGGTAACTGTTTCTGGCTTCTGCTCCAGGCTGTTCGCTGAGAGGTTTGTTTAAGTTACCTGCACTTCTCTACGCAAATCTACAGGCATTCTGATGGCGTAGGTAACGTGTGGTTGTGTTGGATGTTTATTCAGAGTGTTAACTAACTGGTTTTTGTTAATTTACAGCTGGCTTAAAATAAGATAAAACATACATACATTTTTTAAAAGGTCTCTTTCATGTGAATAATTTGTTCAGAAGAAAGGAGTTGGGATATTCTTTTGTAGTGTTTTCCCAAAATTAGATTATCAGAAGTTTCTGAATTCAAAGAAACCGGCAGTGCCGTCTGAATGATAAGATTTTGGAATAAAGAACTATAGAAATTTTAAAACACTCTAATTAATCTGACAGATGTAGAGGACTAATGTGGATGAAAAGAAATATAAATGCAAAGCTTAGAAAATAAATGGAATTTTCAATTGTGGTGAAGTTTGGGTTCGTCTTCAGAAGGACTCCTATAATCCTGAAAATGAAAAATATTAGGGGGCTATCAAAAGGTCTGTGCTTGGCATGTGTATAGCAAGGTCTCTGATCTTTGAGAAGATGGCAACATGGAATGGCTCCAGCTCTGTGGAGTGGACTCGATAGGGTCATGTTTGGAGATGCAATGTCCCTTATCCATGTCCTGCAGGTCTTAGTCTTGGGGGTTCATCAGCCAAACCATAAACATGGGTTGGCCAGTTCTCAGCAAGTTGTTTTCTGAAGCCCCTGGGAATTCTGAGATCATATTTTCTGATGTCCCAGCTCCTTTTTGTCAGATCCCAGAATCCCCAGCAGCCAGATGCCAGTCAAGGTGAGCCACCTTTTCAGAGTTACTACTTCAGGGAGGGAGTCACGCTAAGGATTCCTGGGCAGGCTAGTGGTATTTTGTCCCAGCTTTCAGGAGTGTATTTTATGATGATGCCTTGTAAAAGGATATGGGCATACAGATCCAGAGACCAAAGTTCAAGTCTCAGCTTTATTAGGTGAACCCTTATTCTCTCTCTGCCTCCATTACTCCGTCTGAAAAATGAGGTTAGTAGTAGTTATAGTTTTCCAGCCTCTGATTCTAATAAAAATCAAATATGGTAACAAGGAAAATACTTTGCTGTCTACAAATGTAAGAGGTCATTAAATTTTCAATATGTGGAATGTATATGCAAGTCGTGAGACTATAGTAAAACCTTAACTAAATTGAGATGTCACCAAACAACTATTCATGGGAACATTTAATTAGTAACAATGTTTCTCAGTACCTGCTACATATTAGTATCATCTGAGAGCATCTTTAAAAAACTACCCAGTCACTATCAGACTAATTGGGTTTGTTATCCTGGCTGAGGTTGGGGTCAGGGTATGGGCATCTTCTAAACTGCCTAGGTGGCTCTGCTGGCAGCCAGCTCCATCACTGGAATGCATCAAGTACTGCCTACAAAACTTCAGTTACAATCTCAAGGCCAGAAGACACCCTAAAAGTGTAGTCTTAGAAGAATGTTATTTTTATAATTGATATCTGTGCACATAAATAACAATGGTTTTAGAGCTCAAAAAGCTGGGGTGCAGATACAGATATTGGGAATACTTTCTTTGTACCTTGAGGTTATAGACACGTCATGTGCTTTTTAACTCTGAAACTTATCTATAAGGTTTCTGAGGGGAATTGCAATCCTTTGACACCCAAAGGGTATAAAATGAGAGCAGCATTACCTCATGGGTCTCTAGCTAGAGTTTTAATTCATCCTGGGTCATGAAGCCTTTTGTTCTTTTTTTTTTTTTTTTTTAAAGCAGACATTGAAAGTGCATCTGAGAGGTGCTGCTGAAGTTTCTTGAAACAAAATAGGTCTGTAGCAACTCTGACCTAGAAGTTTCTGATTAAATGGGAAAGAAAAGTTCATTCCCAGGTAGAAGAAGACAAACTTTCCCTGTCCCTTGAATCAGTGGCTTGAGTCTGCTGCTTCTTTGGCCTGGGTCTCAAGCTTCCAGAAAATCTCCAATCTTTGCCTCTGTGAACCTCGTAGGATGTGAAAGGGATCGTCATTCTCAGATGAGGCCCCAGGCCAGCAACACCAGCTCACTGGTGCTGAATGCAAATTCTCAGGCCCCACCCCAAATCTACTGAATCAGAAACTCTGGGGCTGGTCCCAGCAGCCTATTTTAACACGCCCTCCAGGAGGTGGTGGTGCAATGCATACATGCTCAAGTTTGAGGACCACTGAGCTAGGACAAAGGCACTTTTCTTGTTTTTCTTTCTTTTCTTTTCCTTTTTTTTTTTTTTAGACTGGGTCTTGCTCTGTCACCCAGGCTGGAGTGAGTGGCACATCACAGCTCACTTCAGCCTCTACCTCCTGGGCTCAAGCAATCCTCCTGCCTCAGCCTCCTGAGGAGCACAGGTGCATGTTGCCACACCCAGCTAATTTTAAAAAATTTATTTTTATAGAGATGGGGTCTCCCCATGTTGCCCAAGCTGGTCTCAAACTCCTAGGCTCAAGTGATCCTCCCACCTTGACCTCTCAAAGTACTAGGATTACAAGCATAAGCCATCATGCCTGGCCTGGCTTTCTTGATTATAGGTGTGTTTGTATAGAAAATCACAAAACAGGCATTTGTAGGTATATGCCAGACTTAGTTCTGCTCCCTTCTCCCCTTCCCTGTCTCTCCTCAGATGGAAAGGCAGATCAGAGCTAGAGGGAAAGTGAGGGGTAGCGTTCAATCTCTGAATGACTCTGTCACCAAGGTTCCTCTTCCAATCTTTAAGAGCCAGTAATCAAGTAAAGATATACTGTGTATGTATAACCATATAAAGATATACACAATGTTTAAAGATACACTGTGTATCCAGCTTTGCTGGCACCAAAGTGAAGAGATGAACAGAGGAAGGTCTATTCCCTAAGGCCACCCATCCACCTGCCTGACAAGAACTGGGTAGAAAGAAGAAACTGCTATCAAGGCATGTCCCTGTTACATGTCAGACCCCTCCACACACTTCCACACTTCTGCAGCACTTGCACCTGCTGCAGCAAAAAAAAAATGCCCGAAAGCCAACTAAACAAGCAGTAGCATTTGAAGGACAAGGGGCTCAATGGCTGGGAAACTGCTGATGTGAGAAAGACAGCACAATTATACTCACATTTGCAGCAGGTAGTAGAGCACCATGAGCAGCTTAATAATGAAATTTTCCTATAGCCTTAAGGGAGAAAATAAAAACCTGCAGAAAGAAAGAAAGAAAAAAAAAGATACACCGTGTATCTATAAGTCTATTGTGAAGGCAGGGGAGAAAAAACCAGGAAATTCCAGAAATTAGGCACCATTGAGAACCAAGGTCTTGAGGAAATCTTGGAAGACTGGAGGTCGACAGGAGCGGGGAAGTAAACGAGGCCTGGGAAGGGCCACTCAACTCAAAAGGGTCTACCATGTGCCTAAATGCCCACCCTACACACGGCGCTCCCAGAGCTGTGCAGTATAGTGCCCTGGGTCTAGGCAACAGCAGAAAGTGGCTTTGGGTGGGTCCTAGGGTTTCTAAGAGTCAGCCACACTGTGACTAGAACTTCAGAACAGGCCAGTGAAGACAGCTGTGCTGTCTCCTCCAACGTTCATTAAAAACAATGTAGATTCTTATCTCTCTCTCAGAAGTTTGGAAGCAGAAAGAATAAATGTTATCTCCAAAATCCTTCCAGCTAATAACAGTTGAAATTATGTTATTGCCTCTATCTATCTATCATCTATCTATCTATCATCTATCTATCTATCATCTATCTATCTATCTATCTATCTATCTATCTATCTATCATCTATCTATCTATCATCTATCTAATCTATCTATCTATCTATCTCAAAGCCCTCCTCTCTAGACACTTAAAGAACTTAAGCTGCATGGCCTATCTTTCAAACATCGTGGGGAGAATGGTTAGTATGAATAGTTATTCCAGTAACAGGGGAAATTAGGAATCTCTCCGGAGTGGCTTTTTTCAGTATCCTTATAATAGGTATCTCTTTTGTTTTTTGTTTTTGTTTTTGTTTTGAGACGGAGTCTCACTCTGTCACCCAGGCTGGATTACCATGGTGCGATCTCAGCTCACTACAACCTCCCCACCAACCTACCGGTTCAAGCGATTCCCCTGCCTCAGCCTCTTGAGTAGCTGGGATTATAGGCACTGATAACCACACCTGGCTAATTTTTGTATTTTTAGTAGATACAGGGTTCCACCGTGTTGGCCCAGCTGATCTTGAACTCCTGATCTCAAGTGATCTGCCCATGCCAGCCTCCCAAAGTGCTGGGATGATGGGTATATAATAGACATCTAAATTTACCAGGCACTCTGCTAAGTGCCTACACACATTATCTCCTTTAGCAAGCACCCTATGATGGGGTGCTGTTAATATCCTCTGTTTATGCAGGAACTTGAACCAAGGTGAAAGCCTGAGCTTTCATCCCCTACACCTTACTCTTGCCCTAAGATGTGACATTTTAGTGTCAGCTAATGTCTGGATAGAGGTGGGCATGTGGTTTCCTATTTCATCCTTTATTCTCAGGGTTCAAATTGAGATATGCAATTACCTATACTCTTTATGTTTTTTCTTTTTTCTGGCTTGTGCTTCTAATCCTCTATTTGTGGCCATATTTTAATTTAATTATTGGTACTCTAAAGGCTCTTAGACTTCCATATAGTGCTTTAAGTACACTGTAACTTCAAAGTAAAAAATTAACCACTGGGAGCTAAGCATCGTTCTCTTTCCTGTGGGCTGAGCTTTAGTATTATAACAGAAATTCACTAATGAAATAGACATAAAAAGAGCCTTCCAGAAGATTTAAGAGGATCATATATTCTGTGTAAATGTTATTATCCTAGTTAACTTCATCTCCATTTGTGTACCTGCTACAGATTTTTAATTATGTTCAATTACGCCATGGTTTATAATCTACATCGTCTTTTACTTCCTCTTACTGTCCAAAGTATTTTGTTTGAAGTTGGGTATGGTCTTAAACACGTCAACACCAATTCTTTGGGGTGAACTTCCATTGATAGCCACCTAGTACATATAGGAATTTCACTGCCAATGCTATTATGGCACGTTTGGTAGGAAAAGAGGGTTAATTTGTTGCGTATGTAACAGCCCTGAATTCCTATTGCTTTACAGAAAGAATGATTTTATAAATAAAGTTATTTTTCCTTTTTATTTCAGGAATTACAACATATCGTTGGATCACAGCACATCAGAGCAGAGAAAGGTAAGCATGGATCCATACATCTGTATGAAATCCCACAGGGTCACTACTATTTTGGCTATAATAATATGGTTTCTCTCATCTCCAGCGATGGTGGATGGTTCATGGTTAGATCTGGCCAAGAGGAGCAAGCTTGAAGCTCAGCCTTTTGCTCATCTCACTATTAATGCCACTGACATCCCATCTGGTAAGCTCCATTTGCATCCAGCCTGAAAAATATTTTAAGAGTCGTTTATCAGCCCATTTCAATACTGAAACCTATTTTTAGTCTGTCACTGAATTTTTGAGAGCCCTTACTTCAAAGCCAAAGGAAAGACCATTCATCCTCAGGTGATGATTCACATCCTGGAAACTGTGATTCTCAAAAATGTCAGAATGGACATCATCACCCTATTCATTTTCAGATCATCAGAATGGATGCTCATTTTAAATGACTGTCAGCTGAAAGCCTGTAACCTGGAAGGACAATCCTTTGTTATGCTCATCTGTACTTTCCCAAGCTAAAGTTGACACAGCCCTGCTGCTGACCTCGGAGGTGAATGAATTCATCAGGTAGTCACATACTCAGCTATCTCCTGCAGAGGTCCAGGGAGGACACTTTAGATCCCTGTTAAGATCCTTAAGAGACAGTAACCCTCTAGAAAATGAGATCTCCTCCCCCTTCTCCAAGGGCTTATCATTTTCTCTGAGTAAATGCTTAGCTCGATGGATTAGAGACCTGATTATCTTGAAAATGAAGAAACCCGGAGCTCTCTGCCTACAGCTACCCTAATACACCAGTTATTCCATCATACAACCCCCACTGGTTACTTCACCATGGGTTAGATAGCTATCAAAAAGATAACAGAACGTTATGATAGAGTGACAATTGAACATTCTTGTTATCATCATGCCACTAATGGGACACTTGAAGATCTTAAAAGGGGATCTTCAGGTGTCCTCCCTGGCACTCTACTGGAGATGGCTGAGTCTGTGACTACCTGATGAACTCTTCCACCTGTCAATCAGGCGTTTTCCCCTTTTTCATTACCTCTTATCCTTCCTGCAATCCTGCAAGGTAGAGATTATCACGCAGATTTTGCGGACAGGGAAACTGCATGATACCTAGGTTGTCATTTGTTCCCAGTCATGATGATGGTAGGATTAGAAGTTGAATTCCCGTCCCGTTGATTGCTAAGTCTGTGCTTTCTGTGCTCTCTATTATCACATAAGCAGGCCACAAGGTACTTGTGGTCAGTTGGCTTGGCCAGAGGGAAAGAATTCAAAGCCCTTATGTTTCTCTTTTCCTGTGAGAAGTCGATTCATATAATGTCTAATAACAGGGGTGCTAAAATCTGACTGCCTGGGTTTGAGGCTCCATTGTCCTGGCTCTGTGACCTTGTACAATTTATTGGAATCACATATGCTTCAGCTTCATCTTGTCTAAAATGGGGATGATGATAGCATCTGCCTCAAGGGGTAGCTATGAAGATGAAATGAGGTAGACTGCTAACATTCTTGTGTGGAAGAACAGCCATAGTAAGCACTTGGGAGTGAGATTTGTTATTTTTGAGTTCAATTAAATAATTATACATATTCCACCTTTTTCCTACAAATAATTTAAGGCAAGTTTTTCTTGGAGTTAAAGAAAGAAAGTTCAAGTTTTGCTAAATTATTTGGAAAACTTTATTACGGCATGGACAAGAGGGGGGATTTTTCCTGACCGAAGACACAGAAAGGGAGAAACCAATTCTTTGGCTTTTAGAGGATTTTCCAAATGACCTCTCCTGTCCCAGACACTTGCTTCATAAATGATTTTTCTCTCTGTGTGTCTATGCATGTCTTGTGGTGGAGCTACACTAATTTTCTCTGAGTGGAAAACTGTTTTGCATGTTAGCAAAGGCAATCAAATAAATATGGATGCATCTGTATTAATTTCTCTGAGTGGAAAACTATTTTGCATGTTAGCAAAGGCAATCAAATTAATACGAATGCATCAGCTGTGTGTGCTATTAATGTTCCCTACATTTATCTTTTCAGTTCACTTTAAATGGCATATGATAAATATTGCATTAGACTGTGTGCCAAAGTCTGTTTGGCAGTAGCAAGCATGTTTTAGTTATAAAACTCTCTCTGCAGGCACCTAGCATCAAATCATTGCCAAAAACACAAAGCAAAACTCCTGGTTATTTTCTGACAGTTATTGAGTTTGTGACTGAGTGAAATGAGTTAGTGTATACTTCTGTTTAAGAAAATAGAATTTGTGGCTCTGGCTGGGTCCACAATTCCTTGAGTCCATTTATTACTCAGTTTTGGCCAGTACTGGAGGTTTCAGAGGAAGTGGCTTTAAATTTGCATGTTCATTTTGGGGCTCTGTTTTATACTTATTTACACAAGTAAAATCAGAATCTGCCTTATATGGACTGATACCACTTGCATTTTCAAAATGTCTTAGATGAAATGCGTTGGGAAGTATTTTGTGAGGTCAGAATACATGGCTTTCTTTAGGAGGATACTCAGGCTAAATAATTTGCAGAGACCTCTCCTGCAGCACTTAGCAGCAGGGACTGAAGTGTAGGGCAGGGGAGGCTAGGAAAGCTGGCAGGCTGCAGTCAGAGGGTGTCAGTGTGCCTCAGTGATGAAAATCCAGGTTTCCATGTGAGGCCCTCCATGTGATCACTGCATGCTTTTCTCATGTTTTTTCCTGGTATTGTCTGTGTCTGAGTCCTCTCTTCACACTGACTGGCTCTCCTCCTTTTCGCCTATACGTGCCATGCACATTTCATTCTTTGCTCAGTTTCCCTCACTGACAATACTTTCCCTTTTCTCAGCCCAAGTCTGACCCAAGGCCCTGCTGTCCTCTGGCTTCTCTGCCCCCTTCCTGAGCTGAACTCTCGGGCTTGCCGTTAATTTCTGCAGCTTTCACTTGGCAGTTGCTTGTAACTGAATATCAACCATGTGCTATGCAACATGCAGAAGTGAAAATGCATGTTTTATATGCTCATTTTCTATTTTCTCTACTATTAGTGCAAGTGCCGTTAGGGTACAGTTGGTTGATATAATTCTTAATTACGGGCAGAGTGACTGTTCTAAAAGCACCACATAGATACTGTGTGACTGATCAAAAGCATGAACCAGTGAATGTATGAGTAAGTCAATGCACAAAAAATAGAGAGATGTTTAGTAGGAAATAAGGGCACTTCTTCCACATGACTTACCTAACAATGGGAGTGGTAATTGGTCAAGGTTCCTATCTTCTCCCGCCTCTCTATTTCATATTCTTTCCTTGCCTTCGTAGGCCATATCTTGCTCTAAGGCCAGCTGATCCATCCCACTGAGAGGGTAGACTTCTCTTCCGTTAAGAGATAACTATAAGAAAAATAATTGACTGAACAACAAATTGACTACAAGAGTGGGATAAGAATGAGGGCAGCATGGGATAACTTGAGATGGGAAGCATCTTGAATTTCATGGGTTTTGTCAGTGGATTAGAGGAATTGCTTTTACTAATGTTCGTGAGAGTGTGATGATCATGCTCACTCACTTGGGACCAGATGATGGTATTTATATCTGGGTGCTTTAATTGGGGATGACCTGAAATAAGACCTCCAATGAAAAAGAAGGGTGTTTATTGTGGTGAGCCCAGGAGGCAAGAGGGCCTGTGATGACCCCACTGCAGAGAGGTTGTGGAGTTCAGGAAATATATCCTGTTTCTGGACAGAGGGATTGGAACCATTGAATTCTTGGTCTTCTCATGATGGGTTGCCCCACTGTCAGATGGCCCTTGCTGCAGTTTTTCTCCGAAGTGGTTGAAAGAACTGCCTGTTTGGTTCCTGCAGCTTAGTTTCGAGGCTCCCAGATCATATCCCAGGCTCCCAGTTCTTTAGAGATAAAAATAGTAGAACATTCTCTATCTTGTGGGCCTCTAGAGAAGGATGTAGATGTTCAAGGCCCCCCAAACCAGACTAGGCTGGAAGGTAACTAATGTATGTTTCCTTTTTTTGTTTGTTTTGTTTTGTTTGTTTGTTTTTTGAGACAGAGTCTTGCTCTGTCTCCCAGGCTGGAGTGCCGTAGCGTGATCTTGGCTCACTGCAACCTCCATCTCCTGGATTCAAGTAATTCTCCTGCCTCAGCCTCCTGAGTAGCTGGGATTACAGGCGCCCACCACCACGCCCAGCTAATTTTTTGTAGTTTTAGTGGAGATGGGGTTTCACCATGTTGACCAGGCTGGTCTCGAACTCCCGACCTCATGATCCACCCGCCTCGGCCTCCCAAAGTGCTGGGATTACAGGCATGAGCCACCGCGCCCGGCCATGTGTTTCTTTCTCTATGAGGCTCTCGTAAGGATTCACTCTAACCAGAGAGTTGTCAGTTTTGATGGATCTCTGGAATCCACTGTAAGTCTTCGTCTCTGGGCTAATTTATCTCCCTCAGCATCTCAGGGCCTGACCTAAGTTGTGGGTGGGTGTGACAGGCAGCAATGAACTTCTTGTGGCTGCAGGAACTCTCTCAACTCCAGTCTGAGACTCAACTCTGTTTTGTTTTGCTGATTTCAAACTGCTGACCACCTTAGTTTAGTATAATATTTACAAAATCCTCTGGAGGAAAAATGTATTTTTGTACTTTCCATAGTATTACAACTTTCCCACCATTAGTTACCAGCTTTTCCAGTTGAATAATAGTGTCCACATCAATAAAAATGTTTGATTAATTGGGTTTATCATAGAGGTATTGCCAATTTTTAATGACCCAGGAAAATACACCAAGGACCTGAAATATGAAAAGGATTGGACACACTGCTGGTTTAGAAGGTTCTTTAGAAATTTTTACTGCTCAGAAGCTGTAGCAAGAGGACCAGGTGTCACCTCATTTCAGGGGTGAGTAGGGCTAAATGAGAATTCTGGTCAGTCAGGAGAAGCTTTACAGACCTTTGGTCAGAAGGATTGTGTGAAGTTGTTAAGCTAGGGATTGCGATGCTAAGAATATGTTCTTTTTGAGCTTCTCTGGGGTTAGCTTTTCAGTTGTGCAAGCCGAGGAGGGAGACATTTGGGCTACTGGAGGTGAAGAAAATAGATTATGAGAATTGATTTTAGACGTCTGACCTTTCAGCCAAAGTTACTGTGACCCAGTTTTTCATCTCCTACTTTCCCTCTTCATGAGTTAGAAGAGAAGGTTGAGACTTGTGACATATGGAAATTGTCTTCCTATCCTAGTTTCTTGCTTTCCTGTCTCAGTTGCCTTTGGCTAATCTCTTTCTTCAACCTGGAATGACCTTTCTGCTCCTGTCTGTGTGGCTGAATCCCATTTCTCTTAAGTTCTCAGGCTTAGCAGCCACTCCACAAAGGCATTCTTTACCCTTCTGGGTGGAAAGTTGTTCTTGTCTCTCTGTCCTTTGAGCTCCCATGGGAGTTACTGAACCTTGCCTATTGGTACTCATGCCTTACTTCTGCTCTGAACACATATCGTACTTACCCCTGGTGCACTATAGGCGCCTTGAGGGCAGGAAAAATGAGTTTTTGTCTTCGTAGCCTCTACTGTGCCTAATAAAATGCACCAAGTGCATCTGAATGTATTCTCCCCTTCTAGAAAAGAAATCCCAAGAAGTTATTCTCCCTTTGAAATAATGACTAGTATGCTATTTTTTCTCCCTAACCTCATAGAATTGTGAAGACGTCCTTCTCATTTAAGGACTGACTTTTAAATCATATGCCTCTCTTCTCCACAGGTTCTCATAAAGTGAGTCTGTCCTCTTGGTACCATGATCGGGGTTGGGCCAAGATCTCCAACATGACTTTTAGCAATGGAAAACTGATAGTTAATCAGGATGGCTTTTATTACCTGTATGCCAACATTTGCTTTCGACATCATGAAACTTCAGGAGACCTAGCTACAGAGTATCTTCAACTAATGGTGTACGTCACTAAAACCAGCATCAAAATCCCAAGTTCTCATACCCTGATGAAAGGAGGAAGCACCAAGTATTGGTCAGGGAATTCTGAATTCCATTTTTATTCCATAAACGTTGGTGGATTTTTTAAATTACGGTCTGGTGAGGAAATCAGCGTCGAGGTCTCCAACCCCTCCCTACTGGATCCGGATCAGGATGCAACATACTTTGGGGCTTTTAAAGTTCGAGATATAGATTGAGCCCCAGTTTTTGGAGTGTTATATATTTCCTGGATGTTTGGAAACATTTTTTAAAACAAGCCAAGAAAGATGTATATAGGTGTGTGAGACTACTAAGAGGCATGGCCCCAACGGTACAAGACTCAGTATCCATGCTCTTGACCTTGTAGAGAACACGCATATTTACAGCCAGTGGGAGATGTTAGACTCATGGTGTGTTACACAATGGTTTTTAAATTTTGTAATGAATTCCTAGAATTAAACCAGATTGGAGCAATTACGGGTTGACCTTATGAGAAACTGCATGTGGGCTGTGGGAGGGGTTAGTCCCTGGTCATGTGCCCCTTCGCAGCTGAAGTGGAGAGGGTGTCATCTAGCACAATTGAAGGATCATCTGAAGGGGTAAATTCTTTTGAATTGTTACATCATGCTGGAACCTGCAAAAAATACTTTTTCTAATGAGGAGAGAAAATATATGTATTTTTATATAATATCTAAAGTTATATTTCAGATGTAATGTTTTCTTTGCAAAGTATTGTAAATTATATTTGTGCTATAGTATTTGATTCAAAATATTTAAAAATGTCTTGCTGTTGACATATTTAATGTTTTAAATGTACAGACATATTTAACTGGTGCACTTTGTAAATTCCCTGGGGAAAACTTGCAGCTAAGGAGGGAAAAAAAATGTTGTTTCCTAATATCAAATGCAGTATATTTCTTCATCCTTTTTAAGTTAATAGATTTTTCAGACTTGTCAAGCCTGTGCAAAAAAATTAAAATGGATGCCTTGAATAATAAGCAGGATGTTGGCCACCAGGTGCCTTTCAAATTTAGAAACTAATTGACTTTAGAAAGCTGACATTGCCTAAAAGGATACATAATGGGCCACTGAAATCTGTCAAGAGTATTTATATAATTGTTGAACAGGTGTTTTTCTACAAGTGCTGCAAATTGTTCATTTTTTTGTTTTTTCAAAATAGAAAAGTTATTAGTGGTTTATCAGCAAAAAAGTCCAATTTTAATTTAGTAAATGTTATTTTATACTGTACAATAAAAACATTGCCTTTGAATGTTAATTTTTTGGTACAAAAATAAATTTATAAGAAAACCTGCCTTGTGATTTTGTACTTCTTCTTCATGTCTCTTTTGCTCTGTGATCCTATTATTTTCAATATGGTAATGTGGCTTCTATCTCTTTCCAAAGGTTACTGGGAGAAATGCAGATTTAATTAAAAATTAGAAGCAGATTCAATTAAATTAATGATCCTTGGAATTTGGAAAATAATTTGCGAGGAATTTGTATGCCAGGATATATCCAGATAGAAAATGGAGGCTTCTTCACTCAAAAAAGCCAAAATTTATATTATATTGATATTGTGAGAAAAACATGGTGCTTTGTATAAGTTCATAATGTCTTAAAGAATAACTGTGCATGTTGTGCACATGTACCCTAGAACTTAAAGTGTAATAAAAAATAGTAAGAAAATGCACACACACAAAAAAGAATAACTGACCTGGAGGAACACCTGGACATTTTATACCTTATTATGGTAAGGAAGAATTAACGGTGTCCTGGACTCTTGTTCTCATGGAAATGTATACAGGAAAGCTGTCTACCCAGGTTGATTACTTATGTGGGAGAGCTATAAGAAAATGAGCAGCTTGGGAAGGCACTGTACACCATAATCTAAGGCACTTTTCATTTATGGATAAATGTTTTTAGTTGGCTATGACAGGATAGAAGGAGAGAAGAAACAGCAGATGTTACAAAGAAGAAATTGTAAAATTCAAACAGCAGAGCTACAATGGTGGAACTCAATCATTGGCCAAAATAGACCTACTATTTAAAAACCATCAGTACGTCTAAGGTCAATTGGTATAAAATATGACTTCTGTGTTGCATGTCCCAATTGCTGAGCCTTAGTTTAAGGAAAAAATAATTTTGATATGCAATCAGAGAGTTTCCCCACTCTCCATTGGCACTGTCTTATTATGTAGAGTGCCTCATTAGCTACCCATGCTCTCATAATACGATTCTGTTATAGGACTAACAGGTTCATGTGCCCACTGCACAGTAACAGTCCAAGTACACTGAGACAGCAGGATTTGTGGCAGAGAAAGAGTTTAATGATCTCAGGGCACCAAGTGAGGGGATGGAAGGAGACTCAGATTCATCTCCCCCAAGGAGTTCTGGGCTGAGGTTTTTAAGGGGATTAGGGAGAGTGAGGGGTTAGAAATTGGGGTCATTGACTGGCTAGGGTAAGAGGGATGAAATCATCAGGATGTGGAAACTGCATTCCTTGGTGAGGGAGATTCTCATGGGGTCCTCTTCAGACCAGCTGGCGTCAGTAGTTTTGCTGATATGCAGGACCTGAAAAAATGTCTCAAAGGGAAAACTTAACATTTTGTGATGTTCAAGCTGTTATCCATGGAGCATTTAAAGCGAACTATAATCTTAGAGTCTACATGATTCTAAGACAATAGGCAAATAGCTATGAGGAAGGGATTAGAGAGCAAGCTGACCTAGCGATAGATGCTGAGCGTGTTGCAAGCTTGCTTTATTTTTGTTTTCCCCCCTCCTTGCTTCCCTGATAAATTTTATAAAGTTTATAGGGACAGTTTCAAATCTGTCATTTCCAAAGGTGAATGACATTCATTTGTTTGTTCCATATTATTTCGTGAGTACCATCTATGTGCTAGGCACTGTGCCAGGCATGCAGATGCTATGGCACTCTCCCTGCCCTTGAGGAGTTTCCATTCTAGCTGGGAGCCAGCCTAGCAAGGGTGTGTGTGGTCAGCTCTAGGGTGTGGACATACACAGCGGGCTGTGGGAGCAGAGAGGAGGCTATGGAACCCATCTTGGGAGTCACAGAAAGTCTGAAAAGGATATCAGACTGGATAGGACGTGGGGTTAAAAAAAGCTTTGAAAGTGGATATAGAATACCTGTTAACATTTTTAACTTAGAGGTAACTGAATGTGCAGTCTCTCAAAGATGAGCTATAATCCAAGGTCTAGGAATGAAAAAAAAAAACAAAACACCCCAGGATCTAGTGAGGTAAGATGTTGCAGGAAGTCAGGAATCCTGAATGGAGGGACTGGCTGAGGCCATGGTAGAAGAACATAAATTGTGAAGATTTCATGGATGTTTATCAGTTCCCCAAATTAATACTTTTGTAATTTCTTATGCCTGTCTTTACTGCAATCTCTGAACATAAATTGTGAAGATTTCATGGACATTTATCACTTCCCCAATCAATACCCCTGTGATTTCCTATGTCTGTCTTTACTTTAATATCTTAATCCCGTCATCTTCGTAAGCTGAGGAGGATGTATGTCGCCTCAGGACCCTGTGATGATTGCGTTAACTGCACAAATTGTTTGTAGAGCATGTGTGTTTGAACAATACGAAATCTGGGCATCTTGAAAAAAGAACAGGATAACAGCAATGTTCAGGGAGCAAGAGAGATAACCTTAAACTCTGACTGCTGGTGAGCCGGGTGGAACAGAGCCATATTTCTCTTCTTTCAAAAGCAAATGGGAGAAATATTGCTGAATTCTTTTTCTCAGCAAGGAACATCCCTGAGAAAGAGAATGTGTCCCTGAGGGTAGGCCTCTGAAATGGCTGCTTCGGGGGGCAGCCATCTTTTATGGTTGAAGCTGTAGGGACGAAATAAGCCCCAGTCTCCTGTAGCACTCCCAGGCTTATTAGGATGAGGAAATTCCCTCCTAATAAATTTTGGTCAGACCGGTTGTCTGCTCTCAAACCCTGGCTCCTGATAAGATGTTATCAATGACAATACGTGCCCGAAACTTCATTAGCAATTTTAATTTTGCCCCCGTCCTGTGGTCCTGTGGTCCTGTGATCTTACCCTGCCTCCATTTGCCTTGTGATATTCTATTACCTTGTGAAGCATGTGATCTCTGTGACCTACACCCTATTCATACGCTCCCTTCCCTTTTGAAAATCACTAATAAAAACTTGCTGGTTTTACGGCTCAGGGGGCATCACGGAACCTGCTGACATGTGATGTCTCCCCTGGACACCCAGCTTTAAAATTTCTCTCTTTTGTACTCTTTCCCTTTATTTCTCAGACTGGTCGACACTTAGGGAAAATAGAAAAGAACCTACGTGAAATACCAGGGTTGAATTTCACCTGATATCTGGCTGAATTTCCCCCAATATCAAGACATGGTGGCACCAGCCAAACTGGAGAACTAACATGGTAGAGGGCCTCCAAAGCCAAGGGACAGACTCTGTTGAAGACCCCAAGCCAGGCGCAGTGGCTCACACCTGTAATCCCAGCACTTTGGGATGCTGAGGTGGGTGAATCAGGAGGTCAGGAGTTTCAGACCAGCCTGGCCAACATGGCGAAACCCCGTCTCTACTAAAAATACAAAACATTAGCTGAGTGTAGTGGCAGGCGCCTGTAATCCCAGCTACTCAGGAGGCTGAGGCAGGGGAATTGCTTGAACCCAGGAGGCGGAAATTGCAGTGAGCCGAGATTGCACCACTGCACTCCAGCCCAGGCGACAGAATGAGACTCTGTCTCAAAAAAAAAAAAAGAAGACCCCAATAATGGAGCCTGCCTGTAATGAGAATTTTATGTACGTTAGCACCATAGCAGGTCAGAGATGTTTTAGAGCTTTGCTGGCATGAATCTATGACTTAATGAAAAGTGAGTATAAACTGGACTATGCCTTGAAGGAGGCAATGGTAGCAAGTGGATATGCCGGGAGGTATGGAAAGACTTTTTCTTTTTTGTAGTCATGCTCAAGGCTTGCCAGGCTGAGTTGTAGGGTCTAAAATGCAGGATGCAAAATACCCTACTTTCCTCTTCACATGCTACTTTTTAACTTATGTTTTTCTTCTCACTCATCCCTTTTACCCTTTTGTGTGTGTTTGAACTCTTCCCTTTTTTCTTTTCCTGTTCCCCCCAATGTCTGGCTCTTGCCTCAGATGACGATTTCATTTTTGTGGTGGGCCTAGGGGAATAAGGAGGCTGCTGCATCTAATGGAGATGGAACCAGGTCATGTCAACACTCAGTGACAGCTAAGTGTGTTGAGGTGTGACAAAATCATGTCAGGAAATCAACACATATGATGGCAAACTCAATTGTTTGCTCATTTTAATGACTTCATTTCAATCTTATTCCTAACACATGCCAAATCTGAAGGAAGGAAAGAGTGTCAAATTTGAAGCCATCTGTCTTCTTGAATTGACTTACAACTCCACCAGACCATGCACCCTCGCACCTTTCAGAGAGCTACATGTGCACCAATTCTTGTTTAGTGTACTTGTTTCCCCCTCTTTGCCTATTTCCTTTTCTCTATTCATCTTCATTAGGCCATCCTAGAAAAAAATATCCGGAGAAGATCTATTTCTCAGTGACTCTGGGGGGAAGCTGAGCGCCTCATGCATATCCTTTCCCTCTGGGTCTGATTATTGGTTTGGCTTGAGCTAGTGCCATCAGTTTATACTTGTACATTTTGGGAGCACAACTTTGACTCAAATTGCACTTCTACGTTTAGCCTGGCCAAACATGTGCTTGCTTCACTTTTGGCTTTGTTAATCGATTCTTCAGCTTCCTTGCTATGAAACTGAAATATGTTTCCCAGTAGCTGCATTTATAAATGCTAATAAGTTATTGATTCACATTATTATGATTTAGCCTTGTGTCACTTTCTACAATAAAAAGTGTATACGCAGTAAGTGTAAGATTTCAGCTATAAAGCAGACATCTATCCTTTTGATTAATAACACTTTTATGATACTTCTACACTTCTATTCCTGTAATTTAAAATTTTTATTTCCTAATCATCTACGATCACCTCCCCTCTCCTTTGGCGACTGATTTCCTTTGCAAGGCCTTGTCATTATTGCACCTTGACCAGTGTTCTGGCTATTTCTAGTGGCAGTCTCTTGATATTATCAGATGTGGACAAGTTATAACAACATTATTCATATTGCTACTGGCTTTCAATGTCTGTAAGGAAACCCTGTAGAGTCTTCTGTTTTGAAAATTCTTAGATGTGTCTCTTCCAGTTGGCAAAGGAGTGAGCTAGAAGTTGCTCCATTAGCAGCACCCAGGGGGTCAGAGGTGGTTTCAGAGGCAAGAAGTTTTTCTAAAAAGGTTGATAGTTACCTCAGTCTCCCTAAAGAGGGTCCTAGAATCATGGGATGTCACTCTCTTGGGCAAACGCCAGTTTCTTCCCTTTCCTATGGATTCTGCAGACACTTCATTTTCTCAGAAGTATGATCTCAGCAACCTCAGGTTGGTGGAACAAAATGCCTCATGAGATGTGAACATCTTTCGAAAGAAAGATTGCAGATTTAGGTGTCAGCCAGACCCAGGCCTGGAGTCTGATCTCCACAGCCTGGTACCCTTGGCAGGCAGCCATCATTTAGATTCAGTTTCCTGCCTTGTGAAGCAGGAGTCACCCTGTCTGAGCTGAGTCATAAGGATTGGTGCAAAACAGGGGCTCAACAAATAGGAGCCACTGTCACCATCCTCCTAGCTCATCTGCTACATCCTTGCACAAAGCTTATGCTTTTTTTCTCTAGATGCTGGGCAGGGCCCACATTAAGCAAAGTACTGTGCTCTGCGTTGTGATACTGGAATAGATACCGTATTAATTCCCTACAGCTGCCTAGATAAGAAATGACCACAAACTGGCTGGCCTAAAACAACAGAAATATATTTTCTCACAGTTCTGGAGGCTAGAAGTCCAAAATCAAGGTGTGAGTGGGACCACCCCCCTGAAGACTCTCGGGAGGAATCCTTCCTTGCTTCTTCCAGCTCTTGGTGGTTGCTGGCACCCCTGTGTGTTCTTTTCCTTGCAGCTGCATCACTCCTGCCTCTGCCTCTGTCTTCACATGGCTTCTCTCCTGTGTCTCTTCACATGGTTCTTCCTCCCTGTGTGTTTTTTTGTGTGTTTGTGTGTTCTCTGTGTCTCCAAATCTCTGTCTTCTTATGAGGACACTGGCGACTGGATTTAGGGCCCACTCATCTTACCTTGATTAAGTCTGCACCGGTTCAGATGGACATAAATTTTGGGGGAACGCTATTCAACCCAGTATAGATACAAGGAACTTAGAGTTCGGGGTGAAATAAATATTTAAAAGCCAAGCCATAAACAAACTAGAATGAAATAAATGCCACAATAGAAGCACAAGCAATGAGCTATTGAACTCACCTAACTCAGTGAGGGTTTGCTTTCATTGAAATATGAGTGAAACCATATTTTGATGACATTTGAATAGCTACAATGTGCTAGTGTGGGCTGCGTGTTTTCAAGAGATTATTTTGGGGTCGGGGCAAGGCTTATATGCACTCCTTTTTACCTCCATTCCTTAGAAGAGCCTCCCTACACACATGCGCACACACACACACACACACACACACACACACGCACACACAATTCACCCACCCTACACTGGGACATCCTGGCTCTGCAGGTGACTGCTACCTGGATTTGTACTTGCTTCTTCCTTCTAATGGCGAATGTGATTTTGCTTAAGGATTAGAGTTTAACCAGTTTGAAATAGTTCATCTCTTTAATAAATACGGAATAAGATGGAGAAAATGTTACTCCCTGGAGCTCCAGAGTGCAGAGGAAGGTGGACCAGCTAGATGGAGCTTTTCCCAGGGGGATCTGCAGGGCTGGTATTTAGCATGATATTCTGCCTGCATGCCAGGGGGCCACATGACGATCATGTGGGTGATGGCAGGAGGCACAGGTGGGCCGAGAGGACAGAACCAAAGTTACCAGCATCCTCATGAGTTTGTTGTTGTTGCATTCCTGGTGGAAGCCAGTGGAGAGGCAGAGTTTGACTGGCACTGCAAGATACGGAATGGAGCAGGCTACAGAAGCAGGAGCAGAGAGAAGCACAAGGCCATGGCCCGACCTCAGGTGTGGAGATGCTGCTGCCTTGAGGCGGGGTCCTTGAACCTTCTCTGGGCAGGGAGGCCTTCTTTTGTTAGTTAGTGTGCTCCAGAGATACTGAATCATAGTGTATTGGTATAGGCTGGGAAGTCCCCTTCCTGCAAGCTGGAGGCCCAGGAAAGCCAGTGGTGTAGTCCTAGTTCAAACCCAAATGCCTGGGAACTAGGAGAGCTGATGGTGTAAGTCCAGGTCTGAGTCTGAAGGCCTGAGAACCAGGAGTGCTGATGTCTAAGGGCAGGAGAAAATGAATATCCCAGTTCAAGTTGAGAGAGCAAGTTAGCTCTTCCTCTATTTTGTTCTATTCAGACCTTCAATGGATTGGGTGATGCCCACCCACTCTGTGCAGGATGGGTCTTCTGCACTCAGGCCACTGATTCCAATTCTAATCTCTTCCAGAAAGCCCTTCAGAGACACACCCAGAAATAATGTTTTGCCAGCTATCTGGGCATCCCTCAGCCCAGTTAAGTTGACACCTAAAGTTAACTATCATGCTGCACTGAGGACACTTGGGTCAGGTATAAAGTAGCTTGTTCAAATTTAGAAGGAAAACATCTCAAACCCTAATAGATGAAAGGGGAAAAGTCCGCACACAACTCTAGGGGAAACCCAATAATAAACCAAACTTTAAAAAAATTTCTAACTGAAGAATTAAGTCATGAAATAGGGGATAAGAATTTGTGTAAGTTTGCCTAAATAGCCAAGGTTCAGAGAGACATTATCTACAGCAGCAGGGGAAAAAAAGACCCCCAGAGAGCATCAGATACATACAGCAGGTGCAGGACAGGTGCAGCACCTTCCACTTCCCTTTGTTCTGCAAACTCACCAACACAGGTGGCACATACTCCAAAAGGCAGATCTTGAGTTCAGGCGCAAGTCAATAGCACAGAAGCAGTGATGAATGTCTGGTCCGTAGGAAAGAGATAAGTGTGCAACTTGGGGGAGAGAGTCTGTCCGTTCAGGTCTAAGGGCAATTAACATGGAAACAATTTTAGTGTGTGGTCAAGATCTCAAAAACAGGGATTTAGCTCTGGAAGAAGACTAGCAGAATCCCTAGAAGTGGGTCAGATCTCAGGTGGCTGGGGGTATAGGCAGTGCCCCCTGTCAAGACACCAGGGAGCTGTAGGTGTGGGAGGAAACTCCAGGTGCCCATGATCCCCAGGTAGAATGGGCCAGATAGGAAGACAGGCTCCCCTGTAGGGTAGATTCAGAAAGCAGCTATGAAATCTCATCCCTGAAACTGTGAAAGGCTGTTAACTTCTGTATTAGTTTGCTAGGGCTGCTGTAACAAATAATGACAAACTTGGTGACCTAAAACAACAGAAATGTATTCTTGTGCAGTTCTGGAGCCAGAACTTCTGAAATCAAGGTATTGGCAGGGTCAGGGTCCCTCTTGGAGGATCTGGGAAGAATCCCTCTTTGCCTCTTCCAGCTTCTGGTGGCTCTAGGGGTTTCTGTGGCTACTTCACTCTAATCTCTGCCTCTATCTTCATGTGGCCTTCTCCCCTTCTTTCTGTGTCTTTTCTGTTTTTGCTTTTTTTTTTTTTTTTTTTTTTTGAGATAGGGTCTCACTATGTCACCCAGGCTGGAGTGCAGTGGCACAGTCTCGGCTCACTGCAGCCTCCTCCTCCCAGGTTCAAGCGATTCTCATTCAAGCCTCAGCCACCTGAGTAGCTGGGATTACAGGCATGCACCACTACGCCTGGCTAATTTTTGTAATTTCAGTAGAGGCGAGGTTTTGCCGGTTGTCCAGGCTGGTCTTGAACTCCTGGCCTCATGTTATCTGCCCACCTAAGGTCCTGGGATTATAGGCATGAGCCACTGCGCCCAGCCTGTTTTTACTTCTTATAAGGGTGTTACAATAGGTAGCTAGTCAGACGTGAGTAGTGCAGGAGAACAACCCCCAACCAGGAATGTCAGGCCACCATCACATGATGGTCAGGTGGTTGTCAAACTCTCTAAAATAATAGATTGCGGCCGGCGCCAGGGAACAGCAGTCTCCCAAGAGATAGAAACAGCTGAAACTGGTGATCAGCAGCTTCCCAGTAAGCTCTCTAAGAGTTGACTGAGTGGGCTCACACGTGAGCACTAAGAGGCAAAATAGCGGAGTTTAATAGGCATATGACTTTCCTCTAGGAACGCTCAACTGGTAAGAGAATGACTCATCAAGTGAGCATGCGTACAGCTTTAGTAAACACACTGCACATGCAGCCCCTCCCAAGTGCTACTTCCCTCTGTTCTACAAAATCACAAACACAGGTGGCACATACTCCAAAAGGCGTATCTTATCCTGAGTTCAGGCACAAGTCAATAGCATAGAAGCAGTGACGAGTGTCTGGTCCGTGGGAAAGACATAAGTGTGTAACTTGAGGGTGAGACTCTGTCGGTTCAGGCCTAAGGGCAATTAACATGGAAATGATTTTCATGTATGGTCAAGGTCTCAGAAACAGGGATTCAGCTCTGGAGGAAGACTAGCAGAATCCCTTGAAGTGGGTCAGATCTCAGGTGGCTGGGGGTACAGGCAGTTCCACTGCACATGCGGACAGCCCACCCCAAGAATCAAGGGAGAAAGAATGTAAGATCCCAGAAGTATGCCAAGGTATAAAACCCCAAGTCAAATGTCAAACTGCACATTTGATCGCTCAAGTTGCCCACTTGGCCCTCCTCCAAGTATACCAAGTATACTTTACTTCCTTTCTGTCCTGCTCTAAAGCTCTTTTTTTTTTTTTTTTGAGATGGAGTCTCAGTCTGTCACCCAGGCTGGAGTGCAGTGGCACATCTCGGCAAGCTCCACCTCCCGGGTTCACGCCATTCTCCTGCCTCAGCCTCCCAGGTAGCTGGGACTACAAGTGCCCACTGCTACCGGGCTAATTTTTTGTATTTTTTTAGTAGAGACGGGGTATAGCTTTTTAATAGACTTTCATTCCTGCTCTAAAACTTGCCTTGGTCTCTCCTTATGCTTTATGCCCCTCAGTCAAATTCTTCCTGAGGAGGCAAGAATTGCGACTGCTGCAGACCTGTACGGATTCACCACTGGTAACAAGGGCACTAGTCATTGGATTGAGGGTCTGCCCTGTTAATCCAGGATGTTCTCATTTCAAGATCCTTAACTTAATTACATCTGCAATGACCCTTTTCTTAAATAAGGCCATCTTCACAGGTTCTAAGCTTTAAGACATGAATATATCTTTTTTGGGGTCACCCCAAATGCAGGTTGGGGTCATTCAGCCTGCAACAACTTCCCCTGGACTGTGTGCCAATCCTAACTGTTAATGGGGCCAAGCACACTGAGGTCTTTCCCTGGATCCCAGAGAGAGGCAGGGAAACCTACTAGGAAGAGTCTGAGACTGGAAAACAATAAGTGAAATAAAGAATGATGCAAATGCCTAGGTCTGCACATTTCTAAAAGGGTGACTGCAGGGAGACAAATCCCAGAGGGAAGAGACAAACATGAGAATGTTGCTGTGTTGGAGAGGTGAGATTACGGATGTTTTCTTCTTTTCAAAATTTCTGTGACTGTTGTTACATCGCCATTGAATTCAGTAATAAAGAGCATTAAAACTGATCTTTTCAATAGAGAAATGAGATTGCAGCTTTTGGCGATAAATGAATCTAGGCTCAGGACTGCTGGCCTGTGCATTTTTGAAAAAGAATACACTAGGGGCTTGGGAAAAGCACATCAGCTGGAGGAGAGGAGAGAGGAGTGAGGAGCCAGCTGTTTAGAATGGGAAGAAGTGACTTCTCCCCAGCGTGCTGCCCTTCATTGTTTACAGCCTTTGACTTAGATCGTATTCAGAATTAGGGGTTAGAAAACCCTGCAGGAGCCGGGCGCGGTGGCTCACGCCTGTAATCCCAGCACTTTGGGAGGCCGAGGCGGGCAGATCACGAGGTCAGGAGATTGCGACCATCCTGGCTAAAACGGTGAAACCCCGTCTCTACAAAAAATACAAAAAATTAGCCGGGCGTGGTGGCAGGCGGCTGTAGTCCCAGCTACTCGGGAGGCTGAGGCAGGAGAATGGCGTGAACCTGGGAGGCGGAGCTTGCAGTGAGCCGAGATTGCGCCACTGCACTCTGGGCGACAGAGCGAGACTCCGTCTCAAAAAAAAAAAAAAAAGAAATCCCTGCAGGAACCAGGCTTAGCATACAACACCCCATTATTTCCTCCAAACACTTGTCTTCTCACCTTTTTTTTTGTTGTTTTGAGACAGAGTTTTTGCTCTTGTTGTCCATCTTCTCACCTTTCTTCCTGATTCCGGAAGACAAGATGAGGAAGCAGGGCAGTATGAAAGGAGGATGTTTTCCTAAATGCCTTAAACAAACCCAAGAGGCTGAGAGTTAATTTTTTAAAGATGACTTGACAGCTTGTTCACCCTGTTTACTGACATCAACAAGGGAGTAAGCACGGCAGACAGAGATAAATTAATTGAAATGTCTCTGTAGCATGTAAGCTGCTCGGGTAAAGATGGTATCCTTGTGGCTTGGCTGTTTAATAAGGTGTGCGTGTGTGTGAGTGTGTGTGTGTGTGTGTGCGTGCGTGTTTAATGGATTGTTGAAAGGAATTCAAAGTCAGCCGTACATTGTTTTGTGGGATATAATAAGGGTTTGTGAGAAAGTCTTTCTTTAAAATAGAAACCTTGACTTTTTTTTTTTTTTTTTTTTTTTTTGAGACGGAGTCTCGCTCTATCACCCAGGCTGGAGTGCAGTGGCGCGATCTCGGCTCACTGCAACCTCCGCCTCCCGGGTTCACGCCATTCTCCTGCCTCAGCCTCTCCGAGTAGCTGGGACTACAGGCGCCCGCCACCACGCCCGGCTAATTTTTTTTTGTATTTTTGGTAGAGACGGGGTTTCACTGTGGTCTCGATCTCCTGACCTCGTGATCCGCCCGCCTCGGCCTCCCAAAGTGCTGGGATTACAAGCGTGAGCCACCGCGCCCGGCCGAAACCTTGACATTTTAAACCTAGGAATTCCTAAGTAAGCCTCAGATATTGGCCCTTAACATGCAACTCTACAAGCTACGATGTCTGTAGAGCATCTCCTGGCCTGAAAAGAGCGTTAAGATTCTGGCTCAAGAGCACTGCAAGAATTTAGATTTCTTGTTAGTGAGAGCTGGCTAAAGGGAGAAAAACAAGCAAACAGGGTTGAGAACATCTTTCTCATTTGTGCTTCACAATAAAATCCTTTGGAAATTTTATGCACTGTTAATATGAGTATCTATAGCCTTTAAATTATTAAAACAAGCAATTCTTATGACATAATTTCGTTTTTACAGGAGATTTAGGGAGATTTTTGCTGTCATTCAATGCCCCGGATGTATCAGAATGCAAGTCCTGAACCACATGGGGCAGACCAATGTAGTCTACTTTAAATAAATATTTTGAGGCTGGGTGTGGTGGGTTACGCCTGTAATCTCAGCCCTTTGGTAGGCAGAGCCAGGTGGATCACTTCAGGTGAGGAGTTTGAGACCAGCCTGGCCAACATGATGAAATCCCATCTCTACTAAAAATACAAAAAAAAAAAAAAAAAAATTAGCCAGGCATGATGGCACACGCTTGTAATCCCAGCTATTCAGGAGGCTGAGGTGGGAGAATTGCTTGAGCCCCGGTGGCGAAGGTTGCAGTGAGCCAAGATTGCACCACTGCACTCCGGCCTGGATGATAGAGCGAGAACTTGTCTCAAAATAAATTAAATAAATAAATAAATAAACATTTAAAAATATCTGTTGAAGATTTGTTTGGCAGAGAGAAGAACAATGTATATGAAAGGACAGAGAAGAGTGTTGCTGCATTGCTGGTGGAAGCAGGAAGGCTCCTTTTGGCTGTCCTGAACAGTCCACATCTGGCCCAGCCTTGCATAGCTCACTCAGTGAAAGGATTCCTGAAGTCCATCAGAATCTCCCTTGGTATCTGAGCAGCTCCCTTTGTTGGAGGAATCTGTTGCGGGAGATGGGTATATGTCAAACCAAAATATGAAGAGCTGAAGGCAATTAAGAAGCAGATGCAGCAAAGCGCTCTGCCCTCCCTCTATCTGCTTAAAAGCAGGGCAGATATTTACAAAAACAAAATGTATCCAGCCCGGCTCCCTACTCTACCAGGGAGAACAAAGGTTAGCCACTGAAGACAGCTTTAGACCCTCATCAGCCTGGAAATAATAGCAGAGGAATCTACATTAACAAATGGGACTAACTAGCCTTTACCTTTCATTTATTTCCCTTCCCCCCATGTGGCTGCCTGTAGAGATTCAAATTCTTTTTTTTTTTCCTTTATCTTGTCACTTATCTAAAAATGTTCTCTTATTTGTTGATGTTATATAAGCTGGAATTCAAACCACCTCTTTGAGAACTACTCCTTCTCTGGGTGTCTGCCACTTACATATGATATCTACATGTTAATACACTTGTTTGTTTTTCTCTTGTTAATCTGTCTTTTGTAGCAGGGGTCCACTCCAACTAAGAACTTATGGGGGTTATTATTTTCCTCCACAGTTCCCCTTTAGGAGCCTGAATCCTACAGGTGAACCCAGGAGCCAAAAATGTATTTCTTTCTGTGTAGAGAAGTAAATATATTCTCCCCATTCCCATCTTCTTAAATTTCCAGTGCCTCAGGCACCAGCCACTCTCTTCCTTTCAATTTGGCTTTGTAAAAGGTAGCACTTAGTCACCAGTCTTTCCATAAATAATAACTTCACTCTCATCACCGAAAAGGATTTATAGACTATTTTAGATCCAATTGTCAAAAATTATCAATTGTCTATTAAAGCATTTTTGTGTGTTTTTTGTTTTGTTTTGTTTTGAGATGGAGTCTTGCTCTGTCGCCCAGGCTGGAGTGTAGCGGCGTGATCTTGGCTCACTGCAACCTCTGCCTCACTGGTTCAAGCGATTCTCATGCTTCAGCCTCTGGAGTAGCTGAGACTACAGGTGCCTGCCACACCATGCCTGGCTAATTTTTGTTATATTTAGTAGAGACGGGGTTTTCACCATGTTGGCCAACTGGTCTCGAACTCCTGACCTCAAGTGATCCACCCACCTTGGCCTACCAAAATGCTGGGATTACAGGCATGAGCCACCATGCCATGCCCGGCCGTGTGTGTGTGTGTGTGTGTGTGTGTGTGTGTGTGTTTGTGTTTTAAACCAGGATCAGTGCTTAAGAAATATCTACGTTTGTTTCTTTTCAAAGATCCATGACAGCATATGTCTCATGGTTAAAAATTGTGAATTGGGCAGTAGCGGGACATGCTCCTTTTCTCTTCTGGTTAGCCAAAAAGTATCAAGAATCTCCTCTGTGCTGAGCATTATGCTAGGAGCTGACCTCATACATAATCTCTTTTAACCCTCACTATTTTCTATGCAGTAACCGTCATTATCCCAGTTTACAGACTCATAAATGTTAAGTGACATCTGGAGTGTGTGTGTGTGTTTGGGATCTGAATGTAAGAGCACAGGGCTTTTTTTTCTTCACTCTGCTGTCACAGACAATGTGACTGATAGTTCCTTCTACCTGAGCTGTCCTCCTACTTCTCACCTGGCCAGATTCCCACCATCATTCAAATCTCTGTCTTAGCCTCACCTCTCCATGAATCCATCAGTGATCTATTTCTTCTGTGAACACCTATTGTTCTTTATGTTTTAATCACACAATCTAAGACTTGATTATCTCTTGTCTGGACCACCCACTAATTGTTTCCCGAGTCTTATCTCATCTTTCTAGAGGCGTGTGAGCTGCTTTAGCACAGGGGGAGTGTGTTCTCTGTGCTTCTCTTGTGTTCCCAAAGGTGCTGAGTGCATAATGGGGGCAGAGAAGAGCACCGTAGAGGCCTCTTGAATACCTGACTGATGAATTCACCTGTGTCCTCTGTCAATTGTGAGCATCCACAGCCCAGCTTTTGTCATGCGGCACTTAAGGGCCCTTCAAATTCTCACCCCAATTTCTTGCCAGAACCACATAGAATTAGGTGAGTGGAGGGGGTTAGGATGGAGACAAAGGGGCCATTTATCTTTGTTGTTTTTTTCAGGTGTAGTGCCTTTACATGTAATCCCATGGCAGTGAAGTATGACACAGTGAAAAGATGAGTGAATTTGATGTTGGGAGATAAGAGGTCTAGTCCTGTCTCCTTAATAATCATTTCTTACCTTTGATAAGACTCTTTTTTTTGAGACAGAGTCTTGCTCTGTGGCCCAGGCTGGAGTGCAGTGGCGCAATCTCGGCTCACTGCAAGCTCCGCCTCCCGGGTTCACGCCATTCTCCTGCCTCAGCCTCTCTGAGTAGCTGGGACTACAGGCGCCCGCCACCACGCCCGGCTAATTTTTTGTATTTTTTTTTAGTAGAGACGGGGTTTCACCGTGGTCTTGATCTCCTGACCTCGTGATTCGCCCACCTCGGCCTCCCAAAGTGCTGGGATTACAAGCGTGAGCCACCGGGCCAGGCCTGATAAGACTCTTAAACTTTCTGTAACTCTACTTATTTATTCATAAAATTGAAATATTAATAGCCACATCACCTATCTTGCAGAGTTGTTGAGAGATCAAGTAAAACAATAGATGTGCAAACATATCATAAAGAATAAAATGTAATAGGAATTGAATAGAGCCCTATTCTCAAAATCAGTAAGACCAGTTAGTTAAACAGTTTGACCCAATGAACATCTCGCAGCTTTCCTAAGCTGCCTTCCCACTCTGGCTCCTTCATACCCCCCCAAACCAGCAATCATTTCCAGGGATTTTGGTGCCACTTTCTGAACCAGAAATCATCTTCAGGAAAAGTTGAGGGGTCAGTGGGATCAATTCATGCCCTGGTCTCTATGGTAACCCAGATACTCAAATTAATTCTACCTTGATCTGACATTTGTAATGATTTATTTTTTCTCTTGTTGAGCTCTGGTTTTACATTCTAGAGAATGAGTTTGTCTCTTCAAACCTTTCTGTCTTCTAAAGCAGAAGAGAAAGGAGGAAGGCAGGAAGGCAGTACCCTTGAATCACAGTTGCAATGAATCACTTTCTCCTTGCTGCAGGCAAAATAAAAATGTTCTCCAGGTAGAAATGAATTAGGGTCTCAGGGCCAAATCCATCTTCTTCTTCCTCTTCACTGAGCACTTCTGTACTTTCCTCTCTGCCTGGTGGAGCTGATTCATCTGCAGTGAGCCTCATGGTGAAAATGAGGGGAGTCCAAGAAGATAGTGGCCTCTCCAATTCTTCTCCCTCATTTAAAAAAAGATCCAAATCATTAAAGACCACCTCCCTCTTTTCATCATGTCTCTTAACCTATACTCTTCAGAGCCTAGAGTGTCTAACATTTGGTAAGGACTCAATATATTATCAAACAAAATTTAAAACAAACTTTAAAAAAATAAGACTTACATTATATGGAAAAGACATTTGCACATGCATGTGTGTAGCAGCGCAATTTGCAGTTGCAAAAATATGGAACAAATCTAAGTGCCCATCAATCAACCAGTGGATAGGGAAAATGTGGCATATATACACCATGGAATATTACTCAGCCATAAAGAGGAATGAAATAATGGCATTCACAGCAACTTGGATGGAGCTGGAGGCCATTATTCTAAGTGAAGTAACTTAGGAATGAAAAACCAAATATTGTATGTTCTCACTTATAAGTGGGAGCTAAGCAATGAGGATGCAAAGGCATAAGAATGATATAATGAACTTTGGGGACTTGGGGGGAAGGGTGGGAGGGGAGGTGAGGGATAAAAGGCTACACACTGGGTGCAGTACACTGCGCAGGTGATGGGTGCACCAAAATCTCAGAAATCACCACAAAAAATCTTTTCCATGCAACCAGAAACCACCTGTTTCCCAAAAACTATTGAAATCAATAAAATAAAATAAAACAAAACAAAAATAAACAGACTTAAAAGAACATTTCCCAGAAATGGTAGAAAGAATATTCCCCAATGAAAGGGATGGTTCACTAACGAATAGCATTTCCAACAGCAAGAACTGTCTAGAGAACATAGATTGTGTGTGTGTGTGTGTGTGTGTGTGTGGTGTGTGTGTGTGTGTGTGGTGTGTGTGTGGGGTGTGTGTGTGTGTGTGTGTGTGTGTATGTATGTGTCCATGTGTATTTGGGGAGTATAACTTACTATGCTTTTATTTATTAATGTAAGTCCAGACAACTTAACTCAAAGTGGCTTAAAGAAATATAATTAGGAAATTTGTTTTCTCACATAATAAGCAACCCACCGGTAGATCAGGCTACCGGTGTGGTATGTCAGGGCTCCAGCTCTGCTTATTATGGCCTTTGCTTTCTTCTCTTTTGTGTGTTGGCTTCACCCTCATGATGGTAACCAAATGGCCCCAGCAGTTCCAGCCATCGAAATCAGTTACAGCAATGTTCAGAGGACGAAGGGAACTATCCCTTTATATCACTTTCTAAGGAGCAGGGAAACATTTCCTAAAGCACCCCAGGTAATATCTTCCTACTTCTGACTGGCCAGGGATGGACCTAGGGTCAAGGGTCCATTCTTAATCCTGTGTAGTGCCAGGTATGAAAGTTCTGAGGGTTCCAAATGTAGGGCAAGATGCTACCTCTTAAATTCCCAATACCAAGCAGAGTCCCAACGCTTGGCGACCAGTCTGGATTTCAAACATATCCCCGACTTGGGCAGATGGCAGGCAGACAGTTTGTAGTCTCTTGCCCTACAAATCTTTCAACTAGTTTGAGGTTGATGGTGGAGACAGGAGCATGGGTAGGAAGCTCTTTGCATTCTGAGTCCCACAGAGAGATCTAGAGTATGGGACTTCAGTTCCATGCACCTTGAAGATTCCATCATAGTGGGAGTTGCAGACAGTCTTTTTTAGTCTACTACTTTTTCAGTGAGTAACCACTAAATAAGACATACACACACCCACACATGCTTCTACCAAAGACAAGCATAAGTCATTAGGCTCATATAGTATAAATTCGTTAGGAAGAGGAGGAACACATTACCAGCTGTTCAGACAATTTGCAAGACTCTCTTTTACCATAGAGCAAGAAAGGTACTGGCTTTCAGAACAATTGACATGTGTCCTGTTTTGCAGAGCAGAGTTAACTCTTCTTCTTCATGTCCCTCTTCTTTCAAATAGTGTAATTTTTGGTCTCCTGGGAACAATAAACCGGCCTATTGCTGATTTATATAAAATGTAATGGTGGCTTCCTTAGCTAATAAAAGAACCCATGGAAGCTTTGCCAAGTAGGAGACTGATGAAATCCCAGGTGGGGAATAGCTGTCACTCCAGCAGGGTTTGGTGAAGTGAGAACGGAGATGGTGGGTGTTCTGGCTGGTTTCCCTCTTCCAGCAAGAGCTGCATGCCTTGAATTGGACAGATCAATTCTTCTGAGAGCTGGCACCTTCTTGCTCTTTATGTGTGATCCCACTGTGGTCTAAGATTTTTTTGGCAGTAGTCCCAGGTTCTCCATTCTCCTTTTCACTTCCCTTCTCCCCTTTCCATAATGAGTTGATGCCAGAACAAGGGTCTGTGATGGAAGAAAAAAATGTTAGGAATGCTCAGCAAACTTCCAAGTCCCATGATGGAAATGGTCTTCCTGGTTCAGGTACCTGTTTTCTGCCTGGTGCTCTTTCTAGGTATTATAGATTAATACTCCGATCTCTAAGATGCAAAGCCTTGGCAGGTTTGCAACTCATAATTCTTGGAGTGTTTGAAATTTCTGTCTGGAGGAAAGGAGCATGAGGGATTCTGTAGGACATTTGTTGGTACTATCCTAGACTAAGAAGTTTTGCAGAAATTTAGGCCTTCATTTGTTTAGCATCTGCTAGTGCCAGACAGGCAGTGTGGACAAAAGGATGAACGACAGGCCTCCTGACTTCTAGGACCTTTGAGGAGGAGACTGCAAATTTCCATGTAAGGTGAAAAATGTCATAATATAAATACAGTGGACCCCTCATCCATGGAGTATGCGGTCCAAGACCCTCACTGGTTGCCTGAAACCACGGATAGTACCTAACCCTACATATTCTATGTTTTTTTTCTCCTATACATACATGAATATGACAAAGTTCAATTTATAAATTAGGCACAGTAAGAGATTAACAATAATAACTAATAATAAAATAGAACAGTTATGCCAGTATACTGTAATGAAAGTTAAGTGTGGTCTCTCTCTCTCCCTCTCTCTGTGTCTTAAAATATCTTATTGTACTGTACTCCCCTGTTTTCAGGCCGGGGTAACTGAAACCACAGATAAGGGGGTACTGTTGGATACCCCTTAGGCTTTTGGAACACAAAAGAGAGGCACAGTGTCCATCCCAGAAAGTTCAGAGAGGGCTTCCAGGAGGAGATAACAGCTGAGCCAATCTTCGTAAACTTTGGGTAGAAGTTAAGCAGTGAAGGACTGGAGAGAGGAGTGGAGAGTAGAACTTAATTGGGATGGATGAGAAGTAAAATGAAAGAATATGAAGCCACTGGGCAATTGAAGAGAGGAAAGGAGCCCCAGTAAAGATAGAGCAGAGAAGGGGGTATGGAGCTAGGGATACTGGGCTGAGGACCAACAGCAAATTCACAATGTCTTTCAAGATCCTCCCTGTCACACCAGGGAGCAGTTCTCCATGCTCCTTAACAGTCAAAAGCGAAGTCAACAGGAACATTATCCTTCAGAATGGCTTTCTTTGAACATCAGTAGTATAACTTGCCCTCATTTGTTTGGCAAAGGGCAGAGGGATATTCTCCTGTGGAAACTGAGAGTAAGGTCTGAAAGGGGCAGGTCACACTATGGAGCCGTCACACCTGAGGCCTTTGGGAATCAGCCCCTCCACGGCCTGTTTATTTTCCTACACTACGCAGTGAGACGCTCTCCCTAGGAGCTCAGCTCAGTGGATGCCTACTTCTGCTTTTGGTAGTAACTACTAGTCTTCATTTACATTCAGTTCTCTTTTCCTTTCCCATACATGGGCAGATTACACATCTACTCCACCCTGCAACTGGATGGGGTCACAACGCTGGTTCTAGAGCATGGGTTGTAGGCTTGGTGACGTGTGTCACATCTGGGCCAGAGCATTTAATTCCTGGTGCAAAAACCTCTAGTGGTCTCTTCCCTTTGCTACCAAAATGAGTAGCTTTCCATATGGCATAGCTCCCAACATCTTGGGTCCTGGAGTGAGCACGAAGTAAGGCAGAGCCTCTCACTGATCCCAGTGGACATGGAATGTGAGCAAGAAATCCCTCTTGGTTTTTTGAATTTGGAGTTGCTTGTTGACGCAGCCTAATTGAGCCTACCCTGAAAGATACAGAGGGCTACCATTTCCCTTGGAGTTAAGACGTTGCCTTCCTTTATGGCTGTTTAGTAATAAGAAGCACAACTGGCCTGGGCTTGCCCCAGTGTCTTTGAGGGGCCCCCAGTGGTGAAAAGAATAGGTTTGGCAATTGTCATAAACCAGCCTCTGGGCAGAAGTCAAAGGAGTGCAGAGGGAGCTATATGCTTAGCTTATGGAGAAGCATACTGATAAGGACTTTTATGCCACTTTTGTGTACAGAACACAAACGAAGGTTTCTCTGCAGCAAAACCCCATTGAGCACTTCTGCATTCACAGCTGTGTGACCCTCATCTGAACCACCCCCACCCCATGCTTACTTGGCTTACATGTAATGCTTTGGGGCTGAATTTCCAGCACATGTCTATTTTTCTGGAATCAAAAATTCCCTTTAAATTTTCTGCTCTAGCCAATAGACTGAGGATCTGGGATGAAAATGTTCCATTCTTTTAACATTAGCCCTTTCAGGCCTGATGGAGCGTAATCAAGGCTTGTTTTTCCAAATTTACTTGGCTGCTCAAAACATGACAGTGATAACCATTTTGGGTTCCTAGATGACTTGACAACTGCTTTGGATCAGCTGCACAACCAGCACAAATGACTGCAGAAATTGGTCATTAAGATGACTGAGAAACATGTTTCAACTCAACAAGTCCATTTCACGTCAGCAAGTTGATGTGGCCAAGCCCTAGTCTGCTCTTCTTACCCAACTTTCACCTTGAGGAGACTCTCAGCCCTACTCCATAGCATCCAGCATGATAATTTTCTAAAACACAGTTACAGACCTGTCACTCCCTTGTCCCAAAGCCTCATGTCATTTCTGAATGCCAACAAATTAAGTGCAAAACATCTACCGGCATCAACTTCTTTATGCGAGCTTTTTTCCTGAACTCTCTGTCCCCTGGCCTCTATGTGATGTGCCCCAGTCTCACCAAAATACCACCTGCTGCCTCATTAATCGTGCATGCCCTTCCACACCTGTAATTGTGCATTCTGATCCAGGCAGCCTTTCCCCTCTCTATCTGGTTATCTGCTCCTCAACCACGAGGTACACTCAAACATCCTCTTTAACATCCCCTCCCCTTCCTTTCCCTTCCTTTTTTGTTTGTTTTTGTTTTGTTTTGTTTTGTTTTGTTTTGTTTGAGACACGGTATCACTCTGTCATTCAGACTGGAGTGTAGTTACTGGGTCAGCTCACTATAACCTCAAACTCTGGGCTCAAGCAATCCTCCCACTTCAGCTTCTCGAGTAGGTGGGATGAACACACCACCATGCCCAGTTAATTTATTTTACTTTTCATTTTTTGTAGAGATGGGTTCTCGCTGTGTTGCCCGGGCTGGTTTTAAGTTCTGGCCTCAAGTGATCCTCCCATCCTAGGTCTCCCAAAGTGCAGGGACTACAGACAGGAGCCATTGTGCCCAGCCCACATAAAGCTTTCTTCACTCTCATGGCCATAAGTCAGCCAATCCCTCTCTGGGCCCCTGTGGCACAGGGCTTGAGGGCTGTATTGTAATTATTCAGTTCCTTATTTATTCCCTCGATAGTGTGTGACCTGTGTCTTATTCATGTTTCTGTAATGGTATCTACACACTGACCAGTAACTAGGGGCTATCCAAGAAATATTTAATAAGAGAAGGAGGGAGGGAGAGAGTCGTCATTTTCAGTGGGGGCTATACTAGTCGTGAGGGGAGGAGGAATGAGGAGAGGGATGAGCTGTGGGTGACACTCCCAGCCTCCTAAGCATACTCCAATGTTCCATCAGACTTCAGTTGTAAAACACAAATTAAAATATAAAATTACGAAGAACCTCCCGTGCCAAATGTGGGGGGCCTTCTGCATGCAGGGCCCTATGTGACTGCACTGGTCTCAGGCTTATGCTGTCCTCCAACAAGTGGCAGAGTTGGGCGCTCCCAGGCAAGTGGGCTTGGCAGAGGAGGTGGTGTTGGCTTAGCCCCTGATGTTGTCTAAAGGCAACATCAAAACAGGTATTTCAACACGTAAAACCCCAGTTCAGCTTCTTGCCTCAGGTCTACCTATTCCGTCTCCTCTGCCTTCCCTTTAGAGAAACTGCAATGGTCTTTCTTTGTGGTACTGGTTTTTGCTGACCATCACCCATGGAAGGAGGGGTTTGACAGTGATGTTCTGCAGACTGAAGTGGTTATGGTAAGTGAAAATCAACACAAATAAATCCCTCTTTCTTCACTGGGGTCACATGCTGGCTTTGGGGAGACATTTGCATCCATCTATATTTTTTACTGAGGCTTACAAAGTCACATTATTCACATGTCACTCTTAGACGTGCATTTTATTAGACATAGACCCTCTAAAAACTATCACTCTTCAGCCAGCTTTAACACCTCTGCTGCTGCACAATTGCTGCTAACTTCACCTTCAGGCAGTGTCTTGTTTAGACAGGTCCATTTTTTTTTTTTTACTGGATTTATTCCTAAAAATGCCTCCTGAAAATGAATTGCTATAGAAGTGGGTTTCATTTCTCCAGGTATATTATATATTATTATGTATAATATAAAAGCACGAATAAATCGCATCTTGCATAATACTCCATGGCTGACTGTAAGTGTTCCTCATGCATTTTAAATTGTATGAACATTGCCTAAGAGCCCATTTCTGATGCATTACATACTTTATCTAAAATTATAATGCTGGCTGTAGGAAATATTAATTAAACTCTTAATTAACTAATGGAATTTTTGTTAGTTAATAGAATGAATTGGATGATATAAATCACCTTTAAAAATTATTCAGTTGAAAAGCATCAAGTTCCTTAAAAAGTCCAAGTCCTTTCATAGAGAAATTCTATCCTAGAGAAATCAGAATTGGTGATAAACCTCTATGTAATAAGACGTATACCGAAGTGTTATTTGCAATTGCCAAGCACAGAAAACAACTTAGGTGTGGCACATAGGAATGGTTATATAAGTGATGGCATTAGAAAGACAGTCTAGTCTAATGGTTAAGAGTGGGCTCTGAAGTCAGCCAGGTCTGAGTCTGAAAGCCAGCTCTTTCACTTACTAATTTTGTGACCTGGGGGATAAGTTAATGTTCTCATCCATGTATTATTAATTACCTATTGTGAAATAAAAAACTACCCCACAACTCGGAGGCCTTAAACAACAATCGTTCATTGTCATCGCTCACACAGGTGCATGTATGCTGGACTTGGCTGGGCAGCTTTGCTTCTCACTGCTCCACATCGCTTATCCTCTTGTCTTATCCTAGTGGGATGGACAGAGCATGTTCTTGACACGGTGATAGGAGAGCCACAAGAGCGAAAAGTGAAAACACATAAGACAATGTCACATTGTAATTTCCACCTCATTCTATTGATGAAAGCAAGTCACACTGGCCAAATCCAAGTCAAGCAGTGAAAAACAAAATTGCACAGTAAAAGGCATGATTCTACAGCACCTTGGCACCACTGACCTTTCGGGTTCTTCATTGTAGGACTCTCCTGTGCATTGTAGGGTGTTTGGCAGCATCCCTGCCTCCCTTTACACATTAGATGTCAGTAGCACCCCCACAGTTGGAACAACCAAAAATATCTCCAAACATTGTCAAATGTGCCCTGGAGAGTGGACAGGAGAATCGGTTCCTGGTTCTACAAAAGGGTGAAGAATTAGGTACAATAATAAAATCTGCCACAGTGGGCTATAATATTATTGACCTTATATTGTGTTTGGAATAATTAAATTCAATTGCTCTTATTTTAATGAATGTTTAATAAATGTTAGTTTTATTATAGGCATATAATGTAGTTATTAAAAATTAGATTCTTGAAGGATTTCTAATATCATGGGAAAATGTGTAGGTATGCTTTTAAGTAAAAAAGAAAGGATTTGAAACAATATATACACCAAAAAACAAAGTTTATAAAAAACATAAGTATAAATACTTAGGAAGAAGAATAAAGTACAGGTACAATAAACTATTAAAAGGTGATTTTCTAGTTTGGTCTAATTAGCATAATTCTCATTTTCTTTATGTTTTTCTGTTTTCTCCCCCAAATTTCTCACAATGAGACTGTATTTATTTCTTTAATTAGAAAACAAGTTTCACACAAAAATGTACACAGCATAAAATTTGTTTAGGATTCTCTGGGCTGGCTCTTTTCTCTCCCTCCGCCACTCAAATATTTCCTTAAAGCAAGAAGAAGCTTTAAAAAATCATTCTATTACCTTGATTCTTTAGAGAAATATCGTTATAGGTGGCCAATAAATAAATTTGTTGTTGATGATTTTATTTCTTGCAGTAAATAGCACTTACAAAGTTGAGAATATATTAAATTGGGTTTTAAAGAGTTTTACAATATAAAAATATTAAGTATTGGAGATTATGTGAGGATGGAGCAGATTTACATACTGCAGCCAGAATTACAAATTGCTACAATCTTTCTATAAGGCATTTTGGCTTCCTTTAAAGTGTTTATACAAAACATTTCCATTTCTAAGTCTCTATCTCTCTCAAGTAAATGATCCAGAGATGTATGCAAAAACTGCTAAATAAAGATGTTCACTAAATCATTATATACTGCTGCCAAAATTGGGAAACAATGTTCAATGACAGAGGAATATGATGAAATATCCTACAGCCAATAAAAATTCTGTTTGCAAAATCATTTAAGGATACTGGGAAATACTCATCATTCAACAGTGTGGAAGAGTTGCTCCTGCTATCTATTTAGGCATCTTGGATTCAGTAGTAGACTCCCACTTCCACCAAGTTTTAACACGGCAAAGGTTTCCCTGCCTGCCTTGAAACTGAGATGTGACCAGAAACGACATGAGTATCTTGAATCACATCCATCAAAGAAAGCAACTGCCTGCCCCTCCTTCCTCTCCACTCACCCTAGGCCAGAATGCAGATGTGATACTTGTGAGCAAGCTTGAATAAGGCATCTAGGCTGGTATTCTAACAGGTGAAGAAGCAACAAGACCACAGAGACCTGAGTTCCTGCATGGCCTCATAAACAGAGATGCTTTCACATCCCCAACTCCTTAGTTTGTGAGAGAAAAAAATCAATCTATCTTCCAATACTGTATTTTGGGGCCTTGTGTAACATAGGTTAGCCTGAATCATGGCTAAACAAAAATTGGTACCAGAAATAGTACCCTGCAGGGGAAACAAAAATGCAAACTATATCATTCTTGTGTAACAATTGTGTTATAGGCAGCAAGGAGACAGATATTGCAGGCTGGAAAGCTGGTGACCTCTCTCAAACCACGGCAAAGCATTTGGTAAAACTGGTCCTGTGATAACTCTGAAGGCAGGTTATCTATTTACCAAGCCTGGAGCTCTGGGGGAAACAGTGAAACAAAATCGGAATGTTGGTTTCTGCTGGCTGCTCCTTGCTGCTTTTAGTAGAGAGAGATGAACAGAGAGATGAAGTTTGGCAAGAATGTGTCAGTTTGCAAGTAGAGGTGGAAGGAAATACAACCCTGATAAGGATGTCTCCTGTGCTTGGGACTGCAATGTGAATTGACTGTCCAGTAATTTAAGCTTTCTGGAGCTGGAAAATTGGACGGCTTCAGCACCGTAAGCAGAAAGAGATAATACTGTGTCTATGAGCCTTCCTCCAGGGCCCCTTCATGGAACCATGGTGAGCCAATCCAATAGCAAATATAGAATTCAACATACTGTGGTCTCACCCAAGCCTGTTATTTCAGATGGCCTCAAAGTTGCTACTGAGTTAGAAAGAAAATAGTCCAAGGACAGAGATAAGCAAATAAATGAGTGTCCAGAAACTTAAGATTTATGCAGACAAGACCTTTGGCTATCCTTCCATGTTCATGGAAATGACTGAAAGCAAACCAGTCCAGAAAACTGCTAAGAATTTTGAAAGAATTATGGGATCAAAGAAACCACAAACCTGGCCTGCAAAAGCTGTAATTTTCTGATCCCTAAGGCAACCCCCAGGAAAGGAAAGTTGTCCATCCCCAAGGAAGGCGTGTTTTCCCACACTCACTTTAGTTGTGGCCACAGAAGTGAATGGACAAGCAGAGTCTCCAAGAGGTCAATGGACAAAGGAGTTTCTGCCAGAGGGGAGAACTGGTGTCTACTGACCAAGGAATTTTGTGCATTGGCTGAGACTTGTCACAATTTCAGACTTGTCACAATTTCTTCCCAATAAGATTGCATTATTCTTTAGGATCATAATGACTCTGTTTCCCATTCACCTTTTTTCCATATGGGAGTTTTTATCACTGCTCTCCTGTTTGACTCGATTATTGAACCATTAAGTATGAGGAAGGTGCCAGGAAACATGCTTATTAGTCTATAAGTCCTCAGATCTCACCACCTTCAGTCCTGCTGGAGAGGACTTCATGTCATCCAGAAATCCTGGACTTTGAGTGGGAGTAGTAACTGGATAGTTACTACTTGGAGGAGGAGTATGTTCTATGTGGTTAGGAAGGCACACTGAGTGATTGGGTGACTTGAGGCAGAGGCTGACAAATGTCCTCAGTATCTATTTTCCCCTTTTATTTAGAAATAAGCTCTTTCATGCAGGAGTTTTGCAAGATATATGGCTGTGCAATGGGCAACCAACTTTTCCCAGGCTCCTTTATAACTAGGTGTATTTACAACATGTTGTTAAGTTTTGGCAAATGGAAGTGGGCAGAAGAGAAGGTAGCAGCTACCAGGGCATTTTCTTAAAAGAGGAAGCTGCTTGCCTCCCATTTTCTCTTCGTCTCCTTCTCTCTTTGGTGTGATACCATGTGGTAGTGCTGGGTCCGCTTCAACCATAGGGACTAGTGCAACGTTCCGGGGAGTGTAGAGCAAGACAGTATAGACCTGGGTCTCTGGGCTAATGCAGGAGCAGAGCTGCCCAGGACCTCTTTCTCCCTACATGAGAGAGAAGAAAGCTTATATCTTATTGGAACCACTGTATTCTTGTGTGTCTTTGTAATAGACACTTATCCCAAAACTCAGTCTACCCTAATAAAGCAATTATTTAGGTAAGAAAAAGAAACCAAGATGTGCATTATGACCTAAATTTTCTTAAAAAGAAGTACATATGTATAGAAAAAACCTAAAAAGCTAAGTATCAAGACATTTATTTCTGGGTAGTAATATTCCCAATCCTTTGTTATTTCTTGGTGATGTTTTTCCATCTTTTCCATTTTTTCACTTTGCATAGATATTATTTTTATAATTAGACAGGCAACTGTATATGCTATTATTAAAATACAAATAACCACAGATCCCTCATTTCTGTCTCTGGTATTATGAGAGACAGAACTCTTAATATTTTCTCCAACTGCCACAGTTTTTTCAAAGCTAGGAGCATTCGACCACATAAATACCCTGAGGAAGCTCTAAGTGCTTTGTCTATCTTTTCGTGCCAGAAGACCTGTTCAACACTTGGTTGATATCTATCAAAATACTTCATGTTTCATGAAAAAACTAGAAAAATAATTATCAGCTGAGGACCATAGCTTGTAGAAGGGCCCTCCTACAGACAGACTGGGCTAACAGAGTGGGCGGTGAATTACAAGGAGGACAAATGTCCTGGTGAGGAACCCGCCTGCAATCGCTGCCTCTCCAGAAGCTTCTGGCAAGCATGCTTCTCATAGTTTGCACATGGTTGTTATGATTGTTTTTAAGAAACATTTTTATGATCTGCTCAAAACCTTTCTCTCTCCCTACATCCAAACATCTAATAGGTAAATTGCTTCCAGATTAAATCATCTCTTTACTGCACTCCTTCTCTCTGTCCTTGTTGCCATGATTCTACTGTTGGCCACTTTCATCTCTCATTGATGACTGCAGCAGCAGCCACCCTCCCTGCCTCTCATCCTTCTTCCTTTTAATAAAATCTCTTCCCTGCAATCGGAGTTGTCCTTTAAAAAGGCATATCTGATTTTGTCACTGTTCACCCTAATGCTTCTCTATCACATTTATGATGGAGTCTGATGACTCACAGACCCTCCATGATCCAACTAGTGTTTACATCTCCAGTCTCCTCTCCAGACATTGTTCACCAAAGTCTCAACCAGCAAGCACCACCCCCTCCACCCCAGAACAAACATCCTATCTGCTACTCAGTGATTTAACCACAATGAATGCTTTCTTCTTTATCAATGGACTTTAATTTTTAGAGTAAGTTTGTAGAAAAATTGAGCAGAGAACAGAGAGAGTTCCCATATATCTCCTACCCCTCACTCCAGCTTTCTTTATTATTAACACCTTGCATTAGTGTGGTATATTCGTTACAATTGATGGGCCAATATTGATACATTATTATTAATTAAAGCCCATAGTTTACATTAAGCTTCACTGTTTGTGTTGTACATTTTATGGGTTTTGACAAATGTATCATGATATGTATCCACCGTCACAGTAGTGTACAGAATAGATTCACTGCCCTAAAAATCCCCTATTCCCCATCTATGCAAGGCTTCCTCCATCCTCCCTCCCCACCTGCGTGATAACTATTGATCTACTTACTCTATGGTTTTGACTTTTCCAGAAATGTCATATGGTTGAAATAATATAGTATGCAGGCTTTCCAGACCACTCCTCTTGCTTGGTAACATGCATTTATGGTTCCTCTATATCTATTCATGGCTTGGTAGCTCGTTTCCTTTTATTGCTGAATAATAACCAGTGTGTGGATGTACCGCAATGTGTTTATTCATCTCCTGTTGAAGGACACCTTGGGTCCTTTTAGTTGTTGGTGGTTGTGAATAAAGGTGCTATATACATTTGTGAGCAGGTTTTTGTGTAGACATATTTCAACCACTGAGTGTCTTTTAATTCCTCAAATGTCCCTTAGTTGGTTCCCTTATCTCTGGACCTTCAAGCATACTGTCCCAATGTCTTAGAACGTGCTTCCATCTTTGTTTACCTGGATAACTACTATTCATTTATCAGGTACAGCCTAGAAATTACTTTCCCAGGAAGTCTTTTATAATCCCAGCAACCTGCCACTTCCAGTAGGTTAGTTATATTTTCTAGGTGCTTCTGAAGCATTCTCTTCTATACCCTAGCATAGCAGGTATCATCCTAAATTGAGGATGTCTGTTTATTTCTCTGTATAATGCACTAGGCTCTGGGTCATTGAGATCAATAAGGTCAGTAACCATGTGTGCCTTGTCACCACTATGTCTCAGTCAGGGTAGGTGCTCAGTAAACATGTGTTGAATAAATAGCCATTGGGCTGTTGGCATTGACCACCTAGTCTCCATTTAGGAGTGTTTTATATTGCTTGGTAACTGTTCTAAAGTCATCGTGATCTTTACTTTTTAAAATATTTCTACCATCCTAAATCTAGAGCCTCAGTACACATCAAGGATTCCACAATGTTGCTGACAAACCAAGGGTTCTTGGTGAGCTCTCATTTCTTTATACAAAAATAACCCCAAATGTTTGCTCCTTTTCCTCAGAACTTTTCATTCAGTAAATATTTTTCATTATCCCTGAGCCCCACTATAAACCCAGAGATGTTCTCACCGAGGAATAGCCTCCTTTCATTATTACAATGATGAAGTTGCTATCATTTATTGGGAGCATTATGGTCAGGTATTGTGCTAGGTACCTTGAAAGGAACTCAGTACGTTTTACTAGTCATCCATTCCACTGATAAAGATTCCTGGAGAGGCGGGAAAACAGCATGGTCCTTGTTTCTGAATGTAGAAAAGAAAAGTCGGTGATTTGCTTGAATTCACCTACTTGGGAAGAGATGGTAACAGAGCACTCTCAATGTGCAAGAGCTTGGTCTGGTATAACCCAACACACTTCACTCATCTACTTGCTCAGGAATCAATACCTTTGGAGAAGTACTCCACTGACAGTCATTGACTGCCTCAAATTTCTGTAATGATCCCACTTGCACAAAACCACCCAGTTCTCAAAAATTTCAAAGTCATAATTTGAAGGACTATATTGTCTTTAAACCTTCTTCCCACAGTGCTGTACTGTCTTAAAAAACATTACCCAGTCTGCAGAAACACTGTAAAACTCATAGGGCTCATTGAATTATAAATCATGGTTGGGATGAGGGGGTGGAAGGAGGATGCCAAAAAATGAAGGCACCTCTTACCCTCTCCATGAGTTGACCAAGATGTTTTCACAACTAGAAGTCACACGTAAAGAACACATTAAAATACATGTTGGCATGGTGTATGAATACCGTGAACGTAGCCACACATACCCATGATATAAGCCTACACATGGAGGAAGGACATAAATCATAAATAAATATGTCATCCCTCTTCACTAAGCAAACTCAGATATTGAATTTGTGCTTTTTGTGTTTGCTTGGTGAGGCCATTGCCTTGCTGAGGGCCCTTTTAAAATGAAAGCCGATGGGCATTTCACTGAGTTGCTTGCATTGGAAACCAAGGAGCAAGGCTCAACGAGGTCACTTCCAATTCTACCTTACCCGAGTGTTTCTCATTTGATCTGTGGCAGCACACTCAGATATTCTTAGGAGGGATGCCAAATTTTCGTCATGGAAAGCTCAGTTTTGTTGTAATTAAAACTATGTCTGTTAGTGAAACTGTAATCATAATAGGTTCGTTGCCCAATGCACAGAGCAAGTCTACTTTAAGGCACTGAGTGGCAGCAGAGAAAGAGGTTTAATTACAGAACAAGTAGATAGGAAAGAATTGCAAATCCATCTCCACAGGAGTTTGGGGCTAGGGTTTTTAAGGGTTTTGGAGTCAGTCGAAGTGTGGAGATTGTTGATTGGTCAAAGAGAGCAGGGTGAAGTCATGGGACAGGGAGATGAAGAAAGTGTCTTATGCTGATCCCATTCCCCTGTGGGGGTCTTCAAACTGGTTGGTGTCAGCTGTTTCCCTGAAATTCAGGATCTGAAAAACATCTTAAGCAACTTTTTTGGAGACGGAGTCTCATTTTGTTGCCCAGGCTGGAGTGCAGTGGCACAATCTCTGCTCACTGCAACCTCCACTCCCAGGTTCAAGAGATTCTCCTGCCTTAGCCTCCCGAGTAGCTGGAACTATAGGCACCCGCCACAACACCCAGCTAGTTTTTGTATTTTTGGTAGAGACGGGGTTTCATCGTGTTGCCCAGGCTCATCTCAAACTCCTGAGCTCAGGTGACCCGCCTGCCTCGGCCTCCCAAAGAGCCGGGATTACAAGCGTGAGCTACCACGCCCAGCCAACATCTTAAGCAATTCTTAAACAAAAGCCCTATGATTGTAAGGTCAGAAATCCTATCCATAGGAACAATGGGGATGCAAGTGGTCAGTATCTAGTGACTTTCAGTTACAAGGAAGTGGGTGAAAGTGCAGCCTGATTAATGCTCAATTATAACTATATTTCTGTCTAGAATTCTTGTTATCCCTGTAAGGATGGCTTCAGAATATCATGCTGTGCCTGCTGCGTAGCTATGGATTGTGCGGGGCACAATTTACTCTACGTAAGAGAAACAAGGCACAGCAGAACAACAAGGCAACATCAAGGAAGATCCAGTGCTTTCTGGAATATGTGTGTACTTGGCGTCTTGAGCAGGGCAACAACAGTTCTGCTTAAACAGCAATGCCAGGCCACAGGGCCTCCAGGTGAATAGCATGTTGATTGTGGGCATTTTTATTGGAATCTGTGACACAGTGTAATGCTCTAATCTGATTATATCTAAATGATTGCTGACTTAATGTAGTTTTGAATCTTAAAATCTATTTAGGTCACTTTTTAAAGTTCTGTTATTGGAGAAAAGATGTCACAACACAAAAGACATTGAAAATTACTATTTCTACCTGACAAACTAATCAGTTATTTATGCTGGTTTGGAGTGTGGATTTTGGAGTCAAACAGCTCAAGTTGGCCACTCTTCCAATCACTCTGTACACTAAGCTTGGGTTTCTTCTTCACCCATCCCTTTATATTGCTATGAGGATTAAATGAGACAATGTGTATAAAACATTTTTTACCATACCTGGCATTTGCACCACACCTACCATAGTAAATGGTAGTTCTCAAAAAGAATTGATTTTAGACCAAAAGGTCCTCACTCTCCCACCATGGCCCCAATTCATATGTTGGATCCCAAACCCCCAACATGTCTGTATCTGGAGATACAGCCTTTTGGGGTATAATTAAGGTTAAATGAGGTCATAAGGATGGGTCCCTAATCTGATAGGACTGGGATCATTATAAGAAGAGGAAGAGACAGCCTGGTGCGGTGACTCATGTCTGCAATCCCAGCACTTTGGGAGGCCGAAGCTGGCAGATTGCTTGAGCCCAGGAGTTTGAGACCATCCTGGGCAACATGACGAAAACCCATCTCTACAAAAAATACAAAAATTAGCTGGGTGTGGTGGCTCGAGCCTATAGTTGCAGCTACTCAGGAGGCTAGGTGGGAGAATCTAGCCTTGAGCCCAGAAAACAGTTGTTTCAGTGAGCCCAGATCATGCCACTGCACTCCAGCCAGGGTGACAGAGTAATGAGACTCCGTCTCAAAAAAAAAAAAAAAAAAAAAAAGAGAGAGAGGGAAGAAACAACATCAGGAATGTAGATAGAGGGAAAAAGACAATGTGAGGTCCCTGCAAGCCAGGAAGAGAGGCGTCACCAGAAAATAACACTGTTGAAACCTTGATCTTGGACTTCTGGTTTCCAGAACTATGAGAAAACAGTTGCGTAGGCCACCCAGTCTGTGGTATTTTGTTACGGCAGCCTTAGCAGACTCTTACACTGAGAATTGAGTGGGTAAGTGAATGAAGTTGGGTGAGGTTGGGCCAGACAAAGCTCTAATACGTTGGGAAAGTCTTTCGAGGTCTTGAAAACTCAGTGGTCTAGTTTGTTACCATCTCTTCCCAGCTAGACGAGTTCAAAGAAATCACTGAAACTTTGGGATTTTTCCTTCCTACACTTAGAAACAAAGACCATGCTGCTGTTTCTCTGGCTCCCCAGGAATCTTTATGAGTAGAATGACTAGGAACACATCTGGAGTCCCAGTGAAGGTATCTTACAGAAACAAAAATTTTCTTTAATGATTTCTTAAATCACTAATTTAAAGATTTCTCTGTAGGGTTAGCAAAGAAAACTGGGAATTCTTTGTGTTGTACTCCATACAGCTGCCCAGAATGCTTGTGTTTGGGACTAGAAAAAGCTGCAGGGTGGTAAATGTGCCGGGTGAGCCAGTTGCATGCATATCTAGAAACCAGACCAAAAGAATAAACTTCTCAAATGTAGTCCTTAGTCCTTTCATCAGTAATTTGAGATTCTCCCCTGTCAGACTCAGTTGGCCTAGCTCTAAGTATAGCTTTGCAGGGAAGCTAGTTCTGATTCAAGCAGCTATAAATCATTGATGAACACAAGTGAACTCAGTTTTCTTCCAAGAGCCTGGCCTCAAACCATTTCTTACACATACCCCCAAAACCAGAATATTTTAGCTGACTGCTGAAAAAAAAGAACATATCAGAAAGTCAATTGGTCTCCGACCCACACTCAGTGATGAAATCTCTGACTATAATGACTTTCATTTGATGCTTGAAGAAGAAAATAAGTGTAAACAGAAAATACAATAACATAAAAATTGGCCATGCAGGAGAATTCCTTCTCAACTACATCCAGTCAATCAGTTCTCGCCACATGCCCACCATTCAGAGTAGGAAAACTATAGATTTCAGTTTCTTTGGGTTCAGTGCTTCCAGGTTTTTAACTTCTTGTTTACTGGAGCAGAAGAGACTTTACAAGGCTAAGCAGCTGTCTCCGTTGGACAAATGTTTATAAAGACAACATAAGAATTATTCATGTTGTGGGTTATCACTGGTGAATTCCAAACACCAAAAGACTGCTTTTGACAGATCTCCCTTCTTTTCATTAATTATTCTGAGTTTAAAGAAGAGAGAGAATACTTTTTTCACTCAATTATATTAGGAAAAAGCCTCAAGATAAATCTGCCAAACTCCTAAGGCAATTCATTGGATAGATAAGACCCCATAGCATTTCCCTTGCCTGATACAGTCTTTTTCCCAATCAATTGTCACTGTGATTGAGAATTGATTGTACAAAGCCCATGTAAGTTACAAGGCAGGTGTCTTAGTCCATTTTGTGCTGCAATAATGAAGTACCACAGACACAGTAACCTATAAGGAACAGAAATTTATTTAGCTCATGGTTCTGGAGGCTGGGAAGTCCAAGTTTGTGGTGAGGACCCTCTGCCACATCATCCCATGAGAGATGGTGGAAGGGCAAGAGAGAACGAAAGAGAGAGAGAGAGAGAAAGAGAGAGACAGAGAGAGAGAAGGGAAGGGGGTTGGGCTCATCTTTTTATTAGTAACCCACTCCTGTGATAACTAACCCATTCCTGCCACAACAGCATTAATCAGTTTATGAGGGCAGAGCTCTGATGACCTAATTACTTCTGAAAGTTCCCACCTCTCAATGCTGTTGTAATGGGAACTAAGTTTTCTTTCTTTTTAAAAATTGTTTCATATATTTTAAGTTCCAGCGTACATGTTCAGGATACACAGGTCTATTACATAGGTAAACGTGCACCATGGTGGTTTGCTGCACAGATCAACCCATCACCTAGGCATTAAGCCCAGCATACATGAGCTATTTTTCCTGATGCTCCCCCTCTCCCTGCCTTCCCTGACAGGCTCCAGTGTGTCTTGTTCCCTTCCCTGTGTCCATGTGTTCTCACTGTTCAGCTCCCACTTATGAGTGAGAACATGCTGTGCTTGGTTTTCTGTTCCTGCATTAGTTTGCTAAGGATAATGGCTTCCAGCTCCATACATGTCCCTGCAAAGGACATGATCTCGTTCCTTTTTATGGCTGCATAGTATTCCATCGTGTATATGTATCACATTTTCTTTATCCAGTCTATCGTTGATGGCCATTTTGGTCGATTCCATGTCTTTGCTATTGTGAATAGTGCTGCAATGAACATACGTGTGCATGTATCTTTCTAATAGAATGATTTGTATTCCTTTGGGATACCCAGTAATGGGATTGATGAGTCAAATGGTATTTCTGGTTCTAGGTCTTTGAGGAATCACCACACTGTCTTCCACAATAATTGAACTAATTTACATTCCCACCAACAGTGTAAAAATGTTCCTATTTCTCCTCAGCCTCACCAACATCTGTTGTTTCTTGACTTTTCAATAATCACCATTCTGACTGGCAAGAGATAGCATCTCATTGTGCTTTTTATCTGCATTTCTCTAATGAGCTTTTTTTCATGTTTGTTGGCCACATAAATGTCTTCTTTGAAGTGTCTGTTCATGTCCTTTGCCCTCTTTTTAATGTTTTTTCTTTGTTTGTTTTTTTCTTGTAAATTTGTTTAAGTTCCTGTAGATTCTGGATATTAGGCCTTTTTTCAGATGGATAGATTGCAAAATTTTCTCCCACTGTGTAGCTTGTCTGTTCACTTTGATGATAGTTTTTTTTGCTGTGCATAAACTCTTTAGTTTAATTAGATCCCATTTGTCAATTTTTGATTTTGTTGCAATTGCTTTTGACATTTATGTCATGAAATCTTTGCCTGTGCCTATGTCCTGAATGGTATTGCCTAGATTTTCTTCTAGGGTTTTTATAGTTTTGGGTTTTACATTTAAGTTTTTAATCCATCTTCAGTTAATTTTTGTATATGGTGTAAGGAAGGGGTCCAGTGTCAATTTTCAGCATATGGCTAGCTAGTTCTCCCAGCAGCATGCATTAAATAGGGAATCCTTTCCCCATTGCTTTTTTTTGTCAGTTTTGTTGAAGATCAGATGGTTGCAGGTATGCAGTCTTAATTCTGAGTTCTCTATTCTGTTTCATTAGTCTATGTGTCTGCTTTTGTACAAGGACCATGCTGTTTTGGTTACCGTAACATTGCAGTATAGTTTGAAGTCAGGTAGCATGACACCTCCAGTTTTGTTCTTTTTGCTTAGGATTGTCTTGGCTATAACAGCTCTTTTTTGGTTCCATATGAATTTTAAAGTATTTTTTTCCAATTTGTGAAGAATGTTAATGCTGTTCAATGTGAACAGCATTGAATCTATAAATTACCTTGGGTAGTATGACCATTTTTACAATATTTATTCTTCCTATCGATTAACATGGAATGTTTTTCCATTTGTGTACTGTCTAATTTCCTTGAGCAGTGGTTTATAGTTCTCCCTGAAGATGTCCTTCACTCGCCTTGTTAGTTGCATTCGTAGGTATCTTATTCTCTTTGTAGCAATTATGAATAGGAGTTCATTCATGATTTGGCTCTCTTCTTTGACTTTTGCACCTTGATTTTGTATCCTGAGGCTTTGCTGAAGTTGCTTATCAGCTTAAGAAGCTTTTGGGCTGAGACAATGGGGTTTTCTACATATAGGATCATGTCATCTGCAAACAAAGACAATTTGACTTCTTTTCTTCCTATTTGAATACCATTTATTTCCTTCTCTTGCGTGATTGTCCTGGCCAGAACTTCCAATGCTATGTTGAATAGGAGTAGTGAGAGAGGGCATCCTTGTCTTATGCTGGTTTTCAAAGGGAATGCTTCCAGCTTTTGCTCATTCAGTATGATATTGGTTGTGGGTTTGTCATAAATGGCTCTTATTATTTTGAGGTATATTCCTTCAATACCTAGTTTATTGAGAGTTTTTAACATGAAGGGATGTTAAATGAAGGCCTTTTATGTGTCTGTTGAGATAATCATGTGGTTTTTGTCTTTGGTTCTGTTTATGTGATGAATCACATTTATTGATTTGCATATGTTGAACCAACCTTGCATCCCAAGGATGAAGCCAACTTGATCGTTGTGGGTAAACTTTTTGATGTGCTCCTGAATTCGATTTGCCAGTATTTTATTGAGGATTTTTGCATTCGTATTCATCAAGGATATTGGCCTGAAGTTTTCTTTTTTTTGTTGTATCTCTGCTACGTTTTGGTATGGATGATGCTGGCCTCATAAAATGAGTTAGTGAGGAGTCTCTCCTTTTCAATTGTTTAGTTTCAGAGGTATCACCAGCGGATGCTGCAGAACAGCAAAGATGGCAGCCTGCTCCTTCCTGTGGGAGTTCCATCCCCCGATGCTGGAGGGAACACTCCTGTATAAGGTGTCTGGCAACCCCTGTTGGGAGGTCTTATCCAATCAGGAGGCATGGGATCAGGGACCCGCTTAATGAAGCAGTCTGGCTGCCTCTTGGCATGGCGGGTGCACTGCGCTGGGTGGAATACCCCTCGTCCAGACTGCCTGGACTCTTCAGAGAAAGCAGGAAGAAAAGACTAAGTCCACTGCACTGCAGAGACCGTGGCGGTCTCTCCCGCTAGGGGCTCCATCTCAGGGAGATCAGGGAGATCATTATAGACAGAATTCTGTCTGTAAACTCCTGGTTGGAGTTGCTGAAATTCCCACAGGGAGGTCCTGCCTAGTGAGGAGGGATGGATCCAGGTCCCATCTAAAGAAGCAGTCTGGTCATGATCTGCCACAGCCACTCTGCTGTGGGAATTCCTCCCTGTCCAAACCGCCCAGTCTCCCTGGCACTGGCAGGGGAGGATGGCCAACTGGAGCCGCAGTGATGGTGGTCGCCTCTCCCCTGGGAACGAGGTCGTCTTAGGCAGTCTCCAGCCTGCTGCTGCTGGCTGCAATCCAAGTGGCTGCCGAGGGTCTGCACAGCTCTATGCTTGGGACCCAAGGCCCTGGTGATGTGGGCTCAGGAGCGGATCTCTTGATCTGTGGGTTTCACAGATCCATGGAAGCACAGTAACTTACCACCTGGGCTGGGGATGGGAGCTCCCCTTACCCCATGAGGCTCCCAGGTGCGCCGTCATTCCACCCTGCTTTTCTTCACTCTCCATGGGTTGCGCCAACCACCTAGTCAGCCCGAGTGAGAGAACCTGGATACCACAGTTGGAGGTGCAGGATTCACTTGCCCTTTTCATTCTTCTCAGTGGGGGCCAACACTTGCAGCTGCTTCTAATCAGCCATCTTGGGGATTTAAGTTTTCAACACAAGAACTTTGGGGGGATACATTTAAACCATAGCAGCTGGAGAGAGGCAGAGGTCAGGCACCTTCTGTGTGTTTGCCCTGAATAGTAGGGGCTGAAGATTACACCTGGGATGATGGTCATTCCTGTCCCAAGAACTGTCACTTTTAGGACATAATTTTCCTCTGCTTGTAGAAGAGGGGCTGCTTGTCTGACAGTCCTCTTTTGTATTACCATCCCCCTACCAAACAGATTATATTCCTGTCATTAAACACAAGCACTACACCTTTGCAGTGGATTCCCACTGGACTGGCCATTGACTGTAGTAGAAAGAACCCTTGAGGTGGTGTAAAACTTGGATTTGGGTCTGACTTCTGTTACCATTACACTATCTGGGTGACCTAAAATAATCCAGTGTCTGCACTTTATTTCTTAATCTGTGAAGAGAGGAATCTTTGCTCTGCCCAGCTCATGAGGTTATGAGAAGTAATGAAGCCATGGTTTGTATGTGCTTTGTAGAGCCCAAGGGCTGTAGAATAGAAGGGATGATGAGAATGCTTTGAGATCCTGAAAGTGGATGCTGCATCATTTTTCAGTGCAAGTTAAACTGTGAATACAAGACAATTTTGTGCCCCTGCTTGTTCATTTCTGCAGTAGAGAATGACACTTTTTTTTTTTGTTTTTGAGACAGAGCAAGACTCTGTCTTGCTGGAGTGCAGTGGCATGATCTGGGCTCACTGCAGCCTCCACCTCCCGGGTACAAGCCATTCTCCTGTCTCAGCCTCCTGAGTAGCTGGGACTACAGATGTGTGCCACCACACCTGGCTAATTTTGTATTTTCAATAGAGACAGGTTTCACCATGTTGGCCAGGCTGGTCTCAAACTCCTGACCTCAGGTGATCCACCCTTTTTGGCCTCCCAAAGTGCTGAGATTACAGCCGTGAGCCAGTGTCCTGCCAAGAATGACACATTTTTAATCAAAGTATTTTCCTTCTTCTCCTAGGCACATAGCTGGACTACATTTCCCATATTTCTTTGCTGTTGGATGTAGCTATCTGAGTAAACTCTGACCAGTGGAATGTGAATGGAAGTGACTATAGTACTTGTGGGGATGGCCCTTAATTATTTCTCAGCACAATCCTCTATTCTCAGTTCATGGTGCTCTCAGGGACTTAGTAAATTTTTTGTTGTACTCCTCATCCAAAGAAACACCTAACATTTCCAATTAAAATGTAGTTAGGTCCAAACAACTTAATAAATATTTATGTCCTAATAACTTTGTGCTTTGAAAAAGTAGTACATGTGAATTAAAAGCCAAATGATATTTTTATTTCATTCTTAAATAAGCACAATTACTTCCTAATGGGATGTATACGCCTGTTTAAGCATTGCATAACTCCTTTAATCTGTAAATCACATTGGACACCACTATCTTCATTTCCTATTGCACACTGATTTTAATGCAGTACTTGACTTTTATTACAGTGGTTGCTAAATACCCAGATTCGAAAAGATATAGCATTATCGAAATTAATGTCAGATGATTTCATGATGAAATTGGGAACTACCTTGAGATACTAGTTTTTGCATTGTCCAACAGATGTGGAGTATTGCTGGGTTTCCCTAAAATTTTAAAAATATCACAGCATGACACCCTTGTGAATTCAGTGTAGCACTGCAGGGCACCTTGGTGCACAATTTGGGAACCATAGCGCCCTTCTTTTTCTCCATTTGCCAGTTGAATGGAGAGAACTTTGAGGATTTGGAGGACAGTGAAGACAAAATGGAGTCTCCCTCTTCTACAAGCAGAGGAAAATTATGTCCTAAAAGTGACAGTTCTTGGGACATGAATGACCATCATCCCAGGTGTAATCTTCGGTCTCCATGTAAGGAGAGGCAGCCAGGAGAACCACTCGACAAGAAGCAACTGCTTTGGCCTATGACAGAAATGAGATATTGTGTTTGACATTCCACTAATTTAGGATGTTGTTTATGAAGCAATTACTCCACCCTGACTCATACGGTGCCCACATTCATGAATATCACTAGGGATGCTTTTGTAAATTCAAGCTTTGCTTCACATTGGATGTCTCTCTCTCATGGGGAGTTAATGTTGGACAAGTCAGATAGCCTTGGTGACTGGGTTTAATCTACCATATCCTGGGGAAGTCCAGGCAATACCCTGAGTAAGAGATTTTTTCTCTAGAGGTAGGTGTTCCTGAGTCAGTGCACTATTTGTAAAGTGAGCAAGAGTATTTCCCAATGACCACGTTATCAACCAAAATGTAAATGCTCTTGGGGATTTGGGGATGCCTGCTTTCCAAGAGAACAGAGCAGTGCTGAAGAAGTGAATTATGGCCATTTGTCCATTTGCATAGAGATGCCCTCTGAGTGGTGAGATGTAACATGCACCTTCACAGGAAGCCACACTCCAGCAGATTTACAGTCCCAGAAGGTTCCCTTGAAGGAACAACATAGCTCACTTGTAGAATATCAGTGTTCAAACTCAGTGCTGGGACCGGAGGGGCCGTTTTCTCTAAAGTAGGTCACATTTTCTATTTAGGTCTTGTTTCATGACCCACGTAGAGAAAATGGTAGTTCAAAATCAGGTAAACCTTTCTGGGAAGCTTACATTTGATTATAACCTTATTTGTAACATCTCTGAGAATTCCCCTCTCCCCACAACTACCAATTATCCTCAAGAAGCATAGAGGCATTCTTTTCCTTCTCATGAATAATTAAATGTGACCAAACTTCAGAAAACCTCCGGGCATACATATGTCTATTTTGTCTTGATTTAGGCAAGGTTTAAGCAAGCTACTGAGACTCTTTGATTTCACATATTTATAGCCCAGATCTTTCTTTTTCATCTGTTTATTGACTTTCTTCATGCCCAGACTTCTTATTGGCTGAACTGAAGTAATACACTGCTCTTTGTGGATGGGAGAGTCAAGAATGAGGCTTCATTGGCCCAAGCCCCATGACTTTTGCAAAATATTTCAGAGAACATGTGACTCTCTGAAGCCATTTTTCTCTTTTTGAGACACAGTCTCTCTCTGTTGCCCAGGCTGGAGTGCGGTGGTACAATCTTGGCTCACTGCAATCTCTGCCTCCCAGATTCAAGTGATTCTCCTGACTCAGCCTCCCAAGTAGCTGGGATTATAGGCACCCGCCACCACACCCAGCTAATTTTGTGTGTGTGTCTGTGTTTAGTAGAGATGGGGTTTCACCATATTGGCCAGCCTGGTCTCGAACTCCTGACCTCAGGTGATCCACCTGCCTCGGTCTCCCAAAGTGCTGGGATTATAAGCATGAGTCACCGTGCCTGGCCTGAAGGAACTCTTTTATGAAGAGTGGTTTGGGAAGCTGGTCTGCCATGGACACAGCCACACCATTGAAATCTATCTCCATTGTGAGTTTTTCCAAAGAGAAAACAACTATATTTTACTGTTAGATTTTTTATTTTTACTTTTTGTTTTATTATTAAATTTTTTTAGAGACGGGGTCTTGCTGTCACCCAAGCTGGAGTGCAGTGGTGTGATTATAGCTCACTGCAGCCTCAAACTCTTGGGCTCAAGTGATCCTCTGGCCTCAGCCTCCCAAGTAGCTAGGACTATAGGTGTGCACCACCACACCTAATTTTTTCATATTTTAATTTGTAGATATGGGGTGTTGCTATGTTGCCCAGGCTGGTCTTGAACTCCTGACCTCAAGGGATCTTCCTACCTTGGCCTCCCAAAGCACTGGGGTTTTTTTCTTAATGTCTCATAATCAAATTTTTAAAAAATAACAGATTTTTTTTAATTTTCTGAATATTCTTTTTCTTGCTGTTGAATCAAATTAAAAGGTGACTGATAAGAGAGCAGGTAGCTGACACTGAGACTGAAAATATGCCTGAAGAGAAACATTCAGGGGTACTATGAAGAGTGCTTGGCATGGAGATCACAAGTTTATCAGAAACATTTAAAAGAAAATTGGGTTACTTTGGTTCTGCTCCTGGACAGTTGGGCGATTATAGTTACTTTCCACCATTTTTCAATACCTATTTGTAACAGGTAAAGAGCAGTGACATACATTTCTTTTTTTTTTGAGACAGAGTCTCGCTCTGTCACCCAGGCTGTAGTGCAGTGGCACCATCTCGGCTCACTTCAAGCTCCGCCTCCCGGGTTCACGCTATTCTCCTGCCTCAGCCTCCGGAGTAGCTGGGACTACAGGCGCCTGCCACCATGCCCGGAGTGACATACATTTCTATTCTACATGATACATCATGTGCTTGGCCAAATTTTAGCCCCAATGATCTTCATGCCTTATTGTTATACCTTTGCATATGCTATGCTACAAGACAAAAGGGACTTTGCCGATGCAATGAAGTGACTAATCAGCTGACCTTAGATAGGAAATTATACTGAAGTATCTAGTTGGACCAACTGTAGTCATATGAGCCCTTGAAAACAATTTTCTCCCAGCTCCAATTGGAAGTCTGAGATTCCACATGAGAAGGAGTTGTGTGCTGTTGGGGCTCGAAGACGGAGGGGGCTATGTGAAAAGTGTAAGAAGAAAATGAATTCTGCCAGCAACCAGTGAGCTTGCAGAGGACCCTAAGCCTTGGATTTGAACCGCGCCTCCTGCTGACACCTTGATTTAATCCGTGTGAAACCCTGAGCAGAGAATCCAACCACCCAGGTGCTGAATGTCTAACCTACTACGAGGTAATAAATTTGTGTAGTTTTAAGTCACTAAGTTTGTGGTTATTTGTTATGGCAGCAAGAGGAAACCAATATATACCATGAAGTTCATTTGGAGTCAGGGGTTATAACCTGATATTAAAGCAGTGCATTGCTTCTCAGCTTGGTGAGGATGTTGATGAATATAGGTGTGGGCAGAAGCAGAAAGAAATTTTTTTTTTTTTTGCTTTTTAGTCTCTCCTTTAAGGTCCAACAAATATTTATTGATCACTGACAGTGTACCCTACACTAAATGCTTCTCATACTTTCTTTTATTTAATGCAATGGATCCTGAAAATAATAATTTACCTTTTATGTAAGAAGAAATGGAGACTCTGGGAGCCCAAATAACTTGCCCACATTTCTGCCACTGGAATTTGTGATATTTGAACCCAGGGATCCTGACTATAGGCCATGGCTGTTTCCTTACTGTGTGCCAATTCCTAGATCAATGAGGGTGATCTAAATAATAGTTGACAATCATGAAGATTAACAGAAGGTCACAAAAATAATGAACGATGAGGATTTTTATTTTAATGGAGTATGGTAGATGTCTCAGATCAATGATTAATGGATTCTTCAGCTTGTTTGAAAATCTGACTCTCTGTCAGCAGCCAGAGCTCAGAAAAAGCCAGAATTCTGACTTCTCAGTTGCTGGCTTCCAACTGTTATTTCCATGGAAACCTATCAGATCTGAAAAAACAAGTTAAGTGCCTTAATATCATCACCATCCAATGACTGAGACTTCCCATGTTTCAATCTAGCTAATATCCATTTCCAGGGGTAAAAAGAGGAGAACTGGCCACACAGACTTGAAGGAAAATGCACTTATTTCATCTCAGCAGGTCATTGCTGACCAAGAATGGGTATTGTTGCTTTCTAATTGCCATCCAATTTTAGACAAAGATGAAAAGGAAAAGGTGTCTGTGAACTCTGCTTCAGGGGATAATGAACAGGAATCTCCTACTTACTTCTTGACTATCATCAGACGTTATCATTCGCCAGCATTGTTTATTCATTGCTGTAAATACCCAAGACCAATTTACATGCTACGGTTTTAAAAATGAGATAGCCATCACTGGCCCAGGAAATCAAAGAAGGCTTCAAATAATAGGGAGACCAGAGATTTTTCTGTTCATTGTCTTGTGACTATCACTAAGAAACATATAAAGCAGGATTTGTTCCTTCTGTTGTTGCTCCTTTTCTACAGAGGGTTATATCACTCCCCAGCCACAACAGGAGGGCTAATAAGACAATATGTCTTAAAGGCTTCAGAGGCTACAAATTGACTTTCTCTTAAGAAGGCTTGTAAACAAATACTGTGTCATTATAAGACCATTACAACATCTTGGGTGGGCTTTGGCTTTTTGCCCAGAGTTTGGAGGTTGAGATAAACAGCAGCATGATTACACCACTCTGTGGTCCATTGGTTCATGAGGCTGTTGGAGCTTTCATTACATCCATCAGTCAGGGACAACTCTGTGGCGCCCACTGTGTGCAGAGCATTGAGCACTATGGGGAGCATCGGAGCAAAGAGAAAGCACAGCTTCTGCTCTTGAAGAGCTTTAAATTTACTGGGGCAGCCAGGAGCACACAAATGAAACTGGGTAAGAAAATAAGTGAGAGAAACAGCCAATCCACCACACCAAAACAAAATTCCAAAGCACCGCCATTTTCCTGACATAATTAGCTGTGTCGGGTTGGTTTGAATGATTGGGTGAGCAAAATAAAACAGAGTTAGATGGAAATGTGGAGATTTTGAGAAGAGGAGGAGGAGGAAGAAGAAGAAGAAGGAGGAGGAGGAGGAGGAGGAAGAAGAAGAAGAAGAAGAAGAAGAAGAAGAAGAAGAAGAAGAAGAAGAAGAAGAAGAAGAAGAAGAAGAAGAAGAAGAAGTGGAGGAGGAGGAGGAAGGGGAGGGGGGAGGAAGGGGAGGAGGGGGAAGAGAGAGGAAGGGGAGGGGGAGGGGGAGGAAGGGGAGGAGGGAGAGAAGGAGAAGGAGAAGGAGAAAAAGAAGCAGAAGCAGCAGCAGCAAAAGCAGAAGAAGCAGCAGCAACATTCACAAAAGGAGCAGAGGTTAGTGGGCCGGCTCAGGGGTAAGAACAGTGGATGAGAAGTGAATAAAGCTGACAAGGGTTGCTTGGATTTGAGCCATAAGCCCAGCAACAGGGGTGAGGACAGTTTCGTATGGGAGATGGTAAGTTATGGAGTCTAAACTTCTGGAATTCCAGATTGTTTTAATTTGCTTTAAGACAGGCATTTCTAAAGGTTTCTGACAAACAGCCAGATGTCATAGAATAAAGCCAAGAACAGAAGCAGAAAAGAGAAGAGGCACATTCTTCTGGATCACTTGGTGGAGAGAATTTGAGTCCAGGTCTTCCATGAAGGCCACCATACTTCATTCTTTCTCTGAACATTTGTAGTACTTAAAGGCTATGCCACATAATTTAGCACTCCATCACTCATGTGTTTAGCCTATTTATATTAAATGAAATCAATGTTAGGGGCCATGCCTGACATATTATGCAACTCAATGATACTTACCAGCATTGAAGCATTTTCTAGAGGGAAAAGGGGCGGTGCAATAATTGCTTTTCCAGGTTAGGAAAGAAACCTGTGAATGGGCACCAGGACCAACTTGTTGCTTTAAATTAGAATGAAAACCTCACAGGACTGAGACAATCCAGTAGTGTGCATACTGGAGCAAAACAACAATATTCACATTTTGGTATTTATTTTGCTTAATGCTGGTTTTTTTTATTATTATTATTATACTTTAGGTTTTAGGGTACATGTGCACAATGTGCAGGTTTGTTACATATGTATCCATGTGCCCGTTGGTGTGCTGCACCCATTAACTCGTCATTTAGCATTAGGTATATCTCCTAATGCTGTCCCTCCCCGCTCCCCCCACCCCACAACAGTCCCCGGTGTGTGATGTTCCCCTTCCTGTGTCCATGTGTTCTCATTGTTCAATTCCCACCTATGAGTGAGAACACGCGGTGTTTGGTTTTTTGTCCTTGCGACAGTTTACTGAGAATGATGGTTTCCAGTTTCATCCATGTCCCTACAAAGGACATGAACTCATCATTTTTTATGGCTGCATAGTATTCCATGGTGTATATGTGCCACATTTTCTTAATCTAGTCTATCGTTGTTGGACATTTGGGTTGGTTCCAAGTCTTTGCTATTGTGAATAGTGCCACAATAAACATACGTGTGCATGTGTCTTTATAGCAGCATGATTTATAGTCCTTTGGGTATATACCCAGTAATGGGATGGCTGGGTCAAATGGTATTTCTAGTTCTAGATCCCTGAGGAATCGCCACACTGACTTCCACAATGGTTGAACTAGTTTACAGTCCCACCAACAGTGTAAAAGTGTTCCTATTTCTCCACATCCTCTCCAGCACCTGTTGTTTCCTGACTTTTTAATGATGGCCATTCTAACTGGTGTGAGGTAGTATCTCATTGTGGTTTTGATTTGCATTTCTCTGATGGCCAGTGATGCTGAGCATTTTTTCATGTGTTTTTTGGCTGCATAAATGTCTTCTTTTGAGAAGTGTCTGTTCATATCCTTTGCCCACTTGTTGATGGGGTTGTTTGCATTAATGTACATACCAGAGTGGATTAGAATGTTTTTTACTTCAACTCCTACAGAGTCACTTATAGCCAAGGCTAGATTAGAGCTTTATAGAGCAGAAAACATTTTCCCTTTATGCAAAAAATTTTCAGGGAACTAATGTTCTTTTTGATACCAGCAGAAAGCAAACAGTGTTAAGACACTTTTATTATGGTAGGTAGCATTTGAAATATGTTCTCAGCAATGTAAAAGAGCAGCAAGGGAATAGCCTGCTAAGAGTTCCGTAGCAATTAGGAACTTCTGAAGCCAAGGCAGGAGGATCACTTGAGTCCAAGAATTTGAGACCAACCTGGGCACCATAGTGAGACACTTGTCTCTGCAGAAAAAAAAAAAAGAAAAAAAATCCTTTTTTAAAGGGTTCTAAGAACTTTGAAAAATAAAAAAAGGTAAAATAGCACAATATATTAGAACACCAAAATCTTACTGCAATGACAGCTTCAGCAGACTCAGCTGAAGTGAGGCACATCAAAAATTATGACTTCTAATTGACACCCCCACTGGAAATGATAAAAGCAGCTGCTCTTCTCCTGTACCAAGTACTATGCTAGGCTTTGACAGGTATTATCTCATTTGATTTTCATAGGAACCCCAAAAGTAAGTTCTTTTAGCTTGTCTCTTTTCCCAGAGGAAGAAACGAAATTTTAGAGAAATTAAAGCTGAATCATATAAAATTGCTAATGTTTGACTGTTTTTGACCCACAGATATGGCAATCTCATATCTCACCTGGTTCAACCTGATAATGTGTCGGAGGTCACACAGTGGGCAAGTGTGGAGCAGAAATTATCCAAGGCATCGCACTCCAAACCCCACTAGGCAACATGGCTTACTTCTAGCTAAAAGATGAGAGCAGGTGACCTTGGGGCCGAGATTATCAGACTGGTTGAAAAGTCACTGAAGGCAATCACATCAGGACACTTCAGAAAATATTTTTTGTAGAAAGTCAGTGGAGTTCTGAACATTTCATTTCATATTTGCCACAAAATTGCCAAAAGTGACTCCTCTCTGAGTCTCATATTTTCCTGTTAAATGGGTATGATAACCATGGTCATCTGAAGGATACTTTGGAAGGGATACATAAGCTGAATGGTTCAGAAGAGAAGAGACAATCAACATTTCTAGCAAGAAATGTCTAGGACCTGGGGCATACTTCACAAAAAGTCTGTCTTACTATGTGTGTTTCACAGTAAGCAGGTCTATGAAAACCCACCCCGAAGGCCAAGGGAGCTGAGAGGTTGAAGAAAGAGGCTGACAACTCCAGTTTCTCAGAAAGAAATATTTAATGGGGGCTTATTAACAGAAGCGATGTCTTGGGCAGCCTTAAGATGGTGGATCCCCAAAACCTGCCCTCCAGAAAGCATCCTTTAAACAGCATGATTTTAGGTGAAAGGCATTAGCAGCTGATCACACTTCAGACTTTCTTGCAAAACACATGACCGCTAGGAAAGTTAGATAAGCATCTTTATGAGGGCTTATCTATACCACAGCCATCGTTTAAAGACCTTGCTGAATACCTTGGTCTGTAGGAATTAAACATCAGTTGTCATGGTGGTTTCACTCCAAGATGTTGTCACTTTTGCCATGCAACAGGATGGTTTCTTACAGCATGGAAGAGAACACTGGACTAGGCTCCTGTCAATATTCAGCAGAATGGATGAGCAGCCATTTTCTGTTTCTAGATTGTTTGCTCCTTCAGAGTTAAGAGACCTTTGATGATTCAAGAGTTCTGACACATTTTGGTGAGCCAGCTTGTTGTTAACATAAATCAGATGAAGTTGAAAGCCCACCTCAACATCACAAAGTCAGTGGCTGTCGTCACTGGAAAAGCTCCTGAGGCACTTGCTTTCGTAACTGTATTTACTAAAAAGAGGTTTTAAGAAACATTTAGGTAAAAAGAACATTTCACAGGGTATATGCAGCCAGGCTGCAGATGTAAACGATAACAATTTATTTTGAAATTTGCTCTTTAATTCTGATGGATTTTCTAAGCCAATGATTCTGAATCCAACAGCTGCTGGGTGAGCGGTAGATACCTGGATAAATCAATCCGTTTGTTACCTCTAGAGTAGTGAATAATATATCTTAGTTAGTGCAGTAAAGATTCCTGCCTTCAAGATACACAGCACCCAGGCACAACTTGCATGTGATTGCAAATATTCAAATGAAATGTACAGATCCTGCAAAGGCTGAGTAATAAATCATGTGTCAGGCAAGCACCTTCCCATTTGCATGGATTTCTGTTGACTTAAAAGTGACAAGAAACAAACTAGGGGCCAGCACAGCACAAAAGCCAACTCAGGATGTCTGTTACTGTGTGTGTGACAACGTGAGACCTGGCTTGGTTTTGCAAAAATTTAAATATAGGTTGATGCGGTCACTGCCTAAAGAACAGCATGATGAGAAGTGGGTCATAGAGTGTGCACCCCCGGGGTTTATCCTTCTGCCTGTATGCCTCTGGGTAAGGAGAATATGGGCCAAAAAGCCCCTGAAGGGAAATGGATGTGGAGAAGTCCTGTCCTTCTCCCCCAAAACAGTATCTTGGAGTGGAGAAAGTGATAGGAGAAGAGAAATGTAATCATTGTATGGAGGAGATCATAAAGCAATGGTCAATGAAAAGGAGGAAAACTCAGGAAAACAGAAAAAGGAGGTGAACAATCAATTAATAGTTATTTTTATTAATTTAGTAATAATCTGTATTACTAAATAAAAATTATTTTAAAATATTAATTTTAAATAACATTAATTTATTTTTATTTTTAAATTTTCTTTCTTTTTTTGTTCTTTTTCCTCATTTTTTTCTTTTTATTCCTCTTTGTTTATTGATTTTTTTGCAAACACCAACTCAAAGCAGAATTAATTAATTTTTTAATTGACAAAAACTGTATATATTTATGGTATACAACATGATGTTTCTATATATATATATGTACATTGTGAAATAAGTAAATCAAGCTAGTTAACATATGCCTTACCTCACATACTTATCATTTATTTGCAGTGAGAACACTTAAAATCTATTCTCTTAGCAGTTTTCAAGTATACAATACATTGTTATTAACTACAGTTTCCATGTCATACAAGAGAAATCTTGAGTTTATTTCTCCTGTCTAACCCAAATTTTGTTGCTTTGGAACAGTATCTTCCTAATCCCCTCCTTCCAAGGAGTAGAATTTTTAGTAATAAGATATCAAGTTTTCAAAATGAAAACACTCATAAAACTAAAGAGAATGGCTGCATGACACAGTGAAGCAGAGCTTGCTCACTAGATGAGGAAAGCACCTATTTCATCATTTATTTAACTTCAAAATCCTTCCAGATTTAATAGTTAGGATTTTAAACAGTTGCATCTAGCTTTTCCTAGAAGTCTTGTTGCCTGTGAATGAAAGGGCTTTCTAATTTGGAAAATTAGATTTCTTCACCCCATCTCTGAAAGCTTCCCTGATATTTATTGGAGACCAGAAGCATGAGTTGAAGGGTCAGAGGATCTGTGCTTCAAATCTAAAGGTTTTGATACAAAATGAAATAGTGTAGGAATATAGAAAAGAAATGACCAAAGGAATCAATGTTTACATTTTAAGTCTTTGGATATCTCTATGAGATTGATTCAGATGGTTGTAAACACGCAAAGCACAGTGAAAGTCTGTGTGCAGATGTTAAAACATGATTATTGGAAACCTGTTATTTGGAAACCTATTATTCCAAGATCTGGGTGTTTAAAGTGGTTGGTGCGGTTTTGTTGGTTTTGCCTTTCTGGCTCCTTCTTAGCGACAGGGCAATGGTGAAATGTGTCCTTTTGTGGGATGTGATGCAGTTTTGTTGTGGCAGAAATGGAAGGACTGGAAAAGGCTCCTACATAGAACAAGGAGTCACAACTCCCCATCTTCCACCTCACGCCACTTTGATCAGATTGCTCAGGTATCTGGGTCCAAAAGTCAGACCTAGCAGCTTCCCCACCCATGGTGAATACAGAGTCAAAGTGAATCCATCATGTCCATTTCCAAAACAATGTAAAACACATGCTGAGCCAATGCTAAAGCAGTGCTATCTTTGTACACTTAACTCTATTAGACTGTACCCAGGACCTGTCTTTTGCTAAAGTATATCCAAGTATACCTGTGCACACAAAGAGGTCGTTGTTGGAAATTTGTAGATGCCATGTGTCTATCTAGATTTGGTCTGCATTTGCAGGCTAGTAGCTCACCCGAAGATTCTAGCTGCAATTCTGCTGAATGTTTTCGTTTCTAAGTCTTACCACTTGTGGCTTTGGGAAATCACTCACTGGGCCTTAGCATCCATATGTATAAAAAAAGAGCTTGGATTTCCAAAAGGTAGATGTTGGGCTGAGGAGTTTATAGCAAATTTGTATATAAATTAAAATTTCTTTGGTCTACTGTGATAACCGTCCTTAAACCAAGGTTACTGCTAATAACCCTCCCAATGACCCTATCTCCTGCCTGGCCCAGGTCTGTTCCACAGGAAACACTCAAAAAGGCTTTACCCTTTAAGCTCTGATAGTAGTGGCCACAGCAATGCGGCCACCACTATCCCATTGTCAAGGCAACTTGAGCTTTCCAAGAAGGGTCAGGCGCTCGTCCTTATAATTAATACTCTTCCAGTAGTTTGCAGAAAGTCCTCCAACCAGACTTAATCTAAGGGAACTAGCACTCTTTCAGATCCTCTTAAGCAGCTGGGGGAGGGAATCATGCTACAGAATCAGTATGACAATAGTTCTTTTCAGTGAAATTGCTTCAGTAAGTCCTCTTCCTGTTATATCCTTTCTAGTTAAAGTTAAAGAAGAGTGTCCAAGAATGCTGAAATTCCACATGTGGGGAGAGTCAGCCTCATAATCTGAACCAAGGAGAGACTCATTTTAACATTCTGGAAAAAAGATAAATCATTTCAGCCTGCATTGAAGTCACTCCTCCAACCACTGGAAGAGATACACATCTACACTCAAAATAAAAGCCTTCCCTTTAATACTCTTTAACAAAAAACCTTCTAACACACAAATCTCAAGATTTCTATTACAATAATTTTTTCAAAGACTTCTGAAAGTCATAACCCATTCAACCAAGAATCATGCTTTCATTCCAGTTTAAAATTACACCCAGCAATTCAGAAGCGATTCAGAGCATCTACAGCAACACATTTCAGAAAGTCTGTCAGGTACTTAATTCTACATTAAGAATGAAGTGCAAGAATATATACTCTCTTTGTGCATTTGTTTAATACTTATTAATTGGTCTCACTATCATTTTTCATGTTTTCTGAGATGCTCAGCCATCTCGAGGGGTATAGAAAAGGTCACCAAATAAATGTGGATAATGATGATTACAGAGATTTGAACTGAGGACGAAATCTCCTTATTCTACATTCAATTTAAATAATCTTCAAAGGAGTAGTAAAGTGTAACTCCTTCCCGCAGAGGGCTGCAGTGACATAAACTGATGTGACAGATGGACACACCATAGCCCACCCCAATTAGCATTCATTAGCATACTAAGTTGTATCTTGATCAGGCAGCGAACACAAGGTGTACACAGAAACAGCATTTTCATTAACCCCATCCAGCTAAGATGCCTCTCTTCACCTTGGTGGGGGAACTTCATAGGATAATGATGCCATGATGCTTGGTGCTAAGTCCTGTGCCACAAACAGAAAAGATTTCAGGCTTAGGTGAAGGCAACCTAGAGAGGAGTGACTATTTCAAAAGAGAAACTTAGGTTAAGCGGGACACAGAGAAATGTGAGACTTAAAAGACACGAAGGTCCCCAGAGATGGGAGAGGATTTGGAAGGGGAGTGGGAGAAAGGAGATCGTCTTTTACCTTTGTTTTTAAAGAAAACTCATTCCCTGAAATTGAGGAAAGAGACCTTGTTTGTGTATCATTTCAGTGTGTGTATGTCGTCTTTGCTGTTAGTGTGAAAAGCCTTTTATTTGAGCAGAAAAGAAATCAATAGAGAGAGGAAGAAAAGAAGGCGAATGAGTGCACACCACCACCTGCTTTCCTGGGAAGATAGAAAGCATCAAAAGAAGATACATGTAAGGTGTTTTGAGCACAATAAATATATGGTTTTTTTTTTTTTGGCACTACCCTTCAGGATGGTGTTGGAAAAAAAACAACCACTTTCTTCTCCTAGGGCTGTGGGGTCATCAACTGAAGGGAAATTGCTTCCACCAGCTGATGACGTCCAAATCCATACCTCTGATTTCAGATCCTTCTTTTGAGCTTGGTGCCCATATATCTAGGGATTTACAGGACACTCATTCATATAGAAGTCCAAGTATTTCTGGAGGATGTACCATGAGGCAGGAAGTGTGTAGTGGAGAATGTGGGCTGAGTTTATTATTTAGTTTTGGACAGAGACAAGTGAGAAGAAACTGTTACCTCCGAGAGGGAGAATCACTGCGAGGGGAGCACATGCAGGGGCTCCACCATGCCTGGGGCCATGGAGGCCAGGAAGTAAGTGACACTGGAGTCTAGACCTGAGATATGAGGAGGGATTGCCCAGAGGAAAGCTCAGGGAGAGGCCACAGAAGATGCGGGAAAACAGGTAAGGGCCACAGCCTTTTCAAACACCCAGAGAAGACAGAGATGATGGCATGTGTGATGGAGAAACAGTGACGTTTGGGATGGCAGGAATGTCTAGCAAGTTTCAGGCACTCCAGCATCTAACTCTGCCCCTCCTTTTGTATTCTCTCTTCTTGTGAATGACACTGTGGCCATCCCAGTCACCCATGCCAGCCACCTGCACATCTTCCTGTTTCCCTTTCTTTCCATTCCTCCCCCGAATCCAATAAACCACCACCTTTCTTCTAAGAGTCTTGCAGACGGGGATCCTCTTCTCCAAGCCCCTCTTCTCTCCCCTAGACTGCTGTGTTGGTCTCCGTGCTTATCCTTCCGTCTTTACCTTGTCCCCTCCAGCCTATGAGACACATTGTTGTTGGAGTGCTCTCTGCAGAAAACAGAATCTGTCTCATCATTTCCCATCACCACCCCTCAGTGTCTACTCACGGCCCTCAGAATTAGTTAGCATCTACTTCATCTCAGGGCATGCGAGGCTTGGTATGATTTGACCTCTGCTCAAACTTGCAGACCCCACTATTTTCAACCACTCTCCTGCATCTATCCTTAGATCCCATTACATGGAGCTTCCTTCAGTTACCAGAGCTTGCCCAACTCTCAAATTGTGTATTTTGTATTTATTCTTTCCTTAAATGTCCCCGCATTTCCTGTCTAGTTAATTCTATTATTCTATAATTCTCAGTGGAGACATCACCAACTGTGAGAAGCCTCCTTTGAAAGCCTCATTGCCAGTCTAGCTGGGGAAGCCTACATGCTTCCAAGCGGCCTGTGCTCTCCTCTCCCATAGCACATGTCACTGAGTCTGTCTGTTCCTCATCAGGCTCAAAGTGCTTTGAGGGGCAGGTACCAATTATTTCATCTTGTATTCATTTGAGCCTAGCACAGTGTCCCCAAGCATTCATTCACTCTATTCTGCTTTTTCAATCAATTCAAGACTTTATAGTATGTTTCTGTGTAGTATCTGCCCCACTCGAAGGCAATGCCAGGGAGTTTGTTTTGTTCAATCCATTGCCATGACAATGGTACCTGGCAGAAGATAGGTGTTGAAGGAATTGTATATTTGTTGAATGAATGAGTGAATGAATCTGATGTTCATGCCCTGATCCTAGCTTTGGTCCATTACGACTTCATCACGGCAAATACCTATTTTTTCAGTCTTCTTTGACCTGAGATTCTTTAGTAAGTAGTTGCTGACTAACTATTTGACATTGGACAAGTTGCTAATCCCCTCTCTGTCTCAGTTTCTCCTTTGGTGAGGAGAAATCTAGCTTCATTAAATTGACATGCGGTTAAATCTTCATTAAATTGACATGAGAGTTAAATTAGTTTATTTGTGTACAATATTTAAACAGTACCTAGTACATGGTAAATGTCCAGTAAATGTTGGATATCATCATCATCAAAATTACCTCCATCTTGTTTTTATATCCCACACTCCTTTAAAATCATTCTTTGAAACATTTTTCCTCCTACAAAGTCTTCAAGCAATAACTGTCCCAATCATTTTAGGGGCCATAGGACAGCTTCATGCAGAGTCTCTAGCATAATGCTAGATAGTTATTAAATGCTTGACTAGAATGGCAATTTGGAATTCCTCTTTTAAAATACTGGCATCTTGATGTGCAGGTCATCTTTTCAGATTGCCCCATACTGAACTGATCTGCACTATTCAATAGAAAATGAGTTTTTGGGAAACAGGATTTTCTTGTCTATTCTCTCACTTCAGTTAGGAATAACAGTTATAAGCAGAATAACAATATCATTTCTATTTTTATACATGACATCCATCCACCTGTTTTTCAAAACCTGACATCTGAGCCAGATAGATTTCATCCTAGCTTTATTTTCTTTCTTTTTCTTTTTTATTTTTGGAGAGGCTGGGATAAAACCTGCACAGTGAGAGCAAAGCCATGGCCCCAGAAGCACGGAGAGCTCATCCTAGGTTTAGAAAGGAACTTAAATGAGGAAAAAACCTTCCTCAGGTGCTCTAAGAACCAAATAAACACATGTTCACAGTGGCATTTCCATAGAGATGTTAGCCAATCTGAGCATGCTATTCCAGGTAAGTTGAACAGGTGCAAGTTAAGCATGGTGGCTTGCATTCCTATAATGCCAATAAAAGCTTTAATGCTCTGGAGATTAATTAATGATAAAAACAAGTTAATGGGTGCAGCAAAACAACATGGCACATGGATACATATGTAACAAACCTGCACATTGTGCACATGTACCCTAAAACCTAAAGTATAATAAAAACAACAACAACAAAAAAAAAACAAGATCTTGCTGGCATCTGTGATGAATGCTTGTGGGTATTGAATACATAGCCTGACACAGGTATGTGTGTCTGTATATGTGCATTGAGTTTAAGCATTGTCCAAAAGATGGCACTGTTTGTGTTTTTATCATGTTTAATTGCAAACTTTATACTATCTAGGCATATTAATGAACCAAATTAAGACAGAGCAGAGATATCATCCTCCACACAAATTAGACTGCTACTTTATTATAGGCCCTTTCAAACTCTTCATCTCGTTCCTCACGAAATGAATATGCCCAAGCTGTTAAATGCAATAACTGCAATGTCAGCAAAGCTTTTATTTATCAAATACTTTTTTTTCTATCTTAAAGGGGATTATAAAACCTACCTTTGAAATCATTACAGATACACGACAGAAGATGGATAATTGTGACATATTTAACTTTTCAATCTTGGGAAGCTAGATTTTTCAAATATAAGTACTTCTTGATCATTTAAATGGGACTACACATGTAACACACAACTGGTAGTTGCAGTAATTATTAAAAAACATTGTTCTTTGAAATTACTAACACAGCAAAAGGTGAAATCTCCAAATAACTTTATGAGGGCAAATAGGAAATTAGCTCCAATAACATTCTATAATCTCAAAATGTACTAGGGGATACTTCTGTGTGGGAGTGAGACATGCTGAGAGATGGCTTTTTAGGAGCACTCTGATGTTGTAGTGGACATACACATTTTTGCCTGTACAGCATGTCTTTTGGAAATCACCATTCCTCATTCTTAAGTGACTTGCAGTCATTGTTCATCGGCCAAAGCAAGTCAAATGGCAACCCTAAATTCAATGGGTTGTGGAAGTGCCGAACTGCTATGTTCCTGAAAGGGTGGGGGAAAGGTGAAGTATTTAGATAATGTGTACTATTACCTAAATCAGGGTGTGATTTGCATAAGCCTAGAAGCAAAAGCCAGTGAGTAGTTTCACCAAGTTGGCAGAGAAAGGGTTTGTTAGATATGGAGATAAATAAAATTCCATAAAAAAAACCTTTCCCTAATGACAAAGAATCATCAGGGAGAAATGACACAGAATTTGCATTAATGTACATACCAGAGTGGATTAGAATGTTTTTTACTCCAACTCCTACAGAGTCACTTATAGCCAAGGCTAGATTAGAGCTTTATAGAGCAGAAAACATTTTCCCTTTATGCAAAAAATTTTCAGG